>NC_081330.1:114496246-115096246 GCF_026419965.1 Kogia breviceps | reverse complement strand
GAAAATCTACAAACAACAAATGCTGGAGAGGGTGTGGAGAAAAGGGAACCCTCTTGCACTGTTGGTGGGAATGTAAATTGATACAGCCACTATGGAGAACAGTATGGAGGTTCCTTTAAAAACTAAAAATAGAATTACCATATGACCCAGCAATTCCACTACTGGGCATATACCCAGAGAAAACCATAATTCAAAAAGACACACACACCCCAGTGTTCATTGCAGCACTATTTACAATAGCCAGGTCATGGAAGCAACCTAAATGCCCGTCGACTGACGAATGGATAAAGAAGTAGTGGCGCATATATACAATGGAATATTACTCAGCCATAAAAAGGAATGAATTTGAGTCATTTGTTGAGACGTGGATGGATCTAGAGAGTGTCATACAGAGTAAAGTAAATCAGAAAGAGAAAAACAAATATCATATATTAACGCATGTATGTGGAAACTAGAAAAATGGTACAGATGAACCGGTTTGCAGGGCAGAAGTTGAGAGATGTAGAGAACAAATGTATGGACACCAAGGGGGGAAAGCTGTGGTGTGGTGGGGTGGGGATGGTGGTGTGCTGAATTGGGCGATTGGGATTGACATGTATACACTGATGTGTATAAAATTCATGACTAATAAGAACCTGCTGTATAAAAAAATTTTTAATTGAATTTAAAAATTTTTTTAAATTAATAAGCTGGCAAGTTATGACTTTAATTAGTGTACAGGACACGGGATTTGCTACCCCACAACTACTGACTCTGCTTGTCTGCCCTGCCTTTATTCTTTCTACCGGAACCTCTAAAACCCTCCTCTACATAGCCATGTGCTTCACTAAGTCAATCATAGGAATCCCATTCCTCTAACCAGGGAGTGTTTTGGGAACAAGCATGTAAAGCAGTTCTAACCAATGAAATGAGAGATGAAGTATGCTCATGGGCTTATGGGAAAAGTTTCTTCACTTTTAATGAGAAACAGTGACTAGGGCTCCTTAAAAAAATTACTAATTTCAGATCTGGGGCAGAGAATGTACAAAGTAAGCCTGGGAAATCTTGTTTTGTTGGAAAGCAAAAGAGTTTTTAAAGATGAACGGAGTCTTATCAAAAGGACACACAATAGCCTCTAGGAAGGGTCTCTCCTGGATCAAAATTGGGACAACTTGAGTATCCAAAGAATAAGGACTATAATTGATTGAAACCTTTTGAATATATAAAAGTCCTCGAAACAATATTTTTAAAAAAGAAAGTCAAAACAAACAAACTCAATTGTCACCATTACACCAAAACTTTACTTTGAAAATTGGTAATTAAAAATTGAGTCAACCATTTATCTTACCTTTGTAGTCCTTAAGGGTAACCTAATAAATAGTCCTAGTTGATTCTCCTTTTTCCATAAGAAGTTCAGCTAATAAATATCACTCTGTAAAACACTAATGAAATAATTGAGTCAGGCAACTGTCTTCAGTGGAAGCCAGAGCCATTAGGTCAAGAAAGGTTAATGGGGAACTGGATAGTTACATTAAGTGCCAAAGTACCATATCCCAAATTATTTACTAGTTGCAAGGAAAATGTTACTATATGATGTTATTTCACAATGAAGAGAGGAGGCTGAAATCCCCTTATTTTACCACTACTCAGAATGGGACAGTCAGATATTACTTGACTCTTAACATGATGCAATAAGTACACAACATCACCTATGAAGTATTCCTTTTTAAAATGTTTAATCTGAACCTATACAACTCTTTAAATCCAACATCGTTTACAGGAAATATGGAGGACAGAAAAACACCTCAAGGAAACAACCAAACAAAGTGAATCTGAGTCATTCTCCAGGACAACAGACTGGGCCTTTCGACATTTCAATTTTATGCAGAAAACAGGAAGGAGGTAATGTTCTAGAATCACTATTAAAAGAGATTTAGGAGATATAACAATAACATGTAATGAATGATCCTTGACTGGATTTTTGTTTGAACCAGCCATAAAAGACATTCTGGGGAAAACTGTGAAATCTGAATATGGTCTGGAATATTAGATGCTATTAAGGAATAGTTATTAAATTTTAGGTATGAAAATAATATGATTAGTTAAGGGAATATCCTTTTCTCAGGGATGCATTCTAAAGAAATTTCATGGTGTCAGTAATTTTAAATTATTCATCAGAAAAGAGATGAAGCAAATATGTCAGAATGTTAATGATTATATCTATGTGATAGGTATGGGATTATATCTATGTGATAGATATGGCTAATTTTTATATGATGCTCTCTACTTTTATGAGCAATTAAACTTTAAACAGTCCCCCCCCCCAAAGTGATGATGAGTCTCTCTTCTACTGGATATTTTTGGGTCTGCACATGATCCCCCAAATTGAGGCACCCATCTTGATGCCATCAGGAGAGCAAGCCTGAAGGGAAAAGTTGGCATGTTGAGGGTGGAAGAGCAGGAGGACAGAAAAACTGCTTCCCTGATGACATTGCTGAACCACCGAATTACCCAACCCCGAGCACCTACTGAGCTTCTTCAAATGTGAGCTAAGACAATTTTCTTATTATTTATGCCATTTTGAATTGTATTCGGTTACACAGAGCCAAAAATATCCCAACTAACACCATTTTTGAAACTCCATGTCCAAGTGCCCTCCTCCCACTCCCTTGGATGTTCTTCCTGCACATACTCGCATGGCTTGCGCCCTCACTCCCTTCAGGTCTCTGCTCAAACGCCACTTCCTCAGAGAACCCGAGCTGGACCACTCTGTATAAAATAGCGGTCTCCCTTTGTTCATGGTAAACTGAAAAACTGAAGACCCTCAGCAAGTTGAAGACTAGGCCTAGGAGCCATGTCGACCCCACCAACGTGCTAACACCTTACAACATCCAGAAAAAAATAGACTCGCCCTTTCAATTTTCATAACTTTTCATTTACCCATTTCTTTCCATACTTATTCTATTTTATCATGTATTCTGGGTATTTGTGGACACACCTTATCCCTCCCACTAAATTCCTGTAGCAGTCTGCTGAAGCCAGTTTGTACCAGCTCTTGAGCACCAAGTATGCATCTCTTTTCTAACTCCACTTTCACTGATGTCATATTGGTAGCTTGAAATGGGTCATAATGGGTGTATTTACACCACGGAAATCAGCAAATGCCACACATCAGGACTCCCCCCCCCAACAAAGAGACAGTCGTTAAACATTTAGCAGCACACCATGCTTCCATATCGTATATATTTTTATGTTCCTCAGATTACAGAGGACAGTGTCTTTCATTTATTAATTCAGCAAGTATTTATTAACAGCCAACTATGTGCAAATGGTCCCAGCTCTAGGGAGTGCAACAATGAATAAAACCAAGTCTTTTCCCTTTAGAGCTTACATTCTAAGGTGGGAAACAACAACAAATAAGCAAATAAACATATATAATGTATAAAAAGCAGGGTATAAAAGCAGGGTAAGGGCTTCCCTGGTGGCGCAGTGGTTGAGAGTCCGCCTGCCGATGCAGGAGACACGGGTTCGTGCCCTGGTCCGGGAAGATCCCACATGCCGCGGAGCAACTAAGCCCGTGAGCCATGGCCGCTAGGCCTGCGTGTCCAGAGCCTGTGCTCCGCAACGGGGGAGGCCACAACAGTGAGAGGCCCGCATACCGCAAAAAAAAAAAAAAAAAAAAAAAAAGCAGGGTAAGAGAATAGAGGCAAATCAGGGTTAGGTGAAGGGGAAATGTATTTCCAACACTGGGTGGTCAAGCCAGGCTTCTCTGAGACTGTGGCATTTGAAGAGACCTGAAGGAAATGAGAGAGTGAGCCATGTGAATATCTGCAGAAAGAGCATTCGAAGAAGAGGGAACGGCAAGCGCAAAGAACCTGAGCTGGAAGCGTTCCTGATGTGTTTGAGTAGCTGCAAGCAAGTCAAAGCACCTAGAACAAAGTGAAAAAGGGAAAAAGTAGAAAATGAGGTCACAGAGGGAGCTCGACCAGATCACGTAAGCCTCGGTAGGAACTTTAGATTTCATTCCAAGTGTGACAGGAAGCTAATGAAGACTTTGGACTGGGAACGTGGCATCATGTTTTGTGTTTTAAAGGGATGATTCTGGATGCCAGGCTGTAGGGGATTAAGGGGAGCATCAAGGACACTAGCTAAGAGCTACTGAAGCAATCTCGATGATATTTGGACAAATAGGATAAGTACATTCAGTTGTTAGTTTGAACAAGACACAATCGGGTCATTTACATGAAGGTGCTCTTCACAAAATAGACCTAGAGTAACTCTTGTGAGAGCTGTAGGCAAATGTAGAGGTACAGAGATTCCAGGTCTCCTGGCTGAGTCCTGGAGCAATGGAGGACAGAGCCTCCTCTTACACAGACCCACCCAAGCATGCAGCCTTACCCCCACTTGGGAAGGGATACATGCACATACTTACAGGCACACAACAACTAGAGTCCCCATGCTCCTCTCTCCCTCCCCGCCTTCACTGCTGAGCCATGTCCTGGGTTGCCTGTGGCATCCAGAGGGATCAGCCACCCATAATCCCTGGACCAACCACTTCAGATTGAGCAATAATGTGCTAATATAAAAATTTTCCTTTGAAATTTGCTAGGAGAGTAGATCTTAAAATGTACATATAACTGAGTCACTTTGCTGTACAGCAATAATTAATACAACATTGTAAATCAACTATACTTCAATAAAAAAGAAGGAAAGTTCTCATCACAAGAAAAAGAAAATTTTTAACGATGTGTAGTGATAGATGTTAACTAGACTAATTATGGTTATCATTTCACAATATATAACTATCAAATCATTATGCTATATATCTGAAACTAACATAATGTTATATGTCAATTACATCTCAATAAAAGAAAATTTCCACTTGAAAGGAGTCCTTCATCTAAATGTCACAAAATCCTGAAGGCTAGCAACCCCTAGTAGACAAGGGTGGTATATGTGGAGACAGTTAAGAAGTAGTCTGCTTTGAAAAGCAGAATAGACCAAACTTGCTAATGGGTTGGATGGGGTTGTGTTAATAGGAAAAGAATCTAGGAATTAGACTAAGCAAGTGGATGAATATTAATGCCCTTTACTGAGATGGGAAAGACTGGGTGAATACTGTTTGGATAGGTAAATCAACAGTTCTCTTTGGGACATGTTAATTAGAGAATTCTATTATACAATCAAATGCCAATATGGAATAGGCGATTGAATATATGGGTCTGGATTTCAGAGGGTAGGTCACACCTAGAGAGATATTTGGAAATCAACTAAGTATAGTAAAGCCATGGATTAAAGAGAATAGGTACTCAATAAACACGTTTTGAGTGAAAAAGACTGTCCTAATAGGATTTGTGTATATATAACCCTAAGGAGATTTTGGCTCAACATAATCAATGATATTCACAGTTTTCAGTAACTTCAGTATTAATTCTACAGGAGGAGTCCCAAATAAACAAAAACAATGTGTTAACCTTCAAGGTGCTTATGACAGAATTGAGAAAACAGAAGGAACATCCACATCAATTTTACAAAATTTTTAAAAATCAATAGGGCTTCCCTGGTGGCGCAGTGGTTGAGAGTCCGCCTGCCGATGCAGGGGACACGGGTTCATGCCCCGGTCCGGGAAGATCCCACGTGCCACGGAGCGGTGGGGCCCGTGAGCCATCGCCGCTGAGCCTGCGCGTCCGGGGCCTGTGCTCCGCAGCAGGAGAGGCCACAGCAGTGAGAGGCCCACGTCCCACCAAAAAAAAAAAAAAAAAAAAAAAAAGAAAAGAAAAGAAAAAAACAATAAAGGCATCGTGTAGTGAAAAACACAACTATAAACTGAAGCATAATCAACTTTACTCTATTTTAGAATTTCAGAATTTCAAAACCCCTGTGTAGAGAAATTCTGCATGACATTTCAGCTGTTCAATTTCCTTTCACCCAGTAGTTCTCTAGCTTGCCTGCATATTGGAATCACCTGGGGAACTTTTAAAATGACTTATATCCCATCCCAGAGATTCTGATTTAATTGGTCCTGGCTGTGGTCTGGGCATCAAGGCTGTAAAAACCTTCCAGGTGATTCTGATGTGCAGCCAGGGTTGAAAAACACTACTGAAATATAAAAGGCTTGTGGCCAAAGATGCCAGGTATGGTAAAAAAAATTTCTTGATATACGTATATGTGAGGGAGCAACCCAAACATGTTTGAGCAAATGTATCAATAGGGCTGTCATTAAATGGAGAGGAAAAATATAAAAATTCAAACTATAAACTGTTAAATAAGCCATATATGTAATCAATCTTTAAACATAAAAAATAAAGACTAATAGAATTGTTTGGTATCTCAAAAATGACTGAGATTCAATTTATCCGAGACTGTACTGTTATTTCAATAGCTGTAAAAAAAATACTGTAACTAACAACAATAGAAACATAAAGAAATCAAAAGGTAATGGGGAGAACCCACTAATTCTAAGTAATGAGATGAAAGCTGGCCTAAATTTTAGAATATGTTTAAAGATATCCAGTTGTAGGTCTTTCTCAAAATACAATAGATAGAATTAGACTAATAAATTGTTGCTTAATGAAGACACCAAGAAACTTGCTTTTAATAAATAGGTGAGAATTATATTTAATTAGTATATAGTTTGTTGACTTCAAAAGTGCCAGAAAATATTTAGAAAGTTTATTCTTGAAAACGGTTTGCTTGGTAAAGCAGTTTACATATTAGCTCACTATAGATATTTAGTTAGTGATACAAGTGGCATTTCAAATCAGTGGGGGAAAGTTTCTTTTTAATAAATTGTACTAGGATAGCTAACTAAACATAAGGCAAAATATATAAAGTTGAATTCCTAGCTAACACCCTACACCAAAATAAATTATTTATGAAACAAAAGTATAAATATAGAAAATAAAACAATGAAAGATCTAGAAGGAATTTATCTATTTAACTCAAGAGTGAATTTACTTTTAATCTTGGTGTGGGGAAGACCTTTCTAAAAAAGATGCAAAATCCAGAAGTCATAAAGTAAAATACTGATTAAATTGACAAGAAAAAATTATAAAATATCCACACAGCAACAAAATATTATAACCAAAAAAAAAAGATAATCAGCAAGCAAGGGAAAATATTTTTTAACTATAGGAAATGGCTTCTTTTTATAACTTTACATAATAAAAAAGGTGAACAATCATTAAAAAATAGGCAGAGAATATGAATAGAAAGTTAAAGAAAAAGGGAATATAATCAATTCCATAGTAAAAGATGCTTTATCTCAGTATAAATATATCTATAAATAAATAAAACATCAATGCAATTTAATCCCTATCAGACTTGAAAGCTACTTTGTTATAAAGCAGAAGCTAAACTTTACCCTATTGTAAAGCAATTATACTCCAATAAAGATGTTAAAAAAAATAAAAAGCTATATAACATCCAACATTGTTTTGCTGGTCCAGGATAAGATAGAGTAGATGTACTTTTCCCAGTTCTTCCCACTAAGTACAGCAAAACACTCTGTACATTACATATAAAAGAGACCTAAGACTGTGAAATATGAAAAGAAAGCAGACTAGTTAGAGACCTCAGGAATCATGAAAACAACCTAGCAGTAAGTTTTCTGGGTTCTCTTTCTGGTTAATATATCCTATACTGAGTGCTGGAGAAGCCAGTAACCCAGAAATGCCAGTGGGCAGAAACAAAAACAACTGCAAGAATAGCTTGTACTCTCTAGCCAAAGGACCAGGAAAAGGGCAGCCTGGCAAGACAGAAACTTTTAGACAATAACCATCCAAATCCAGCCTAGCACCACAAAAAACTGCAGCCCCATCACCCACGAGCCCCATCAACAAAGGCTTAATAGGAAGCCTAGATTTTGATGCTTGCCCAGCAGTAACAAAGTGCTCCTTTTCCCCAACTGGGGTGGTGACAGAAATGTCTGAGTGGGGAGCTAGGACTTTCATCCCTGCTGGATAATAATAAACCTCACTCCACTCCCTGTGGTATCAGTGGGGGCCCACACAGGGAGCAATAACAAGGCATCCTGCTCCCTCCCAGCACGGGGTGGATGTCCGTGGAAGCCTAATGGAAAGCATGAACTTCCACCCCTGCCCAGGAATAATAAAGTGCCCCTCACCCACAGGATGTCAAAAGAGGCCAAGTGGGGAACTTGGACTTCTACCCAGACTTGGCAATAATGAGGTGGCATGCTTGTTCACTTTGCCTGCTTGGGGTCAGAGGAGGCCTGCTAAAACACAAAATTTAAATAAGAACCAAAGTCATAAATAACACCCAAAATGTCCATGATACAATTGAAAATCACTTGTCATACCAAGAACAAGAAATATCTCAACTTGAATGACAATAAGACAACTAGCAGACGTCAACACTGAATGACAGAGATGTTAGAATTACATACTAAGGATTTAAAGTAGCCATCATTAGGACTTCCCTGGTGGTCCAGTGGTTAAGACTCCACACTTCCACTGCAGGGGGCATGGGTTTGATCCCTGGTTGGGGAACTAAGATCCCGCATGCTGCCTCAGTGTGGCCAAAAAATAAAAAATAAAGTAGCCATCATAAAAACACAACTATAAAAGTGCTTGAAAAAAATCATAAAAAAGAAAGTCTCAGCAAAGAAACAAAAGGTATAGGAGGAGAGCCAAACAGAACTTTTAGAGCTAAAAGAAAAATAAATACAATAATCTATAAGGAAAAACTCACTGGATGAGTTTAAAAGCAGAATGGGAAAGACAGAAAAAGAACTAGTGAACTTGAAAATAGAACAATAGAAATTAGCCCATTAGAACCATAGAGGGAAAATAGACTGAAAAAAAAAATGAACAGAGCCTCAGGCACTTCTGGGACTGTAAAAAAAGATCTAATATCTTGATAAATGGTGTCTCAGAAGGAGTGGCAAAGAAGGTGGGGCATAAATATTATTCAAAGAACGAGTGGCAGAAATTATCCCAAATTTAGGAAAATACATAAACCTACAGATTTAAATTTCTGAGTGAATCCTAAACAGGATAAGCCCAAACAAATCCATGCTTAGACATATCATAATTAAACTTCTCAAAACTAAAGACAAAGAAAAAAATCTGAAAGCAGCAAGATGGAAGCAATACCCATAGACAAAAACAATTTAAATGACAACAGATTTCTCATCAGAAGCCATGGAGGGGAGAGGAGGTGTGGGTGTGACTACAATAGGGTAGAATGAGAGATCTTTGTAGTGATGGAATAGTTCTATATCTTGATTGTGGAGGTGGTTACACAAATCTACACATGTGCTAAAAGGCACAGAACTATATACATGCATTGTATCAATACCCATTTCCTGGTTTTGATATTTTACTATGGTTATGAAGAAGTAAATGATGGGAGAAATGGTGAGGGATACACAGATCCTGACTTATTATTCTCATTTGTGATTGTTATATACTCCTTACCGGTTGACCCTTTTATAATAAAATGTCTTTCTTTGTCTCTAGGAAGAATTTCTGGCATAAAGTCCATTTTGTCTGATATTAGTATGGCCACTATATTAATATCAACATTAGTATGACAAAAGTATGAGTTTTTAACAGCAAAAATATTAAAGTATATTGTGGAGTTTTTAACATATGTAGAAGTGAAGTATATGACAACAACAGCATAAATGATGGAATGGCTATAGATGGAATTATACTGTTGTAAGTTTCTTACATTATATATGAAGTGGTATAATATTAACTCAAGGTAGACTGCAATAAGTTAAGGTTGCATATTGAAATCCATAGAAAACCCACTTTAAAAAATACTAAAGAGGTATGGTTTTAAAAAGCCGATTGAGAGAGTAAAATGGAATACTAAAAAATAAAAGTTTAAAAAACTTTAACTTAGAGGAGATAGGAAAAGAGAAACGAATGAAGAATGGAGGAGATAAACAGACAAACATCAAGAAGATAAATTTAAATCCAACAATATTAAAAATTACATTAGATAAAAATGAACTAAAGACTCCAATTAGACAGACGTTATCAGACTAGATTTGTTTAAAAAGCAAGATCCATGGGCTTCCCTGGTGGCTCAGTGGTTGAGAGTCCGCCTGCCGATGCAGGGGACACAGGTGCGTGCCCCGATCCGGGAAGATCCCACATGCCGCGGAGCGGCTGGGCCCATGAGCCACAGTCACTGAGCCTGTGTGTCCGGAGCCTGTGCCCCCACAACGAGAGAGGCAACAACAGTGAGAGGCCCACATACTGCTGGAAAAAAAAAAAAAAAAAAGCAAGATCCAACTATATGGCATTTCTAAGAGACAATTTTAAATACAAACACACAAACAGCATAAAAGTAAAGAAATAGGAAAAGATATATCACACAAACACTAAGTTTTATTAAACTCAGAGTAAATTTCAAGACAAGGAGTTTTGCTGAAGGTAAAGAGGTTCATTTTGCAATGATAAAACATACATTTGTCAAGGAGACAAAAATTTTTTAACATCTTTATTGGAGTATAATTGCTTTACAATGTTGGTTAGTTTCTGCTGTATAACACAGTGAGTCAGCTATATGTATACATATATCCCCATATCCCCTCCCTCTTGCATCTCCCTCCCACCCTCCCTATCCCACCCCTCTAGGTGGTCACAAAGCACCGAGCTGATCTCCCTGTGCCATGTGGCTGCTTCCCACTAGCTATCTATTTTACATTTGGTAGTGTATATATGTCCATGCCACTCTCTCACTTCATCCCAGCTTACGCTTCCCCCTCCCTGTGTCCTCAAGTCCATTCTCTACATCTGCATCTTTATTCCTGTCTTGCGCCTAAGTTCTTCAGAACCATTTCATTTTTTAGATTCCATATATGTGTGTTAGCATACAGTATTTGTTGTTCTCTTTCTGACTTACTTCACTCTGTATGACAGTCTCTAGGTCCACCCACCTCACTACAAAAAACACAATTTCGTTTCTTTTTATGGCTGAGTAATATTCCATTGCATATATGTGCCACATCTTCTTTATCCATTCATCTGTCGATGGACACTTAGGTTGCTTCCATGTCCTGGCTATTGTAAATAGTGATGCAATGAACATTGTGGTACATGACTCCTTTTGAATTATGGTTTTCTCAGAGTATATGCCCAGTAGTGGGATTGCTGGGTCATATGGTAGTTCTATTTGTTGTTTTTTAAGGAACCTCCATACTGTTCTCCATAGTGGCTGTATCAATTTACATTCCCACCAGCAGTGCAAGAGGATTCCCTTTTCTCCACACCCTCTCCAGCATTTATTGTTTGTAGATTTTCTGATGATTGATGCCCATCTGACTGGTGTGAGGTGATATATCATGTAGTTTTGATTTACGTTTCTCTAATGATTAGTGATGTTGAGCATCCTTTCGTGTGTTTGTTGGCAATCTGTATATCTTCTTTGGAGAAATGTCTCTTTAGGTCTTCTTCCCATTTTTGGATTGGGTTGTTCGTTTCTTTGATATTGAGCTGCATGAGCTGCCTGTATATTTTGGAGATTAATCCTTGGTCAGTTGCTTCGTTTGCAAATATTTTCTCCCAATCTGAGGGTTGTCTTTTCATCTTGTTTATGGTTTCCTTTGCTGTGCAAAAGCTTTTATGTTTCATTAGGTCCCGTTTGTTTATTTCTGTTTTTATTTCCATTTCTCTAGGAGGTGGGTCAAAAAAGGATCTTGCTGTGATTTATGTCATAGAGTGTTCTGCCTATGTTTTCCTCTAAGAATTTTATAGTGTCTGGTCTTAAATTTAGGTCTTTAATGCATTTTGAGTTTATTTTTGTGTATGGTGTTAGGGAGAGTTCTAATTTCATTCCTTTACATGTAGCTATCCAGTTTTCCCAGCACCACTTATTGAAGAGACTGTCTTTTCTCCATTGCATACTCTTGCCTCCTTTATCAAAGATAAGGTGACCATATGTGGGTGGGTTTATCTCTGGGCTTTCTATCCTGTTCCATTGATCTATATTTCTGTTTCTGTGCCAGTACCATACTGTCTTGACTGCTGTGGCTTTGTAGTATAATCTGAAGTCCAGGGGCTTGATTCCTTCAGCTCTGTTTTTCTTTCTCATTATTGCTTTGGTTATTCAGTGTCTCTTGTGTTTCCATACAAATTGTGAAATTTTTTGTTTTAGTTCTGTGAAAAATGCCATTGGTAGTTTCAGAGGGATTGCACCGAATCTGTAGATTGCTTTTGGTAGTACAGTCATTTTCACAATATTGATTCTTCCAATCCAAGAACATGGTATATCTCTCCATCTGTTGGTATCATCTTTCATTTCTTTCATCAGTGTCTTACAGTTTTCTGCATACAGGTCTTTTGTCTCCTTAGGTAGGTTTATTCCTACGTATTTTATTCTTTTTGTTGCTATGGTAAATGGGAGTGTTTCCTTAATTTCTCTTTCAGATTTTTCATCATTAGTGTATAGGAATGCAAGAGATGTCTGTGCACTAATTTTGTATCCTGCTACTTTACCAAATTCATTGATTAGCTCCAGTAGTTTTCTGGTAGCATCTTTAGGATTCTCTATGTATAGTATCATGTCATCTGCAAACAATGACAGTCTTACTTCTTCTTTTCTGATTTGGATTCCTTTTTTTTTCTTTTTTCTTTTCTGATTGCTGTGGCTATAACTTCCAAAACTATGTTGAATAATAGTGGTGAGAGTGGGCAACCTTGTCTTGTTCCTGATCTTAGTGGAAATGGTTTCAGTTTTTCACCATTGAGGACGATGTTGGCTGTGGGTCTGTCATATATGGCCTTTATTATGTTGAAATAACTTCTCTCTATGCCTACTTTCTGGAGGGATTTTATCATAAATTGGTGTTGAATTTTGTCGAAATCTTTTTCTGCATCTATTGAGATGATCATATGGTTTTTATTCTTCGATTTGTTAATATGGTGTATCACATTGATTGATTTGCATATATTGAAGAATCCCTTGCATTCCTAGGATAAACCCCACTTAATCATGGTGTATGATCCTTTTATTGTGTCATTGGATTCTGTTTGCTAGTATTTTGTTGAGGATTCTTGCATCTATTCTCATCAGTGATATTGGCCTATAGTTTTCTTTTTTTGTGACATCTTTGTCTGCAAAGGGGACACAATTTTAAATCTCTATTCACCTAATAATAGAACTTCAAAATGTATGAAGCAAAATTGACCAACCTAAGAGGAGAAGTAGACAACTAATCATAGTTGCAATTTTAACACCTCTCTCTCTCTTATGACCTTCTCTGTCTGTCTCTCTCTCCCTGTCTCTCTCAGTAATAGACAGGATGAAGGGAAAAAATAAGTAATGACATAGAAGACTTCAACAACACTATCAACCAACTAGACCTAATTAACATGTACAGAACACGGCACTCAACAAATGCAGATAAACAATTCTTTTCAAGTGCAGAGGTAATATTCACCAAGATATGCTGTGTTACAAAGCAAGTCTCAATACGTTTTTAAAAGATAGAATCAAACATAATTATTTTCTGAATTAATTTAAAAATCAATAACAAAGAGATACTAGAGAATCTGCAAATATTTGGAAATTAAGCCATATCTTTGAAAGAAGCCATGGGTGAAAAGTAATGACACAAAATTAGAAAATATTTTGAACTATATGATAATGAAAACACAACATATCAAAATTTGTAGGATTTATCTAAAGCAGTATTTAGAAGGAAACGTATAGTTTTAAAATTCTTGTATTAGGAGAAAAGAAAACTTCTACCTTAGGAAACCAGACTTAAAAAGGAGCAAACAAAACCCAAAGTAAGTTTAAGATAGAAAGTAAGAAAAATAATAAAAGGGAAATAAATAAAAAACAGAAAAACAAAAGCTAAAAATTGGTTATCTAAATGGTTAATAAAATTGATAAACCTCTAGCTTGGCTGATGAAGAAAAAATCAGAGAAAATATCAATTACCAGTGTCAGGGATGAAAGTGAGGACATTACTACAGATACTACTACAGGTATTAAAAGGTAATAAGGTAATATTTGAACAACTTTATACCAATGAATTTGACAACATAAATGAACAAAATTCCTTGAAAAACAAAATAACAAAATTTATAATTTATAAAACCTAACAAAAGAAATTGAAAATCTGAATAGCCTTATATCTTTTAAAGTAATTATGAACTTTCCTACAAAGAAAACTAAAGGCAAGTTTGGCTTCACCTGTGAATCCTATCAAACATTTAAGAAAGAATTACAGCAATTTTACACAAAATCTGTCAGAAAACCTGGTGTTACTGAACCAAACTTGGGTCTTCTCACCCAACACACAGCAATGCCAATCTACTGACAACTGGGTTATGGTGAAGGAAAGTACAGTATTGACTGCAGGGTGTCAAGCAAGGAGAATGGGCAGCTCAGCCAGAACACCTGGATGGCTTTCAGGCAAAGGTTTTAAAGACAGTGTTAGGGGAGAGGGTCATAGGATGCCTGATTAGCTTGTGGACCTTCTTCCTTATTGGTTGGTGGTGAGATCATAGGATGATGTTTTGGGAATCTCAGTCAGCAACCTTCTGGTTCCAACCAGTTTGAGGTCTACGTGCTTGTGATCAGCATGGAGTCACCATCCTCCACTGGGTGAGGGGTCTTAGTTTCTGCAGAACAACTCAGAGATATGCATCACACTGTTATCTATATCCCTTCAGGAGGAACTAGGAGTCCCATGACTCTGTTGTTCTAATCATTAACTGCTTGAGTCTGCTCTTTGGAACTCAGGAAAGGCCTAGGAGACTAAAGTCTTTTTTCTACAAATAAGAGACAGGGGGCACAGAGGACCTTTGTACCCAAGAAGGCCCTATAGAGTCCTGCTTGGTTTCAATCCCTTTTCTTTGACACTCCTCAATCCTGAGGGGAACATGGATGGAGCAAGAAAGGGAATAAAGTTTTGGATAGAGAGATTAATCATAAATTCTGCAGGGGAACTCAGTTTTAGGGGGAATTGGTTTCACTAGGAGGAAGAGACTTTCAATTTGATTTATAAGACTAGAATAACCCTGATACCAAAATCTGTGTATAGGGTGTACTTGACTGAATTTGCTTCAGGCCATTGCTTGTCTATAAATTTTAAACCAACATGTATAAAGCCAATGCATACTCAATGAAGTCAATGTAATTTTTTTCAACCCCAGCCAGCAATCCTTTAAAAGTAATCATGAAGCTGTTGGTCATGACATTTGGCTCTACCAGAAAACAATGTCACTGGGAGTAACAGTGATACCACTTTACAACTTCCCCATAATTCAGTCATCAGATTTTAAATAAACCATTTCTCCCAAACAACAGAATCACCAGAAAGCTTTATCCATGCCAAAGACCCAGAAATTAGTATAAAAGTTAGTGAGTTTTTCTTACACTTTCATAGAAATTACACTCAAGTAACCAAACTGGCTTATCCAAAATGACTGTTACATGCAAACCAAGCCAAAAGGTCAGCTTGGCGCCAGAAACAGTTACAGGCATTTCCTAAGTATTTCTCTTAAGTTGTATAGGAGGAATTCAATAGCAATAATCCCTTCCAAATAAATGACAAAGCTTGGCCCTTAGCAGTGACTGCACTTCAACCAAGAGTAGCTACCATGAGTATCAGAAACGCCTTATAAGTAGACACTCACAACACTATGACACAAATTGTATTTTGACAATATAACAAAAAAAGATTTCACAAAGGCCTTCTCCCTTTGCACTGACAAGAGGTTGATACTATAGGAACAAACAGTGCATAATCCATTGAACTGTCTGTGGGTGACTGGGTTTTTTTATGGTAATATAATGAAATGTGGTTTCAACTACTTTTCCTTGCATAAGTTTTAAGCACAACCATATAAGAGGCATACAGGAAGCCAGCTAGAAGGTGTTTGTCAAAGAAGCAAAAAGGTATCTGTGTATTTGTATGTGTGTTTATTTCAGTGGAGCCATTTCCATTTTAGGTTCTGAATTTTTTTTTAATTCAAAGACAAAGAATGACACTACCTAGAATTCTAGCCTTGGAACAGGAAGTTGTCTGGAATTTCTTTGGCAAAATGCTTTTACAAGAAGTATCTTATAAAAGATTACGTTACAGAGTGAAGTAAGTCAGAAAGAGAAAAACAAATATCATATATTAACACATATATGTGGAACCTAGAAAAATGGTACAGATGAACCGGTTGGCAAGGCAGAAATAGAGACACAGATGTAGAGAACAAACGTATGGACACCAAGGGGGGAAAGGGAGGATGGGAGGAACTGGGAGATTGGGATTGACATATATACACTAACTAGTATGTATAAAATAGATAACTAATGAGAACCTGCTGTATAGCACAGGGAACTCTACTTCACTTTACTGTACAACAGAAACTAACACAACACTGTAAAACAACTATACCCTAATAAAAAAATAAAAGTAAAAAATAAACAAAAATAAAGTAAAATAATTAAAGATTACATTAAATGTAATGGAAGCAATCCCGAATTCCACACCTAGGAAGTTGTTGCAAGGAATTTTTTGGAGATGCACACAAGGATGTATATACAAGAACATTTACAAATCAACTATACCCCAATACAAAATAAAAATTAAATTTAAAAAAATCACAATGCTGGAACCAAAAAAAAAAAAAAGTATATTTACTGCAGTGTTGGTTACAATAGAAACTCATTAATAGTAGCCTAGATGGCAAAAATCAGAAAAATAACTTATAGTTAACCATATGATTAAAAAACATGCAGCCACTAAAAAGCATTCTTTAGGAGGATATATATATGTATACACATACATATTCTTTTTATTGACTGCATATATATACTATGTTGCATAGTATCACCTGCAAACTTCATGTCTACCCAGAACCTGTGAATGTGACCTTCCATCGTTCCTCCCTTGAATTATATCTACTAACAGGTATTCTTTGAGTAAGTTTCCATTTCTGAAGCAAGTTCAAGTTGCTTTAGAAGTTCTGAAGTTCTTTTCCTCATACCCCAAAGTATCTTAACACTCACAGGAAAAAGAATATTGAACATGTGACAAAAATCTAATGAGATGATAATTTAAATATTTTATTTACCTTGGTGTTTAACAACTACTACAAGGATAGTGTCAAAGATTTTTTTAAAACCCTGTGGAGAGCAAAGTTACTTATTTCTCTGAGTTCAAATTTAATAAAGGCCTCATCCTTGGTATAAAATTTCTAGCCTTCCTCTAGGTACAAGACAAGCTAAACTGATATAAAAAGCAGGACTGTGAGGGAAAAGGAAATGTGCTTTTTAAGAAGAATATGGAATTTATAAAGAGAAGCTAGCCTTCACTTCACCTTAAAGAAGAGGAGACTTGCCATATTCCTGTACTTAAAACTAAAGTGAGAAGGGGGAGAAAAAATAATTATTTTTTAAGTTGGTGGATTCTGAAAGAAGGGAGGTCTAAAGTGTTCAGAAATAGTGTCATAGTATGACCACGTATAAAGTGGGCAAAGACTGCTCTCCCTTGAAGTTCCCAGGTCTCAAAAGATTTACAGAGGGACTTCCTTGGTGGTCCAGTGGTTTAGACTCCGCGCTTCCAATGCAGGGGGCGCAGGTTCAACCCCTGGTTGGGGAACTAAGATGCCACATGCCACATGGTGTGGCCAAAAAAATTTTTTAATAAAATAAAATAGAATCACACAGCTTTAAAAAATTTTTTAAACAAAAATTGGAATATACCAGTGTTACCAGAGTTGTAGAAATGAATGAGAGAAGAGAGATAGGGTCTATCCACTTTCTGTGAACCAGTGCAACATGGGACAAAGAAGAAGATCTGAGAAAAGAGGCTTGAGGTCACCAGTCAGAAGAGGTAGGTGAAATTCCCAAAGGACCACCAAAGCCTAGGAGACTAGGAGTTCTTAGGATTGAGCTCCCCTCCAGCAGGCCTGTTAGGGACACAATCAGTTCATGATAAGTCTACAAATGAGACAGATCTACTTGGGTGACACACAGAAAGGACTACTACTCTTCCAACTACCAAAAGTGTTGCTGCTCGTGTATGGGAAAAGCAGTTGTGACCAAAATAAAGAAGAGAGTCAACTTGTCATAAACAATCATATAAGAAAGCATCTGGTTTTTTTCCTGTCCCTCCTCCCAAGTCCTGCATCAGAGTACAACACAGAAAAGATGGCAGAAGTGTGCATCTCTGTATTCATTACATACTACAGAAATAAATATTATTTTAAGAAAAGAATGAAGCCACATCCAAATACTCAAAATCTTTAACTGCTTTCATACTATTCACCTCTTCATTCCCATTAAGGAAACTGTGGGCTTGGGAGAGTGTTCATCAGAATAAACCAGAGGACCTACCTCCTTATGTTTTATATGGTTCCTGAATGACTCAAATCCTTTGGCATCAAGAATTATACAATATAAAGAATAAAGTAGATACGGAGTGGGAAGCATAAAACAATGTTAAAGCAGAGAATGAATAAAGGTGTAGAGGTCATCTCAATAGACGTAGAAAAATTATTTGACAAAATTCAACATCTATTCATGGTTTAGGAAAAAAACTCATCAAACTAGGAATAAAAGGAATCATCCTCAATCTGATAAAGGGCATCTACAAAACAACCCTGCAACTAACATTATACTTAATGGTGAATGGCAGGAGCTCAGCTGAGTTAAGAGAGCTGAGCTGCCAGGTGTCTACAGTAGACAATTTAAAAACTAAGCCAAGAATGAAAGTAACAAACAATAAAGCTTTTAAACATTTACTGTAATAGTATAAGCAAAATGGCTAAAGGTAGAGAAAGTACTGACTTTCCCTACCCCTCCACACCCACTTCGATTTTCCCCAGCAGTTGAGGGTCAGGCAAATCAGTAAAGATGTGGGTGAGGGTCCTCTCACTGTGGATGTATCCCAAACAAAAGGCTCCTGTATGGACTCAGGCCAGTGAGAGGGAGAGGAGGGAGGGCTAGGCATGGAAAAATACTGAGTGCTGACTCAGAATGGGGACAAGTGTCTTCAAGTTTTCCCCTTATCCCCCAAAAGGAACCCTTCACAGAGGCTCCTGAGGAAAGCCTTGCCCAAAGAGTACCTGGGCTAAGAATGAAAATATGTGTAAGAACATGGCCATCTAGAGAGATCTGAGTCTTTGCCTGCAACTCCCTTCAGAGACTGCAGTGCAGTCTGGTGGGAAGGGCATTTCCCCTGTGAGGTCTGCCAGGTAAAGCCTTTGGAATTGCCCATGATCAGGCCTGATAAATCACATATAGGTGTTTTATATAGGAGCCAGACTCCTCAGTTAAAGACTGAATGCTTCCCCCTAAGATCAGAAATAAGGCAAGGCTGTACACTCTTACTACTTCTATTCAACGTACTGGAATTCCTAGCCAGTGCAGTCAAGCAAGAAAAAGGAAATAAAAAGCATATAGTTTGTAGAAGACATGAGTGTCTATGTAGAAAATCCCAAAGAATCTACAAATAAGTTACTAGAACAAACAAGTGACTTTAGCAAGGTTGCAGTATACAAGATCAATGTACAAAAAGCAATTGTATTTCTATAGTTTAGCAATGAAACATTGGAAGATAAAATTTTTTAAAAATTATTTAAATAGCATCAAATAAATCATAAAATACTTTGGTATGAATCTTAGCAAAACAAGTGATGATATATATGATAAAATCTATAAAACACTGATGGAAGAAATCAGAGCAGCTATAAAAATCATGGAGAGATATACAGTTTTAGTAGATTAGAAGACTCAATATTGTTAAGTTAGCAAGTCTCCCCAAATTCATCTATAGATGAATGTAATATTTTTAAAATCCCAGCAGGATTTTTATAGAAATCAGCAAGCTGATTCTAAAACGTTTGTGGAAAGGCAAAGGAACCAGAATAGTCAAAGCAGTCTTCATAAAGAACCAAGTTGGAAGAGTCACACTACCTGATTAACTGACTTACTATATATAATCAATACACTGTGCTATTGGCCAAAGGACAGGCACATAAATCAATGGAACAAAAGAGAGTCCAGAAACAGACCCACATACACATGGTCAATTATTTTCAATGAAAGTTCAAATGAAATTCAAAAGAGAAAGAACAGTCTAGGGCTTCCCTGGTGGCGCAGTGGTTGGGAATCTGCCTACCAATGCAGGGGACATGGGTTCGAGCCCTGGTCCGGGAGGATCTCACATGCCATGGAGCAACTCAGCCCGTGCGCCACAACTGCTGAGCCTGCACTCTAGAGGCCGCGAGCCACAACTACTGAAGCCCATGGGCCTGGAGCCTGTGCTCCACACAGAGAAGCCACCACAGTGAGAGGCCCAGGGGCCACAACGAAGAGCAGGCCCCACTCGCCGCAACTAGAGAAAGTGTGCGCTAAGCAAGAAAGACCCAATGCCACCAAAAATTTTTTTAAATAAAATAAAATAAAAAATAAATTTTTTTAAAAAAAGAACAGTGTATTCAACATATGGTGCTGGGACGTGTGGACATCCACATGTAAGCAGAAAGGAAAGAAAGGAAGGAAAGGAAAGGGGGGGAAAGGAAAGGAAAGAAAAAAATAATTTTAGTCCGTCTGTCACATCAAATACAAAAATTAGCTCATAATGGATCATAAACCTAAATGTAAAACCTAAAACTTAAATATCCTAGAAGAAAATATAGGAAAAAATCCTTGTGACCTTGAGTTAGGCAAAGAATTCTTGTACACAATACCAAAATCAGGATATGTAAAAGAAAAAAATAATAAACTGCACTTCATCAAAATTAAAAACTTCTCTATCAGACACTAAAGTAATGAACCAACAGGCCACAGAATGGGAGAAAATATTTGCAAAATATGTATCTGATAAAGGACTTGTCCCCAGAAGACATTAAGAGCTCTCAAAACTCATCAGTATAAAAACAAACAACTTAATAAAAACTGGGCAAATGATTTGAAAAACACTTTACCAAAAAAGATGTATGGATACTGAATAGAAATATGAAAAAATGTTCAACATCATTAGTCATTAGGAAAATGCAAATCAAAAGCACAATGAAATAACATTACAAATCTATTACAATGGTTAAAATTAAGAAAACTAACTCTACCAAGTGCTGGCGAGGTTATAGAGTAACTGGAACTGTCACACATTGCTGGTGGGAATGCAAAATGGTACAGCCATTGTGGATCACACAGCATGCTGCCTTTTGAGGCCTTTTGAGGCTGCCTTCTTTTACTTTTCTTTCACTTATAATGCATTTGAGATTCATTCATGTTGTTGCTTGTATCTATAGTTACTTGCTTTTTATTGCCAAGTAGTAGTCCATTTTATGGATAAACCAGTTGTTTTTATACAGTCTGGGGCAATTATGAATAAGGCTGCCTATAAACTTTCACATACAGGTTTTAATGTTAACATAAATTTAGATTTCTTGAGGGTAAGTACTTAGGAGTGCAATTGCTGAGTCACATAGTAAATGTATATTTAACTTTAGAAGAAACTGCCAAACTATTTTCCATACCGGCTGTGCCAAAATGGCTAAACTACAGGGACAAGAACAGACCAGTGGTTGCCAGAGGCTGGGGTGGAGGGAAGGGTTGGCTACAAATGGCCACAAGGGAACAATGTGAGTGATATAACTATTTTATAGCTTGAAGGTGTTGTCTGTTTCAGGACTGTATGTGTTCATCAATACTTTTATAACTGTACACTAAAATGAGTGAGTTTTATGTATGTAAATCATACCTCAATAAACCTGAATGAAAACCATTTATGTAGAAGGAATGCATAGAAATCCTAGGACATCCTATGCCATATTTAAACCAAAGATCTGAGATAACAGATGGCTTCCCATTGCCTTCAGGATTAAAAAAAAAAAATCTAACTCCTTTACTTGGATGTATGTGGCTTTTAACCATCTGGCCACTGCCTGCTTCTAGGAGGTCAGCATTAGTTCCATTTGGGTCTCATCTCAACACTGACTATCCACATTTGGGCATTTCCATTGTTTTTTGAGCTTGTTTTCAGCCCTTCCCAGCCATTCCATTGACTTCTGAAGTCATAATCTTCCTGCTTTAATACTTTAATACCTAGACCCCACCAAGCCTTCTCACCCGGCCTTGGCATGCAGCTAGCTCACTGACAGACCTCTTGGCAGGATCCCAGATTCTCCCTACATACAGGCAGCCAAGAGAAGGGGCGTCACCTTCCCAGCCTCACTTCAGAAGACTGTACGAGACATAAACATAGGTATATATGTGCAAGCACATGTTTCCTGTAACACTTCTGTGACGCTCTTTACAGATAAACAACTCCTTTTATTCTCTCTGTTGATTCAAGTATAGCACAGCTTCACCTCCCCATTGCTAGAGAATGCAAGAAGTCTGATCAACAGTCGCAAACTATGAGCAGTGGCGAGCCTGGATGTAGCACTCTCAGGCTCTCAGGCAGCAGTTTTTGCAAAGTGGATTCACCAAAGGTTACCCACAGCATAGACAGAAGGAACTTTACTGTCATGTCCCTGATTGGACCCTGAATTCTAATAATCACTCTCAGCAGTTTGAATATATCATTCTGTTTCTAGAAAAGCAGGCTTTGCACCCCTGATTTAACCAGAGGAAATTTTTTTCAGAATAGAAGAAACAATGATTAGGCAAATTCTGAAGAAAATAATTTTAAATATGTGTTCAAAGTACTTCTTGCTGGTATTAAAAATAGCAAAGATGGCTCAAAGTGAAGTGAAGATAAGCCTATCAAGGACATATGGTTTCAGCAAAGCAGTCCATGACAACCATTTCAAATGCTTCGGGGTCTTTCTCAATTATTTCTGACTTCAGAGTCATCCATGTTCCATGCCAAAATGAGACCTCTGCTTAAGAATGACTATCACTGCACATGTTAAACACATTTTAATGTTCTCTCTTTTTTTTAAAATCTAAACCAACCTATCCCATTAAGCAATTGAGTTTTGTTTTCTTAAAACTCTTTCTTTCCTTGGATTCTGGGACTTTACCTTCTCCTCATTCTTTTCCTACATTTCCAGGCAACTTCTCAGTCCATCTTCTTAACTGAGCTCAGGGCATGTCCCTCCCACTCCCCATCCTGGTGGAAATCCTCCTGTAATTAGCGACATCAGAGTGTTGCACATAGGAAAAGCTGAAGACAAAAAAGCAGTTTGGAGGGCTCTGCTCTGCACTCAACCTCTCAAACATCCCATCTACTCCTCTGGTTTTTAACAACTTCCTGATTTCCAAACATGTGGCTCTACTCCAGACTCATTTTCTGAGCTCCAGAGTTATCTAGTAGTCTGCTGTCTTGTTAGGGGTGCCACAGTCTCAAAGAATCCAAAAGTAAACTCATCCTTTCTCCCTATCCATTTTCCCAAGATATTCTTATGTATACTCCATATCTTAGCAATAATTTCTCATACGTTGTCTTGCCAATTCTACCTCCTAATTATCTCTTGAATCTGCCTCTTTCTGTTCATTCTCACTACTATAACCTTAGTCCAGAATGTCTTTAACTCTTATGTGGGCTCTTTCTGTAGCAACTAGTTACTTCTCCTCATACACACAGAATTTCACCCCTCCCTTCCTGTACATCCCTTACATCCTCACCAAAAAAGGTCTTTCCAAAATGCAAACTTGACCATATTTCTTCCCTAGGTAAAATTCTCTAGAGGTTTTCATTGTCTACAGGATAAAACCCACCTTCCTTAGACTTTTTATAAATTGGCTGCTACCTACTTGCCATCTCTTTATCTCCTAATCAACCTTCAAAACCATACTCAGATGTCAACTCTTCTATGAAGCTCTCCTAACTAACCCCTCTCCCCACAGTCCCACTTAGGCCCTCCTTCCTCTATGTCATGTACCTAGTATCCTTACCATTGCTAAAATAAATTATAATTAATTTGTGTACAGGTGCTGCTCATCTAAAAAGATGACCTCTATGAGGAAAGATTATTTATTGTTCCTATCTACATACTTAGCAGTTGTTCTCAATCACCAGATGGTGAATGGATGAATGATTAAAGTGAAGAAGAAATCAATTAGTAAACCATCAACGATTGTTTATTTTTCTAAACATTCCGACTAGATTTCCTAATTGTCTTGAATGAAAAAGTTCCTGATGCCATGACCATTTGAGCAATTGAAACTGCTATGTTGGCATCTATTGTGACAATAACTATAAAAGAAAAATAAAACCTTGTTACATATCTGGTGCTCTGAGTAATAACCTTGAAAACAGACCATGAAATTTCCCTATTAAAAAAAAAAATCCCAATGATGAGGTCTCTGCCATAGCAATAAAATTCTGGTAAACACCGTGACCATTTATTTAGGAGAAGAATGAATTTGCAGCCTCAAGTGCTAGAGTCTCATGGAGAAGGAGTCAATACAGCCAGAAAGAAAATCCCTGTCACAAAGAGGACTAGAAACTTTATCACCCCGGAATATTCCAGGTCAAATTCAAGATGGATCATTCTTTGACATTTTAATAGGTGCAAATTAAATATGGTAATAGGTACATTTCACACAAAGTGATATCTCCTGCAATCAGACCACTATAAAAGCTCTTTTTTTTTAAGTAAATACTTGGATTTAGTATCTTTATATTCCCATACATATGCACAGATACTGTCAGATGAGAGAATAGCAAAATTAATCTGTTCAGATAAAAAGGGTGAGTCAAAGAGAGACAATGATTACCATGGTTTTGCAGAGTAAGTTAAATTTACTTTTCTGTTGTTTGTCATAATCAATTGCAATGAGAATAAAGACCAGCAGTCTGGGAAATCTCTAACAAGCCAGGAGCCCCTGCTCAGCTACATCGAACTTAGACTCTGACCCACACTGACGCGAGAAATAGAAGAATTGGTATGAATCTTTCAAATACCAGAGATAATGGAAAACCTAAGTCAAATTTCAGTCATTGCCCCACAGAGTTGATAAACTCATGCAATACTGACATGTCCCTGAAATTGTAAAGCAATTAAATATTTGTCAAAATCAAGCCTTTTCTATTTGGCTCAAATTCTGTTATTTTATGTCTTCCCACAGCTCCATCAAATTTTACCTATTTATATTTCCAAAATCAATGGCAACCAAGTGTTTCAGTCGGAGTCCAAATGAGTTGGCACAGTCAAATTAGGTTAATTTGAGGAGCATTTACTTTAAAAGGACCTCTTTTAAAAAGGTGTGCGCAAGATGCAGGGGAACCACAAGTAGCCCACGGTTAATAATACAGGGGCAATTACAACCCCTAGGCCGAAAGGGAGGGGGGAAGGGAACAGTTTCCAGACAGCAAAAGGAGAGAGTTGTGTGAAGGGCACTGAGCTTCAGAAGTTCTCAGCCAGCCCAAGGTAATTTTGCAGGGAGGGAGCCAAGAGATAGATACCTGATCTCACTCCCTCTCTGAACTTCTGCTGGGGCTACCATGGGCTGAACCTACCGGGAAGCCAGAGGACATAAAACACCTTGGTGAGATCCACGCAGGTCAGCATCCCAGGGTAAACACAAAAGGAGACTGGCTCTGGAAGGACAAATGGAATCTATCCAACACTCCATGTTTTAGGGCGAAACAGTTTTTCTTTTCCCAAGCATCATCTACATATAGTAAGTGTCTACTGTATGCAACGTACACAATTATAAAAACATGGTGGGGCTGGAGTAAAGGAAGCTGAAGACGGAAGGAGAGTCACAAAGGAAGAAAGTACTCTTCCTACAGGAAAATAAAATTAAAACATGTTTCTAACTGGGGCAAAACTCATTCAACAGCCATACTTCCCAGTGAAAATCCACTCAGAGTGCAGCCTTATGGCGCAGCAGTATCAATATCATCTGGGAGATCATTAGAAATGCAAAATCTCAGGCTGTACCCCAGACCACTGACTCTGAATCCTTTTAACCGGATCCCCAGGTACCTGTTATGCACATGAAAGTCTAAGAAGCACTGCTTTAAGGACTCCCTAGAGTTACTCAGGGAAATAAGAGAAGTTTGGGGTAATTAAAGCTAGTGGGATTTCACAGGTAAAGGTTCATGGAGGAAATATATTTGAGAAGGATATTAAAACATTATTTTACAGAAAACATGGCTTTATATTTCGTTATAAAGTCAGAAAGCAAATATAGTTAATCAGTATAATAATAATCAGAATATAGAACATTCAATCAAAAATATAGTCAAACACTGATGCTAAATATTATTCCATTAATACCAAGTTCTTTCACAATAAAATAAAATTCTTATGCTACATAAATTCTCTAAAGGTTCTCTAAAGAAAGGGAATATCCAGGCTGATTTAAATTGGAAAGCTCCTGCTTAGGTTTGGGGCTTTGCTTTCTTTCTCTTCTTAATGCTATTTTCCTTTCTATTTCAGGCCCAACTCTGGCACTTAATGGGTGTTCAGTAAATACTTTTTGATTGATTGAAGCCCAACTGATTTAAAATCGTGTGCTAAGCTGTAATAATAGATCAGCATCAGAACGCTAGTTGTAGATTTCTACTTAGAGAACGGCACCATCTAGTGTCTCCACAAGAAGGTACCACCTCCAATCCAGTGTATGTTTTACCTAGTAGTAAGAGAAAATTATACTGCTAAAGCGACGGAGAAAAGACGGTCTCTTCAATAAGTGGTGCTGGGAAAACTGGACAGCTACATGTATAAGAATGTAATTAGAACACTCCCTAACACCATACACAAAAATAAACTCAAAATGGATTAAAGACCTAACTGTAAGGCAAGACACTATAAAACTCTTAGAGGAAAAAATAGGCAGAACTCTCTTTGACATAAATCATAGCAAGATCTTTTTTGATCCAACTCCTACAATAATGAAAATAAAAACAAAAATAAACAAATGGGACCTAATGAAACTTTAAAAGCTTCTGCACAGCAAAGGAAGCCATAAACAAAACAAAAAGACAACCCTCCGAATGGGAGAAAATATTTGCAAATGAAGCAACTGACAAGGGTTTAATCTCCAAAATATACAAACAGCTCATGCAGCTCAATACCTAAAAAACAAACAACCCAATCAAAAAATGAGTGGAAGAGGGCTTCCCTGGTGGCGCAGTGATTGAGAGTCCGTCTGCCGATGCAGGGAACACGGGTTCGTGCCCCGGTCCGGGAAGATCCCACATGCCGCGGAGCGGCTGGGCCCGTGGGCCATGGCTGCTGAGCCTGCGCGTCCAGAGCCTGCGTGTCCGGAGCCTGTGCTACGCAACAGGAGAGGCCACAGCAGTGAGAGGCCCACATACCACAAAAAAAAAAAAAAAAAAAAAAAAGGGTGGAAGACCTAAATAGACATTTCTCCAAAGAAGATATACAAATGTCCAACAAATACCTGAAAAGATGCTCAACATCACTAATTATTAGAGAAATGTAAATCAAAACTACAATGAGGTATCACCTCACACCGGTCAGAATGGCCATCATCAAAAAATCTACAAACAATAAATGCTGGAGAGGGTGTGGAGAAAAGGGAACTGTCTTACACTGTTGGTGGGAATGTAAATTGATACAGCCACTATGGAGAACAGTTTGGAGGTTACTTAAGAAACTAAAAATAGAACTACCATACGACCCAGCAATCCCACTCCTGGGCATATACCTGAAGAAAACCATAATTCCAAAAGATACATGCACCTCAATGTTCATCGCAGCACTATTTACAATAGCCAGGATATGGAAGCAACCTATATGTCCATCAACAGAGGAATGGATAAAGAAGATGTGGTATATATGTAGAGTGGAATATTACTCGGCCTTAAAAAAGAACAAAATGCCATTTGCAGCAACATGGATGGACCTAGAGACTGTCCAACTGAGTGAAGTAAGTCAGACACAGAAAGACAAATATCATATGCTATTGCTTATATGTGGAATCTAAAAAAAGGGTACAAATTAACTTATTTACAAAACAGAAACAGAATTACAGATGTAGAAAACAAACAGATGGTTTCCAGGGGATAAGGGAGGGGGAGGGATAAATCAGGAGATTGAGATTGACATATATACACTACTATATATAAAATAGATAACTAATAAGAACCTGTGCTGTATAGCACAGGGAACTCTACTCAATACTCTGCAATGGCCTATATGGGAAAAGAATCTTAAAAAGAGTGGATACATGTATATGTATAACTGATTCACTTTGATGTACACCTGAAACTAACACAACATTGTAAATCAAATATACTCCAACAATAAAAAAGGTAGCCCATTGTGCCACATCTATCTTACTACACCACTAATGAAGTCTTAGAATTATTTCAGTTTGCTTATCCCATGCATCAGTTCCATCTGTGAAACAGGAGGAGTGCTTTCATTTACTGTGGAAAACCAGCTCTCCCTCAGCACCTGTGCAGCCCAGCCCACATCCTCTTACCTCAGTCCTTACAAACTCAGTGCATGCTATGCTGTTTTCCAACTTCCAGAATCTGTGTGCTTGTGCCTCAGGGCTTTCTTAGGACACCAAAGCCCACCTTGCTGCTCACACAGAAGGCCAGACTTAGCACCAACCTTCATCCCAAAAGGCCCCAATGGATGACTAATGGGAGTTGGCGTATAAACGTCCCAGCTCCCTTGCCCCTCAGGAGGGAGGCTCTGTCTCCTAGACTTTTCTCATGACATTAAGCAACAATCACTCACAGTGGTGGGGGTTTTGTGGCCACCTTCTCTTTCCTGTCTCACTTCCCCACTCCCATACCAGTGTTTCCTCACCTCCAAATGAACTACTTGTACTTGAGTCTTTGCCTTGAGGTCTGCTTCTGGGGAAATCCAAACTAAGACATTTTCTAAAAAAACACTTCACTGAGGTATGACTGACATGTAAAATCTATACATATTTCATGCATACAACTTAATGAGTTTGGGAAAGTATACACCTGTGAAACCATCACCACCATCAAGACAACCATAGACCTCCATTACCTCCCAAAGTTTACTCTCATCACTTTCATTATTTTTTTGTAGTAAGAACACTTAACATAAGATCTGCCCTATTGGAAAAATGTGAGTATACGATATAGTATTGTTAGCTATAGGCACAGAACTTATTTATCTTGCATAAAATGTTAATTTGGTAAAACATGAACCTTGTAAATAACAATCTTTATACTTGTATACTCACAAATGCTCAGATCTGAAATGTACTTTTATTCCAGTGACATGTATTGTGACTGGTATAGCAGATCAGGTGTGGACCTGTAACTCTGAGTTTTGCCAAAAAAGTTTTCATAATACAAATGGGAATTAGAAGAAGTTAATATTTGCACATATAACCTTGGTTATGTAAAGGTGACTTTGTTCTTTCAAGGCTCAGAGCTATATTTATGTCCAACAACATCAACTTGTAGTCAGCAAATATTTATTGAGCACTTGCTGTTTGTAGGCACTGTTCTAGCTGTTGGCAATACAGCAATGAACAAAACAAAGCTTCGGCTCTTATGTAATATTCACGTGATGAGGAGTTTACAGCATTAGGTTGAGAGGGCATAGTAAATGATGAGCCAAGCATGGCACATTTCTTTGCTGCCTGTCTTTGACAATGGTTTTGGATGGGATATGGTACAATAAGGATGTCTTTCTGTGTCTGGGTTATTTCCCTGTCATGATGTCCTCCAAGTCCATCTATGTTGTCACAAATGGCAAAATATCCTTCTTTTTTAAAAAGGCAGAATGTGAAAGGGATAAACCTACAACCAAGATTACTCTACCCAGCAAGGACCTCATTCAGATTCAATGGACAAGCAAAGGCTAAGAGTATTCAGCACCACCAAACCAGCTTTACAACAAATGCTAAAGGAACTTCTCTAGGGAGGAAACACAATAGAAGGAAAAGACCTACAATAACAAACCAAAAACAATTAAGAAAATGATCACAGGAACATACATATCAATAACTGCCTTAAATGTAAATGGATTAAATGCTCCAACCAAAACACATAGACTGGCTGAATGGATACAAAAGCAAGACCCGTATATATGCTGTCTACAAGAGACCCACTTCAGACCTAGGGACACATACAGACTGAAAGTTGAGGGGATGGAAAAAGATATTCCAAGCAAATGGAAATCAAAAGAAAGCTGGAGCAGCAATTCTCATATCAGACACAATAGACTTTAAGATAAAGACTATTACAAGAGACAAAGAAGGATACTACATAACGATCAAGGGATCAATCCATGGAGAAGATATAACAATTGTAAATATTTATGCACCCAACATAGGAGCACCTCAATACCTAAGGCAAATGCTAACAGCCATAAAAGGGGAAATCGACAGTAATACAACCACAGTAGGGGACTTTAACACCCCACTATCACCAAAGGACAGATCAACCAAAATGAAAATAAGTAAGGAAACACAAGCTTTAAATGATCCATTAAACAAGATGGACTTAATTGATATTTATAGGACATTCCATCCAAAAACAACACACTAAACTTTCTTCTCAAGTGCTCATGGAACACCCTCCAGGATAGATCATATCTTGGGGCACAAATCAAGCCTTGGTAAATTTAAGAAAAGTGAAATTGTATCAAGTATCTTTTCTGAACACAACACTATGAGACTAGATAACAATTACAGGAAAAAAATCTGTAAAAAATAAAAACACATGGAGGCTAAACAATACACTACTAAATAATCAAGAGATCACTGAGGAAATCAAAAAATACCTAGAAGCAAAAGACAATGAAAACACGACGACCCAAAACCTGTGGGGTACAGCAAAAGCAGTTCTGAGAGGGAAGTTTACGGCAATACAATCCTACCACAAGAAACAAGAAACAACTCAAATAAACAACCTAACCTCACACCTAAAGCAATTAGAGAAAGAAGAACCAAAAAAACCCAAAAATTAGCAGAAAAGCTGGTTCTTTGAGAAGATAAACAAAATTGACAAACCATTAGTCAGACTCATCAAGAAAAAAAGGGAGAAGACTCAAATCAATACACTTAGACATGAAAAACGAGAAGTAACAACTGGCACTGCAGAAATACAAAGGATCATGAGAGATTACTACAAGCAACTATATGCCAATAAAATGGACAACCTGGAAGAAATGGACAAATTCTTAGAAAAGCACTACCTCCCAAGACTGAACCAGGAAGAATAGAAAATATAAACAGACCGATCACAAGCACTGAAATTGAGACTGTGATTAAAAATTTTTCAACAAACAAAAGCCCAGGACCAGATGGCTTCATGGGCGAATTCTATCAAACATTTAGACAAGAGCTAACACCTATCCTTCTCAAACTCTTCCAAAGTATAGCAGAGGGAGGAGCACTCCCAAACTCAACCTACAAGGCCACCATCACCCTGATAGCAAAACCAGAAAAAGATGTCACAAAGAAAGAAAACTACAGGCCAATATCACTGATGAACATAGATGCAAAAATCCTCAACAAAATACTAGCAAACACAATCCAACAGCACATTAAAAGGATTATACACAATGACCAAGTGGGGTTTATCCCAGGAAGGCAAGGATTCTTCAATATATGCAAATTAATCAATGTGATACACCATATGATCATATCAAGAGATGCAGAAAAAGCTTTCCACAAAATTCAACACCCATTTATGATAAAAACCCTCCAGAAAGCAGGCATAGAGGGAACTTACCTCAACATAATAAAGGCCATATATGACAAACCCACAGCCAACATCGTTCTCTATGGTGAAAAACTGAGACCATTTTCACTAAGATCAGGAACAAGACAAGGTTGCCCACTCTCACCACTATTATTCAACACAGTTTTGGAAGTTTTATCCACAGCAATCAGAGAAGGAAAACATATAAAAGGAATCCAAATCAGAAAAGAAGAAGTAAAGCTGCCACAGTTAGCAGGTGACATGATACTATACATAGAGAATCCTAAAGACTCTACCAGAAAGCTACTAGGGCTAAGCAATGAATTTGGTAAAGTTGCAGGATACAAAATTAATACACAGAAATATCTTGCATTCCTACACACTAATGATGAAAAATCTGAAAGAGAAATTCAGGAAACACTCCCATTTACCACTGCAACAAAAAGAATAAAATACCTAGGAATAAACCTACCTAGGAAGACAAAAGACCTGTATGCAGAAAACTATAAGACACTGATGAAAGAAATGAAAGATGATACCAACAGATGGAGAGATATACCATGTTCTTGGATTGGAAGAATCAATATTGTGAAAATGACTATACTACCCAAAGCAATCTACACATTCAATGAAATCCCTATCAAATTACCAATGGCATTTTTCACAGAACTAGAACAAAAAATGTCACAATTTGTATCAAAGACCCCAAACAGCCATAGCAATCTTGAGAAAGAAAAATGGAGCTGGAAGAATCAGGCTCCCTGACTTGAGAATATACTACAAAGCTACAGTAATCAAGACAGTATGGTACTGGCACAAAAACAGGAATATAGATCAATGGAACAGGATAGAAAGCCCAGAGATAAACCCACCCACATATGGTCACCTTATTTTTGATAAAGCAGACAAGAATATACAATGGAGATAAGACAGCCTCTTCAATAAGTGGTGCTGGGAAAACTGGACAGGAACATGTAAAGGAATGAAATTAGAATGCTCCCTAACACCATACACAAAAATAAACTCAAAATGCATTAAAGACCTAACTGTAAGGCCAGACACTATAAAACTCTTAGAGGAAAACATAGGCAGAACTCTCTATGACATAAATCACAGCAAGATCCTTTTTTGAGCCACCTCCTAGAGAAATGGAAATAAAAACAAAAATAAACAAATGGGACCTCATGAAACTTAACAGCTTTTGCACAGCAAAGGAAACCATAAACAAGACGAAAAGACAGCCCTCAGAGTGGGAGAAAATATTTGCAAACGAATCAACGGACAAAGGGTTAATCTCCAAAATATATAAATAGCTCATGCAGCTCAATATCAAAGAAAGAAACAACCCAATTCAAAAATGGGCAGAAGACCTAAATAGACATTTCTCCAAAGAAGATATACAGATGGCCAACAAACACATGAAAGGATGCTCAATATCACTAATCATTAGAGAAATGCAAATCAAAACTACAATGATTATCACCTCACAACAGTCAGAATGGCCATCATCAAAAAAATCTAGAAACAATAAATGCTGCAGAGGGTGTGGAGAAAAGGGAACCCTCTTGCACTGTTGGTGAGAATGTAAAGTGATACAGCCACTATGGAGAACAGTATGGAGGTTCCTTAAAAAACTAAAAATAGAACTACCATACAACCCTGAGTCCCACTACTGGGCATATACCCTGAGAAAACCATAATTCAAAAAGAGTCATGTACCACAATGTTCATTGCAGTACTATTTACAATAGCCAGGAAATGCAAGCAACCTAAGTGTCCATCGACAGGTGAATGGATAAAGAAGATGTGGCACATATATACAATGGAGTATTACTTGGCCATAAAAAGAAATGAAATTGAGTTATTTGTAGTGAGGTGGATGGACCTGGAGTCTGTCATACAGAGTGAAGTAAGTCAGAAGAGAAAAACAAATACCGTATGCTAACACATATATATGGAATCTAAAAAAAAAAAAAGGTTCTGAAGAACCTAGGGGCATGACAGGAATAAAGACACAAGCATAGAGAATGAACTTGAGGACATGGGGAAGGGGAAGGGTAAGCTGGGACAAAGTGAGAGAGTGGCATGGACTTATATACACTACCAAATATAAAACAGATAGCTAGTGGGAAGCAGCCGCATAGCACAGGGAGATCAGCTCGGTGCTTTGTGACCACCTAGAGGGGTGGGATAGGGAGGGTGGGAGGGAGACCCAAGAGGGAGGAGATATAGGGATATATGTATATGTATAGCTGATTCACTTTGTTATAAAGCAGAAACTAACACACCATTGTAAAGCAATTATACTCCAATAAAGATGATTTAAAAAAAAGAAACATAGGAGAAGAAAAAAAAAGCCATTGGGGTCTACAGGGAATTAGAAAATTGGTAGAGGTGTGAAATTGTCTTTCAACAGGTAGACTCACCCAGACAAATCCTAAAAAGTCCCATATTTCTCTAAAATGAGTATTCAGAAAAAAAGGTTGTGGATATGAGGGTGGGGTATGCGTCTAATGGTCATTATCTTGATCTGGCTTGTTAAATTCCTTGAGGATAAAGAACCTTCAGAACATGCTGAGTTTCAGATCTGTGCTCCAGAACAAAGAAGCATCTGTTATTCATATCTACTCATGGATCTGAACTTGATGAATATGACACCTTCCAAATTGCTAGGTTTGCCTGAATTGAGTACACATCAAAGACTCATGCTGCACCTGTAAAACATGCATTAATATTAATGTTCATTAGCTTGGATCCTTTATTTCCAGGATCATATCAACCATGACTAAAGACCGTTCAAGGGCTATTCCTCTCTGTTTCATATGACGATATAACCACGTTCAAGGCCAGCCCTAGGCTAAAATGTAAAGGAAGCAGATGCTATGTAACTGGGAGATCACATGATTGAATACTTAGGAAAATAAAGCAGAAAAAATGCCAGTGATGCCAGCTTCATAACAATAAGAGTAGTCATCCCACCTTTCCACAATCCACACTCCACCCCAACCAAGAAAGTTTCAGCTGGAATTTTTCAAGTTAAAATGTATTGCTGACTTGCTTATTTTCCTTTGGGTAAAAAGGGGGGTTATATTAAAGGCACATTTTGAAATGGCAGTGATAAAATTGTTTCTTTTTACATTTTCTTAATATGTATACCCTTTATTCTCTAAATGCCAATAACTAACACATGAAAATTTCCGTTTAGTTCAGCTTAGCATTGCTCCTGTGTAAACAGTACAGAAAAATGGTAAGGCTAACCATTTAGGTTTATTCACATTAAGGCCAGGACCCCAGCACAAATTAAATTCTCATTAAAATTCAAACCATGAACAAAAGAGCAATTTAAATATTGAACAATGTGGGCCTCAAACCATGTATCCCATATTCAGCTCAGTCCACTAATGTGGTTAATGATCTAGACACAGGACCACTGGGAATGCATATTGAGCAGTTTGGGATGCAGGGGAAGCACAGTAGATACTGCAGTGATCAGTGGTGCAGAGGGTTGAGGTTGTTAAGGCAGTGTTATCAAGTACCCAGAAACAATACACTCATGAGAAACATTATGACAGGCACTTCCAGCTGTCCCCCTTCCCTCTCACAATAAGAGAACCCCTGATTTTAAGCTAGACTCTTAGCCTCCCCAATTTAAAACATTTCCATGCTACTCTGTAACTGGTGTGGTTCTGTGTGTCGATGTTCTGGTCAAAGGAACATGAGCAAATGTAAAGTTTACATCTTTTGGGTCATGTCCTTAATTCTAAGAATGTGGCCCTGTACTCCCATTTTATACCCTTCTTGCTGCCTGGAATTCAGATGCTAGGAGAGTCATCTTGGATCATGTGGATGAAGTCAACATTCTAAGAATGACAGAGCAAAAAGATGGTGGGTGCCTGGGCTCTAGATGACGTCTCAGTATAGCAGCATCATAACTGCTGAGATTTTACTTTGAGAAATAAATTAACCTCTATCTTGTTTAAGGCATTGTTCATTTTCATCTCTGTTAGAGCAGAGATTTTATACTATTACAGATACATGGCAAATAATTTCTTACTAATAAAATTTTAAGGATGGATGACTGTGAGTTATTTATTTTGTTTTAAATTAGAGTAGTTGTCTTATTATACTACTACTCACACTAACTTCTATTCCAAAATGTTTTATAGAGCAGGAGAAAAGGAGTATAATTGTATGGAGCATGTCACAAATTGTGAGAAGTCCACAGAGTGTACCCATATGATGTGTCCAACATGTGAATGCCATGTGTTATATGTACTATGGGTTGAAAACTGCTAGACTGGAACAGGAAGCTAAGAAAACCATGGCTGTAGGTTTAATACCCATGTGGATTACTTGTCTTATACTCAGATTGTACTCCTTACCTCATTGATTGATATGACTAATTCATATCATAAGGAAAAACCACCAAGAAAGCTGGACGCAAACTAACCTCCACTCATGGAAGAATCATATAGGCCACAAGCCCTACTATTGGGAGGGCAGCTTAATGACAGCCAAAGGGGCACAACTGAGGTAATAATGAGCTAAACAATAAAAAGCATGCTTTGCTTATTAAAATGTCAAGAAATAAAAATAAATATCTAAGACTTATATTGATCAGAACATGAATAAACAAGCACTCTCCTACACTATTAGTAGAGTGTATATCTTTAATCCAAAGAAAAAATCAGACAAGTGCACAAAGATGTAATGTACTAAGTTGTTCATCATAATGCTATTTATAATAGTGAAAAATTGGCTACAACTTACAAGTCCAACAACAGAGAACTGGCTAAGTAAATTTAGTGCATACCTGTGATGGAATAATTTGCAGCCATTAGAATTGAATTATAGAAGATTATTTAATTACATAAAATTAACAGTGCAGGTTTAAAAATACATGCAGTATGATATGGATTTTGTAAACACACACACACACACACTATATAGATATAATTTACATGTGTGTTTAAAACATTTAAAATGTTAAAATTCAGGACTTCCTTGGCGGTCAGGTGATTAAGACTTCGCCTTCCAATGCAGGGGTTGCAGGTTCGATCCCTGGTCAGGGAGCTAAGATCCCACATGACTCGTGGTCAAAAAACCAAAATATAAAACAGGAGCAATATTGTATCAAATTCAATAAAGACTTTAAAAATGGTCCACATCAAAAAAAAAGTCCAAAAAGAGAATAATAAAATAAAATGTTAAAATTCTAATGTTGGATTTCCCTGGTGGCGCAGTGGTTAAGAATCCGCCTGCCAATGCAGGGGACACGGGTTCGAGCCCTGGCCCGGGAAGATCCCACATGCCGTGGAGCAACTAAGCCCGTGCACCACAACTACTGAGCCGGCATGCCACAACTACTGAAGCCCGTGCACCTAAAGCTCGTGTTCCACAACAAGAGAAGCCACCATAATGAGAAGCCCACACACCGCAATGAAGAGTAGCCCCTACTCACTGCAACTAGAGAAAGGCCATGCATAGCAACGAAGACCCAACGCAGCCATAAATTAATTAATTAATTAATTAAAATTCTAACGTTATCTCAGGAAAGGAGGTTATCAGTGATTTTTATTTTCTTCATTGTGCTTTTGTTTGTTTTTTCAGAGTCTTCAGTGAAAATATATGTTAATTTTACAATCTTATAAATAAATGTAATTTTAAAAGGCAGGATGAGAAGAAAGGAGGGAGGGCGCAAGGGAGAGGAAGAGTGAATGCAGACTCTTGTATACAACAGAGTTGAATCCGCATCCAGACTCCACCTTGTAGCTCTTTGCCGCTGAACAAACTAACAACTTCTTTAAACCTAAGTTCCCTCACCTGTAAAAACAGGGCCAATAATTACCTGAAAGGGCAATTATGAAGGCTTAATATCATCACATGTGAGTATTTTCCAAATTTCTGAAGAACATTAATCATTTTAAATGCTCAAATAAAATATTTCCTTGGGAAATTCAACATGTATATTTGGATATTAAAGATTCTACCAAGCCTCCCTTAAATAAACCAGCTTAACTTCATTTAATCTAGCCCTCCCTGAACTTACCTGACCATGGAAATATATTTTACAGAATATCTACGAACCTACTTAATTCTGCCCAACACATCTTGGGAAATGCTGACAGGTTAATGGACACGCTCCAGTACCCAGCACTCAATGGCTGCTTGGGTAGTGTTTGTCCTTTTATCACCTATAAAGGACTGAGACTGGATTCTTATGATGCCAGAAATAGTGAGCTACACTGCGTAGAAGACAGCTCATAATTAAGAACCTAAAAGAATAATGAACTTAAAAAGGAGAAGTTGGACTGGAAATAACACTGACAAATGCTTCAATGTGTTATTTCCCAACACAGGAATGAGGAGTTTAATGTTGAAAGGAAAAAAGGAAGATGATGTCATTCCCTGTTAACATAAAATCATGATTTCTATTGCTGATACTAAATGTAATGTGTTACCAAGAAATGAAGTTTACATGGGAGTAATATGTTGATTAATCCTAATACATGCCAAGATCCTTACAGATAAAAGCAAGCCAATTTCAATTTATGATTTCATAATGCATTAACATTGTCTAGGGGTCTTTCCAACAGGAGATAGTAAAGTACACCTTCAATATAATTAATCATTTTACTTACAAGTTGAATAATCAGACCCTACAGATATTCTTTAGGGGTCAGCATGAAAACTTTCCAGAAGAAATTAAATAATACATGATAAAACCAACATGTTTCACGGACAACACCATGAAAATACAAAAAGCATTCTACGTTCTCACAATCGTTACCTTTAACTTAGTACAACTAATGTAATGAATGAATAATTGGATAAGGTAAAAAGTGCTTTGTGTATGATTCATAAATGGTGGAGGTAGATGAATTAAATACTCTCTCAAAATCTCTTATAACCCTGTCCCTGTATTCCTCATCTTCAATATATTTTTGACATCAGAAAAAAGTTACCACATGCCAACTGGTATTGAGCAAGTGGTGGATGAAGGGGAAATCTCTGAGAATTTGTAAAGACAGTAGCTTCCAGCAGATTCACAGCCCAAAGTCAAATCACCTGGGTGGGCAAAAAAATCTTCAAGCAGGGTTGTTATTTTTTTTTAACATCTTTATTAGAGTACAATTGCTTTACAATGGTGTGTTAGTTTCTGCTTTATTACAACGTGAATCAGTTATACATATATATATATCCCCATATCTCTTCCATCTTGCATCTCCCTCCCTCCCACCCTCCCTATGCCCCCCACTAGGTGGTCACAAAGCAGTGAGCTGATCTCCCTGTGTTATGCAGCTACTTCCCACTAGCTATCTATTTTACATTTGGTAGTGTATATAAGTAAGTCAGAAAGGGTTGTTATTTTATATCTGCAGTTCTGAGCCTTGGATGCTCACTGAAATCACCTGAGTAGCTTTAAAAACTGATGCCTGGATTCTACTTCTGCAGATTCTGATTTAAGTGGTCTATATAGTTCAGCTTGGACATCAGGATTTTTTAAAGTTCATCAGACAATTCTATATATAGCCAAGTTGGAGAACCACTGTTAGTGATCCTAAAGCATATGTAAATGCAAATACTATTTGGAAGAAGGCATATCATTCCTAGGTTGCAAAGAAGTCCCACACCGTTTTCAAGAACAATGACCATTACACAGACAAAAATTAAAAAGCCCCAAGAAAACGAGATACCATAATTAAGATTAAGAAAAAATAAGAGACTGTAGAAACAGACCCTTGAAGACTTTGAATATAGGAATGAATTGTTAAGACACAGACCTAAAACAACTATTCCTACTAAGCGTAATGAAATAAAACACAAGCCTGAAAATAACTTTACTGGAAACCACAAAAAGTTTCCAAGGAGATTTGAAAATGTAGCCAAAGAACTTATAGAAATAACAAATAAAATCTAAAATTTAAAACTCAATGGATGGGCTTCCCTGGTGGCGCAGTGGTTGAGAATCCGCCTGCCGATGCAGGGGACGCGGGTTCGTGCCCCGGTCCGGGAAGATCCCACATGCCGCAGAGCGGCTGGGCCCGTGAGCCATGGCCGCTGAGCCTGCGCGTCCGGAGCCTACACTCCGCAATGGGAGAGGCCACAACAGTGAGAGGCCCGCGTACCAAAAAAAAAAAAAAAAAAAAAAACTCAATGGATTAGTTTAACAGCAGATTACATATAGCAAAAGGGAAAGTTGGTAAAATGAAATACAGGTCAGAAGAATCCAAAGTGCAGCACAGAAATATAAAAATATAGAAAATTAATAAAAAAGCATTTAAGAGACTATGTAGTGTGTAGAGTGAAAAGGTTTAACACATTTTTAATTAGAGTTCCAAGAAAGAAAAGAAAGGGTAAAACTTTGAAAAGTTAATGATTGAGAATTAATGAAAAACACAGATCTGCAGACTTAAGAAATCCAGTGAGTCCCAACCCAGATATATAAAAGGACTTTTACCTTAGACACATAATAGTAAAACTGCAGAACACCTAAGACAAAGAGAAGATCTCAAAAGCAATGAGTGAAAAAAAAGAACAGACTGCATTCAGATGAATGACAAACTGAAAGCTGACTTCTTAACAAGAGCAATGGAAACCACAGGAAGGTAAAATGATATATTCAGTACTCTAAAAGGAAATAACCACCAATTCTGTGTTAAAATTCTCAAGAGTGATTGTAAATTGAAGACGTTTTAAGACAAACAAAAATGGAGAGAATTTGCCTCCAGCAGAATCTCACTAAAGGAAATTCTAGAGAATGCATTTCAGGCAGAAAAATTCCAGAAGGAAGAATTATGATGAGACAAAGAATATAGAGGCAAGGAAGAAGTGGAGCTGTCGGAAAATCTTTCTTAAATTACTTTAAAATATCAATAATAATAATGTTTTTGAGATTAAAATATAATTTTTACAAAACAAGAATAATTTATAACTGAAGAGAGAAATAATGAAATTAAGTGTTCTAAGACCCTTACAGTATCCAAGAGAAAAATAAAGGTACCTATTAATTTTAGACTTGACAAATTAAGTAAGCATTTTGTAATTCTAAGGGCACCACTAAAAGAAAAAAAAAGTTTAATTTTTGAAAATGGTAGAAAAAATTAGAATGATTTAAAAAGTACTCAATCTAGGGCTTCCCTGGTGGCGCAGTGGTTGAGAGTCTGCCTGCCGATTCAGGGGACACGGGTTCGTGCCCCAGTCTGGGAAGAACCCACATGCCACGGAGGGGCTAGTCCCGTGAGCCATGGCTGCTGAGCCTGCACGTCCAGAACCTGTGCTCCGCAATGGGAAAGGCCACAACAGTGAGAGACCCACATACCAAAAAATAATAATAATAATAAAATTTTAAAAAATAAAAAGTACTCAATCTGAAATAATGCAATAAAAGAGAGAAATACAAAGCACAAAATAGAATGATTAATTAAGACCAAAACCTATTATTAATTCCTTCAAATGTAAATCAATCCAATACTCCAGTTAAAAGATAAAGGTTCTTAGAAAAGATATATTTTAACTTAAAAAAACTACATTTTACTCAAAAAAACTACATTTTGATCAAAAGTGACAATATCTAAAAACTAAGGCTAGAAAAATGTTAAAGAATAAGGATAGACAAAAATATACCATGCAAACACTAATCAAAAGAAAGCTAGGATAGCTATAGTACAGTCAGAAAATATGTAAGTCAAAAAGTATTACCAGAGATAAAGATAATCACTTTATATACATCAAAGGTAAAGTTTACCAGGAAGATAAAACCATTTAAAACTTGTACCTAATAATATAGCATCAAAATAATTAAAGCAAAAATTGAAAGAAAAAGGAGAAATACAGTCATAAACTCAGAGATTTTAACACACGTCTCAGTAATTAATAAATAGAATAAAAAATCAGAATGGATATGGAAAATTTGAACATGATTAACACACAACTTCTAATGGATATTTATAAAATACAACAATAAAATATACTCAATGTAGAATTATTTTCAGAATATTAAATATTTATAAACAAAATGTTTGACCATGAAGCTGGCCTCAACAAATTTCAAAAGACCAAATCATACAGAACATATTTTCTGATAACAATGCAATTAACACAGAAAAAAATTACAAAAAGGAAACTAGAAATACTCACACGTTTGGAAATTAAGAAACACAGTTCTAAATAACTCATTGGGCAAGAAGGAAATCATAGTAAAAATTATAAAATATTTTGAACTGGAGAATAAAGAAATACCACATATTAGCTGCAACTAAAGTGGAACTTAGAGAATATAGTCTCATATGTATAAATTAGAAAAGAAGACAAACTAAAAATTAAAGAGCTAAAGCAGCCATCTCAAGAAATTAGAAAAAAAGTGCAGCAAAATAATCCCCAACAAAGTAGAAGGAAGTACAAAAGATGAGAGAAGAAATTAATAAAATAAAAAAGAAACATATGAATCTTCCACTTCCAGTAACAGTGGGCTAGGTAATTTAGACCAATGCTTCCACTGAGGACAACTAAAAAAGATGGATAAAATATTTTTTTAATTCTTCTTAAAAGTATCAGTGAACTAACAATTAAGTGGGATGGTAGAAATAAAATAATATCAGACATGTAATTTCTAAAAACTATCTACTTTCCATGTATCCTTTCTCTGGAAGCCAATGGAAAACGTGCTCTATTCACAGCTGTGCTCCATCAAAATGAGGCGTAAACCAATGTGAAGAACATTTTACACAGGGATTATCACATAAATATTGAATAGTGATATAACTAAAATTATAATATTGGAATGGTGGAGAAAAGGACTTGTCCTTCTGTGTGTGCACAAGCATGTACGTGTAGTGGGGATGGGATGGTAGCAAAAGAAACTAAATCCTCTTCTTTTCTAGCCAGAAACCAATGGTTCTGGCCAAAGCTAAAAATTCATAAAGTAGCAACGTAAGCATGTCATTTATTTATTTACTTGTTTGTTTATTTATCTATTTATTTACCATTTTCTCTTTTTTATTTTTTCATTGAATTAAAGATTCTTTGTCCATCAACAGAGTAATGGATAAAGAAGATGTGATTGTATATGTGTGTGTGTGTACACACACACACACACACACATGCACACACTGGAATATTAGTCAGCCATAAAAAATAAAATAAAATAAATAATGCCATTTGTAGCAACATGGATGGACCTAGAGATTGTCATACAGAGAGTGAAGTAAGTAAGTCATACACAAAAAGACAAATATCATATGATATTGCTTATATGTGGAATCTTTAAAAAGAGTACAAATGAACTTATCTAGAAAACAGAAATAGAGTTATAGATGTAGAAAAAAAACTTAGGTTACCAGTGGATAAGGAGGGGGCTAATAAACTGTAAGATTGGGATTGACATATACATACTACTATAAATAAAATAGATAACAAATAAGGACCTACTATATAGCATGGGGAACTCTACTCAGTACTCTGTAATGACCTATAAGGGAAAATAATCTAAAAAAATCTAAAAAAAGTGTGTATGTATAACTGATTCACTGTTGTACACCTGAAACTAACACAACAATGTAAATCAACTATACTCCAATAAAAATTTAAAATTAAAATAAATTTTAAAAATAAAAAATATAAATTCAACAGAGAAAAATAAATTCTATAGTGCTTCACAATTTTCAAGTTTCACACACATGATTTCATATAATCTCATAACAACCCTTTTTTTATCCCCTACCCCTATATTGCCCCTCCCTCCTTCCCTCTCCCCACTGGTAACCACTAGCTTGTTCTATCTGTGAGTCTGCTTCTTTTTTGTTGTATTCACTAGTCTGTTGTGTTTTTTAGGTTCCACATATAAGTGATATCATACAGTATCTGTCTTTCTCTGTCTGACTTATTTTACTTAGTATGATGCCCTCCAAGTCCATCCATGTCGCTGCAAATGGCAAAAATTCATTCTTTTTTAGGGCTGAGTAGTATTCCATTGTGTATGTATGTATGTATATATATATATATATATATATATATATATATATATATATATATATATACATATACACACACACCACCTCTTCTTTATCCATTCATCTGTCAGTGGACACTTAGGTTGTGTAAGCATGTTATTTAGATAACATGTAGGAAAGGGTGGGGAGGAATGAATAGGAAGAACGCGAAGGATTTTTTTGTTTTTGGCCGTGCCTCTCGTCTTGTAGGATCTTAGTTCTCTGACCAGGGATGGAACTCGTGCCCCCTGCAGTGGAAGCTCGGAGTCCTAACCATTGGACCACCAGGGAATTCCACACAAAGGATTTTTAGAGCAGTAAAAATACTCTGTATGATACCATAATGATGGATTCATGTCATTATATATTTGTCCTAACCCATATAGTGTACAAAACGAAGAGTGAACCCTAAAGTAAACTATGGACTTTGACTGATAATGATCTGTCAATGTACGTTCATCAATTATAACAAATGTACCACTCTGGTGGAGAATGTTGATAATGGGGGATAATGATACATAACAATGTAAGCATGTTATTTAGATATGGACATAAATACCAATAGAATGAACTAAAAGAGTTAAGTGTTGGCTTCTAGGGAGTGAGAAATGGTGGTGGCTAGGTGGAACAAGCTATTTTTCACAGCAAGCCTTGTAGAATTATTTGAATTAGTAACATTGGATATGTATACTTTTGACAAAAATAAAAACCAAATTAAACTTTGAAAAAGTAAATGAGAAGTGAAGAAGTGAGACAGTATCTGTAGACTACTCCTTTAGAGCACTTTGCTGTAAAGTAAAACAAAGGAATAATTTAGTACCTGAAGAAAGACGCAGAGCCAATATTGGGTTTTCTTTTTTGAGGGGCAGAGTGGTTCTTAAGATGGCTAGACCACAGCATATATGCTGGGCGAATGATCCAAATAAGACAAACAGAAATATATATTGCAGGAAAGAAAAAGGATAATTGAAGGAGCAAGGGCTTAAGAAGATGAAGGTGATGGGATCCAGAGTATCACTGGCAGAATTGCTTTTTTGTGTGTTTTGTTGTTGTTATTGTTTTGGTTCGTTTTGTTTTGTTTTATGGGGTTTTTTTAAGGTTCAGGTAATTTCCAGTTTATTATTATTATCTTGGCAGAGTGGGAAGGTTTGCAACAGTTTGGCATAGTAAAACTGGTTGGTATTGAATCAGTCATTTAAAATATAATCGTATTTATATTCCCACCAACAGTGCAAGAGGGTTCCCTTTTCTCCACACCCTCTCCAGCATTTATTGTTTCTAGATTTTTTGATGATGGCCATTCTGACCAGTGTGAGATGATATCTCACTGTAGTTTTGATTTGCATTTCTCTAACGATTAATGATGTTGAGCATTCTTTCACTTGTTGGCAATCTGTATATCTCCTTTGGAGGAATGTCTATTTAGGTCTTCTGCCCATTTTTGGATTGGGTTGTTTGTTTTTTTGATATTGAGCTGCTTGATAAAGGAGGCAAGGATATACAATGGAGAAAAGACAGTCTCTTCAATAAGTGGTGCTGGGAAACTGGACAGCTACATGTAAAGAGTGAAATTAGAACACTCCCTAACACCATACACAAAAATAAACTCAAAATGGATTACACATGTATCTTTTGACCTTGATTTTATCAACTGCTAATTTTTATGCTCATGTATCAGTTGCCATGTGTAAAGCAGTGACAAGCTTTAATTCTCTTTATTTCATAGCTTAGTGGCCTCCATTCTTCCCTTAAAAATAGATAAAAGTATTCTGAGTGTGTGAACTTTACAAGTCCATCTAAATTTTGCCAAGTTCCAAATAATGGCAGTGTAACTGTAAGTATACTCTTTTAGCTCTTCATCATTTTATAATGAAGAGTTTTCTCTAAATCAGTGATTTTTTTGAGCTGCATATTAAGACTCATTGGTGAACTGTAAAATTGATTTAGCATATCAAAAGCAGCATTTTAAAAGAAATAAACCAGAACAGAAAACTAGAAAATATTAGAGTACACTTAAGAGTAAGAATTGTTCCTTAAAATTTATTTCCATGTATGTAGCTATTTACATATATAATGCATATTTATTTCCATATATACCATGTCTACATACACATACATGAACATATATGCTTGAATGTACTAAGTTATAATGTAAAATTATTTTTTTAATTGTAGGTTATCGTCAAAAAGTTTCAAAGCCACCAGTGTAAATAATGTCTCAGGTCCCTTAAAGTTTTGAAGCCACATAGCAAAATATACATATAATATTTCTACTTCCTACCCTAAAATATCCCAAGGACCACCTTCATACCTTGAGAGAGCAAGTGTATTAATGTCAGCTCTTCTGTAAAACAGGCAATCTCAAAAATCTCAAGATTACAACAACAAACCTTTATTTCTTGCTCGTATCATGTTGGCACTTGCAGGTGTGCTGCTGCAATTCTATATGTGATTTCATTCTGGGGTCCAGACTCCAGGAGACGCCCCTACTTGGGACATACCCATTTTAATGGCAAAGAGAACAAGCAAGAGAGATGGTGGAAGTGCGTGATGCTCCGATGTGGCACACATCGCGTCTGCTCACATTCCACTGGCTAAATTACATCACATGTCCAAGTCTAAAGTCAATGTAGTTGTATTACAAACTCTGCCTTCAAGATGGCGCAGCAACGCAAATGCCAACAAGCAAAGACATTAAAACTTCTCATCAGTAAGGGAGCTAGTATTTGGGAACAATAATACAATCTATCAGAGCAATTCACTTCTCTCCTTTCCCTTTCTTTTTTTTTTTTTTTTTTTGCGGTATGCGGGCCTCTCACTCTTGTGGCCTCTCCCGTTGCGGAGCACAGGCTCCGGACGCGCAGGGCTGGCGGCCATGGCTCACGGGCTTAGTTGCTCCGCGGCATGTGGGATCTTCCCGGACCGGGACACGAACCCGTGTCCCCTGCACCGGCAGGCGGACTCTCAACCACTGCGCCACCAGGGAAGCCCTCTCCTTTCCCTTTCTAATCCCTTTGTATGATAAAGGAAAAGAGAATATTTCTTGTCCCCAAGGTAGGAAAGAGGTCAAGGTCATGGCTTATGTGAGCTGTGGCATGCTTAGTTTCCTCTGGCTTGTGGTCAAATACTTCCCACTTAATTTGGGCTATTATCCTGTAAATGGACTAGCATTTTGAAGTATAACTAGAACAGGGCAATTCCATCCAGGTATGGGAAAAAATCACCTAGAGAACATAGCAGGAAGACAACAATGATTACCTAGAAATAAAGAAAATTTCAAAAATGAAAATAGTTACCCAAAAAGAGGTAACACTGATCTTCTTCTGAAGGGCACCAATGAATTTTTATAAACCACTTGCAAATAGCACTAATAAAACTATGAGAAACTGGATTTTTTTATGGTGTATGTTAAAAGTACTCATTTTCTGTTCTCTTGTGGAAGTCTACCTAAGTAAATGTTATTATCATTTTCTCAAGATCAAACTATTGGAGATTATGCATCCTAGCGTTTCTTCCTTAATTCAAAAATAGTTTAGAATCCCAGTCATAAATAGAACAGCTAATAATATATCTCATGAATGCTTATGACTCTCTGGGAACCCTTAAGGTGACAAATTAGGTATTCATAAGTGAACATTTAAAAATTTCCAACTAGTATGAATCGTCCCAAACCAAATTATAGTAGAAATGCCCTATCCATATTAAATCCTAAACTATGCACTTAAATGGCCAATAATTTATTCTTTGAGAGAACACAAACAAGACTCCAATCAATTTACATGAGACAATCCAAGCAAACCTGAAACTGCTGCCAAGTTCCAACTGTTAGATCCTAGTAATTTTATTTTTAAAAAAATGGAGTGGAAAATGAGACGGTTGTTTTTATAACTTAACTATAAATAAAATGCAGTGTATGTGTGTGTGTAAGTGTGTGTGAACTCTAGGCCACATGGTACCTCCTCTTAAACACCTTCATGCAATACACAAGAACAAACCTCTATGTGCCCTGCAGAAAAACTATTCTTACAGTCTTGGGTGGCCTCTATGTTATTCATCAAAGAGAAGCATAATCATTCAGTACATACTTGATCCCCAAGTAAACCCTCACCTCACTAGTCACAACCTAAAAGGAAAGCCTGAGAAGGGACAAAGTGGCACTTTACCTTGCTGTGGCCCAAGGAAGACTTTCATTGATTATATGACAGGTCGCTCTCATTTCATTGAGATATCAAGGGAGGTTGAGTGTGAAGGAAATGCCCCCAAACATCTCAAAGGAGGCTACACCAACAGTCACTGAAACTCTGTGTAGAACCCAAAACATAATGTCACTATTTCCACATAAGGTGACTAAATTGGCTCTGGATGGTGACTCCTGGTGCAAAGGGGTTGCTTTAAGAAGCATCCAACTACTACGCTCATGAGGTAAAGAAGAAGAGGGGCTTCCCGAAGTACAGTTGAGGCTTGGAATGTTAAAAGTGAAGGAACAATAAGAGTTATTTAATTTGACCATTCTGTTTGACGTATAATGAAGCAGATCCAAAGCATTTTAACGACTCTTTCAAGGTCACCGTAGCTAATTTTTTTTGACAATTGGACTTAAACTTATGTCTCACTATTCATAGTTCATTGCTCTTTCCACTACAACTCTGAAACCCCAGTTTCAGCACCGATTTCTCAATAAAGAAGCACTGGACAATTATAGCTAGGATATTAGTGAATAATATTTAATGATGGGAAAAAGGAACTTTCTTGCGTGACAGAAACATTCCAAATTTGATTGGGATGCCACACATGTGTATATATTTGACTGTATGCTCACTGAACATAAGATGTGTACATTTCTCCATAAATTATTTTATTATTAAAATAAAAATACATAAAAATAATTTATGAGATGCCAAAAATTATTTAATGATATAAGAAAATATGCACAATATATAGTTAAGCTTGTGCCACCTTATCCCAGGTCATGAAGAAATCAGAACCTGAGGCAAGGATAAAGACATTAAACTTTATTTGGGAGGTGCAAACTTGGGCAGTAAGAGTGAGGAAAAAAGGGATGAGGTAAGGAGCAAGATAAGGAAAAATGCAAAACATGCAATTACTTAGCATGATGACTGCCTTCTCAAGGAACCACGAAGAGACACAGTAATACACTCAGCAGATGCATTTGCTCAGCACATGGGACTTCTCTAGAAGCTTTGCTAGAAGGCCTCGTAGGTACTTCAGAGCACTCCAGAGGAAAAAGGAAGGAGGAAAATTCTATCTGACTAGCTCCTTATCACTCATTTCCCGCTCCCATTTCGCACATTCCCCAGTAATACCAGATGACCCCTGGGCAGCTGATCAAGAAACCAGATCCTACAACCCACTGTAGTATTTCTTCTCAATCTGAATGTGGAGGATACCTCCGTGCAGATGGAGCGCTAATCAAATGGGCAGAAAGAAGGAAACGGTTAAAGAAACCTGAGATGGCACACAAGGTTTGTAACCCAATACAGATTAATGAGGAGGCTATAGAATAATATGCAAATTATTATCTTATTTTTATCAAATTAATAAATAAAGCTAGGAGAATATATTCCAAAATATTTAAAGTAATCATCTCTGGGGTGGTGAAGTTAACGCTGATTGCTTTTCTGCCTTGTTCTTCTCTGTATTTGCTAAATTTTCTACCCTCCAAAATCTAATACTCATGTCTCCATTTCCCTTTTCTCCACCTTACTACCTTCAACCCTTCATGCCATGATGATGTTTTTAAGCCTACAGAGGAGAGTTACTTGGGATTTAGTCACTAAATTCAACATGCAAAGCAAATATTGCATACAGTAAACATCATTTTTGAAAATCCCTTAAATTACTCATAATAATTAGTTTACTGCCTGTAACAAGTGGTATGTTGTGTACTACACACAAACTGATTCTGAGGCCCCCTAAAATTTGAGAACTTCTGAGCTTTACTGAAGGAAAAATAAAAAATCAAAAGTGTATGTGCAGTTGTCTGGGCAGTCAAACTATACTACGGTCAAGATAACACTTTCACTCTGAGTGCCCATATGGTCCCCTTCCTTCCTTCCTTCAATCATGGTTCCACTCAGGTGTGATCTCCTAATATACAGGATGGTCTGCAGGAGGAAGAGGAGAAAAAGAGAGAGCACTCGGCACGCTGCTGGAAGATTCCAGAGAGGAGATAGCAAAAAGAGCAAGACACAGGTATGAAGAGGAAGAGATTTCCAACATGTTCGTATTCCTGTTCAGTTCAAATTATTAAATAAAATCCACTGAAAATTATCATGATCTACTGTTTGAAAATACAACTTAATGTTTGTATACGCATTGAAATAAAAGAACATATTAACAATGAAAATAATGGAACTTCCACAAATGCCTCTTGGCTAACTGCCATATCTGAAATAGCAACTCTTGTTGACCTCTACCCTTTCAACTTGTTTTATTTACCTTAGAGCTCTTTTAACAGCCTGACAGCATATCAAATACATAGTTGCTAATTTGTTTATTGAATGTCTCCTCCATCAAAACGTAAGCTCCATGAGGGCAGAGACTTCGTGTGTTTTGTTCACTGCTGTATACTCAGTGAGCTTAGAAGAATCGGTGGCACATAACAGGTGCTCAATAAATATTTGTTAAAGAAAAGTATTCAATCCCTAATCTGCTTTAATATTAAGCCTCTATAATCTTAACATATGTACTCAACTGTGTTTACTGTTGGTTGTGTTAAGGAAGATACCCCACTGTTCTTTCCTCTTTTTCTTCAGACACAGATATTAGCAAGCTCAGGGCATTAACAGCCCAGCTTAGAACTGAATGGCACTAGGGCCATACTTCAAAGATTGCACTCTACTTAACAAATCATCTTACAAATTTTGCATTTTTCATGTTTCATTTCTAAATCATTGAATTTTTATAGAATTATTACTATTTCTTACAAAATATTTTCTTATTCTATCATTCTAGACTTACTGAATTATAATGGTTCTGTTTGACATACCTTCAATATTCCATATGAAACTTGATTTGTGCCACTATATCTCCAGGACTGGAAATTCAAGTTTATTGATATATGACTTACAGAACACAATCTATCCAGTAAATTTACTAGTACTTTTCAAGTACTATGTTGTACTCTTCTATAAACTGCTACAGTCTGGTCTTAAAAACATATTTTACAAATATATAAAGTCAATTAATGAGTCTGACCTAACCCTTATTTATAGTTTGCTTTTTAAAAAAATTTAATAAGCTCTTTTAAAACTATGAATAAGGGATGCTTCTGCGAAAATGGAAGGGTAAATGAATATTTTAATTGTCTTCATTTATACCTTATTTCATTCCAAAAATGATTTCAGACAACATAATAATACATAGATTCTACAAGGTGAAAAATATATAAAAACACGAAGACAAGGAAAAATAAAGAAATAATGGTACTAGGTGACCAGAGAAGTATCCTTTATACCTAGAAAGTGTGGAGCAGGAACAGACTATGAATAATTATACTTTATTGTTTTTTCCCCTGTCACTGTGACCAAATAAAATTTCTATACCATGAGAAAAGGGGAGCAAAGTATTCAATTCTTCCTAAAAAAAGACTCAATTCAAGAAAGAAAAACAGGGCTTCCCTGGTGGCGCAGTGGTTGAGAATCCGCCTGCCGATGCAGGAGACACAGGTTCGTGCCCTGGTCCGGGAAGATCCCACATGCCGCGGAGCAACTAAGCCCGTGAGCCATGGCCGCTGAGCCTGTGCGTCCGGAGCCTGTGCTCCGCAACGGGAGAGGCCACAACAGTGAGAGGCCCGCATACCGCAAAAAAAAAAAAAAAAAAAAAAAAAAAAAAAAAAAAAAAAAAAAAGAAAGAAAAACAGGGAATTCCCTGACGGTCCATTGCTTAGGACTTGGCACTTTCACTGCCATGGGCCCAGGTTCAATCCCTGGTCAGGGAACTAAGATCCTGCAAGCCTCGTGGTGCAGCTAAAAAAAAAGAGAAAGAGAGAGAGAAAGAAAAACAATTAGAAAAGGTCTGCTTCATGTTTGAAATATAACAGAAAAATTTCCTGGTTAAGCTTGGCCTTCAGATTCCACTAATCAAAGTAGGGTTCAGCCCTAAATGTCCATTGACAGGTGAATGGATAAAGAAGATGTGATGTATATATACACAATGGAATCTTACTGAGCCATAAAAATGAATGAAATAATGCCATTTGCAGCAACACGGATGGACCTAGATTATCATATTAAGTGAAGTAAGTCAAGAGAAAGTAAGAGAAAGACAAATATCATATGATACCACTTATACATGGAATCTAAAAAACACAGTACAGATAAACATATTTACAAAAAAGAAACAGACTCACAGACATACAAAACAAATTTATGGTTACCAAAGGGGAAAGTGCGGTGACTGAGGGGAGGGATAAATTAGGACTATGGGATTAACACACACACACTACTATATATAAAATTGATAAGCAAGGACCTCCTGTATAGCACCGGGAACTATATTCAATATCTTGTAATAACCTATAATGGGAAAGAATATATATAACTGAATCACTTTCCTGTACACCTGAAACTAACACAACACTGTAAATCAACTACACTTCAATTAAGAAAAAAAGTAGAGTTCAGACTTCAAAGTAGCGTTTCTGTACCCTAGGAGGAACGTATGACAACCTATCAACCCATGTAGAGTGAAAGGAAACTATTAGGACTTCTTACGTTTACTTTTATATTATCAAATTAAATTTATAGATATTTTTTGGTTCTGTAATGTTTATCTTACATATCTGGGATACTTCTTTTAAGTATATTTTCAAAGCACAGAACAGTTTTTAACAAAACTGGGATTAGAATATATATATATACACACACATATATGTACACATATATACGTGTGTGCATACATATATAACATTTGTCGCTTAGTATTACTTTTTACTGAGACTCTATCATAAGCATTTTCTCATGCATTAAATATTACTTGAAAAAATAAATTTATTGAATACATTACACGGATGAACTATAAGTTCCATTTAACTGTAATCTCCAGTTGTTAGAAAATCAGGTTGTTTCCAATATTAACTATTTTAAATGAAGTTTTGATGAACATCCTTGGACACAAACACTTTTTTTCTTTAGAGGTAGAATTCCTCAGTCAAAGGATATGAACATTTTTGACACTTATGATATGGATACTGTGCTATTTTTACAAATGCAAAAAATTTTAATGGAAAAAAAAATAGTTACTGATTGTGACTTGGACCTCTTCCCATCACATTTTAACAGCTGGAGCAATCATTTTCAATGTACTACTGTTACTTTAAAAAAATCTTTTCCTCTGACCCTGTATTTGTCTCTCCAAAGTAATGCCATAATAAAAGATATCCTCTTAGAAAAATAAACCTATTTATGTTAGGCCTTTGTTGTGCTGAGTAGAAATAAAGGACATGGAATACATAAGCTTTCAATTATACAGTCCTTTATTGCTGAGAGCTGCAGCTAATCCCTTCCTCCAAAAACACTGTTGAAAGCAATCACAGGGCTAAAAAGTCCTGGGAAAACATCAAGATTCAATCACAACCATGTCACATGTAGCCATCATATTGCCATCTTGATCTTTGAATAAGATCAACTGGAAATTAGAGCACAAAGCTTGAGAAATTTTATTACTATTCTTTAACATTTTTCTCAAATTATGCCAAGGTGTAGTCCAGATCATCATCCAGCTAGTAGATGCTATGGGCAGCAAATGAGAAGACACTTAAAATAGCAAGTTTTAATAATGATTATGAAACACGACATACCTTGAAGACTCAGGCTGCTCTGAGTACAATTTACTTTGGAAGGACCAATTATTGATTTGAAAGGTTTGTCTGCATAACGTGAAAGCGAATCTAACCTTAATCATCTTTTTGACCAAAACGCACAGAAACTTTAAAAATTAAAGAGGATAGGTGTAATTGTGTTGATTTTTTTAAGCTAAAAAAATATGACCAAACATTTTTTTTTAACGGAATACCTCTATGGAAAGGGTGGGGAATAAAGTGAAGTGGACAGAGTTAAAAGTTAGACTTCTCTGTCCATACTTAGTTTTTTAGGTTTGATTTTGGAACCATGTAACAATTTAACATAATTGGAATAGAAAAAATAATCCAATTAAAATAATACAATTTCAGTGAGAAGGCAATCCCTAAAAATCAGGAGCAAAATGAGCCAAATTAAGTGGTGTATTGACTCTGCAGCGTAATCACAAAGAAAGGAAGAATTATTTCAAGTGAATTTAAATCATATTAATTTAGTTATACACCCCTAGTGGCATAAATCCTATGCCCAGAAAGAGACAAAATAGTATTTTCAGTAATCATATTTCTGCTGCTGGTAGTAATGTTGGTATTATTATTTGAAGGCCATCTTACAGAAAAAAACTAAATAATTGATTATGTTGGAGTCACTGGGAACCAGAATCTTTTGCATTGGGGGAAGGAAGGATAAGTAAAACCCGTGTATTCCTAAACTTATTTTGAAGTATTAATTTAAACTGATAATGCATTTTATCTTAAAATTATATACATATACATATATGTATGTATATATATATATATATATATATATATATATATATATATATATAAAAATACATATATACATCTCCACTGAAAAAAGTCTAGGTACAATGACCATTCTAGTAGCGATGAGCTTCCCTAGTGCTCCATTTGCGGTCTCTAAATACCACTTCCCACTAAAAGGGAGCAGAGCCCCTTGGAGAATGACTGATTCTATGTTGAGGCAGAAAATGTACAAGGTAAGCCTGGACTATCTTGTCATATCAGAAACCAACAAAGCTATCAAAGACTGTCCGTGGTCATGTCAAAAGGACCCAGAATTATTAATAATACCATGAAACGCTTTCCATCATTCCCCTTCCTCTCTCAGAGTAGCATAACCCATGCATAGAGGAGAGTAAACACTTAAAAGATCACCTTAAAATTTCAGCTTTGGAATCAGCTGAAATGGCCACAGTCTTTGGTGTATGCCATGATTTCAGCCTCATAGCTGTAGCCAGTAGAACGTTAAAATACAGGATTTGTTTGGAGGTAGGAGTTGGACAGGAGGAAGACAGATCTTCCAGTTAACATTACCAGGAAACCCATCTTTTCACTCCAAATAAATAGATTTCCAGGAAGAAAACTACTTTCCTATCCCACCGAGAACAAAAGAAGAAATAAAAGACCTATTGCGCTGAATGCAAATGCAATGCTCAGCCAAAGGAATAGACATGAGCAAGACAAAAAGAAAACTGGCTGGTAAGTAGAGAGAAAAGAACAAAAGACAAAGAAAGGAAGAATGCGAAACATGACGTCCTGAGAGATCAGAGCCAGTTTCACCATAAGAAAGCAAGCAAACAGGCAGCAGGGGTTGGACAAAGCAGAAGAGACCAATTAAAAGAAAAATAAGAGATAAATGGAGTCACAGCCACTCAGATCTTGGAAAAGACTGAAGTATACAGAAAACTCTCCTTTGAACACATTTGCATATTGTAGATGGCAAGATCATTTTTAACCAGGTTAATATGTTTAATAAAAATGCTTAATAAGTTTTCATTACATGAGTTGTAGACTGTATTAAGATTTTCCCCAATAATACTTTTTGTTGCAGAAGTAAGCACCCAGCAAGCTTGACTGTATCAATCATGAGGGACACTAATGACCCCATAGTCCCTAACTCATATTCAACCAGAGAGTTTGGATTTCTGATTATATACCTACATCCTTTCCTACTCAATAATTAGAGGAAGACACTAAGCCAGACTTCCTGGGTGACAAAAAACACCAAAATTGGGGTTTTAATTAAGATTCAGCAACACAATGAAATATCATGCAATCTTAAAAATGATAATTATAATGACCAGTTGGCAAATGGTGAAAGTTGTACAAAAATGAAATCATTAAAAACTACAACTATTTAATGATAGGTCATCCATGTGTAAAGTAATTTGCAAAAATAAATGATGAGCCAGGACAGTAGAAGTGTGCATGATTTCATTTTTGTATACTTACTTCACAGTTTTTATTATTAAAATAGTGGAAAGAGGCAAAGAGTAACTAGAAAGATTTGAGACGTTTAAATAACATGAACATACCGATTTTTAAGGAGCTCAAAGAGTAATAAAGCAACTCTCCGTGGAAGAAACACTGAAAGCACATCTGCTCAGAGCTTTGCCTGATCCCAGACCCTGCTTACTAAGTGGGAGGCCAGGTTCTTATCAGTGTCCAATACAAAAGCAGAAACTGTCATTTCTGACACTCTGATAGCTAGCACCTGTTTCAAGACTCAGACCAACTAGCAGTGAGAATCAGTATCAAAGTCAAGTGTAGAATCTCCTCCCCAGTGATAACCAGGGACCAGGTTCACACTTTTAATGCCTTTCAAATAAACATCAATCTGTGTATCACTCTCATAATATTGAGACCAGTGATATCCAGTGGAAATATAACGTGAATCACAAGTCTAATTTTAAATTTTCTAGTGGCCACATTTTGAAAAGTAAAAAGAAACAGGTAAAATTCATTTTAATAGTATATTTTATCAAACCCAATATATCCAAAATATTATCATTTAAACATAAAATCAAATATTTAAAGTTCTTCAGATATTTTACATTCTTTTCATACAAAGTCTTTTAAATCGGTATTTTACACTCACAGCACATCTAAATTCAGAGTAGACAAATAGCCATATGTGGCTAGTGGCTATCAAATTGGACAGTGCAGCTCTAGATTTATAGATAATAATTTTGTTAATTGATTTTATTTTTAACCAAAGAATCTGTTTCTAGCAAATTTGGAGAATTTCTACTTATCCCTGAAATGCAATGACAGTTTAATAACAACAGTTTTGAAAATTAACCTCCAGACTAGCAAAGACTATTAGGACATGAGTTTGCAGTTTCAGTGGCTTTCTACTTGCGAGTTTTGTTGTGGTGGTGGCAGTCAGAGTAAAACTACTGATTAATTATGTACTATTTCTTCTATTATTTTCTTAAGTTGGTTTTATATTCAAGCACTTTAAAAGCCTGCCAATATGAAATGACATTTTCACCTGTTATTACATTCTACTTACTTAAAGCAGACTGCATTTAAATGATTTGTTTTATTTTCATCACAAATACAGATAATTTCAGGATATTCCTATCTTTAGCATAACCACATTTTCACTTTATAAGTTGTACTTTCATTATATCTTATTATAGATTTATTCAGTTAATAAATACTTACTGAGCATCTACTCTGCAAGCACTTTTGTAAGTACAAGGATTACAGTGAGAAGAAAGAAAAGTACTCTGTCATTCTACAGTTTCCATTCTAGTGAGGGAGATGCTACAATGACTGTACTTCACTTTAAAATACTTCAGAACATACAGTGCCATAGTAAACGTGTACTGTTTTGTTAAACTTCAATTCTAAAAACAATCAGTTGCCTTAATCAAGATTCTATATTCCTGGAGTGGTCAGTTAGCATAACACAAAGACTATACTCCAAAGGATGCTACTACAAGTTCTTCTGTTACCCTATCAAGACCAACACCCCCATGCTTTGTTAATTAGCACACTGAAAGTCAAAAGGAAGGATTTTGGTGAAATGAGTGACCTGTTAAGTAACATGATGAATGTTTGAAATGAGCTTTCCATAACAAAGACAAAGCTACTCAAGAAATATGGACTGGATAAAAATATTTTAGAGTCACTGTCCACATTTACATGAACAGGGTATTAGAAACCAGCAAGGCCCACTGCCTTTGCACTTGGGGATGGCACCCAATGCTTGATCACTAAACAATTCTGGGTCCAGCTATTCATTCAGAGAATTTCTCATTGCCTGATGCAACCAGAGGTAATAAAATCCTGCCTCTGAGAAACTGTTATGTCTGCCTAACAGAACCTTTCATACAAGGTGGAAGTCAAAACACCCAAACAGACAGAAGGTTGAGGCTTTACAAAGCTTAGACAATGGGTTGAATTACTGCTTTGTGTCTGCAGTAAACACTGAACACTAAACAATGAACACTAATTTAATTAAGAGCTGTATATGTAGCAGGATTTGGTTTGAGGTTTGCTTTCATTATGACAAGGTAGTAAGGGGTGACAATAAGCACATAAAAGAAAAGTAAATAACATCGTTTCAGATAACAATAAGAGCTATTTTAAAAAGTAAGTGGCAAGAATATAGAGGTTGGGAGGTCAGATACAACCTCTCTGATAAGCTAATATTCAAGCATAAACATCCCATGCCATAATTGGCTTTTAAATAGCAGGTTGGTTTCCCCATAACCTCAGAAGCAATCAATGAACCTCTTTAAAGAAATAAACCTCAAATATACGTCTCAAGTTACTGCCCAAAATAAAATGTCATGGAACCAGAGATTAAAATAATAAATCACAAAACACAAAAGAAAACAAGCCACTGTGGGTAAGAATCAGTAGAAACAAGAAAGAGCAAAAAAGAGGCTTATAAAGACTATAAATACTGGAGTGACCAGATATAGAATACAGCAAAAAGATATGAAATATAAAGAAATAAAGGATGGTATTGAAATTTCTAAGGAATAACAGACTATCATCAAAAATGACCAGAAAATGTATTGAAGATTAAAGTCTACTACTAAAAATACTGTAATAACTGGATAGAATAAATGAACAGGATAAAAAGCAGCATATTAGACACAGATGAAGACAGAATCAGTAATGATGACCTAGGTAATTAAACCTAACCCTCTAGCAAAGAACAATTAGAAAAGCTGGGAAAATCTTTTTATTTTGTGTTTTACAGGCAGTGGAGATAAACTACTCAGTGAAGAATTTGGGAGTCGGGGAGAGTGGGAAGAGAAGAGCCAAGCAAAGAAGGAAACTGGAGTAGTGAACAAAGGAGATGAAAGAGAGAATGGGGGAGGAGTAATATTTGAAGAGACAATGGCTAAGAATTTTCCATAGTGAGGAGAAACATCAAGCCACAGATTCTAGAAGCACTATTAATCCTTAGCAGACAAATACAAAGAAAATCACCTGTAATGGTTAACTGTATTTGTCAACTACCTAGGCCATGATACCCAGGTTTTTGACCAAATATCAGTCTAGATGTTGCTTTATTTTACATGTGGTTAACATTTAAATCAGTAGATTTTTTTTTTTTTTTTTTTTTTTGCGGTACACGGGCCTCTAAGACTGACAACCACCTTGTCAACAAAACAATGGAAGCCATAAGTCAACGTAATTAAAATTTTAAAGTTCTGACCCTAACCTGAAATTTTATCCCACTTTCAAAAATTAAGGTAAAATAAAAACATTTTTAGACATACACTAGAAGAATCAATTTATCACTAACAGATCTTCACTATCATGATGTTCAATCACAAGTAAAATGTTCTTAGGTAGAAGAAGCTATAAAAAAGAATGAAAATTAAACACATGGGTAAATATGTAGGTACACATAAAAGAATATGATTATATAAAACAACTATTAAAGTTTATTATTTTAATAATTTAATATTTAATTCTATATAATTTAATTAAATGTATTATTTAAATTTAATTAAAATTTAAGAAGTTGATCATATACCAATGTATGTTCTCTGATCACAATAGAATTATGCTAGAAATAAATAACTAAGATAACTAGAAAATCTTCCAGATATTTGGAAATTAAGTAGCAATTAATTAAATGACCCATGATTCAAAGAAGCAATATTGACAAAAATCAGAAAGTATTTTCAACTGAACGATAATTTCAAAAAACAAACAAACAAGCAACGTATCAAAACTTATGTATGCAACTAAAGCTATGCTTAAGGGGTAACATAAACTTAAAGGCATCTATTAGAAAGACTGAAAAACAATGATCTAAGCATTACCTCAAGAAGTTAGAAAAAGAAGAGCAAATTAAAACAAAAAAGGAGAGTTAGGGCATAAACTAGTATATAGAAATCAAACAACCAACACACTCTTGAAAAATAATGTGGTAGAACTCAGTCTATTGAGCATCAACTTACTCTGTAACTACCGAAATTAAGACATCATGGTATTGGCACAAAGACAGAAAAATAGAACAATGGAACAGAGGTGAGAGTCCAGAAACAAACTCTCACACATACAAAGACCCTTGATTTATGACAAAGGTGGTACTGCAGATCAGAGAAGAAAGGGTGGCATTTTCAATAAATGCTTCTGAGTCAAATTAATACCTACATGGAAAATATAAGAAACTTGACTCCATTCTCACACAATATACAAAAATAAATTCAGAAATCTAGTTAATCTAAATTTGAAATTTAAAAAAGCAGTAAGTCTTCTAGAAGGTAGGAAATTAACTTCATGATCCAGGCATGAGGCAATAACATTTTTTTAAAAATTTTATTCTATTTATTGTTTTATACAGCAGGTTCTTATTAGTCATCCATTTTATACACATCAGTGTATACATGTCAGTCCCAGTCTCCCAGTTCATCCCACCACCACCACCACCCACCACCGCTTTCCCCCCTTGGTGTCCACACGTTTGAGGCAATAACATTTTAAAACTAAACATAAAAAAATAATAACCATTAATAAGTTGTATTGCATTAAAATTCGGAACACCTTTTCATCAAAAGACATCAGCAAAAGAGTGAAAAGGCAAGCCTCAGACTGGAAAAAGATACTTGTAATACATATAAAAAACAAAGGACTTATGTCAAGACTATAGAAAGGATTCCTATGAATCAATAAGTGAAAGACAGATGTGTTAGTCCAGGTCCTCTCAAGAACAGATGCCAAAATGGGATTAAATGTGCAAAGACTTTAAGGGAAGTGCCTGTGAAAGAAATTTAATTTAATGCACAAGCCAGTGTTTTAACACTTTCAGCCCCATGAAGGACACAGAAAATTTTTAAACTATTCATTTATGTATATTTTGGCAGAGAAGTAACATACATCTAAAGATAAAATAAATTATATTAAGATGAAACTCCATAATAGAAGTAGAATGGAATTAGGAGCTCATGGAGAAAACGGAATGATGGAAAACTCACAGTTTTAACTTGAAAAAGACACAGAAAAACAGAAACTAGAAGGGACTGAGTTTACCTAGAACTGACTAAATTGCATTTTCTGCTATAAACTGAGTTCAAGATAGAGACTAATTTCAGTCCCCACTCCACCTTCAAGTTTGTGGCCATTGAAAATTTATATTCTACATGTGTAACTGAGCATATTTATACTTAAACAATAATCAAAATGGAAAAAATCAGTGTATTGTACTATATATTCAAGCATATGTTTTGCCTTTTAGAATTAAAGGCCCACAGGTTTGATTTTAAAAATTGAAGCTATTATAAATATGATAGTATAGTATAAATGAATATAATATATATTTTAAATATTTTTAGGTTCCTAATTTATATCCAGGCAGGAGATTGTGCACCCCACAGGATCTACTTCATTCTCTGTAGTAATTGATGCTACACAAAGGAAAAGGAAACTAAGAAGAGAAACTCAGTGTGAGCCCATTTAGGGCTGAGCATGAATATGAAATGGAAGTATAAGAGGATAAGTAAAAAGGTTGTAGGCACAAATGAAGGGACTCTTCCTTAAGTGAAAATGTAATCATCTCAAGTACTTACAATGTACTGCACAGATGTTTATTTATATAAGAACATGTAAATACATACATCTGTCTAATTAAAAGCAGATTACAAATCCAGTGCTTTGAAATTGAAATGTATTAAGTACTATTCTAGCTAAGAGTCTCTTAACCACACAAAATGCACAATATGACATGATTTGGGGAGTTTTGATTTTGCTTTGTTTTGCAGAAACATAAAAGTTATTTGGAAACATCTTAGCATATGTGGAATCATGCTATATCCTTTAACATTAATCCAGAAGATTTGAGGGAATATTAGAGATTTAATTTGATATTACAGAAAAAAGCAATGGCTTTGGATTCAAAAAGAACTGAGTTCAAATCATAGCTCTCCAACTTAACGTGTGGCCTTGGACAAGCCACTTAACTTCCGCGACAATCTGTTTTTCCTTCTGTAAAACTGGAGAAGCTAATGTCTAACATCATAGGATGTTGGAATGGGACTCTCCTTGCTTGAGGTATCAAAATGTAAATGTCAGAACACAGACGTGAAACCAGACTCTTTCACCCACCCACACCTACAGAGTTACTAAAGAAATAGTCCACGACTCTTTTATTGGTTAGATTTTGCTGCATAACAAACTGTTTCACAACTTAGTGTTTAAAACTACTAACGTGTATTATTATACTTCTATGAAATGTCTTGGCATTTCTTCTGGTCTGGGCCAGCCTGGCTGGGTTAGGTGATCTAGACTGGCCTCATTCACATGTCTGGCTGTTGACTTGACGTCAGAAGGGGTAACAAGAAGAGCTTGGCCACATAACTCTCATCATCCAGCAGGCTAGCCTAAGCTTATTCACAGAGTGGTGGTAATCACAAAGTTCCCAAGAGCAGCAGGAGAGGTCCAACTCCATTGTGCAAGTACTTTTTAAGTCTCCACTTGTATCACATTTACTACTGTCCCACTGTCCAAAGCAAGTCACATAGCCAAGCTACCACAACTCTAATGCCTCAGAAAGATAAGAGATATAAAAAGGGATTCGAAAACAAAGTACCTAACTGCTAGTCAAAGCTCAAAAAATATATGGTGAATGGATGAATAAATGAAAGAAAGAAAAACTGAGAGGATGGTGGTACCATTCACCAAAATAGGAGGTTTAGGAAGAGAAGCAGATTTGGGATTAATGGGAAAGAGTGAATTCCATTTCAAACACACAGCACCTTGAGGTATTCATGAGACATTTGTATAAAGATATCCGATAGACAAGTGGATATCCATTTCTGCAAAGTTGTGAAAGGACTTCCTGAAGCTCTTTAGAAATTAAAAATAAACTTTTTATTTGGGTCTATCCATTATGATTATCCTTTATTTACAATTGTACTTTATGTGGTAGAGGGCTTGAAATATTAAATTTCCTCAAATCTAAGACGTATTTTCCACATTCTAACAGTTCAGTTGAGATGTGTGTTACATCCATGTACACATTTAATATGATAGCATTCCTTTCTTTATGAAAAGCTGACGTTAAATCAATTCAGCGCCTTAAAACTTACAGCATCTTAAAATCAAGGCACTATGATTAACCATAAACCCTTGACCAGCTGTGTCCAAGAGTAGATTTTAACCCATTAGATAAGGATATTTTCAGTCCAGACCCAATCACAAACTTTCTCTTCATCTTTCTGCAAAACCTATTCCACTTTCACTCTTACGCATCCAGGAAAAAGCCACCATCATCCAGCCCACTGATAAACTTAGAAACCTGACAGACATTATTGATTCTTTCTTCTTCCTCACCTACAATATTCAGCCCATTGGCATATCCCATTAAACCTACCCCCAAATATGATTCAAACACATCTCTGCCACTACCACTCTAGATCAAGCAACCATCATCATGCTCCTGGAGTATTCTGATAGCCTCTGAGCTGGTCTCCTTGCTTCCACTCTGGCCTTCCTGCTCTCCACTTTCCACAAGGCAGCCGAAGGATTTTTTTTTTTTTTTTTTTTTTCGGTACGCGGGCCTCTGACTGTTGTGGCCTCTCCCGCTGCGGAGCACAGGCTCCGGACGTGCAGGCTCAGCGGCCACGGCTCACGGGCCCAGCCGCTCCGCGGCACGTGGGATCTTCCCGGACCAGGGCACGAACCCATGTCCCCTGCATCGGCAGGCGGATTCTCAACCACTGCGCCACAAGTGAAGCCCCAAAGGAATTTTTAATGTAAGCTACATCATGTTATTCTCCTAAAGTTCTTCAAATTTCCACTGTGCTTAGAATAAAATTCAAAATGACATCCATAGCTTTCCATGAATTTCAAGCTTGTGCCAACCTCTTTAACCTCATCTTGCACCACTCTCCACGTTGTTCCATTAAAACTCACCTATTTTCACTTTTCCCAATTTTTATTAAGCTCTTTCCCTCCTCATAACATTAATGCATGCTATTCTCTCTGCCTAGCCTCTACTCTTCTCCCCTCTCTTCCCCCAGTTCATCCCTTCTTAGCTTTTAGGTCTCAGTTTAAGTGTCATGTCTTCAGGGAACCCTTTCCTGACCTTCCCACCCAAACTAAATTATATTTATCTCCATTATTTACTCTGACTCCATCCTTTCTTTTTATTTAAGGCAATTAGCAACATTTCTAAGACATATGTGTATATATTCATGTATATATGTACATATACATGTATACTTGTGTGGTCTGTGTATGTATGTATACATATGTATATTATATAATGTTTATTTTTTCCTCCCCCACTGTACCTTAAATTTCATGAGGACAAAAACTGTGTCTGTCTTGTTCACTACCCAATAATTAATATTCTGCCCAGGGCATAGTAGACACAATAAATATTCCTGAAGGAATAAACAAAGAAATAACCAAAACATCCTCATACAAAGGAGCAAAACTGCTGGTCAAACATAAAAACAGTAAGTAGCATTTGACTAGAGAAACTAGAAAATAGGGTGCTCAGGTGAATATAACAGACAAAAGCTGCAAATCCTACAGATAGAACAAGAAACAATTTCCAGTTTAAAAGGTACAGCAGCAGGCACAGTCTATCGGCAAGAAGCAAAACTTTTAAATTTCCTTAGCAATACAAAGATTACAACATCTAAAATCTAAACTGGGGGACTGAGATTGACATATACACACTAATATGTATGAAATAGATAACTAATGAGAGCCCGCTGTATAGCACAGGGAAGTCCACTTCGCTGTACAGTAGAAACTAACAAAACATTGTAAAACAACTATACCCCAATTAAAAATTAATTAATTAATTAATTAAATGAAATACAATGCCAAAACAAAATATCTAAATGTGGGTCAAATACTGAGCATTTCCCACAAATACCAAGAGCCCTGATACAAGTAGGTGACTTTCCAAGCCTGATGGCCATGTGGCAATAACAGCAAAAGATCCAGAGGAAGATCACAGGAACCCAAGTATGGGAGGGGCTGCTGGCTGTCCCCCAACATCTGCTCTCCCTTTCTTTTATGTAATACAGTTTTTTGGTAGTGACCATGACTGATATAGGCAAAGTTCCAGAAGCATAGGGGAAAAAGCTGTGTGTCGTGGCATGAGAAAAGGTTGCAGGGAGGTGCCTTGTCTGTGGTGCTGCCAGGGCATAATGGAGAATCTTGTGCCTTGAGTGGCTGCTCAACATTATACATGTAAGTGAAAGAGGAAGGTCTCTTTTCTGGAAAGAGAGGGATGGGTACAGTAAGGAATGTAATCAAGAGACCTAGCACCCAGGCTCTGGATAGCTTCTTACTATCTGTGGAACCTCAGCATGACAGCAGCCTCACTGTGCCTCATGTTCTCCATGTGAATATGGTGGCCACGAGGACTCCATGGAAATACACAGAAACTTGCTCATCAAGACTCCCAGAGAGATAATGAGCTGTGTCAGGCCTTGAAGATTGGGTATGATCTTGTCAGATAGAGATTCTGCTCAACTGCGGAGTCATGTTTATCTTTCATGCCCCCAAAAAGGGATCCGTGAGTCAGTCAAGAGTCATTCTGGTTATACTGTAATTGGTTGTGTGATGTCAGGCAAGTCATTCACCCTCTCTGGGCCTCACTCTTCCCAAATGCAAAATGAATGAATTAAATTAGATGACCTCTGAGGTCACCCTGCCTTAATCTATGGCCTTTTTCCCCCCAGTATCTTTTTTTTTTTAATAGGCCTTGTTTTTTAGAGCAGTTCTAGGTTTACAACAAAACTGTGGGGAAGGTACACAGATTTCCCATATATTCTCTGCCCCCACATGCGCATTATCTCCATTATCAACATGCCCCATCTGAGTGTACATTTGTTACAACTCAAGAAGCTACACATCATTATCACCCAAAGTCCATAGTTTACATTACAGTTTACTCTCGGTGTTCTACATTTTATAGGTTCCTACAAATGTATAATGACATATATCCACCATTATAGTATCATACAAAGTATTTTTACTGCCCTAAAAATCCTCTGTGCTCTGTCTATTCAGGCAACCCTCCTTGTTAACCCCTGGCAACCACTGATCCTTTTACTGTCATAGTTTAACCTTTTCCAGAATGTCATATGGTTGGAAATAATACAGTATGTAGCCTTTTCAGATTGGCTTATTTCAGTTAATAATATGCATTTAAGTTTCCCCCACATCTTTCATGGCTTGATAGCTCATTTCATTTTAGCACTGAATAATATTTCATTGTGTGAAAATACCACAGTTTATTTATTCACTCACCTACTGAAGGACATCTTGGTTGCTTCCCACATTTCGGCAATTATGGATTAAGCTGCTATTAACATCTGTAAGCAGGTTTTTGTGTGGACATAGAATTTTCAACTCATTTGGAATGCAATTGCTGAATTGTATAAGAGTGTGTTTAGTTTCATAAGAAACCACCAAACTGTCATACAAAGTGTACCATTTTGCATTCCAGTCAGCAGTTAATGGGAGTTCCTGTTGCTCCACTGCCTCACCAGTTTGTGACACTGCCAGTGTTCTAGACTTGGGTTATTCTAATCGGTGTGTAGTAGTATCTCGTTGTTTTAATTTGCATCTCCCTGGTGGCATATGATGTGGATCATCTTTTCATATGCTTACTCGCCATCTGTATGTCTTCTTTGGTGAGGTGTCTGTAAGGACTTTGGCCCATTTCTAAATCTGGCTATTTCTTTTCTTATTATAGAGTTTTAAGAGTTCTTTGCATATTTTGGATAACAATCCTTTACCATATTTTTTATAATATAAGTAAAATACATATTTTTCCCAGTCTGTGGCTTCTCTTTTTTTTCTCTTGATAGTGTCATCTACAGAGCAGAAATTTTTAATTTTAATGAAGACCAGCTTATCAATTCTTTCTTTCATGGATTGTGTCTTTGGTGTTTTATCTAAAAAGTCATTGCCAAACCCTAGGTTAACCAGATTTTCTCCTATGTTATATTCTAGGAGTTTTATAGTTTTGCATTTTACACTTGTATCTGTGATCCATTTTTGATGTAATCAAACGTTTATGCTGGGCATCCCTGGTGGCGCAGTGGTTAACAATCCAACTGCCAATACAGGGGACACGGGTCCAAGCCCTGGTCTGGGAAGATCCCACATGCTGCGGAGCAACTAAGCCCGTGTGTCACAACTACTAAGCCTGCACTCTAGAGCCAGCAAGCCGCAACTACTGAAGCCCGTGCACCTAGAGCCTGTGCTCTGCAACAAAAGAAGCCACCGCGGTGAGAAGCCCGCACACCGCAATGAAGAGTAGTGCCCACTCACCACAACTAAAGACCACGTGCAGCAACAAAGACCCAATGCAACCAAAAATAAATAAATAAATGTTTTTAAAATGTTTATGCTGATTATGGTTGCCCAACTAAAAGCTGAATTTCTGAGCCTCTTTTGCTGCTATGTATGGCCATGTGATAAAGTTCTGGTCATTAAGGTGTGAAGAGAAGGTGCATGTGCAAACGTTATTAGTTCTCACCCTTAAAAGGAGGAGCATATTTTCCTTCCCTCCCTCCTATGGCTTCTTCTGTTCTACTGTCTGGAACATGAATATTATGGCAAGCCATCTGGAAATGCATAAACAAACACAGAGGAGAGACAGAAGAGCAAGAAGATAGAAGGGAACTGGATCCCTGTATAGCCATATAGACCAGTGTTGCCAAGGACTACTACCTAAAAGAAAAATAAATTTCTATCTTGTCTAAGCCATTCTGAATTTCCATTTCTGTTGTAGGCAGCAGAAGGTACATCCTAACTAATAGAGTGGGTAATGAAAGAGAGAAATCCAGTCTTAGCAGACCAGGGACCATTCTTTCGCTTTCTTTTGGGGGCATTTTTTCTTTATTGTTTGTTTGTTTTTAATTTATTTTTTTATACAGCAGGTTCTTATCAGTCATCCATTTTATACACATCAGTGTATACATGTCAATCCCAATCACCCAATTCATCACACCGCCACCACCACCACCACCCCACCACTTTCCCCCCTCAGTGTCCATACATTTGTTCTCTACATCTGTGTCTCAATTTCTGTCCTGCAAACCAGTTCATCTGTATCATTTTTCTAGGTTCCACATATATGCATTAATATACGATATTTGTTTTTCTCCTTCTGACTTACTTCACTCTGTACAACAGTCTCTAGATACATCCACGTCTCAACAAATGACCCAATTTCGTTCCTTTTTATGGCTGAGCAATATTCCACTACATATATGTACCACATCTTCTTTATCCATTCACCTGTCGATGGGCGTTTATGTTGCTTCCATGACCTGGCTATTGTAAATAGTGCTGCAGTGAACATTGGGGTGCATGTGTCTTTTTGAATTATGGATTTTTCTGGGTATATGCTTAGTAGTGGGATGACTGGATCATACGGTAATTCTGTTTTTAGTTTTTTAAGGAACCTCCATACTGTTCTCCACAGTGACTGTTTCAATTTACATTCCCACCAACAGTGCAAGAGGGTTCCCGTTTCTCCACACCCTCTCCAGCATTTGTTATTTGTAGATTTTCTGATGATGCCGTGATATTTCATTGTAGTTTTGACTTACATTTCTCTAATAATTAGTGATGTTGAGCAGCTTTTCATGTGCTTCTTGGCCATCTGTATGCCTTCTTTGGAGAAATGTCTATTTAGGTCCTCTGCCCATTTTTGGATTGGGTTGTTTGTTTTGTTAACATTGAGCTGCATGAGCTGTTTATATATTTTGGAGATTAATACTTTGCCCGTTGATTCGTCTGCAAATATTTTCTCCCATTCTGAGGGTTGTCTTTTCATGTTGTTTATGGTTTCCTTTGCTGTGCAAAAGCTTTGAAGTTTCATTAGGCCCCATTTGTTTATTTTTGTTTTTATTTCCATTACTCTAGGAGGTGGATTTAAAAAGATCTTGTTGTGATTTATGTCAAAGAGTGTTCTGCCTGTGCTTTCCTCTAAGAGTTTGATAGTGTCTGGCCTTACATTTAGGTCTTTAATCCATTTTGAGTTTATTTTTGTGTATGGTGTTAGAGAGTGTTCTAATTTCATTCATTTACATGTAGCTGTCCAGTTTTCCCAGCACCACTTATTGAAAAGACTGTCTTTTCTCCATTGTATATCCTTGCCTCCTTTGTCATAGATTACTTGACCATAGGTGGGAGGGTTTATCTCTGGGCTTTCTATCTTGTTCCATTGATCTATGTTTCTATTTTTGTGCCAGTATGATATTGTCTTGATTACTGTAGCTTTGTAGTATAGTCTGAAATCAGGGAGTCTGTTTCCTCCAGCTCCATTTTTTTTCCCTCAAGACTGCTTTCACTATTCGGGGTCTTTTGTGTCTCCATACAAATGTTAAGATTTTTTGTTCTAGTTCCGTAAAAAATGCCATTGGCAATTTGATAGGGTTTCCACTGAATGTGTAGATTGCTTGGGGTAGTATAGGCATTTTCACAATATTAATGCTTCCAATCCAAGAACATGGTATATCTCTCCATCTGTTGGTATCGTCTTTAATTTATTACATCAGTGTCCTATAGTTTTCTGCATACAGGTCTTTTTTCCCCCTAGGTAGGTGTATTTCTAGGCATTTTATTCTTTTTGCTACAATGGTAAATGGGAGGGTTTCCTTAATTTCTCTTTCAGATTTTTCATCATTAGTGTATAGGAATGCAAGAGATTTCTGTGCATTAATTTTGTATCCTGAAACTTTCCTGAATTCATTGATTACCTCTAGTAGTTTTCTGGTAGCATCTTTAGGATTCTCTATGTATAGTATCATGTCATCTGCAAAGAGTGACAGTTTTACTTCTTCTTTTCCAATTTGTATTCCTTTTATTTCTTTTTCTTCTCTGATTGACATGTCTAGGACTTCCAAAACTATGTTGAAAAATAGTGGTGAGAGTGGACATCCTTGTCTTGTTCCTGATCTTAGAGGAAATGCTTTCAGTTTTTCACCATTGAGAATGATGTTGGCTGTGAGTTTGTCATATATGGCCTTTATTATGTTGAGGTAGGTTCCCTCTATGCCCACTTTCTGGAGGGTTTTAATCATAAATCGGTGTTGAATTTTGTGGAAAGCTTTTTCTGAATCTATTGAGATGATCATATGGTTTTTATTCTTCAACTTGTTAATATGGTGTATCACACTATTTGATTTACATATATTGAAGCATCCTTGCATCAGTAGGATAAATCCCACTTGATCATGGTATATGATCCATTTAATGTGTTGTTGGATTCTGTTCGCTAGTATTTTGTTGAGGATTTTTGCATCGATATTCATCAGTGATACTGGTCTGTAATTTTCTTTTTTTGTAGTATCTTTGTCTGGTTTTGGTATCAGGGTGATGGTGGCCTCATAGATTGAGTTTGGGAGTATTCCTTCCTCTGCAACTTTTTGGAAGAGTTTGAGAAGGATGGGTGTTAGCTCTTCTCTAAATGTTTGATAGAATTCACCTGTGAAGCCATCTGGTCCTGGACTTTTGTTTGTTGGAAGATTTTTTATCACAGTTTCAATTTCATTACTTGTGATTGGTCTTTTCATATTTTCTAGTTCTTCCTGGTTCAGTCTGGGAAGGTTATACCTTTGTAAGAATGTTTCCATTTCTTCCAGGTTGTCCATTTTATTGGCAAAGAGTTACTTGTAGTAGTCTCTTAGGATGCTTTGTATTTCTTCAGTGTCTGTTGTACCTTCTCCTTTTTCATTTCTAATTTTGATTTGAGTCTTCTCCCTCTTTTTCCTGATGAGTCTGGCTAATGGTTTATCAATGTTTATCTTCTAAAGAAACAGCTTTTAGTTTTATTGATCTTTGCTACTGTTTTCTTTGTTTCTATTTCATTTATTTCTGCTCTGATCTTTATGATTTCTTTCCTTCTGCTAACTTTGTGTTTTGTTTGTTCTTCTTTCTCCATTTCCTTTAGGAGTAACATTAGATTATTTGAGATTTTTCTTGTTTCTTGAGGTTGGTTTGTATAGCTATAAACTTCCCTCTTAGAACTGCTTTTGCTGCATCCCATACATTTTGGATCGTCGTGTTTTCATTGTCATTTGTCTCTAAGTATTTTTTTATTTCCTCTTGGATTTCTTCAGTGATCTCTTGGTTATTTAGTAACATAGTTTTTCGCCTCCAAGTGTTTGTGCTTTTTACGTTTTTTCCCCTGTGATTCATTTCTAATCACATAGCGTTGCAGTCAGAAAAGATGCTTGATATGATTTCAATTTTCTTAAATTTACTGAGGCTTGATTTGTGACCCAAGATGTGATCTATCCTGGGGAATGTTCCGTGCACACTTGAGAAGAAAGTGTAATCTGCTGTTTTTGGATGGAATGTCCTATAAATATCAATTAAATCTATCTGGTCTATTGTGTCATTTAAAGCTTGTGTTTCCTTATTAATTTTCATTTCGGATGATCTGTTCATTGGTGTAATGAGGTGTTAAAGCCCCCTAGTGTTATTGTGTTACTGTTGATTTCCTGTTTTATAGCTGTTAGCAGTTGCCTTATGTATTGAGGTGTTCCTATGTTGGGTGCGTATATATTTATAATTGTTATATCTTCTTCTTGGATTGATCCCTTGATCATTATGTAGTGTCCCTCCTTATCTCTTGTAGCAGTCTTTACTTTAAAGTCTATTTTATCTGATATGAGTATTGCTACTCCAGCTTTCTTTTGATTTCCATTTGCATGGAATATCTTTTTCCATCCCCTCACTTTCAGTCTGTATGTGTCCCTAGGTCTGAAGTGGGTCTCTTGTAGACAGCATATATATGGGTCTTGTTTTTGTATCCATTCAGCAAGCCTGTGTCTTTTGGTTGGAGTAGTTAATCCATTACCTTTAAGGTAATTATTGATAGGTATGTTCCTATGACCATTTTCTTAATTGTTTTGGGTTTGTTTTTGTAGGTCCTTTTCTTCTCTTGTGTTTCCCACTTAGAGAAGTTCCTTTAGCATTTGTTGTAGAGTTGGTTTGATGGTGCTGAATTCTCTTAGTTTTTGCTTGTCTGTAAAGCTTTTGATTTCTCCATCGAATCTGAATGAGATCCTTGCCAGGTAGAGTAATCTTGGTTGTAGGTTCTTCCCTTTCATCACTTTAAGTATATCGTGCCACTCCCTTCTGGCTTGTAGCATTTCTGCTGAGAAACCAGTTGTTAACCTTATGGGAGTTCCCTTGTACATTATTTGTTGTTTTTCCCTTGCTGCTTTCAATAATTTTTCTTTGTCTTTCATTTTTGACAATTTGATTACTATGTGTCTCGGCGTGTTTCTCCTTGGGTTTATCCTATATGGGACCCTCAGCACTTCCTGGACTTGGGTGGCTAATTCCTTCCCTATGTTAGGGAAGTTTTCGACCATAATCTCTTCAAATATTTTCTCGGGTCCTTTCTCTCTCTCTTCTCCTTCTGGAACCCCTGTAATGCGAATGTTGTTGCATTTCATATTGTCCCAGAGATCTCTTAGGCTGTCTTCATTTCTTTTCATTCTTTTTTCTTTATTCTGTTCTGCAGCTGTGAATTCCACCATTCTGCCTTCCAGGTCACTTATCCGTTCTTCTGCCTCAGTTATTCTGCTATTGATTCCTTCTAGTGTAGTTTTCATTTCAGGTATTGTATGGTTCATCTCTGTTTGTTTGTTCTTTAATTATTGTAGGTCTTTGTTAAACATTTCTTGCATCTTCTTGATCTTTGCCTCCATTCTTTTTCCGAATTCCTGGATCATCTTTACTATCATTATTCTGAATTATTTTTCTGGAAGGTTGCCTATCTCCACTTCATTTAGTTGTTTTTCTGGGGTTTTATCTTGTTCCTTCATCTGGTACATAGCCCTCTGCCTTTTCATCTTGTCTATCTTTCTGTGAATGTGGTTTTTGTTCCACAGTCTGCAGGATTGCAGTTCTTCTTGCTTCTGCTGTCTGCCCTCTGGTGGATGAGGCTATCTAAGTGGGTTGAGCAAGTTTCCCCAGGGACCATTCTTTTAGTCACTCCTAAGAAAGAGTTTTCATCTGTCCTTGAGATAGTAACTGGAAAGTAGTATCAGAATCCACTTCATTTAATTTATAGTGGTTGCATATAATTATGTAATATTCATTATATATTAAATTGCTTATAGTTCCCATTAAATCAAGTATATTCAGCATTGTCTTGTACTCTTCCTAAAAATAAAAGTTACAGAGACCCTCTAGATATGTTATAAATGAGTTTCTTGATTGGACCCTACTTGGCAATGGCAGCAAATATTTTGGGGCTGAGAATGGGCAAAACCAATTAAGGAGCTTTCTCATATCTATACCCAAGTGATAACCCCTCTCCCCACTCTGATTCATACACCCCTTACAAACTATTGCTCTAACCAGTTTATGGTATGTGCTATACCATGACAGAGCTATATTAAAGGTATTTTAAATGGGTATGCTGAATATTCTCTGCTTTCCTCTCCATTTAATTGCTTCCTTTCCTGTGCGCTGTACTAATTTTCATGGAATGCACCAGCTGGGTCTCTTATGTTCTGGCTTCTGGCTGGGTTTGGCCCATGAGAGGCATGAGCAGGGCATGTAAGGGTAGGACAAAACAGAAGTCCCCCAGCTTCTTCCCTACATGGCCACAGTTGGCAGTGGCTATTTTTCTCAACTCAAGGCCAAGAGGGGAGCAGAGAATGTCCCTTTTGTACATTTGGACAATTTCTCAGAGTGGAGGCTAGGTGCACTTGTAAGCTGTTGACAAATCGAAAGCCACCACCATCCTCAGGCCATGTCAATTAGGAATTGAGCCCAGTGTGAAATACTGTTGGGACAGAAGTACAGTGGTATGGTAGTCTCTGCTGCTTCCCAATATAAAACTCCTTTGCTGTGATATATCCAGTAAAGCTTGCTCTAAACTGCTTTCAGAGAGACAGAGTACTAAGAATGAGAAACAAAATGCGCTTCTCAAACCAGAAGGAGGGGCATCACCTGGGAGGCTTTGTTAGAAATACAGAAACTTGGGCCTCACCCCAGATCTAGTGAATCAGAATCTACTTTTTTTATCAAAATTAACAGATGATTCATATGCACACTTAAGTTTGAGAAGCATCATCTTAAGAAAACATCTGCTCATATGGATCTCTTAATTTAATTACTTATTTTTCCCATTTTCCCTAGAAAAATCCCAAATCTTCAACCACTTTGCATAAATGATTTTTTTTTTTTTTTTTTTTTTTTTTTGTGATACGCGGGCCTCTCACTGTTGTGGCCTCTCCCATTGCGGAGCACAGGCTCCGGACGCGCAGGCTCAGCGGCCATGGCTCACGGGCCCAGCCGCTCTGCGGCATGTGGGATCCTCCCAGACCGGGGCACGAACCCGCGTCCCCTGCATCGGCAGGCGGACTCTCAACCACTGCGCCACCAGGGAAGCCCTGCATAAATGATTTTTAACATTTGAATTACACATGTTGTACCCTCATCGGAGTGTGCAGTGAATCCTGAAGAATAAAAATTCTAATTAATACTCGGAGTGATTTACAGAAGAAAAATAGTCAAGCTATACATAAAATTAATCTGTTTTTGGACCTCCCTGGTGGCACTGTGGTTAAGAATCCACCTGCCAGTGCAGGAGACATGGGTTTGAGCACTGGTCTGGGAAGATCCCACATGCCACGGAGCAACCGAGCCCGTGCACCACAACTACTGAGCCTGCTCTCTAAAGCCCATGCACCACAACTACTGACACCCACGTGCCTAGAGCCCATGCTCCGCAACAAGAGAAGCCACTACAATGAGAAGCCCGCACACCACAACGAAGAGTAGCCCCCACTCGCTGCAACTAGAGAAAAGCCTGCGCGCAGCAACGAAGACCCAATGCAGCCATAAATAAATCAATAAATAAATTTTAAAAATAAAAAATAAGTAAAATTAATTTGTTTTTGAATAAATTCTTCCTAAGTCTGACTCAGGTTTTTAATTCCTGCCCTCTTTCATGAGGTAAAGTTCATAAAATTTAGGACAGTTACATTGAACAGAATGTTTCTCCACAGTTTCTCAAAACCAATGGAAAATATTTATAAATTTTATAAACATATTTATCTATGCTCATTAATAGCTATACTCTCACTATACTCAATATCCAATTGATGAAATCAATTACCTCATTTAATCATAAAATTCAAGAAGCATTTGCTTAAGACCTATGAAATCAGGGACCTCCCTGGTGGCGCAGTGGTTAAGAATATGCCTGCCAATGCAGGGTATACAGGTTTGAGCCCTGGTCCAGGAAGATCCCACATGCCACAGAGCAACTAAACCCATGCCCCACAACTACTGAGCCTGCGCTCTAAAGCCCATGAGCCACAACTACTGAGCCTGCATGCCAAAACTACTGAAGCCCATGCGCCTAGAGCCCATGCTCCACAACAAGAGAAGACACGGCAATGAGAAGCCTGTGCACCGCAACGACGCGTAGCCCCCGCGCACTGCAACTACAGAAATCCAATGTGCAGCAACAAACACCCAACGCAGCCCAAAATTAATTAATTAATTAATTTTTTAAAAAGACCAATGAAATCCAATTCTGCAACTCTTGAAAATTAAAATGATTACAAGAATATATATAACTGAAACTTGTGTTGATACAAATTGCTAACTATAACAACGTAAGAGAAGCAATTTCTGATATGCAAATATAGTTATATTGTTAATTGAAACATAGGTAAAATGAAATCTCTTAGCTAATGCTGTCATTAACTGACTTAAAATATTTGTGTTTTGCTCTGTAATTTTCTATGTTAATTTGATATTCAGCACTTGATTAAATTTACCTTACACTTAAGCATAGACATTTAATTCAGCTCCTACTTTACATTATGCTTATGAAGAAATGCAACATGCAATAAAATGTATAAATATTTTGGAATTAATTTCAATTATTATATTTTTGCCTCTATGCATTAGTATATTTTTATAAACATTCACTGTTTTGTTCAGGTTCAAAGATTTCTCAACTTGTAACATCAATTAACTGCATAAACTATATTTTTTAAGTGGCCTTGATATAATCCCCACACTAAAGAATTTTGTACTGTATGATGGTGTGCATCAATAAAAATTTGCTTTCTTTTGGATGTATGGTTTAAAATAATCAGAACTTTTCATGCAGTTCAGTTCTCATAACATAGTATCTATTCATAGACTCAACCCCTGTAATCTGAGTCCTTATAATTCTCTGTTCAAGGATTTACAAAGCTGAAATCCTGACAACTACAATAGTTTTCATTTATTCACAGTCTACTAAATGTCAAGCACTCTACTTGTTGCCTTACATATAATGGTCTCATTTGAACCCCACTACAAGCCTATGAAGTTGGTTTTATTACCCAAAATGTAAGTTAAGGAAATTGAAGTTCAAAGAGGTTAAGTGACTTGCCCGATTTTTCACTGCAGGCAACCCCTTTGAACTCAAGGTTCCAAACTCTACCTCTTTATGCCCTGCCATGACGCCTTGATGGAATGTTAAAGTACATTTGTTGAACACCAGTTCTATGTAAAACACTGTACTTAAATTCAAAGAGGATTCAGGAAGAATGAACACAATCTTTACCCTCAAAAAAGTTTTAATCTACTTGAGGTAGAGGACAAGAATAAAAAGATATACATAAGTAGCTTTATTACTCACAAGAATGTAAGTAAATTGTTCGTTTTATTAAAGTCTTATTTTAGCCATGAATGGGGCATGTTCATTGTAAATTGCATATTACAATGAATATATAGTAATTGTCTTACTATAGATTCCTCCACAAGATGAATCTCAGATAAGAAATCTAGTAAAAGACTTTATTTGGTAAAACAGATCCCATCAAAATTTAAAATTTTCCTCTGTGAAAAGCCTGCTAAGAGAATGAAAAGACAAGCTGCAGACCACAATAAAGAATTTGAAAGCTACATATCTAACAAAGGACTAGCATCTATAATATATGAAGACTACTAAAAACTCAAGAGTGAAAATATAAACAATTCAATTAGAAAATAGGCAAAAGTAATTAACAGACATTCAATAAAGAGGATACAGAGATGATAAACACATGAAAATATGTTTAACATCATTATCCAGTAGAGAAATGTAAACTAAACCCACAATTAAATATCACTACATATTAAATGTAAATGGATTAAATGCTCCAACCAAAAGATATAGACTGGCTGAAGGGATACAAAAACAAGACCCATATATATGCTGCCTACAAGAGACCCACTTCAGACCTAGGGACACATACAGACTGAAAGTGAGGGGATGGAAAAAGATATTCCATGCAAATGGAAATCAAAAGAAAGCTGGAGTAGCAATTCTCATATCAGACAAAATAGACTTTAAAATAAAGACTATTACAAGAGACAAAGAAGGAAACTACAGAATGATCAAGGGATCGATCCATGGAGAAGATATAACAATTGTAAATATTTATGCACCCAACATAGGAGCACCTCAATACATAAGGCAAATACTAAAAGCCATAAAATGGGAAATCGACAGGAACACCATCATAGTAGGGGACTTTAACATCCCACTTTCACCAATGGAGAGATCATCCAAAATGAAAATAAATAAGGGAACACAAGCTTTAAATGATACATTAAACAAGATGGACTTAATTGATATTTATAGGACATTCCATCTAAAAACAACAGAATACATATTCTTCTCAAGTGCTCATGGAACATTCTCCAGGATAGATGATATCTTGGGTCACAAATTAAGCCTTGGTAAGTTTAAGAAAATTGAAATCATATCAAGTATCTTTTCCAACCACAACGTTATGAGACTAGATATCAATTACAGGAAAAAATCTATTAAAAAAAATACAAGCACATGAAGGCTAAACAATACACTACTTAATAACCAAGAGATCACTGAAGAAATCAAAGAGGAAATCAAAAAATACCTAGAAACAAATGACAATGAAAACATGATGACCCCAAACCTATGGGATGCAGCAAAAGCAGTTCTAAGAGGGAAGTTTATAGCAATACAATCCTACCTTAAGAAACAAGAAACATCTGAAATAAACAACCTAACCTTACACCTAAGGCAAATAGAGAAAGAGGAACAAAAAAACCCTAAAGTTAGCAGAAGGAAAGAAATCTAAAGATCAGATCAGAAATAAATGAAAAAGAAATGAAGGAAATGATAGCAAAGATCAATAAAACTAAAAGCTGGTTCTTTGAGAAGATAAAAAAAATTGATAAACTATTAGCCAGACTTATCAAGAAAACAAGGGAGAGGACTCAAATCAATAGAATTAGAAATGAAAAGGGAGAAGTAACAAGTGACACTGCAGAAATACAAAGGATCAAGAGAGATTACTACAAGCAATTCTATGGCAATAAAATGGACAACCTGGAAAAAATAGACAAATTCTTAAAATGCACTACCCTCCAAGACTGAACCAGGAAGAAATAGAAAATATGAACAGACCAATCACAAGCACTGAAATTGAAACTGTGCTTGAAAATCTTCCAACAAACAAAAGCCCAGGACCAGATGGATTCACAGGAAAATTCTATCAAACATTTAGAGAAGAGATAACAGCTATCCTTCTCAAACTCTTCCAAAAGATAGCAGAGGGAGAAACACGCCCAAACTCATTCTATGAGGCCACCGTCACCCTGATACCAAAACTAGACAAAGATGTCACAAAGAAAGAAAACTGCAGGCCAATATCACTGATGAACATAGATATAAAACTCCTCAATAAAATACTAGCAAACAGAATCCAACAGCACATTAAAAAGATCATACACCATGATCAAGTGGGGTTTATCCCAGGAATGCAAGGATTCTTCAATATACGCAAATCAATCAATGTGATACACCATATTAACAAACTGAAGGAGAAAAACCATATGATCATCTCTATCGATGCAGAAAAAGCTTTAGACAAAATTCAACACCCGTTTATGATAAAAACCCTCCAGAAAGTAGGCATAGAGGGAACTTTCCTCAACATAATAAAGGCCATATATGACAAACCCACAGCCACAATCATCCACAATGGTGAAAAACTGAAACCATTTCTACTAAGATCAGGAACAAGACAAGGTTGCCCCCTCTCACCGCTATTATTCAACATAGTTTTGGAAGTTTTAGCCACAGCAATCAGAGCAGAAAAAGAAATAAAAGGAATCCAAATTGGAAAAGAGGACATAAAGCTGTCACTATTTGCAGATGACAGGATACTATACATAGAGAATCCTAAAGATGATACCAGAAAACTACTAGAGCTAATCAACGAATTTGATAAAGTAGCAGCATACAAAATTAATACACAGAAATCTCTAGCATCCCTATACATTAATGATGAAAAATCTGAAAATTAAATTAAGAAAATACTCCCATTTACCATTATAAGAAAAAAAATACAATACCTAGGAATAAACCGACTTGAGACAAAAGACCTGTATGCAGAAAATTATAAGACACTGATGAAAGAAATTAAAGATGATACAAATAGATGGAGAGATATACCATGTTCTTGGATTGGAAGAATCAACATTGTGAAAATGACTCTACTACCAAAAGCAATCTACAGATTCAATGCAATCCTTATCAAACTACCACTGGCATTTTTCACGGAACTAGAACAAAAAATTTCACAATTTGTATGGAGATGCAAAAGACCTCGAAGAGCCAAAGCAATCTTGAGAAAGAAAAACAGAGCTGGAGGAATCAGGCTCCCTAACTTCAAACTATACTACAAAGCTACAGTAATCAAGACAATATCATACTGGCACAAAAACAGAAATATAGATCAATGGAACAGGAGAGAAAGCCACACACATATGGTCACCTTATCTTTGATAAAGGAGGCAAGAATATACAATGGAGAAAAGACAGCCTCTTCAATAAGTGGTGCTGGGAAAACTGGACAGCTACATGTAAAAGTATGAAATTAGAACACTCCCTAACACCATACACAAAAATAAACTCAAAATGGGTTAAAGACCTAAATGTAAGGCCAGACACTATCAAACTCTTAGAGGAAAACACAGGCAGAACACTCAATGACATACATCACAGCAAGATCCTTTTTGACCCACCTCCTAGAGAAATGGAAATAAAAACAAAAATAGGGCTTCCCTGGTGGCACAGTGGTTGAGAGTCCGCCTGCCCATGAAGGGGATACGGGTTCGTGCCCTGGTCTGGGAAGATCTCTCATGCCGTGGAGCCGTTAGGCCCGTGAGTCATGGCCACTGAGCCTGCACGTCCGGATCCTGTGCTCTGCAATGGGAGAGGCCAGAGCAGTGAGAGGCCCGCATACTGCCAAAAAAAGAAAAATAAAAACAAATAAAAAATAAAAATAAAATAAAAAATTTTTTAAATAAATAAAAATAAACAACTGGGACCTAATGAAATTTTAAAAGTTTTTGCACAGCAAAGGAAACCATAAACAAGACCAAAAGACAACCCTCAGAATGGGAGAAAACATTTGCAAATGAAGCAACTGACAAAGGATTAATCTCCAAAATTTACAAGCAGCTCATGCAGCTCAATATCAAAAAAAAAAAAAACAACCCAATCCAAAACTGGGCAGAAGACCTAAATAGACATTTCTCCAAAGAAGATATACATATTGCCAACAAACACATGAAAGAATGCTCAACATCATTAATCATTAGAGAAATGCAAATCAAAACTACAATGAGGTATCATCTCACACCAGTCAGAATGGCCACCATCAAAAAATCTACAAACAAGAAATGCTGGAGAGGGTGTGGAGAAAAGGGAACCCTCTTGAACTGTTGGTGGGAATGTAAATTGATACAGCCACTATGGATAACAGTATGGAGGTTCCTTAACAAACTAAACATAGAACTACCATACGACCCAGCAATCCCACTCCTGGGCATATATCCTGAGAAAACCATAATTCAAAAAGAGTCATGCATCCCAATGTTCATTGCAGCACTATTTACAATAGCCAGGACATGGAAGCAACCTAAGTGTTCATTGACAGATGAATGGATAAAGAAGATGTGGCACATGTATACAATGGAATATTACTCAGCCATAAAAAGAAACGAAATTGAGTTATTTGTAGTGAGGTGGATGGACCTAGAGTCTGTCATACAGAGTGAAGTAAGTCAGAAAGAGAAAAACAAATACCGTATGCTAACACATATATATGGAATCTAAGAGGAAAAATAAAAGGTCATGAAGAACCTAGGGGCAAGATGGGAATAAAGACACAGACCTACTAGAGAAGGGACTTGAGGATATGGGGAGGGGGAAGGGTGGGCTGTGACGAAGTGAGAGAGTGGCAGGGACATATACACACTACCAAATGTAAAACCGCTAGCTAGTGGGAAGCAGCCGTATAGCACAGGGAGATCAGCTCAGTGCTCTGTGACCACCTAGAGGGGTGGGATAGGGAGGGTGGGAGGGAGGGAGATGCAAGAGATATGGGAACATGGGTATATGTATAACTGATTCATTTTGTTATAAAGCTGAAAGTAACACACCACTGTAAAGCAATTATACTCCAATAAAGATGTTAAAAAATGCAGTAATTACCCTTGAAAAATATATTACATTAAGATTAAGCAAGAACAAGAGGCCATAAAAAATTACAAAACAAGAAATAACTATTTTAACATATATATATATATATATATCACTACATACCTATCATAATGGCTAAAATATAAAATAATGACAGAACCATATGCTGAGAAGCATGTGGAGAAACTGGATCACTCACACGTTGCTCTTGGAAGTATAAAATGGTACAGCCACTCTGGAAAAATTTGATGGATTATTTTAAAACTAAACATGTAACTACCATATGACTCAGGAATTGCAATCCTGGGTATTTATCCCAGAGGAATGGAAATTATGCTCATGCAAAAACCTGTACATGAATGTTCAGAGCAGCTTTCTTTGTAACAGCCAAAAACTGAAAATAGCCCAAATGTCTCTCAATGGGCAAAAGATTAAACAAACTGTTGTACGTACATATTATGGAATACCACTCATTTACTTCCTTCAATTCTATCCCTCCTTTGAAGTGTCTATTTTCAATTAGGTTACCCTTAGTTAAATCATGAACCACCATAACAGACTACCAGTAGGAGATTCTGCTTGGCAAAACTAATGAAGAGTCTGTAGGAAATAGGTCAAAAGCAGATAAAATCTTGTTTTTAAATGTTTATTTATACTTTTATTCCATTGTCAAATTTACCTCCTCTAAGTGTTCTCTGTAATTTCAAATTTTATTCAACACAAACAACTTCATGGCCCACCACGGAAATCCAGAGAAGTCATTTCTAAGCATACACATTGTATAACGTTAGGAGAAACAGGACTCACATTTTTCTGCAAAATTTTATCCACTCTGAGTCCAAAGTCACCAAGAACCAGGCCTGGAACTGGTGTTTTCTTGCCTTTTGAACAGAGACTACTTTATCAGGAAACAGAAGTTTTATCAGAACTTTCTTTTATAGATTTGAACTCAACTGTGCTCTACCCTCTCCAAAGGAAGCAGTATTTCAGATACAATTTTCCTTTTTGAGAACTGTCTTTCTAATTTTAGAAAACTGAGCATTGTATAAATAACACAATCACTGTAAAGGTATAAAATGTAACTGTTTGCTACCATCTAGTGGAACTACTAAGTTTTGCACAGAAACATTTTTCACTTTAACAGTCATTCTACTTCATTACTTTTCTCTGATTCTTGGTTGCACGAATTTGTGGTTGTAAAAGTAAAACTTCTTGCTTTTTGATCCAAAATTCTTAACATGCAAGGAACGAGTGTAAGGGACAATATATCAATAGAAAGAGAGGAAAAGTCTTCTGAAAACACATTATTGCACTTTTTCCCGTTTAAAATAAACTAAAAACTATTTTGAGAATCATTCACAAACTGAGCAGAGGGAAGGGTCAAGAATCATACTCCACCTAAGTTTATGCTCAGACTTGTTTATTCGAGATATATTGTAGTCTATTCTACATAACATGTAATTTTATTGCCAGACCTTTCCTCTAGGGTGCTTATGTCATGTAGAGCACATCAAATATGTCTGGTCATGCTAATCACATTCTTCTTGAACATGGCAAAGAAGTCCTGGTGGAATACAAGAACTGAAAAACCAAATTATGAATGTGCCATATGATCACTGATGGGAGGACAAATGTGTAGCAAACACTATGTTCCACAGCACTGATCATGTTGCTTTTGCTATTCTAGAGTATAGAAGGGCTTTATCAGTGGCCCTTCCTATGCCCTCAGTAGTCACAGTCACACAGATGAGCCTAAAGCACATGTGATTCTCCACCTGAGAACTTTCTCAGCTAAGGTTTCTTTCCTCAAGTTTGCATTCTAAAAGAAGAACATTATGGTAGAGGAGTGTATGTACTGTGAAATGAGCATTTAGTCATATTTCTGGCATCAGGATTTATTTTCCCAGTCCTCATGGCCCCCTTGAATCTGGCTACAGGATACTGCATGGCATTTACTACATCACAGGAGTCAGGCAAAGGTTTGTACTGACGAGACAGGCTCCCAGACAAGGATATTTTCACAAGGATTATTTACACTCCAACACTACAAGTATCTTCATTTGGATCCTCCTCCATGTCAAAGCTCCCATCCCCAGGAAATGTACTGAAAAAAATTGCAAGAGATGTCCTTGGTGCCATCTTGACCAGAGCCCTATGCACTGTGGTGCTGTGCAATGGACACCACCTCTGAATAGCTTTGAGCTGAACTAACAATTTCCCAAGTAGCATAAAGTTTAAATATCCATTAAAATAAGTGGGATGTTTAAAGTTATTAGTCAAGGACACCAGAAAGAAGAAAAGGAACCACAAGTAAGACACTATTGTAATGAGATGACCCTTCAGATTCATCTGTCCTGAGGACATGACAACAGTTGATAGAGAAGGAGAAGCTCTAGTAATTCTCTAATCTACTCCAAATTTGGTTAGAATACTACTGTGTAAATAACCATTGCATGACCCATTGCCCCCCACCTCAAGATTGCCCAATAAGTGCCCTGGCCCTAAAGCATTCCCCTAAATAGAAGCTGGGGTGCTAAGCTGCCATGTGGCCACAGATTCTTTCCAGGAAGAAACTTTTCCCCTGAATGATTCTCCCCTGTTCTGGGTAAACCATAAACTTCCTTGTATTGTTTAAACATGTGCATCCTGTGGCACCTGGCCTGCCCCACCAGTACATCTGCTCCCCAACCCTCACACCTCCACCCGCCATCAGTAAGAGAACGGGGTCTTCACCTGCAGCACAAGAGGGGTGCATGCAGTCCGTCATCCTGTGTCAGCTATCCTGAGGGACTTGATGTCCACAAGAGACTGGCACACACTACAGATGCTGATCTTGCTGTGTCTCTTCTCCTTTCTGTGAGAAAAACATTGTTCCAACCAGTGCTTTGTGTGTTGAGTCCTCCTTCATGACTCAGAACCCACAAAAGATGCAGTAGGCCAAGGTCTGTGAGCTGCTTCTTCTGGTGGTTATCAACATTCACACTTACTTTCTTTTATATAATTACAAGTTTTACGTGAGCAAATGTCTAAGGCCCCTGCAACAAACCTTAGCCCCTTTCCTTTCTCCCCACTCCTACAGGCTGGACGTGGTGGTGAGCAATCCCTGACCATGTGAAGGAAGATGGCAGAGTCACAAGACAGCAGCCCAACAACCAACTCTAGAGTTCCCATCTAGAATTTCACATAAGAGAAAAATGAACAAGTGGAGATGTTAGAGCAGGGAGCTGGAAGCAAACGTGAGATATCGAGAGGTGAAATATGGATGGAGATACCATCTTCACACTGGCAAGATTTGGCAAAGGGGGGACCAGAGACAAGGAGTATAAAGACAGATCCTTGGGGGCTTCCCTGGTGGCAGAGTGGTTAAGAATCCACCTGCCAATGCAGGGAACACAGGTTCGATCCCTGGTCCGGGAAGATCCCACATGCTGCACAGAAACTAAGCCTGTGCGACACAACTAATGAGCCTGCGCTCTAGAGCTCGCAAGCCACAACTACTGAAGCCCGCACATCTAGAGCCCATGCTCCACTACAAGAGGAGCCACGGCAGTAAAAAGCCCGCTCACCACAATGAAGAGTAGCCCCCGCTCGCCGCAACTAGTGAAAGCCCACGCACAGCAATGAAGACCCAACGCAGCCAAACATTAATTAATTAATTAAGTGATTGATTTTTTTTTTTTTAAGACAGACCCTTGGAAGACACCAAATCTTAGAGGGTGGGAAGAGAAAGACAAGTCAGAGAAGAAACAGTCAGAGAAATAAGATGAAAAACGGGAGCATAAAAATCATAGGGTAGGCTCAACAACAACCAATTAAAAAATGGACAAAGGACTTGAACAAGCAATTCTCCAGAGAAGGTATACAAATGACTAATAAGCACATGAAAGATGCTTAACATCACTAATCATTAGGGAAATGCAAATGAAAAATACAATGAGATGCCACCACATACCCATTAAGATGGCTACTCAAAAAAAAAAAAAAAAGACAGAAAATAACAAGTGTTGGCCAGGATGTGGAGACATTGGACCCCTAGTGAACTGTTGATGGGAATGTAAAATGGGACAGTCACTTCAGAAAACAGTATGGCATTTCCTCAAAGAATTAAAAATAGAACTGGCATAAGATCCAGCAATTCCACTTCTGGGTATATATACCCAAAAGAATTGAAAGCAGAGACTCAAAGAGATATCTGTAAATCCATGTTCATAGCAATATTATTCATAGTAGCTACAATGTGAAAGCAACCCAAGTGGGTTGCAATGAGTAAGCAAATTGTGGTATATACATAAAATGGAATATTACTTAGCCTTTAAGAGAAGGAAATTCTGACTTATGCTACAACATGAATGAACCTTGAGGACTTTATGTTAAGTGACATAATCCAGTCACAAAAATACAAATATTGTCTGATTCCATTTATATGAGGTACTTAGAGTAGTCAAAATCATAGAAACAGAAAGTAGAATGGTGGTTTCCAGGGGCTGGGGGGAGGAGACTGTGGGGAGATCTTGTTTAATGGATAAAGAGTTTCAGTTTTATAAGATAAAAAGTGTTCTGGAGATGGATAGTGGCGTTTGGCAGCACAAGAATGTGAATGTACTTAACACCACTGAATAGTATAGTTTAAAATGATTAGGATGGTAAATTTTATGTTATGTATTTTACCACATTAAAAAAAATTGGACCCTGAATAGCCAAAACAATCTTGAGAAAGAAGAGCAGAGCTGGAGGCAAATCACTCTCTCTGACTTGAGACTATACTACAAAGTTAAAGTAATCAAAACAGTATGGTACTGGCACAGAAACAGACACATAAATCAATTGAACAGGATAGAGAGCCTAGAAATAAACCCACACACTTATGGTCAATTAATCTACAACAAAGGAGGAAAGAATATACAATGGGGAAAGCACAGTCTCTTCACTAAGTGGTGCTGGGAAAACTGGGCAGCTACATGTAAAAGAATGAAATCAGAACATTCTCTAACACCATATACAAAAACAAACTCAAAATGGATAAAGGACCTAAACGTAAGACTGGAAACTGTAAAACTCCTGAAGAAAACACAGGCGGAACACTCTTTGATATATTGTAAATCACAGCAATATATTTCTTTGATCTGTCTCCCAAAATAAAAGAAATAAAAGTAAAAATAAACAAACGGGACCTAATTAAACTTAAAAGCTTTTGCACAGAAAAGGAAACCATCAACAAAACGAAAAGACAACCTACTGAATGGGAGAAAACATTTGCAAATGATATGACCAATAAGGGGTTAATGTCCAACATATATAAATAGTTCATACAACTCAACATCAAAAAAGCAAACATTAAAAAATGGGCAGAAGCCCTGAATAGACTTTTTTTCAAAGAAGACATAAAGGTGGCAAATAGGCACATAAAGTTGCTCAAAATCACTAATCATAAGAGAAATGCAAATTAAAACCACAACGGGATACCATCTCACACTTGTCAGAATGGCTATCATCAAAAAGAAAACAAAAAACAAATGTTGACAAGGATATGGAGAAAAGGAAACCCTTGTACACTGTTGGTGGGAATGTAAATTGGTGCAGCCACTGTGGAAAAGAGTATGGAGGTTTCTCAAAAAACTGAAAATAGAACTACCACATAACCCAACAATTCCATTACTAAGTATGTATCTGGAAAAAAAACAAAAACCCTAATTTGAAAAAATACATGCACCACAATGCTCACAGCAGCATTATTTACAATTGCCAAGATATGGAAGCAACCCAAGTGACCATCAACAGATAAAAGAATAAAGAAGATATGGTATACATATGCAATGGAATACTACTCAGCCATAAAAATGAATGAAATTTTGCCATTTGCAGCAACATGGATGGACTTGGAGGGTATTATGCTAAGTGAAATAAGTCAGACAGAGAAAGACAAATACTGTATGGTATCACTTATATTTGGAATCTAAAAAATACAACAAACTAGTGAATATATCAAAAAGGAGGCAGACTCACAGATATAGAGAACAAACTAGTGGTTACCAGTAGGGAGAGGGAAGGGGGGAGGGGCAACACAGAGGCAGGGGAATAAGAGGTACAAACTGTTAGGTATAAAATAAGCTATAAGGATATACTGTACAACATGGGGGAATATAGCCAATATTTTATAAATATAAATGGAGTCTAACTTTTAAAAATTACAAATCACTATGTTGTATTATGACTGAAACTTAAATAATATTGTACATCACCTATACCAGTTCTGGCACTTCTGACTTTGGGAACCAGAGATAACCCCACACACACACACTCCACTGGGCAGCTGACACTCTGCACACATTTCCAGGCTCCTTGGCCTGATATGCTGGAGTCAATGAGTCTTGGTTTTGGACCAGGTCCCAAGTTGTAGATGGATAACTATGCCCTGATGCATAGTCTCCAGGTGACCATGGTCCTAACCTGGGCAGTGCAGGTAGTGATGGTATGTGCTTGTTGATTTCACTGACCCTTATCCCTGGGTATGCACAAGGGACACATAAAGGAGGTGCCTTTTGCAATGTGTTGATAAAGTTTGTCTCCAGAGAGGCTGAGACTTGATCATCTAGTCATTGCCCTGCTAGAAGCCAGTCCATACAGTCAACCCAAGGGCGCCTGGTTAGGAGTCAATCAAATGTAACAAAGTACATTTGGGGTGTTATTTTTCCAGAATAAAAAGCACAGCCCATATCCCCACCTATTGAGCAGAATGCCCTTTTCCATTCACAGATATAGTTTTTACCAGGGTTGTAAGCTACTGCAGACAACTGCAAGACATCTGCCTTTAACTTAACTAAACCACACCCAGGCATCCTCATAAATCTGGTTGTAATAGAGCTGCCAGAGATGCTGGCAGAGCCCCTGCACATCAGACAGCCAAATCTAGAAGGCAACACTACACAATTTCCTGTTCCTCTGAAACACCATTAATGCCTGGTTTATTTCTTCACTGGATACACCACTTCCACTTAAAAGTGGATGTTTCTTGGAGAATACCCACTCTGTTCATGTTGTCATTTGGGATACACCCCATGAAGGGAAGTTGTAACTACAACATCTGCTTTTGGTTTGTTATTCTCTTGATATCCACTAACACGACTAATAAGCCTGAAACAGTCTTTCAAACGGGGTAGATCAGGTGGTAGTTTCAGGCAAGAATGAAAACAAATCTCAAAAGGTGCCAATGCCCAGCGGGTACATCATTTTGACACTGGTTCCAGTTTGCAAAAATGTCAGTCAGCGACAATTTCACTCCAAACGTGCTTCATGGGTGATTTACCCAAGTGGAAATGTGGTCTGCAAGGCTTGTTGGAATGTTTCTAGGTCATGTTCTTGGTCAATGTGGATGCCTTTCAAATAGTCTTATGTAATGGGATGAGCTGGATTCACGTGTTATATATAAGTGCATCCAAACTGAACAAGCTTACCATATGCTTTGCAAAATGTGGTTTTCTAGAAGTTCTTAAGCCAATCACTTCTAGAAGTGTAGGTTCACAGAAAAACTAAGTGGAAAGTACAGAGAATTCCCATCTACCCCCGTGCCCCCATGCACAACCTCCACCACTATCAACATTTTCCACCAGAGTGGTACCTGTGTTACAATCAATGAACCTACGTTGACATATCATTATCACTCAAAGACTGTATTTTACATCAGGATTCACTCTTGGTACTATACATACTATGAGTGTCAACAAATGTATAATGACATTTGTATGCCATAATAGTATCAAACAAAATAGTGTCACTACCCCCAAAATCCCGTGTACTCTGCCTATTCATATCTTCCTCTCCACTAAATCCTGGCAAGCACTGATTCTTTTACTCTCTCCATAGTTTTGCCTTTTCCAGAATGTCATAGAGTTGGAATAATACAGTATGTAAGCTTTTCAGATTGGCTTCTTTCACCTAGTAATATATATTTAACTTTCCTCCATGTCTTTTCATGGCATGATAGCACATTTCTGTTAAGCACCGAATAATAATCCATTGTCTGAATATATCACAGTTTTCCCACTCACCTACTGAAGGACATCTTGATTTCTTCCCAATTTGACAATTATGAAAAAAACTGCTATAAATACCATGTGCATGTCTTTGTGTGAACATAAGTTTTCAACAGCTTTGGGTAAATACCAAGGAATGCAACTGCTAGACTGTATGATGAGTATATTTAGTTTTGTAAGAAACTACCAACCTGTCCAAAGTGGCTGTACCATTATACATTCCCACCATCAGTGAATGAGAGTTCCTATTGCTCCACGTCCTCGTCAGCAGTTGGTGTTGTTAGTGTTCCAGATTTTGGCCATTCTAATATATGTGAAGAATTATCTCACCGCTGTTTTAATTTGCAGCTCCCTAATGATATGTGATACTGAACATCTTTTCAAATGCTCACTTGCTATCTGTAAATCTTCCCTGGTGAAGTATCTTTTCAGATCTTTTACCAACTTTTTAATAGGGCTGTTTATTTTCTTATGATTGAGTTTTAAGAACTTTTGTATATTTTGGATAATAGTGTTTTATCTGATGTGTCTTTCACAAATATTTTCTCCCATTCTATGACTTATCTTCTTATTCTCTTGACAATGTCCTTCACAGAGCAGGAGTTTCTAATTTTAATGAAATCCAGCTTACCAATTATTTCTTTCAGGGATCATGCTTTCAGTGTTATACCTAAAAAGTCACCATCATACCCAAGGTCATTTAGGTTTTCTTCTGTTTTATTCTAGGAGTTTTACAATTAGGTCTGTGATCCATTTTGAGTTAATTTTCCTGAGGTGTATAAGGTCTGTGTCTAGATTCATTTTTTGCATGTGAATGTCCAGTTTTTCCAGCACCATTTATTGGAAAGACCATCTTTGCTCCATTATATTGCCTTTGCTACTTTGTCAAAGAACAGTTCACTATATTTATGTGAGTCTAATTCTGGGTTCTCTTGCTACATTCCATTGACCTATCTGCCTATTCTTTGGCCAATACCACATTATTTTTATTATTGTATCTTTATAGTAACTGTTGAAGTCAGGTTGTATCAGACTTTTGACATTGCTATAATCTTGCTATAAACTCTTATTAGTTCCAGGAGCTTTTTTGTCAATTAGTTTGGATTTTCTTCTCTGAAGAAAATCCAGTCAAGTGGGAAGAGAAGCTGGGGATAGAGCTGTCCTGCAGAAGCATCAACTGTGTTTTCCAAGATTAATGCAAGCTTGATTGGAGATACAGGAAGTAATGTCCGACTCATGCAAATGAAGTGAAGAATCTAAGGTTGAAAATGCCAGGCCAAAATATACAACAAGAGAGTTGACGGAAAGTGAACTTCACTTCCACCACATACAGAAAGAAGGTCTGTATTTTTCATGGTTGACATGGAACCCCAGGAAAGTGAGTGTACTCAGGTTCCCTTTAAAAGAAAGCAGTGAGTAGAAGCACCCAGAGAGGCAGATGACTCCGACAGACAATCTGAGGGCGCTTTAAGAAACTCTAACGTGCCCATAAGTGCATTAGCTGAGGATTTCCTCCATATCACAGAGCCCTAAAGCCTCATTACAACGCGACATACCATGTGAGGATATGTTGTTCTCCACTTTCACTTCTCTTTCTGGGGATCCCATCAAGAGTATTTACCAGGAGGATATGTAGATGAAGACAGAAAAGGCAAAAGAGGTAAACTGTCAATCCTGTATATATACATCATCTACTAGATTAAAAAAAACTCAAGCAGACACCAGCTTGAAGGAGGCAGAAATTTCCCAGTATTCAGGAATGTAAGGTTTTAATTATTATACTACCCTTGGCTTCTAAGACTTTGGAAGTGACCACAGCTTGTTTGGTTACTGAAGAGTAACCACACAGTTATAGTTGCTCTCTAGAGATTTCCTGCCAGACACGGTAAGGCAGATCTCCAAGACAGTTTTCAATGGAAGGAGAAGGAGAAGAAAGTAACTTTCTCTTTACTCTTATCAAAGGAAGCTGCATAAAGTGTTGGTTGTGACCTGTTTTGAAAAGAAGTCCTCTCTTCAGATATTATAGAAAGTGTCTAGCTTCCATTTACCTCTAAATGTTGTGGAATGACAATATCCCAAAAAAAGTCACAAAAAGACAGCTTTCTTGGAATGGGCTGTGTAAACATGGACAAATAACTTATGACGCCGCCTTACCTGTGATACAGGAGATGATAATGCTCAATTCAGAGATCTGATGCTCAGATGAGAGCTGAGAACAACAATAACCCCCCCAAAAAATTATCTGGTACAACCAAACAGAAAACTCGGATAATATCCATAAAACAAATGTTATGAGAAGACACGGAAGATGGTGGACTAGGAGGCACTATGAATAGGTCCATCCACCAAAACAACTATTGAGTTGGCAACTATTTTAAAGCTCTGAGGTCTACTTGAACACTTGGTAGCATCCAGGGGAATGCTTAATAATGAAAGGAGCAGGAAAATGTTGGTGAATTTCAGCCCCTGGAATTTGAGGTCCCCCCAAATAAGCATAAGGGTACTAGTGTCTGACTCATTTAGGAAGAGCAGTCAGGTCTCAGTCTGCTCCTGTAGAATGTCCAAAGGTACTCACTGGGGAGTGAACTGCAATTCTACCACCCACAGGAAAAAGAGCTCCTTCTCCATGGTGGACATGTAGACTCATAAAACAGGAGTGTGGTGGGAATTTCTTCCATCTTCATGAGGGGGGGACAAATTCACTCTTGCTTCAAGCAAATGACTAAGACCTTCAGAAGACTATAGTAATATTCACTGGAGTTCCAAAGATACAAGACCTAGTGTCTGAATCATGCAGCAAGAGAATGTGGGGCTCCTCCTACCCCTCTAGAAGGTTCAGAATGCAGCATTAGCATCCCACCTCCTGAAGAAATGGCCTCATGACAGCCTTTCAAAGAAGAATGAAGGTAAGTGGGACATGGTCTCAGAGGAAGGCATCACAGGCCTCTCATCCTCTACCATTCTGGGAGGACCACAGGACATTCAATCACAGCCAGATAAGCTATACTTCAAGCTTTTCCCAGCCTGGCCTACATGGATACATCCAAGGTGACCAGGGGGAAAATGTAGTGCCAACCCTATACACATGCATAATACCAGGACAATCATTTGTGATTCTCACCTTGATGAGCTAAAAGCTCACTGTCCTTGCTTTGAATTCCTACATTTTTGACTAAATCTAACATTTGATTTCTATTACTAATAAGAAGACCTACAATCCTAGATATCAAGATATAAAGTTTTATACCTGTCATCTCATTTCAGCTATAATACACAGGGAGTGTCATAAAATATCTCCCAGGTAAAGAAGAAGAATCTGAGGCTCAGAGAGATTAAATGTCTCTCCCAAGGCCACACAGTCAATAATTGGTAGAGCTCAGAATTAAACCAGAAATAAAGAATCAAAACCTGTGTGTTTAGACAAGAGGGAGAGGAAGTTATCACACCAGATGAAGGTGTCACCCCATGTCCTCCTGGGGAGGCTATCTTCTTCTTTTAGAGTAACCCTGAGACCACAGCAGTACACTTACTGGAAACATAAGGCTGTATACAAGGATAGAGGAATGTTTGAAATATGTAAAGTGCATTAGAAATTACCAGCAGTGGGACTTCCCTGGTGGTCCAGTGGTTGAGAATCCGTCTTGCAATGCAGGTGATGCCAGTTCGATCCCTGGTTGGGGAACTAAGATCCCACATGCCACGGAGCAACTAAGTCCACGTGCCACAACTAGAGAGCCTGTGTGCCACAACTACAGAGCTCACGTGCTCTGGAGCTCCTGTGCCACAACTAGAGAGGAACCCAGGCACCACAATGAAGAGCTCACACGATGCAATGAAAGATCCTGCATGCCGCAACTAAGACCTGACGCAGCCAAAAAATAAATAAATAAATATTTTTTTAAAAAGGGAATTACCAGCAGTGCCTACAATTAATGATGTAACGACTGAAGATGCAGTGATTTAGATGTGTCTCTAAAATTCTACACTGAACAGGATGTTGAAAGTGACACATCCCCTCATCTGTAAGAGACATGGCAAATACCCAAAGGGCAAATCATTAAATACCCAGTACAACCATATTGTAAGTTGAGGAGCTAGGCCATCTTGTAAAGAAACAGAACATAACTGGTTGTGCTAGCATTATCCCATGTTCCAGCCCAAAGATACAAAAGGGTTTAGCTGGAAGGAATATAGAATTTTTTAGTGTCAGTGGTCAATATGGTGGGCAAATTCTCCACCAGCAAGAGCCTGCCCTCCTCAATCCCAAAACACATGATCTTTTTAAATGAGAGGTAACCTTCTGGGGAATTGCAACATTAAAAACCAAAACTGACTTTGTTAATCAAGTGTTTCACTTGGAGCTGAGCATCGGTAATGTATTCATCGCCTCCAGAATATTCCTTAAGAATTCAAGCCATCCTTCAATGGTAACTCCTACTTTGCTATTATATAGAGAACAAATGACCCACCAAACTTCTTAGGTAGCTACCCAAGCTGTGTATTTCATCCTGTAAACCAAGCACCATTGTTGGAGCAACCAAACATGAAGCAAAGTCTTAGAATCCTCATATAGAACTCCCACTTGGGAGTGAATTGCACCTCCAGCACTTGCAGAAGAAAAGGTTATGATCAGCAATGTCCACATGTAGGAACCACGATGGGGAGTGGTCTGAGGTCATATCCAAGTAAAATCACTCAAGAGGACACCTTAGATATGGAGAAAAGGAAATCCTCATATACTGTTGATGGGAATGTAAATTGGTGCAGCCACTATTGAAGAGAGTATGGAATGTCCTCAAAAAATTAAAAACAGAATTACCATAAGATCCTGTTCTCCGCTTCTGGGTATTTAACCAAAGAATACAAAAACACAAATCTGAAAAGATTCTACACCCCTATGTTCATCGCAGCATTATTAACAACAGACAAGATACAAAAAGTGCTCATTAACAGATGAATGGATAAAGAAGATGTGGGAGGGCTTCCCTGGTGGCGCAGTGGTTGAGAGCCCGCCTGCCGATGCAGGGGACGCGGGTTCGTGCCCCGGTCCAGGAAGATCCCACATGCCACGGAGCGGCTGGGCCAGTGAGCCATGGCCGCTGGGCCTGCGTGTCCGGAGCCTGTGCTCCACAACGGGAGAGGCCACGACAGTGAGGGGCCCGCATACCGGAAAAAAAAAAAAAAAAGAAGAAGATGTGGTACACCAAGTGTTAGTAAGGCTGTGGAGCAGCAGCATTCTCACATGCTGCTGGTGGCAGTGTAAACGGATAAAAACTGCTTTGAAAGACAGTTTGACATTATTTACTAAAGTTACAGACACACATATCCAAGGACTTAACATTTTTTTCCCTGAAGGCCCAGCAGAAATGCCTGCACAAATGTGCACTGAAAGACGTGAACAAATATATTCAGAGAAAATTATTTCAAACTGAAAATAACCCAACAATAGAGAAATCACTGGTGCTCTATATTAACTCCATGGAATGGTATGTAGCAATGAAAAAGAATAAAGTACAGTTACACACAATAACTTGAAAGAATCTCACAAAATCTTGAGTGAAAGAAGCCAGGCACAAAACAATACCTATCATATTACTCCATTTCTATAAAGTACAAAAATAGGCAAAACTGATCTATGCTGTTAAAGTCACTTTAGGGGTATCCTTGGGGGAGGTAATGACTGGAAGGGGGGCAGGAGGAAAGGCATCAGGGTTGCTGCGACAGTGCTGTATCTTGATCTGGGTGCTGGTTACATGGTGTGCTCATTTTGTAAACATTTGGCATGCTACATTACAATTATGGTATGTGAACTTTTCTGTAGGGATATTTTTTCTTCAACAAAAAGTTTTTAAAAAAATTTAAAAGTGACATATATCCAGAGAAAACTATAATTCGAAAAAGATACATGCACCCCAACGTTCAATGCAGCACTATTTATAATAGCCAGGACATGGAAGCAAGCTAAAGGCCCATCAACAGATGAATGGATAAAGAAGACATGGTACATATATACAATGGCATATTACCCAGCCATAAAAAAGAATGAAATAATGCCATTTGCACAACATGGATGGAACTAGAGATTGTCAAACTGAGTGAAGTAAGTCAGACACAGGAAGACAAATATCATATGATATCGCTTATATGTGCAATCTAAAAAAGGGGGGGGTACAAATGAACTTATTTACAAAACAGAAGTAGAGTCACAGATATAGAAAATAAACTTATGGTTACCAGGGGGGAAGGGTGGGGGGAAGGGATAATTTAGCGAGTTTGGGATCGACATGTACACACTGCTGTATTTAAGATGGATAACCAACAAAGACCCAATTATAGCACAGGGAACTATACTCAATATTTTGTAATAACCTATAAGAAAAAAGAAACTGGGAAAGAATATATATATTCTTTTATATATCACTGTGCTGTATGCTATACACCTGAAACTAATCTGACATTGTAAATCAACTATACTTCAATTAAATAAAAACAGACATGGTATGTGTATGTGCATACACACACACACACACACACACACACACACACACACACAATGGAATACTACTCAGCCATAAAAAAAGATGAAATCTTGCCATTTGCAACAACATGGATGGACCTCGAAGGTATTATGCTAAGTGAAATAAGTCAGACAGAGAAAGACATATACTGTACGATTTCACTTATATTTGGAATCTAAAAAATACAACAAACTAGTGAATATAACAAAAAGGAGGCAGACTCACAGATATAGAGAACAAACTAGTGGTTACCAGTAGGCAGAGGGAAGAGGGGAGGGGCAACACAGAGGCAGGGGAATAAGAGGTACAAACTATTAGGGATAAAATAAACTACAAGGATATACTGTACAACATGGGGAATATAGCCAATATTTTACAACAACTATAAATGGAGTATAACCTTTAAAACTGTGAATCACTATACTGTACACCTGTAACATATAATATTGTACAGCAACTACACTTCAATTTTCAAAAGGGAAAGAAAAAGACAAATACTGTATGATTTCACTCATATGTGGAATATAAAAAAACTAATAAACAAGCAAACAAACAAACAAAAAAATGAACAAATCAAACCAAACAAAAACAAACACGTAGATGGGAATTCCCTGGCAGTCCAGTGGTTAGGACTCTGTGCTTTCACTGCCAAGGAACCAGTTTCGATCCCTGGCCAGGGAACTAAGATCCCACAAGCTGCAAGGCATGGCCAAAAAAAAAAAACAAACAAACAAAAAACAAAAGACAAAAAAACCAAACATGTAGATACAGAGAACAGAGTAGTGGTTACCAAAGTGGGAGGGGTGGAGGGAGGGCAAAGTGAGTAAAGGGGATCAACTATTCAGTGATGGATGGAAACTGAATTTTTGGTGGTGAACACATTGTAGAGTACACAGAAGTAGAAATATAATGTTGTGCACATGAAACATATATAATGTTATAAATCAATATTACCTCAATAAAATAAATTATTAAAAATTAGCTTTGTTTATGTGCCCAAAAAATAAATAAATTTTGAAAGAGGAGCCCTTAGAAAGAAAAGGGGACACACAACAATGGGGTGGGTCACAAAATCCTAAGGGCCAGGGTCCATCTATCAGCCAGTCACAGTAAAAGCACATTTCTGAAAGCCTGCATTGAATAGGATGTTGAACACAAGATCTCTCAGGTAAGAGACTTGGCAAAAGGTCTGTTATGGGTTTAACTGCGCCCCCCCCCACCAAAATAAAATTCCATATGTTGAAGTCCCAGCACCTAGAAGGATAGAATGTATCCTTATTTTGAAAAAGGGGTTTACAGAGGTAATAAAGTTAAAATGAGGTCATTGAGAGGGACTCTAAACTAATAGGACTGTTCTCCTTATAAGAAGAGGAAATGTGGACACAGATACATATACATGGTATACATATACATATACAATGTACGGTATTGACCACGTAGCTGGCTATCTACAAGCCAAGGAGAGAGGTCTAGATCGTGAGACAACAAAGTTTTGTTGTTTAAGGCACTCAATTTTGGTTACTTTCTTAGGGCAGTCCTAGTAAATTAACACTTCTCCAAAGGCCAAGACAACTGGTGTCAAATACGCCCATATTCTAAAGTGAGGTGCTGCTGGTCAGCTGGCAAACAAATGGTACCAAATGCGTCTGCCATCATTATTCCATTAAACTACCACAGAGACATAAAAGAACTGACATAGAAGAAAGAAAAAAAAAAGAATTTTTCGAGAATTCTGCCAGTGGGCTGGGCATTTTCTCAGCACTCATAAGGAAGGGATAAGATTGTTACCCCCTTGCTGAAATCCGTTGAGCTGGAGAGAAAATGACTGAGGCCGATGAAGGCTGAAGGACACAGGAACTACCGTGTGACTCACACATGTAAAATCAAGAGGTTGAGGCTTGAGGTGCCCCTGGAGAAAGGACAGTTAGTGCATCTTGTGAGCGAACAGCAATTCCAAAGAAAGCTATTAATTTCCTGGGTCAATATGTTGTCCTGGGAAAAAGAAAAACCTGAGAATTACTTCATGGGGAGGCCACCCAAGAGGACTACCTGGTAAAGAAGACAACAGAAGAGCAGGTCACAACAGGCCTAGGGATTGAGGGAGAATCTAAGAGACAAGTCAGAGGAAAGGCACCGCATGTGACGGGGCATGAAGTCTGAGGTCCCTGAAGGAGAAGGAAAACGTTTCCCGAGTGCGTCATATCATGGTGTCCTCCATATCGCCGAGCCTGTCCCCACACTACAAGGTAGCCAACCACGTCAGGGCGTGCTCTTCTCTCTGAGGATCACATCAGGGGGAGAAGAATGCGCAAGTGGTCAACTGGAGAGCCGACTGAGAACAGAAAGGCACGCTCACATATTCACATCACTCGCAGGATTCCCGTCTTCAGAAAGGACCCAGCTGAGAATGGAAGACAGTTTCCAAGATTCGGGAATTGAGGTTTGGATTAATAAAACAGGACAGTCTTCTTACCAAATGGAAATGGTGACAGAACATTTTGCTATGTAAGAACAACCAGAAAAAGGATGGGAACCTCCTGGGCTTTCCTACAAAACACGGGAAGAACTCCCCAAATCATTTTTCATAGGTGAAAAGAACACAGGTAAAGTTACTTTCTTTTTGACCCCGCTGACATCAACTCAACAGGAGCTCAAAAGAAGAAATAGTGACCAAATTCGAATCTGACTATGCTCTAAAGTTTTATAACAACACAGAAGTCATAGTGAGGACTGCAGGAAACGCATGCATGTTTGCACTATTTGATAACACAAGGTAGGAGATTAAGACACATTGTGTCTTAATCTTCTTCCCAAAAACATATACTTGTATTATTTTTAAGGGACCTTTGAAATCACAAAAGAAAAGTCACTCTCTGAAAAAACTCCCTGGTTTAAAGACCCCTGCATGGAGGTTGGGATACAGGTAAGCAATGAAATGATGCACTTCTAAAATTATACTCGTGAACATCCAGAAAACTCACCTCCTGAAAGGGCCCATCCGTAAACACGTCAGTCCTCATTCCAACATGAGAATTATCTCCACATGCAGTTCAAAGAAAATCTTAACCATGCAGATGGGCACTTATAAAGCACAGTGGTTAGCGCTCCATTTTCTGTACAGCTGAAAGCTTTGGCAATCTTGGATGCCTTCAAATCTTGACCACTGCATAAAGCTCCTGATTCATATCAGAGGCAGGATATCGAGTGCTACCCTAAACACCTCTGTTCTTCAAACCCAGCACAACTAGCAGGGCTCCCTCAACTGTCAGACAAAAAGGAAGTTGAGGTTTTGTATTTTTAAATTTGTCTTTTAAAATATGAAAAAAGTAGTCCCTTGAGAAAACCCACTTGTATAAAGTCCCCTGTTTGAAGGATGGGGTTAAGCTTGGATGAGAAATGATCCTCCACAAAATCAAGGAGGCTACTAACCCAGAGACCTAAAGGCAATTATATATATGACGAGGTCTGCACGTACTCTGACAAGTCACAGAACACCAAGATAAAGGGACCCTGGGTTACATCCACATTGCTGCTTACACCCACGGACGGGTTCCTAGATTACTCCCAAATCATCACCATTTTATCACTTTCTCCTTTCCTTTTTCTCTACTGTTCCCCATGTCTCTTGTGTTCTCATTCATTTTGCTGAGTGATATATACCCAAAAAAGCAGTGATTCTCTAACTGAAGACAGGACTCCAATCATTAAAAGAAACTTTCACAGGGTTATCTGCGAAAGAAGAAGACTAGCGGAATCCATTTCCACATACTCTTCTCCCATATATATGGTTTCCTACGTTAGACGGGCCCAAGAATGACTACAGAGCACATCCAGTGTCTCTCCCCTCCCTTTCACTGGCAACTTGTCCTATTTTGACCTTCAGGTTCTCACCTATATTCTTTTAAAAGGGCTGTGTAACCTTATCAGTCTCCAGATAAAGGGGATTAAAAGTCACATGGAGGGCTTCCCTGGTGGCGCAGCGGTTGAGAGTCCGCCTGCCGATGCAGGGGACACGGGTTCGTGCCCCGGTCCGGGAGGATCCCATATGCCGTGGAGCAGCTGGGCCCGTGAGCCGTGGCCGCTGAGCCTGCGCGTCCGGAGCCTGTGCTCCGCAACCCGAGAGGCCACAACAGTGAGAGGCCCGCGTACCACAAAAAAAAAAAAAAAAAAAAAAAAAAAAAGGTCACATGGAGTAAATCTGTCAAAGGAAACTGAGTCGCTAATAGCTCATGCCATATGGGTAAAACAAGGAGATGGGGCTCCCTGAGGTACCACCACCAGCACTCACAAAAGTTCAGATCACACTTTCTACTTTGGTGTTTGGAGACCTAATATCACAATCCAAGTGGCAGAAGGAATACAAAGGCAGGGAACTCATATTCCCTAAATTGAAAAGCTACACGCCTTGGTCACCAGGATTGAATTAATACCTGAAGCTGGAATCAAATCAATAGCCAACAAAAAAACAAGTCTTTTCAGGGCCCTCTGCAAATACAAAAGAGGCTCCCAGAGAATACCAGGAGAATCTAAGTACCCCCACATGACTGTTGGGGGATAAGTTTGGGCAGGAGATAATCCGTATGAACTTCTCTTTGAGAGCGATGAGGACGCATTTATTCCAGAAAGAACTGAAATACTCACATATGTGGCACAGTCTTCATGCACCCTGACCATAAAAGAATGAGGGGATGAAGCGATACTGGCTTTCCCCCACTTTCGAGGTAAGTAAACTGGATGAGTAAGTGCACTCAAGTGCCTACAATTAAGGGTGTAGTGGGTGAAGGTACTGTGGTTCTGACATGTCTCTGAAAGCCTGCCTTCATAGGATGATCTAAGTGACACATCCTCAAACACAAAAGTTTTGCTAGAGACTCCAAAGGCCAAAACAATAAACGCAAAGTACCTGATATTCTACAGCAAGGTTCTGAGGTATCTTACCAAAAATTAAAACAAAACTGGTTTCAGCTGGCATTAGCCCACTGCACAGGCTTCTAGGATATAAAAAGTTGAGTTGGAAGGAGGAAAGGCATTTTGGAGGGAGTTGTCAGTGTAGCAGACATTTTCTTACCAATCCTGACTCTGGGCCTCCTCCCCTTTGCCTAACCTTGCAATTAAACATTCTATCTAAATAGGAGGTACCAGCTGGGGAAATGCCACATTTAGAGCCCAAATTTATTTTCTAACCTGTGTGCTCCACTGGGTCCGAAATACTGGTTTTCTATCTATCTTACTCAGTCTAATCTCTGAGAATCCATGCATCCTGCAACGATATGGGGCCTGAATAATCGAGTGAAAGTCCCATGAAGCTGCCGACTACTGGGTTTGTCTTCCTCTGAAGGTGACACCATTGTCTGCTTGGATGTGATAGGGGAATAAAAATATAAAATACAGTCCTAATAAGAGTCCTTGCATATTGCTCCATTTGTAATGCAGGCGGGGATGTCAGTGCCATTCTTCGTAAAAGTATCTATTACATCTGTGGCCAGAGGGACCCTGGAAAGGTTAGGGTGTCACGTCTAGTTCTCCTGGCTATAAGATACGGAGATCTCTTTTGTACTTGTGTGTGGCTGTCACTCGGGGCACATTTACCAGGCTACCTTGGTTTCATGTGCTGGAATCACTACGTCTTATTTTGGGGCCAGATTCTGAATTGAAGATGGACTACCATGCCGTATGTGGTGGTCTATCCAGGTGACCATGATCCTAACTTTGGCAGTTCAGGTCTGATGAGCTTGATGATCTTACTGATTTTCATCTTGGAAGGGTCCTTATCCATGTACCTCCACAGAGAACACGAAAATAGGTGTGCATCTTGCATAATGTGCAGATGATCTTTGTTTCCAGGGAGCTGAGATACGATGATCCAGTCGGCACACTGTCAGACACCAGACCAAACTGTAAACTCATAGGTGACTGCCCATGAGTGATTCAAAACGTAAAGAGGTGTATTTGGGGGGATATTTTTCCAGGGCAAGCACCATAGCCCGCATCTCCATTTTTCTTTCGGGTTAGACAGCTTCCACAGCCCACTACAACCCATCTGCCTTAAACTTAGCTGATGAGTGCCTGAATTAGATGCAGCATGCTCAAGAGCCTAGGTGTATCAAAGCCACCAGAGGCTGAGGTGCTGCCACAATATCTGCATCTGAGACAGCTACATCTGGAGAGTGACTGGCTATCTTTTCCTGCACCTCTGAGACACCATTAGAGCCCAGTTTGCTTCTTTCCTAAACATACCACTTTCACATAAAATGGACATTTCCTGGGCTTCCCTGGTGGCACAGTGGTTGAGAGTCCACCTGCCGATGCAGGGGACACGGGTTCGTGCCCCGGTCCGGGAGGATCCCACGTGCCGCGGAGCGGCTGGGCCCGTGAGCCGTGGCCGCTGAGCCTGCGCGTCTGAAGCCTGTGCTCCGCAACGGGAGAGGCCACAACAGTGAGAGGCCCGCCTACCGCAAAAATAAATAAATAAATAAATAAATAAATAAATAAATAAATAAATGGAATTTGTGGGTATCTTGAGGAATTTAAAATCCAGAATCAGGACTCCCAAATTTTGTTTTCTTTTTTTGGTATTGTTAGTTAGTTTTCTTGTTTGTCTGTTTGTTTTTTAAAACAGTTTAGAGCAATGGTCTGAATCTAACAAGTGCAAGAGGGTTCCCTTTTCTCCACACCCTCTCCAGCATTTGTTGTTTGTAGACTTTCTGATGATGCCCATTCTGACTGGTGTGAGGTGATACCTCATTGTACTTTTGATTTGCATTTCTCTAATAGTTAGTGATGTTGAGCATCTTTTCAGGTGTTTGTTGCACATCTGTATGTCTTCTTTGGAGAAATGTCTATTTAGGTCTTCTGCCCATTTTTTGATTGTGTTGTTTGTTTTTTTGATATTGAGCTGCATGAGCAGTTTGTATATACTACTGATACTATGTATAAAATAGATAACTAATGAGAACATACTGTATAGCACAGGGAACTCTACTTAATGCACTGTGGTAACCTAAATGGGAAGGAAATCCAAAAAAGAGGGGATATATGTATATGTATAGCTGATTCATCTTGCTGTACAGCAGAAACTAATACAACATTGTAAAGCAACTATACTCTGATAAAGATTAATGGAAAAAAAGAAAAAAGAAAGTCAGATAGGAAGGCTTTGAGGTGTTTTACTCTAGAAGTACAAGTGCAGTGCTTATAGACAGAAAACCAGTAAACTAGAACAGAAAGTCAAGAGATAGTACATATGAAGTTAAAAACAGAAAAAAAAATCTGACATCTCAAACCATTCAGGGAAAGTGAAACTACATAAAAATAATCTGCAAATGTATCAGATACATAAATGTAAAAAGAAAAACTGAAATCACTAGGATAAAATACGGATGATTTTCCCAATAACCTGTTGAGAAACTCTTTCTAACTATGACTGAAAATCTAAGTGCAATAAAATAAATAATTGATAATAAATAAATAAAAGACATAATTAAACATTCTATGTAAATGGGAGGCTCCCTCCTGGGGAACTGCCACATTTAGAACTCAAACTAGGTTTCTTAAGCAAGTGTTCCACTGAAAACTCAGCAGCAGTCATCCCTTTCTCTTTTTCAGTTTCTTCCATGAGAATCCAAGCCATCCTGCAGTGGTACCTGCTACCTGGCTATTCAGCAGAGCATCACCGATCCAGCAAACATCCCAAGTAGCTCAAAATGCTGAGTATTTCTTCCTACAATCAGGCATCATTGTCTGATTGGATGCAGCCAACGAATCCCAAAATGCAGCTAAGTCTATTACAGAAATTCCCCAGTCTGCTCTGAGAACGGGTTTGGCAATACCATACTCAGAAAAGGTATCTACTGCTGCCTATGACCAATGGTACACTTGAAAAGAGAGTAGAATACCAGCTCTAGCATTTCTGTCTCTGGGACCCAGAGATCCCCTCTACTCAACTGTACAGTTGGCACTCTGCACGTTTCCAGGATTCCATGACCTCGTGTGATGAAACCTCTAGGTCTTGTTTTGGGCCAGGTCCCAAACTGCAGATGAATAACCATTGCAGTTGGCACTGGTCCTAACCTGGGCAGGACATGTCTGATGAGCTTGTTGATTCCACTGAATTTCCCTCAAAGGGTCTTTATCCACGGGTATTCATAAAACACGTGAACAGATGGTATGCACCTTTAGCATTCTGCCGATAATGTTCACTCCAACAAAGGCTAAAACTTGATCATCCAGTCTTTCAGCTGCCAGCCACCAGCCCACACTACCAACACATTAACTTCTACCAGGAGTCGGTAAAAATGTAGCACGATGTATCTGGGGGCTTATTCTCCAGGACAAGCACCACACCCCAAACTCTACTGACTGAGCAGAATTCCCATGGCAGGTACAGTTGTAAATGCTTTTCTTTGGCACTGTGCAGCTACACTGGCTCACATTCACCACTAGACTTTAATTTAGTGGATAAGTCCATAAACTAGACCCAACCACCCACAAGAAACTTGGTATACCAAAGCCACCAAGTAGCCTGAGTTGATGACTCAAATCCATATGTCTAAGAAAGCCATACCTGGAGAGTCACTGGATACATTTTCCTATAGCTACGAGACACCACTAATGCCCAGTTAACTTCTTTCCTTGATGTGCCACTTCCACATAAACATGAAGGCTCATTGGGTTCTAACAACTTTATGCGTTTCTCATGTTACCAATCCCTCGATAGGGACAGGAGGGTTTAAAAACCCCTGCTATTGCTTTGTTGCTCTTTTGATGTCCATCATTACTCACTAACAAGCCAGCAACAGTCTTTCAAATGGAGTGTGCTCAGTGGTGGTGTCAGACTAGCACCAAAAACAAAGGCACAAATGGCAACATTACCTTGACATCCTCAAAGAGACTGAGCTGCCAATGTTAGACATTATATTAATGACAATTTCAGGAACACTTCTAAGTGCCTTTAGTGGCATTAATAGACTATAAGCCATTATTTCACTGATGTATGAATGTGAACAATGACATATTAGAAAGGGAAAACAAAACCCCAAATTGCATCATTTCCTTATTTGGGTGGCTATTTCTTAATATGTGACTGGTTAATCTAGTGCCACCTACTAAGAAGTTGGACCAACTCTCTAAGGCAGACCATCTGCTGCTCTTGTCCCGTCCAATCTAAATAATGACATCCATGTAATGGTACCAGGACACCTGTGATGAGGTTTCAGCCTTCTGTGCTTTCTGACCTATCTGCTGGTGGTAAACTGCGGGTCTCATCGCATTGCCACATTAATGTATAACATACTCTGACCCATGAAGGCAGACTCTAATCACACAGGTTCCGTGGGAGTTGAAAAAAGCATTAGCATGTCCATCACTGCACACAAGACCCTTCAGTATGCACAATGGAGTTCGAGAATGTTATGATATCGGAACTACAAAGGCAAGGAGGACTGCTGCCACACAGAGCTTCATCTACAATGAGGCATCAAGTAGCCTTCATTTTTTCTCTGGCTGCCTAGGGATACTGTAGGTGGTACAGCCTCTTTAAGCACATCCACCTCCATTAGTCCCTTGGTCAACGTAGAGACCTTCTTTTATACATCCTTCCAATCAGAATTCTGCCCTGCTTTACTGATACCTCATGGCTGGGTTGGGGCAACCTGGTGGGCTCCCACTTGTCCATTTGTCCCACTACCACTGCTCTGTCATGGCACTTCCCCACTGGGAACACCCCTACAATCAAGAAAAGAATTACACAGATTTAACACAACTCTTCCCACATTCAAGCAGTACTGGTTACAACAACGTGTGTGCGTATTGATCAGCTGTGTGTTTAGATCTGGCTGGCGAGTGACGTGCCTCTCCACGTCCCACAGAAGTTCAGTTTTGTGTTCTCCACGTGGACACACAGACCCTGAGAACGGGAGTGCGGTAAGCCTTTTCACTCCGAAGAAGGAGGAACAGGGATTACTTCCCCCTTACTTCAAGCAAAGGACAAAGAGCTTCAGAAAGTCTATCTTATGTCCTGTGGAGTCTGCAAAAAAACCACAAGACAATATCTGGCTCATGCAATGAAGTCAAGAACCGGGGGCTAGAGCTGCACCTGCCAGAAGGTACAGTGAGAATGCTGGCTTGGGAGTGCACTGCGCTTCCACCACATGCACAAGGACTGTGCTTTTCCTGTCCACGTGTGAGCTCTGCAATGGTGAATGACCTGAGCCTGCATTAAAATGAAAGCACTAAAGAGGATCCCTTGGGGAAAAAAGGAAAGCAAGACAAAGTGGTGAGTCACAACATTCACTGGTCTAGAATGAGTCTAGTGCCCAGTCAGAGAACAGGTACATTCCTGAAAGCCTGCACTGAACGGGAGGTTGAACACATGCCCGCTCAGGTAAGACATGTGACAGAGGCTCACTTATGTGTTAAACTGCATTCTCCCCAAAACTCACATGTTGAAGCCCTAATCCCCCAGTGCCTCAACATAAGACCTGATTTGGAGATAGGGTCATTACTGAGATAACCAGGTTAAAACGAGGCCATTAGGCTGGCCCTCATCCAATGTGTCCTTCTAAGAAGAAGAAATTGGACACAGGCACATACCCAGGGAGAACACCACGTGAACATGAAGACAGCCACCTACAAGCCAAGGACTCAGTCCTGGAAAACTCCTTTCCCTCACATCTGTCAGAAGGAACGAACTTTGCCAACACCTTGGTCTTGACTTCCAGCCTTCAAATGACACAATAAATTTCCATTGTTTAAGCCACCCAGTTTGTAGCACTTTATTATGGCAGCCCTACAAACTATTACAGACTCCAAAGACCAAGACAATAAATGTCAAATACTTTCATATTCTAAAGTGAGGTGCTGGCCAGCTTACAAAATAATGGACTCAAATGGGTTCTGTCAGCACTAGCCCATTGCCCAACACAGAGACATAAAAGAGTTGAGGTGGAAGAAGGAGAAAAGCAATGTTACAGAGAGCTGGCCACATGGTGAGCGTTTTCTCCACACTTATGAGGGAGAGGCAAATATTGTTTTCCCCTAGCTGCAAACTGGTGATAAAAGCTACAGGAAAGCTAACAGATGCCCATGGGGGTTGAGAAACACAGGAACTAGTGTCTGACTCACCCAAGTAAAACCAAGAGGGTGGGTCTGGATGCCCCCTGAAGAAAGGACAGTGCGCATGCACCTGGGAGCGGACAGCAATCCCACCATTTACAGATCTCTGATTTGCTCGTCGCCCTAAGCCCTTCTCTATCTGCGGATCGCACTGGTGGGGCACGGGGACAGTGAGAATGAGCCATTTGTCAACTGGGGAATAGACAGAAGATAAAAAGGCAGAAGTGGTTTGATAATCTGAGAGAAAAAGAGGCCCCCCTGAGAAAACTTACTAATGCAAAAAACCCTGCTTGAAGGGTGATAGAGAAATTCACAGAGGAGATGCTTCTCCAAGAATAACAAGAAGGTTACTAAAGAAGACATAGCTGAAGTAGTCACGTAAGTGGCAGGGTCTGCATGCACCCTGACAATCCAGAGAAGGATGAAAGGAAACTGGGTTACATGCATATTGTAGCCCACATTGTACTCAATTTCTCCCAAGGCACCCCCCTTTTCTCACTTCCTTCCCCTCTTCCCGCTTTCTCTGCTTCTCCCCAAGTCTCCCATGTTCTCATTCATTATGCTGAGTAATAGCTACAAAGAATGCAGTGATTCTCTAACTGAAGACAAGCCCCCAGTCATTCAAGGAGACTTTCGTAGGGGTAGCTGGGCAAGGAGAATTCCAATAGAATCCATGTCCACACTCTTATTCTATATGAATGGTTTCCTAAGTTAGATCTGTCCACCAATGAACATACAGTACATCCAGAATCTTCTCCCTCCCTTTTCAAAATCAACTTGTCCCATTTTGACCTACAGGATGTCATCTATATTTTTCCAATATGGCACTGTGACATTATCAGGATCCAAAAAAGGGAGTCGAAAATCCCAAAAAGTGAAATGTCGAAAGCATCTGGGATCCTAACCACTCAGTCCATATGGGAGCTCGGGTTAAAATCAACATGGAGATGAGGCCCTTTGATGTACTGCTACCACCTCACATGCAAAGCTGGGATCAAACTTCCTACCTTGGGGTCCTGGAGGCCAAACATACCACAAACCAAATGACTGAAGGAGTACATATATGGGGAGCTACTTTTCGCTAAAATGAAGGACTACACACACTGGTTGTTGGGATTGAATCAATACCTGAAGCTGTAGTAAAGTCTACAGCCAACAAATGCCAAATCTTTTTCAGAGGCCACTGAAAATACAAAAGAGGCTTTCCAAGAACGCTACCTAGTATAAATATCCCTCTTGAAAGGTGGAGGAGAATTTTGCAGGGAGATAACTCAAAATGAAATTCTCTCTAAAAACCAAAAGGAGGCATTACCTGCAGAGAGAGCCGAAGGCAGTCACATATGTGGCAGGGCCTTCCTGCACCCCACCTATAAACCGATGGGATGAAAGAATACTGACTTCTCTCCACTTTTGAGGATAGGCAAAGTGGATAAGTTAATGCCCCTCCATTATAAGAGCTTTGCCAGAGGCTCCAAAAAGCCAAAACCATAAATGCCAAGTAACCCACATTCTTAAAGTGTGAACTCTGCTACCTCGCCAGAACCTTGAACAAGGCTGTTTATGGAGATATCAGCCTATTGTCCACCCCTGGGGTATAAAAAGTTGAGGTAGAAGGAGAAGGAAAGGAATTTTGAAGGGAGTCACCAGCATGATAAGCGTTTTCTTCCCTGTTCTGTGGGCCTCCTCCACTACCTTCTCAACCTCATAATTAAACCTTCTATTTAAATGGGCTGTACCAGCTGGGGAAATGCCACATTTAAAGAACAAACTTGCTTTCTTAAGTGTGTGCTGCACTGGGAACCAAGCATCAGTTGTCCACTTATCTTACACTGTCTCTTCTCTAAGAATCCATGTAATCTTTCAATGGCACCTGTTGACAATTAATGATATGGGGCATGAATAGTCCAGTGAAAGCCCATGAAGCTGGCCACCACCGGGTACGTCTCCCTCTGAAGGTGGCACCACTGTGTGATTGAGGTTGGTAAATACAAATATAAAACTCCTTGGGCTTCCCTGGTGGCGCAGTGGTTGAGAGACCGCCTGCCGATGCAGGGGACACGGGTTCGTGCCCTGGTCCGGGAAGATCCCACGTGCCGCGGAGCGGCTGGGCCCGTGAGCCGTGGCCGCTGAGCCTGTGCGTCCGGAGCCTGCGCTCCGCAAAGGGAGAGGCCACAACAGTGAGGGGCCCGCGTACCACCCAAAAAAAAAAAAAAAAAGTCCAAATAAGAGTCCTTGAGTACTGTCCATACTTGCTATGCGGACAGACACATCAGTGCTGTTCCTTGAAAAGCTGTCTACTCCATCGATGGCCAGGGGCACCCTTGAGAGGAGGTCAGGGCACCAAGACTGGTACTGCTGGCTATGGGACCCAGACATCCCCTCTCTACTTAACTATGCAGCTGGCACTCTGCACTTATTTCCAGGATGCCTTGCCCTTAGGCGCTAGAATCACTAGATCTCGTTTAGTGATCCAGGTGAAGATGGATTACCATGCGCTGTGCGATGGTCTATCCAAGTGACCATGGTCTAAACACGGGCATCACAGGTGATGAGCTCCTTGATTCTACTGACTTTCATTCTTGAGGGGCCGTTACCCATGGGTATGTGCACAAGGGCCAGAAATAGGAGGTGAGCACCTTGGGCAATATGATCATAACTGTTGTCCCCACCGGGGCTGAGACTCGATCATCCAGTGATTATGCTGCCTAACACCAGCCGACACTGTCAATCCGTGGGTCCCTGCCCAAGAGTTAGTCAAAATATATCCAGGTGAACTTGGGGCGGTGTCGCCCACGGCTAGCACTACACCCCATCACTCCATCCATTGTGTAGAATCGCCTTTCCCGTGCACAGATGCAAGCAGTTTTTCGTTAGGTTGTAAATCTTCCACAGCCCACTATGACCCATCTGCCTTTAACTTTGCTGATGTTTTCATGAACCATATCCAGGCATCCTCAGAAACCGGGGTGTACTGAAGCTACCAGAAGGCCGAAATGCTGACCTACTGTCACATACACAGTCCAACTAAGAGTCGTTGCATAGATTTCCTCCACTGCCACCAGAAGGTGAGATGTTGGCAAAGTCTCTGCATCTGACACGGCCATATCTAGACAGTGACTTCTTCTTGTACCTGTGTGACACCATTAATTCCTAGCTTACTTCTTTGCTAAATTTACCACATTCACATAAGGTGGATATTTCCTAGGCAACACCCACTTGGTTGGTGGTCTCATTTGGGAGCCACCCCATGGTAGGGGAAAAGTCAGGGGGTAACAACACCTGCTCTTACTTTTTTACTCTCTCAATACCCAGGGGCATCCACAATAGGTGAGCAGCAGTCTTTCAAATGGGGGATACTGCAGCAGCTTCAGCCAGGGCCACAAACAAATACCAAAGGGTGCCCTTGTCTAGTGGCCACATCTTCTTGCCACAGGCTCTACCTGGCATAAATATCAGTCACAGACACCTTCCCTCAGAAGTACTGCACAGTACTTGCCTGAATGGAATCATGCTCTGTACAGCTTGTTGGAGAGTCCTAAGACAGGTTGCTGGTCAAATTAGATGCACTTTAAGATGTATAATGTCATGGGCTGAGCAGGATCCTTATGTGAGGTATAAAGCACATCCAGTACTGAACAAGCTTATCATAAGCTGTGCAAAATGTGGTCTTCTAGAAATTTTTAGGACATTTGCTTTTACTGAATAGACTCATCGATTGTTTGCAGACATCAGAACACATGGTTTCCAAGAACTATGCTTGGGAGGTTGGCTGCTGATTCTTTTTTTTTTTAATTTATTTATTTTTTATTTATTTATTTTTGGTTGTGTTGAGTCTTCGTTGCTGCGCGCAGGCTTTCTCCAGTTGTGGCGAGCGGGGGTTACTCTTCGTTGGTGTGCAGGCTTCTCATTGCAGTGGCTTCTCTTGTTGCGGAGCACGGGCTCTAGGCACGCGGGCTTCAGTAGTTGTGGTACATGGGCTCAGTAGTTGTGGCGCACGGGCTTAGTTGCTATGTGGCGTGTGGGATCTTCCCGGGCCAGGGATCGAACCCGTGTCCCCTGCATTGGCAAGCGGATTCCCAACCACTGAGCCACCAGGGCAGTCCCTGGCTGCTGATTCTTATAGGGTTAATCTTCAAGCTCTGGTTACTCAGATATTGGACTGCCTACCTAAGACAAACGGTATGTTGTCCTTAGCCTTTTGATTCAGAATATTGTGACCCATGTAATGTTACCAAGACAACCTGGCTGAGGTTTCAATCTTTTTCTATGTCCCAGCCTGGAGAGAAATCAGTTTTAGGTCTTTGTGAGGCAGCACATTGAACATATATTGTGACCTGAGAACCAGTGAAGGTAAATAGGCCCTGACCCCATGGATGCACTGGGATGTGAAGAAAGCATTAGCATGCCCACCATTCCAAGCCAGCCTCCTCAGTCTGCACACAGGACCTGTGCTCATTATGAAACCTGGAAGTTTTGGTGCAAGGAGGACTGCTCCTCACTGAGGCTGCTGTATGGTACAGTGAGGCATCTAGTACTTTCTTGGCTTTTTTCATGGATAATTCAGGGCTATTTTAGGGTGGTATAGTATCTTTAAGCACCTCTGCCTCCATGAGTTCCATGACCAGTATAAGGACATCCTTTCACCCAACTCCACCTTCACAACCTAGCGTCATACACTGCTTTCCTGATACATCATGGCTGTGCTGAGGAAGCCTGCTGGGCTCCCGGTTAGCTACTTGTCCCAGCGCCACTGTTCTGTCGTGGCACTTCACCGTTGGGAACATCCCTTATAACCAAGAGAAAAATTACACATACTTAACCCAATTCTTCCCACAATACACTCACCCATACCAGTTACAACACCCGGCATGTGTACTGGCCAGAAAGGACCCACCTATAAACTCAGATGAGCTCATTCTTCAGTCTGTCTGAGAATTATTTCCAAATCCAGTAAGTGCAAACCTTGACCATGACATCAGGGGCTTCTACACAGCATAGTTCCCAGTGTTCAAAATTGCCAGAATGATCTGGCAACCAAGGTACAGTCAATTCCCCAACATACTTTAACCAGTGCATAAAGCTGCCAATTGCTCTTACAGACGGAGAGCCCTTGAACTCTACCCTGGACCCCTTTTTGTTGAAAGAAGTAAGGTACGGGTAGAAAGGTGACGTTGAAAGCACTAGATAAACATCCTCCTGAATAGCATCATTCTCGGCAAGGTTTTCTAGTTGATCTTCCACCTGTCGTTAGCAAGGATGTATGGCCAGACTGACTTTGAATGTGGGGTCAGTCATTAGATGACCAGGTAATCTCCACTCCTTGTCCTCCAGCATGACTGGCAGGGCGCCATCATCTGTTAGCCAAGGGCCCAAACACATATAGTCAGTCTCCCTGGGCATTTGTACAAATCTATCCCTAATATGACTTCTTTCCTACTTTTTACTTATATACCTCAGTACATTTCTGCATGACTGACTGCCCCTTGTCACAAGACAACTTATCAGTAAGATCTGCTACTGCCTCCTAAGTCCTGTCCCATACTTAGCTAGTCAACCTGTGGGATCTCATCTGTATTTTTCCAAGAGGGCACTGTGACCTTATCAGCCTCCACGAAAAGAGAGTTTAAAATCCCATGGAGTCGGACTTCCCTGGCAGTCCAGTGGTTAAGACTCCACACTGCCAACACAGGGGGCACGAGTTCGATCCCTGGTCAGGGAACTAAGATCCCACATACTGCATGGCACAGCCAAAAGATAAAAAATAATAATAATAATAAAATAAAAATAAAATTCCATAGAGTCAGTCTGTGAAAAGCAAGTGGGAAAGCCCCAGGTATTCTTGCCTCTTTAAGATTATAAGACAAACAGGCCACTACTGCAGCAGTTTTGTAGGAGCAACAAGCGTTCTCTCGGAAACATAGAATTCTTTAGTTTGTGAAAGACAACAGTGGTTCTTTGCGTGCAAGATTCAGTGTGTGAGCCCATTTACGTTATTTCAACTACTGTAGTTGGCAGACAGGCCCTGACTTTTATTGGGGATCATAAGACTCCCTTGCTGGTGGGCATGCAAGGCAATAGAAAATGACACCTTTAACTCACCAATCAACATCATTATACAGTGAAAACTTTGGATATCAGACAAATTTTTCTGATACCATATGAAAATTCAGACATGTAACACATTTCAATACCAATGACATATTGTTACATGGTATAGACAACGAACTGGCTCACAGACCTCTCAATGACAAAACCACTTTTAAGCTTTTATCTTTTTACTGCAAGTTCTCTCAGATGCATTCAACCTGTTTTTCAGAAACAGAAACCACAGGTATTTTACACGGACACCACAACACCAGCTTCCAGGAGACCATCTAACTCTCCTTGGCTGGGAGCCCAGGAAATAAGAGGTAAGGGGGGCAGGAAGTGCAACTGGCACTAGTAAGCACAGGTTTGCACCCACGTTTGGCCATTCTGTGGGCCTCAACAAACATACTTTTATCAATAACTAGACACCAGACAGACAGGTGATGCCAATCCTACCTCTTCCTACCTAACCCTCCAAACTTTCTCAACAGGTAGCAGACACTATCCAATGCTAGAGAACCTACCTTACCCTAAACTGGCCCACAAACCTCGAAAGAGCTTGGACAGAGGGAGAACCCTTATGCCCTCCCTCCTCACCGACCACGGAGATAAGGGTGCACTACCGGATCCCAGGGAGCTACACCTCTCATAACCTGGCCTGCACTGCTCTACCAGATCTGGGGAGCCTTGATTTCTCCTAAACTCCTCTCACTGTACACCCAGATTAGAGAGTCTTATCTCATCCACTAACCCAGCCATAGGATCCTAAGGACCACAGATCCTAGGTGTGTCATCTCTCCTAACATGGAACAGGCAATCCGTTAGTGGTGAGACCCTATCCTCCTGTCACCCACTGGCAGGTGAGAGCATGTGCTACCAGATGCAGTGGGATCTATCTTAGGCAGTAACCTGTGCAGCGTGGCCTCTCGCCTAGGAAAAGGGCATCATAACTTTTCTCAGCCACACATCAGTGCCAAGTCTGGCATCTCCCGCACAGAGACATGCAAGGCCAAGGCCAAGGCTCAAATTATTATTCCACCAAAAATACAAAAGGCCACGTTTACATTTTGACATTTTAATACTTACAAAGACACCAAAAAACAGGAATGAGGCGAAACTGTCCGCTCCCCACGGTCCTTGTCCTCCCCACCAAACTGATGACAGGGCGACAAAAGGGAGCAAATGACCTCGACGCAAGTTGTAGGATGTCCCATTATGGAGGAGGCACCTCTAGACTGCAGCTAAGTGGTTTTCCATTCGGCAGCTCTGTACTCAAGCGTTAGAAAGGCAGAAATGCCCATGGCTCAACAGACCCTGAGTGGGTGAGAAAACTGCCTCATGGAGATGCGGGTTGCAATGGCTTCCGAAGCCTTCAGTTCTGCTCCCTGGAGTTAGAACAACACAGAGCCTCGTGTCTGGCTCTTGCAGAAAAAACAGCTGGGGCTGGGGCGGCCCCCGCCCAGAACGACAGAAGGAGGCTGACATGGGAGAGAACTGCACTTCCACCAGCTGCAGCAGAAAGGAAGGTTCTCCAAGGTCGACACGTGGACCCCGAGGAAGCGAAACTGGTGGGCATTTTCTCCACTCTCACGAAGGAGGAACGAAGATTACTTCCCCCCGCCTCAAGCAAATGACAGACAGCTTCAGAAAGCTTGACGTATGTCCCCTGGAGTTAGAGGAACAGTGGGACTAGAGTGTGACTCATGCAAATGAAGCTGAGAACCTGGGGCAGAAACTGCCCAGATCAGAAGGTATAGTATAAAGGCTGGCACAGAACACAGTGCTTTTTTACCACCTGCGTGAGAAAGGACTGTGTTTTTCCATGGTCAACATGTGAACCCTGCTAAACTGAGTGGACTAAGTTTGTCTTAAAACAAAAGCACCGGGCTTCCCTGGTGGCGCAGTGGTTGAGAGTCCACCTGCCGATGCAGGGGACACGGGTTCGTGCCCCGGTCCGGGAAGATCCCACATGCCGCGGAGCAGCTGGGCCCGTGAGCCGTGGCCGCTGAGCCTGCGCGTCCAGAGCCTGCGCTCCGCAACGGGAGAGGCCACAACAGTGAGAGGCCCGCGTACTACAGGAAAAAAAAAAAAAAACAAAAGCACCAAGACGAGTGCCTAAAGAGAAAGAAAACCTCAACAGAAGAGAGGGCCACAAAAGCCTATCTATTTAGGGGAAGTCTAATGCCCAGACAGAAGCTGCACCCATGGACCCTTCAGGTAAATGGAGACAGATACTAGTATGGGTATCACACAGGAAGAGAAGCTAGAGATGCAGCTGCCCTGTAGAAGAAAGGACTGTCTTCCAAGGTGGACATGTGGACCCTGAGAAAGGGACAGTGCTGGGCATTTTCTCCACTGTCATGAGAATAAAGACAGCTTCCCTCTGACCTTAATCAAGTGAAAAGGAGCTTAGAAACACTTGACTCATGTCTTCTGCAGTTAGCAAGGCACAAGAACTAATGTCGGATTGATGCCAATGAAGCCAATTATCTACAGGTGAAAATGTCCAGCCAAAAGATGCAATAAGAGGAATGGCATAAAAGTATACTGCCCTTAAGGCCACATGCACAAGAAAAGTCTGCATTTACCATGGTTGACAACAAGAACTTGGGGAAAGTGAGTGCACTCGGGTTGTTTTAAAAGGAAAGCACCGGGCTTCCCTGGTGGCGCAGTGGTTGAGAATCCGCCTGCCGATGCAGGGGACACGGGTTCGTGCCCTGATCTGGGAAGATCCCACATGCCGCGGGGCGGCTGGGCCCGTGAGCCATGGCCGCTGAGCCTGCGCGTCCGGAGCCTGCTCTGCAATGGGAGGGGCCACAACAGTGAGAGGTCCGCGTACCGAAAAAACAAAACAACAACAACAACAAAAAAAAAACAAATACATCATATAAAAGGAAAGCACCAAGATGGAATGCCTAGAGAGGCAGATGACCCCAACAAAAGTGTGGGTCACAAGAGAACAGGGCCTGACAGGGAGTTTATTGGCCAGTCAGAGGAAAGGCACTGGATGTGACAGGAGCCTGCAGTTTGAGACCCTTTAGGAAGCTCAAAATGTACCCATGAGAGTGTGAGCTCAGAATCTCCTCTGTATCACAAAGCCCCAAAGCCTCATTACAACTTTGCCAACCATAGGTATATGTTATTCTCACACAGGCACCTCTCTACCTGGGGATCACATCTGGAATGGTGGGGCAGATGGATAGATACAGCCATCCTATATAAACATATGTACAAATCACTGGCAGGATGGCAAAACACATGACACAGACAGTTGCATAGGTGGGGGGGGGTCTCCATGCACCCTCCATGACGACTCCTACAAGGATGGGATAAAGAGACAATGGTTTACCTCACTTTACCTGAGCACAACTTCCCAGTAATCTCCTGTGCCCCCTCTTTTCTCTCCTTCTCTGTCGTGTTCCCCTTTTTCATTACTTTTCCCCACTTCTCTCCTATTCTCACTCATTATGCCAAGAGATATACCTAAGAATACAGCACTTCTCTGGCTCAGGTCAGAGCCTCAATCCTACAAGGAGTCTTTCATAAGGGTACCTGAAAGAGTCCTAATAAAACCAGTTTCACATTTTCATCTTCTATACGTATGTTCTCCTAAAGTATATCTACCTAAAAAGAATCCTGGGCCTCAACCACATCCACCTTCCTCCCTTGTCATAATCAACTTCTTATATTAACAAACTGTAAATCACTTAGAAAACAAAGTATTTGTAAAGCTTTGTGACCTTGTGCTACAAATAGTTTCTTAAATATGACACCAGCAGCACAAGCAACCAAAGAAAAAGTAGTTTAATTGGAAATCACCAAAATTAAACAAATTTTGTGTCAAGGGACAGTATCAAGAAAGAGAAAAGACAATCTATAAAACGGGAAAAGATATTTGCACATCATATATTTGAAAAGAATTTAGTATTCAGAATATACAAAGAACTCAAAACTCTACAGTCAAAAGACAAACAACCCAGGACTTCCCTGGTGGTCCAGTGGTTAAGACTCCACGCTTTCACTGCAGGGGGCGTGGGTTCAATCCCTGATTGGGGAACCAAGATCCCACGTGCCAAGTGGTGTAGCCAAAAAAAAAAAAAAGACAAACAACCTAATTAAAACTTATGCAAGCATATGAATAGACATTTCTCCCAAGAGATTATACAAATGGCCAAAACGTGCATGAATATCAATGCTCATTAAGGAAATGCAAGTCAAAACCACAATGAGATATCACCCCACATCCGCTAGGATGACTATAACGAAAAACACAAATAACAAGTGTTAGCAAGGATTTGGAAAAACTGGAATCTTCTTCCATTGCTGGCCTGCAGTGATGCAACCGTGGTGGGAAACACTTTGGCAGGTCCTTAAAAATTCAAACACAGAGTTCCCATAAGACCCGAGAATTCTAGTCCATGGAATATACCCAAGAGAATCGAAAACATATGTTCACACAAAAATTTACTCTCAAATGTTCACAGTACCATAATTCATAATAGCCAAAAAGTAGAAACAACCTAAATGTCCATCAGTTGATCAATCCATAAACAAAATGGTTACACAGTGGAATATTATTCATCCATGAAAAGGAATGAAGGATTGATACGCTGCAACATGCATGAACCTTGAAAACATTATGCTACACGAAAGGAGCCATTCACAAAGTAACAGATATTATATGATTCCATGTATATGAAATGTCCACTATAGGCAAATCCATAAAGTCATAAAGTAGATTAGTGCTTTTCAGGTGAAGGGAGAATGGGGAACTGAAAGTGACTGATAAGAGGTACCGGGTATCATTTCTGAAGTGATGGAAATGCTCTGGAATGAGCTAGAGGCAATGTTTGCACAACACTACACATATACTAAAAACCAAAGAACTACAGTTAATAATACTGTATTGCGTACCGGATTGTACACTTTAAAATGTTGAAATTTTATGTATTGAATTATATCTCAATAAAAACTGTAAAATAAAATAACAATAAACATTATGAAACTCACAGGTTGTGTGGGTCTCAAATTCAGGAATGGCTGTCCCAGGGCATCCCATGAGGCTGCGGCCAAGATGTCACCGGGGCTGCAGTCATCAGAAGTGACTGGAGCTGGAAGATCTGCTTCCAAGGTGGTGCAGTGACAGGCTGGCAAGGTGGTGCTGGTAGCTCACGGAAGGCCTCAGTTGCTTCCCACATGGGCCTCTCCAGAGGCTTCCTGAGTGTCCTCATGACTCTGTGGGTGACCTCTCCTAGAATGAGAGAGGGACAAATGTTGCTACCTCAAGCAAATGACAAAACGTTTCAGAAAGCTTGTATCTCCTGTAGGTTGAGGATCGCAGGAACTAGCGTCTGACTCACTCAAGTAAACTCTAGAGGCTGGGGCTGGAACTGTCCCTGGCAGAAGGGACAGTAAAATGGCAACTGAACTGCCCACAAATGCAGAAAAATGTGTGTTTCCAGGGAAAACATGTGGACCCCACAAAAGACAGTGGTCTGAAACTGTCATAAAAGAAAAAGCAGCCAGGTGGGCCACCCAGGGGAGCAAAAGGATCCCAACACAGGGGTGGGTCACAAAAGCCTAGGGACTGAGGGAGAGTCTAAATGCCTATTCAGAGGAAAGACAGTGGATGTGGCAGAGCCTGCACTCAGGTCCATCATGGAACCTGCGAATGTCCCCATGACAGTGTCAGACAGGGATTTCCTTCATGCCACAGAGCCCCAGGCCAGGCTGCAACTTTGTCAACCATGTGAGGGTGCACCCTTCCCCCACAATCCTCACATTCTCTGGACCCCATTATAGATCAGAAACAGTATGTGGTCAAATTTACATTTAGACATTTATGTCACCATGGACTAATGTCTGTGAGTGCTGTTGGAATTTTAGCTCAATAATAGTAGGACGTGTCTCTTTTGTTACTGCTGCACAGTGTCTGGCACACAGCAGGTGCTCAAAAAGTATTCCTGATCCGTACCTCACACCAGAGACAAAAGTTAACTCAAAAAGGCTCAAATACCTAAATAAAAGTTATAACTATAAAACTCTTAGAAAGAAACGTATTATATCTTTATGACCTTCGATTAGGCAACAGCTTCTTAAATATGACACCAAAGCACAAGCAAGCAAAAAATATAAATCAGACTTCATCAAAATTAAAAGGACACTATCAAGTAAGTAAGAAAAAAACCCAGAGAATGGGAGAAAATATTTGTAAATCATATATCTCATAAGGGTTTAGTATCCTGAATATATAAAGAACTGTTACAACTCAAAAACAGAAAGAAAAACAACCCAATTATAAAATGGACAAAAGATTTAAATAAACAGTTCTCCAAAGATGATATACATGAAAAGATGCTGAACATCATTAGTCATTTGGTAAATGCTAATTAAAATGATATCACTTCACATCCTTCCCATGACTATGACCAAAAAAACAGACAATAACAAGTGTTGAAGAAGATGTGGAGAAATTGGACCCCTCATACACTGCTGGTGTAAATGTAAAATAAGATATCTGCTGTGGAAAACACTTTGGCAGGTCCTCAAAAAGTTAAACATAGAGTTATCATATAGCCCAGCAATTCCAGTCTTAGATAGATACCCAAGAGAATTGAAAACATAAGTTCACATAAAAACTTGTAAATGAATGTTCACAGCATCATTATTCATATTAGTCTAAAAGTATAAATAACCTGAATTTCCATCAATTTATGAACGGGCAAACAAAATTGGTATATCCACACAATGGAATATTATTCAGCCATAAAAAGGAATAGGGTACCAACACACGCTAAAACATGGATGAACCTTGAAACCATTAAGCTTAAGTGAAAGAACTCAGACACAAAAGGACAAATATTGTATCATTCTACTTATATGAGGTATCTATAGTAGTCACATTCAGAGACAGAAAATAGAACGGTGGTTTCCAGGAGGTGGGGGGGCGGGAGAGTGGTGAGTTACTGCTTAATGGGTATAGTTTCAGTTCAGGAAGATGAAAAATTCTGAAGAAGGATGGTGGTGATGAGTGCACAACAATGTAAATGTACTTAATGCCACTGAACTATATATACACTTAAAAATGGTTAAAATAGGGGTGGAGTCAAGATGGCAGTGTGGGAAAATGCTGAGTTAGCGTCTCCCCACAACTAGGGTGCCTGCTGGCCACTGGTGGGGGACCCTGACGGCCAAGGAGATGGGAGGAACTCCCAAGTGAAAGGGTAGGACATGGGGGGACTGAGGGGGGAGGAGAAGTGGAGGCCAGATATGATCGGCGCCCCTGAGGCCAGGGAGACCAGGAGAGGCAGGCAGGAGGGGCCCTCCAGGAGGAGCAGGAGAGGAGTGGAGGGCGTTTGCCCCACCCACTAGAGGCCAGGGAGCCTGCTGAGCTCCCAGGCCGGTCTCCTGACCTCCAAGGCCCCTCCCTCCCCACCCCACCCCTGCTGCATTGGTCCTGGGGCGATAGGAAGGAGGCCAAGGGGAGAACAGGAGAGGCAGACGGGAGGGGCCCTCCCAGACCCGGAGCGGAGGAGCAGGAGAGGAGAGGAGGGCAGTTGCCCTGCCCACTCGAGCCCAGGAAGCCTGCTGGGCTCCCAGGTGAGGTCCCCTGCCCTCTGAGACTAGGGGTGGGGGGCACACCTGGGCCCCTTCTGCTCAGTTCAACCTAAGCCCCACCCCCCACAGCCCCGAGGGCCTTTTCCAGCCCTGTGGGTCCTAAGCATAGGCCCCACCCACCACCCAAACCTCACCCTTGCTTAGGCCACACCCTTTACAGCCAAGGCCTTCAACACCCCTCCCCTTTTTTTTCTTTTCTTTCCTCCTCTTTTTTACTATTGTGGTACTGTTGTAGCTTCCAGTTGTTGATTCATCTATATTTTTATTTTTATAATCTTTCTAACATATCTGTTAGTTTCCTAGTCTAATTTTATTTTTCAGTTTGTTATTGTTCTCTCTATTTTTTTTCTTTTTGTCACCCCATGTGGCTTGCAGGATCTTGGTTCATGAGCCAGGGGTTGGGCCAAGGATCCCACGGTGGGAGCTCTGAGTCCAAACCACTGGGCTGACAGAGAATCTCAGACCCCAGGGAATATTCATCACAGTGAGGTCTCACAGAGGTCCTCATCTCAGCACCAAGACCCAGCTCTACCCAACAGCCTACGAACTCCAGTGTTGGAAGCCTCAGGCCAAACAACCAGTAAGACAGGAACACAATCCCACTCATAAAAAAAAAAGATGAGAAAGCAAAAAAATATGTCACAGATGAAGGAGCAAGGGAGAAACCCACAAGACCAAATAAATGAAGAGGAAATAAGCAATCTACCTGAAAAAGACTTCAGAGAAATGATACTAAAGATGATCCAGAATCTCGGAAATAGAATGGAGGCACAGACTGAGAAAATACAAGGAATGTTTAACAAAGATGTAGAAGAACAAAAGAACAAACAGAGATGAACAACACAAGGATCTTATTCAGATTTGATAGAGAAGTCAAAAGCTTTTCAGATAAGCAAAAGCTAAGAGAATTCAGCACCACCAAACCAGCTTTACAACAAATGTTAAAGAAACTTCTCTAGGAGGGAAACACAAGAGAAGAAAAAGACACAGAAAAACAAACCCAAAACAATTAAGAAAATGGTAATAGGAACATACATACAGATAATAACCTTGAATATAAATGGATTAAATGCCCCAACAAACACACAGACTGGCTGAAAGGATACAAAAATAAGACCCATATACATGCTGTCAACAAGAGACCCACTTCAGACCTAGGGATACTTAGAGACTAAAAGTGAAGGGATGGAAAAAGATATTCCATGCAAATGGAAATCAAAAGAAAGCTGGAGTAACAATACTCATATCAGATAAAACAGACTTTAAAATAAAGACTGCTACAAGAGATAAGGAGGGACACTACATAGGATTGATCAAAGGATCAATCCAAGAAAAAGATATAACAATTATAAATGTTTACCCACCCAACATAGAAGCACCTCAATACATAAGGCAAATGATAACAACCATGAAAGGACAAACTGACAGTAACACAATAATAGTGGGAGACTTTAACACCTCACTTACACCAATGGAAAGATCATCCAGATAGAAAATTAATAAGTAACCAGACGCTTTAAAAGACACAATAGACCAGATAGATTTAATTGATATTTATAGAACATTCCACCCAAAAGTGGCAGAACACACTTTCTTCTCAAGTGCACACAGAACATTCTCCAGGATAGATCACATCTTGGGTCACAAATCAAGCCTTGGAAAATTTAAGAAAACTGAAATCGTATTAGGCATCTTTTCTAACCACAACACTATGAGACTGGAAACTGATTACAGGAAAAAAACTGTAAAAAACACAAATACATTGAGGCTAAATGGTGCACTACTAAATAACCAAGAGATCACTGAAGAAATAAAAGAAGAAATTTAAAAATACCTAGAAACAAATGACAACACAACGACCCAAAACCTACGGGATGCAGCAAAAGCAGTTCTAAGAGGGATGTTTATAGCAATTCAATCTCACCTCAAGAAACAAGAAAAGTCTCAAATAAACAATCTAACCCTACACTTAAAACTACTAGAGAAAAAAGAACAAAGAAAACCCAAAGTCAGTAGATGGAAAGAAATCATAAAGATCAGAGAAGAAATAAATGAAATGGACAACCATGAAGAAATGGACAAATTCTTGGAAAGGTCAAGACTGAACTGGGAAAAATTAGAAAATATAAACAGATCTATCACAAGTAATGAAATTGAAACCATAATTTAAAATCTCCCAACAAACAAAAGTCCAGGACCAGATGGCTTCACAGGAGAATCCTATCAAACATTGAGAGAAGAGCAAACATTGAGAGAAGAGCTAACACTGATCCTTCTCAAACTCTTCCAAAAAATTGCAGAGGGAGGAACACTCCCAAATTCATTCTACAAGGCCACCATCACCCCGATACCACAACCAAAAAAAAAGATATCACAACAAAAAGAAAATTATAGACCAATATCACTAATGAACACAAATGCAAAAATCCTGAACAAAACACTAGTAAACAGAATCCAACAACACATTAAAAGGATCATACACCATGATCAAGTGGAATTTATCCCAGGGATGCAAGGATTCTTCAATATATGCAAATCAATCAATATGATACACCACTTTAAAAAATTAAAGAATAGGGGCTTCCCTGGTTGAGAATTCTCCTGCCAATGCAGGGGACACAGGTTCAAGCCCAGGTCTGGGAAGATCCCACATGCCGCGGAGCAACTGGGCCCGTGAGCCGCAACTACTGAGCCTGTGTGTCTGAAGCCTGTGCTCCACAACAAGAGAGGCCGCGATAGTGAGAGGCCCATGCACCACAATGAAGAGTGGCCCCCGCTCACCGCAACTAGAGAAAGCCCTCGCACGGAAATGAAGACCCAACACAGCCAAAAATAAATAAATAAATAAATAAATAAATTTTTAAAAAATAATTAAGGTATAAAAACCATATGATCATTTCAACAGATGAAGAAAATGCTTGACAAAATTCAACACCCACTTATAATAAAAACTCTCCAGAAAATGGGCACAGAGGGAACCTATCTCAACATAATAAAGGCCATATATGACAAACCCACAGCAAGCATCATACTCAATGGTGAAAAACTGAAAGCATTTCCACTAAGATCAGGAATAAGACAAGGATCCACTCTCATCACTCTTATTCAACATAGTTTTGGAAGTCCTAGCCACGGCAATCAGAGAAGAAAAAGAAATGAAAGGAATATAAGTTGGAAAAGAAGAAGTAAAACTGTCACTGTTAGCAGATGACATGATACTATACATAGAAAATTGTAAAGATGCCACCAGAAAACTACTAGAAGTAATCAATGAATTTGGTAAGGTTGCAGGATGTAAAATTAATGCACAGAAATCTCTGGCATTCCTATACACCAACAATGAAAAATCAGAAAGAGAAATTAAGCAAACACTCCCATTTACCATTACAACCAAAACAATAAAATAACTAGGAATAAACCTACCTAAGGAGACAAAAGACCTGTATGCAGAAAATTATAAGGCACTGATGAAAGAAATCAAAGATGATACAAAGAGATGGAGAGATATACCATGTTCTTGGATTGGAAGAATCAACATTGTGAAAATGACTCTACTACCCAAAGCAATCTACAGATTCAGTGCAATCCCTATCAAACTACCAATGGCATTTTTCACAGAACTAGAACAAAAAATTTCACAATTTGTATGGAAACACAAAAGACCCCAAATAGCCAAAGCAATCTCGAGAAAGAAAAACAGAGCTGGAGGAACTGGCTCCCAGACTTCAGACTATACCACAAAGCTACATTAATCAAGACAGTATGGGGGCTTCCCTGGTGGTGCAGTGGTGAAGAACCTGCCTGCCAATTCAGGGGACACGGGTTCGAGCCCTGGTCCAGGAAGATCTCACATGCCGCAGAGCAACTAAGCCCGTGCGCCACAACTACTGAGCCTGTGCTCTAGAGCCCGCAAGCCACAACTACTGAGCTCGTATGTCACAACTACTGAAGCCCACGCACCTACAGCCTGTGCTCCACAACGAGAGAAGCCACCGCAATGAGAAGGCCACGCACCACAACCAAGAGTAGCGCCTGCTCACCACAACTAGAGAAAGCCTGCAGCCAGCAATAAAGATCCAACGCAGCCAAAAAAAAAAGACAGTATGGTACTGGCACAAAAACAGAAATATAGATCCATGGTACAGGACAGAATGCCCAGAGATAAACCCACACACATATGGTCAGTTTACTTTTGATAAAGGAGGCAAGAATATGCAATGGAGAAAAGACAGCCTCTTCAATAAGTGGTGCTGGGAAAACTGGACAGCTACATGTAAAAGAAGGAAATTAGAACACTCCCTAACACTATACACAAAAATAAACTCAAAATGGATTAAAGATCCAAATGTAAGGCCAGACACTATAAAACTTGTAGAGGAAAGCATAGGCAGAACAATCTACGACATAAATCACAGCAAGATCCTTTTTGACCCACCTCCTAAAGAAATGGAAATAAAAACAAAAATAAACAAATGGGACTTGAAAGCTTTTGCACAGCAAAGGAAACCATAAACAAGACGAAAAGACAACCCTCAGAATGGGAGAAAATATTTGCAAATGAAGCAACAGACAAAGGATTAATCTCCAAAATATACAAACAGCTAATGGAGCTAGCTCAATATCAGAAAAACAATCCAGTTGAAAAATGGGTGGAAGACCTAAATAGACATTTCACCAAGGAAGACATACAGATGGCCAAGAGGCACATGAAAAGATGCACAACATCACTAATTATTAGAGAAATACAAATCAAAACTACAATGAGGTATCATCTCACGCCAGTCAAAATGGCCAACATCAAAACATCTACAAACAATAAATGCTGGAAAGGGTGTGGTGAAAAGGGAACCCTCTTGCACTGTTGGTGGAATACAACCACTATGGAAAACAGTATGGAGGTTCCTTAAAAAACTACAAATAGAACTACCATATGACCCAGCAATCCCACTACTAGGCATATACCCTGAGAACACCATAATTCTGAAGGAGACATGTACCACAATCTTCATTGCAGCACTGTTTACAATAGCCAGGACATGGAAGCGACCTAAATGTCTATAGACAGATCAATGGATAAAGAAGATGTGGCACATATATACAATGGAATATCAGCCATAAAAAGGAACGAAACTGAGTTATTTGTAGTGAGGTGGATGGACCTAGAGTCTGTCATACAGAGTGAAGTAAGTCAGAAAGAAAAAAACAAATACCGTACGCTAACACATATATATGGAATCTAAATTTTAAAAATGGTTCTGATAAACCTAGGGGCAGGACAAGAATAAAGACGCAGACGTAGAGAATGGACTTGAGGACACGGGGAGGGGGAAGGGTAAACTGGGACGAGGTGAGAGAGTGGCGTGGACATATATACACTACCAAATGTAAAACAGATAGCTAGTGGAAAGCAGCTGCATAGCACAGAGAGATCAGCTCGGTGCTTTGTGACCACCTAGAGGGTTGGGATAAGGAGGGTGGGAGGGAGATGCAAGAGGGAGGGGATATGGGGATATACGTATACGTATAGCTGATTCACTTTGTTATACAGCAGAAACTAACACAATACTGTAAAGCAATTATACTCCAATAGAGATGTTAAAAAAAAAGAAACAAAATTGAGTTATTTTTAGTGAGGTGGATGGACCTAGAGAGTCTGTCATACAGAGTGAAGTCAGAAAAACAAATACCGTATGCTAACACATATATATGAAATCTAAAAAAAAAAAAGGTACTGATGAACCTAGTTGCACAGCAGCAATAAAGAAGTAGACATAGAGAATGGAGTTGAGGACAGAGGGTGGGAGGGGGAAGCTGGGGTGAAGTGAGAGTAGCATCAATATATATACACTACCAAATGTAAAATAGCTAGTGGGAAGCAGCAGCATAGCACAGGGAGATCAGCTCGGTGCTTTGTGACCACCTAGAGATGTGGGATAGGGAGGGTGGGAGGGAGGCTCAAGAGGGAGGGGATATGGGGACATATGTATGCATATGGCTGATTCACTTTGGTGTACAACAGAAACTAACACAGTATTGTGAAGCAATTATACTCCAATAAAGATCCATTAAAAAATTAAAAATTTAAAATATTGGGGCTTCCCTGGTGGCGCAGTGGTTGAGAGTCCGCCTGACAATGCAGGGGACACGGGTTCATGCCCCGGTCCGGCAAGATCCCACATGCCGTGGAGCGGCTGGGCCCGTGAGACACGGCTGCTGAGCCTGTGCGTCCGGAGCCTATGCTCCGCAACGGGAGAGGCCACAACAGTGAAAGGCCCGTGTACCGCAAAAAAATAAAAATAAAAATAAGTAAAATATTTAAAATTTTTTAAATTAAATAAATAAATAAATACGTGCTACAGTATCACATGGTGTGGAACCGTGGCTACAGGGCCCACTATGGGACTTGAGCATCCCTGGATTTTGGCATTTGGGGGCAGGTCCTGGAACCAACACCCCACAGATACTGAGGGACAATGGTATTTGTTTTGAAATTTTGCAGGTTAACTCTTAATTTGATGTGCATTTAAAGAGATGCTTTCAGACTTCCCTAGTGGTCCAGTGGTTAAGACTCCGCACTCCCAGTGCAGGGGGCACGGGTTCGTTCCCTGGTCGGGGAAATAAGATCCCGCATGCCGCAGCCAAAATAATAAATAAATGAAAATAAATAAAGAGATTTTTTTAATGGTTAAAATAGTAAGTATGTATATTTTAAAACAAGGAAAAAAGGAATGAAAAAAGATTTTTAAAAATTTTAAAAAATTTTTTAAAATTTTAAAAAAAAGAAAAAAAGAATGAAGTACCAATACATGCTACAACAGAGATGAACCCTGAAATCATTATACTTAAGTGAAAGAAGCCAGACACAAAAGGACATATGTTATATGATTCTATTTATATGAAATGTCCAAAATAGGCAAATCTATATGACAAAAAATAGATTAGTCATAGCCAGGGGCTGGGGGAAAGGAGGAATTAACCGCTAACAGAAATGAGGTTTCTTTTTTGGGGTGATGGAAATGTTCTGGAATTAGATAGTGGTAAGCACAAAGCACAACACTGTGACAATACTAACAACCACTGAATTTATTATATATTTTTAAATGATAAATTACATGTTTTGTGAATTTTATCTCAAAAAAAATTTTTGGACAATAAGTCTTCCCACTGAATGAGTAATGTAAATAAACACAGACAGATACTATCTTTTTTCTGACCCTGAGTCAGAAGTCACAAAGCATTCCTCCTGTCATATGCATTAGAAGTGAGTCCCTAAGTCTGGCCCACACTCCAAGTTAGCTTTTACACTTTTATCACGAAACTCTTATCATTTCAGTTTCACAACATGGGGAAGGTATTAATGACTCCCATCTGCAGATGAAACTAAGGCTCAGAGAAGTTAAATTAACTTCCCCAGGCCATAAGGCCAATAGGTGGCAGAGCTCAGACTGGAACCTAGAAAGAGCTGAGTCCATAACTTGTGCTCTTAACCTCTTTCAGCGGTGGTTCTTAACCAGACACATCATTTGTGAAACCACAGATGCTTGAGACCGCCCCCACCCTGCCCCGCAAACATCACTAAAATCATCATTTCTGGGGCTTGGTCCATACACTGGAATGTTTTTAAGCTCCTCAGGTGTTTCTATATTCACAGAACCACCTCCCTGTGTCTGCTGGTTTTGTGTTATTAATATGGGCAGCTGACTCCAGCTGGACGGTGAGTGTCTTGGGGGCAGGGCCCCGCCCCGAGCCTCCCTGTGACTGCCACTGTGACAGCACAATGTCTACCCGTGGGAGGCAGGCACACGGGGAATACCATTGGACAGAAGGATTCAGAGCAACTGCCACCCAGAATGTCAGCTGCCGAAGGATTCCAGTGAGGAGTGCAGTTTGTGCCTGGGAGGTACACTGGGGCCCACTTGCTGGGCAGCCCTTGCTGCCAACTGGGGCACCTCAGCTCAGCCCAGGGCAGAGGTGTCAGGAAATAACACTCTCCCGGAGTTTCCTCTCCCAGTTCCTAAACTAAAAGACCCAGCTCAGGGCCTAGAATTCACTGAGGCTTTGTGGCTTCTTGTCCAATGATCAACATGGATCACCGAAGACGACCTCGGGGCACAGGCCTGAGCCGAATCCCTGGGACTGAGTTCCGAATCCCCTGGAGCCCACTCCCCTTCCACATGGAACTGGAGGCCAGAGAAAGAGAAGAAGGGGAGGTGCGAGGGCCACCTCACCCGAGGACGACTCCTAGCTACAGGACCACGAATAGTGAAGAATTGACAAACAATGCTATAGGTAAGGACATGCTTCCCCCACCCCCTGCCTACCCCCCTCAGCAAAAGAGAGGTGGCTTCCTCCTTTGCCCACAGGAAACAGAGGTCAGGAAACAAAAAGCAGAGCATGTAATGGGCAGGACTGGGCAGACGGATGAGTTTGTAAAGGGCAGGTTTCCTATCTGCCTCAAAGGGTTTCCACAAAGAATAAGGATATAATATGTGAAAACAACCTGAAACTATGACAGGCTATCAGCAACATTAGGTGTTATTTACAAAATCAAGTGTTTACAATAGCAAATGCTCACCTTGTGCCCGGTGCTTTGGGAAACAAAGATGAATTCGACATCGATTTTGACCCCAAGGAGCAGACAGTCTAATAGAGGAAAGAAACTGTTAGTATGGCTTCTGTGGGATTCAGAAAGATGACAAGAGCTCACAGGAAAATAGAACGGACCCTGGGGGCATAAAGGCTGCCGATGGCTTCCGCCTTTCTGGTGTGTGCTGTGTTTCTCCCCTCAGTTCTCATCTGCCATCTTAGCAAATGGGTGAGTGATGGGGTAATTGTCAGAAGATGGAACAATACCATGCCTGGGAGAAAGGGTTTTGTGGGAACTTATCAAGTCTTGATTTCAAAAAAATAATACACATCTTGAGACAGCCTGAAGTCACCAAACTGTGACTTCCCTGCTTGAGCTTCTTTCCCTCTGGAAGACAATAAATGGTCTCAAGATATTGCTTTTCAGGTTAGACTTTTCTTCTCTAAGTCTTCCCAGTACTTAAAAGAACTACAACCAGAGTCATGGCACCGTTCGCCCAGCTCACTGCAGGAAAAGGAGAATAAGTACCTGTTAAAGGTATAAAATGCAAGCCATTCAGAGGCAGAAGGGTTACTTTCAGCTTTGCGGGGCGGGGGGGGGGTGGTTTGGGGGGGATGGTGTGCGGTAGTGAGGCTCTGTAGGAGAGGGGGGCGCGGAAGGATAAGAGGGTCTAAATCAGTGCTGCGACCGCACGACCAGTCACCGGCAATGGCGGGAAGCCTATCACAGCAATGGCGGAAGGCCAGTCTCCTGCGAAGTTATGTGGAAGAGATGAGCCCGGAAGGATGAGGAGGCCCTAAAACATGGCTGAGGGCGAACGGGAAGAGCGGCAGGAGCACGAGACCTGTCGCCATCGACGCCACAAAATGTTATACTGAGTTGGGCGTCGCTGAGCATCCTGGGCCTGCCCCCAGGGCACAGGCGCAAACGCCTGTCGGGTGGAGAATCTCAGGAGGGGGCGACGAAGGCTGGAGCCAAGGGCCTTCCGGACCCAAGCCCATCAAACTCCGGGTCCTATAATGGGCAGGACTAGGGTGAGGGATGAGTTTGGAAAGGGTTGTCACAAGGAGTAGGGATAAAACATGTGAAAGCAACTTGAAACTATGACTGGCTGTCGGGAACATTAGGTGTTGTTTACAAAATCAACGGCTTACAAGGGCAGAGCGGACGGTCTAACAGAGACAAACTGTTGGATGGCTTTCTTGGGATTCAGAAAGATGACAAGAGCTCACAGTTAGACAGAAGGGACCCTGAGGGCATAAAGGCTGCTTAAGACCCCTGTAAAGTGATGGGTAATTGTCAGAAGATGGAACTATACTGTGCTAGAACAGAGTTTGGTTTTCTGGGAACTTTTCAAGTCTTAAAAAAAAAAGACACCTTTGAGACAGGCTTAAGTCACCAAACTGCCTGTTTGCCTTGCCTGCTGAAGGAGAGAAAATGGTTAGGCCTTTCTTTTCCAAATTCTCCCAGGAGTTAAAGGAGCTGCAATTAAGGTTGGGGATGGGGGGGCGGGGAGTCATGGCGCTGTTCACACAGACCACTTAAAGGAAGAAACAAGTACTGTTAGAAGTATAAAGTGCAAGCCGTTCAGAGGCAGAAAAGTTCGTCTCACTTTTTTGCGGGGATGGTGTGCGGTGGCGAGGCTTTGTGGAAGAGATGACGTAAAAGGATGTCTAGCCCAGCGCAAGGGCGGGAGCACACGACACCAGTCACGGGCGATACCACTCCGCAGAGTTGTGCTAGCTCCCGGCCTTGGCCCGCCCCAGGGCGCATGCGCAAAAGCCTGCAGGAGCTGAGCAGGCGGGGCTGACGCCCACGTGGCGGGGCAGGGTGTGGGGGAGCCCGGGAAGCAAGGGACAGTGGGAGCGGGGAGGGGGCGGGGCAGTGAGGGGGCGGGGTAGCTCTCTCGAGGCCGCGCTTCGGCTCCCGCGGGCGTTGGGCGAATGGTTGTATCTGCCTGGCGGCGGGAGAAGTAGCTCTCAAGCCAAGGGACGTGCGACTACCCTCGCGTGGTCATGGAGGCGCCGCGGCCGCCGCTACCCGCGACGACTTCGGCCCCTGGCCGGAGCCGAAAGCTACTGTTGCTGCCGCTGCTGTTGTTCCTGCTGCCGGCCGAAGCTCTGCGGGGCTTGGAGGCGGAGAAGAGGCCCCGAGCCCGCGAAGAGGAGTGCCACTTCTACTCGCGTGGACAAATGAACCCGGGGGAGGCGTCCCGGGTTTCGGCCGCCGACCACTCCCTGCACCTCAGCAAAGCCAAGAGTAGGTGGTGCCCCGCCAAGGCGGGGTGACCGGTGGCAAGGGAGGCGGGAGGTGGGGAGGGCCAGGAGACACGTGTATCCTGGTTACGGTGGCTACCCGGGGGCCTGGCTTGGGCGGCACCCCCTGAACTGCCTCTGGTCCCGGGGAGAGCCTGGCTCTCTCCTTGTGGGGTGGGGGGGATGGAAGGGGGTGCCAGGTGTGAAGAAAGGGATGGGTTCCATTAATCAGATTTTGGAAGAAGTAGTGGTTACCCCAGAAGCCACAGATGAGGGAAAGAGGGTGGCCCTGGTCCTGGGCTTGCAGGCAAGGAGGATGTTGTGCAAACTGAAACACTTCCTCAAACATCGCAAAGAGCCTGCAGCACATCGCGTCTGTTCTGCGATTTCGGAGAAGAATGCATTGATAAGTTGAATAATGATTCACAGAAAGTTTGATTAAACAGAAAAGTGGCTAAACAAAATGCTCAAGAGGGCAAACGTTTCATTTTTCTTTTTTGATTGTTGTTGCATCTTATAAAGAAGACTATTAAAAGCCACCTTCCCAAAGACCTGTGTAGTTAATGGGTATCCTTTGTGTTTCTCAGAAATGAGGAACTTGTTACAGGGTGTACTTTGGATGCTCTTTGTAGGGAAATGGGAAAAGGGAGGTTAGAAGTAATGCATTTGGGTTGATGATAAACCTCGTGGCAAATTTGTGTCTTGCCAATTTGGCTTTTGATTATTTGCATTTCTGTCCAGTGTACACAACTAATGGCCACTTTCAGGAAGGACACGTCAGACTAAGTGGATACTGAGAAAGTTGTGGCCTGCTGCAGCTGGATGTTAAGATTAGCCCCAAAAAAGTGGCTAGGGGCTAAAGGATAAAGACTGTCCCTTACTCGCTTTTAAGTAACTTGCTTTTCCTACTGACCATTTGGCATTCTGAAGATGTGTATTTGGCTTTTGTGGTACAGTTACAGGATGCTCCTTGCCCAGGTTCAGTAAAAAAAAGTAGTGCTTCACAATTATGAATCCCCAGTGTTAAATTGGATGTTGTTATGCCTTAGGATGGAGTGGGAGTGATAAATGAGAAAAACTGTTTCGCCTCCTTAAACATCTGCAGTTCTTTCCTACTGAAAGTTATCTTTAGATTCTTGTTTTTAAAAAAGCTAGTGCTGCACTTTTAAAATCGTATTTCCAAGTCCCATTGGTTTTACTTGCCTGGGAAGATATTTTGAAATATGTCAGCCAGTTAAGTGTTTACTGGCATTACATATATTTTCCATAACATCCCATCCAAGTCTGCACACGGAAGCAAAAAAATAGTAGTAATAATAGATTTCCCTCTACCAGCAAACCTTTTCAAGTTTTAGGTATTTGCTTTATTTCTCTCATGTGTAGGCTCATCTAGAATTAAAATTACAAGGACTTTTCACTCATAAAATGGAATATTATGGCACTATTAAGTTCATACTTTCAAATAATTTCTAGTATCATGAAAAACTGTTCATGATCTACTGCTTCCTTTTTTAAAAAGTGGGGCACAACGTGAGCCAAATTAGTGTGTTTTAAAAAGACTGGAAGGAAAGACATCAAAATCTTAACAGTAGTTAAATTGATGGGGGTTATGGGGAGAGGGGATTTAAATATTCTTCTTTATACTGCTCTGCATTTGCTTTATTAATTATATGATTTATATTCGGGACAATTTTTGTTTTTTAATACATGCAAGGGGTTGCTTTGGGAATTCCATTTATAGATCTTAGCAAACTGCATTCTTTTTGCTCTATAAACTGATGGCAGTTTTTTTTTTTTTGAACTAACACTGCAGTTCTTAAATCAAGAACCCAAAATTTCCCAAGGAAATAAACAAAAAGGCAAGGAAGCAAGCCATATCCAGATTATGAGGGCCTGCCTTTCCACCACCTTGCCAACATTGTGTTATCATTTAACAAATCTTTACCGATTGGCTAAGCCAAATAATAACAATAAAGTATTCTATCAGTGTTTAAAAAAGAAAAAGAACGCAAAATTTCCAAAATCAAGATTTTCAGAACAGAATTTTTCAGTTTTATTGGTTTTCCCAATATGCTAAAATCATTAAGGATTATCATTGTAACACATTATTTTTTTAATTATAGTTAATTTATTATAGAAGATTTATTTTATTTAATTTTATTTATTTGGCCACGCCACACCACAGGGTGCGTGGGATCTTAGTTCCCCGACTAGAGAGTCTTAACCACTGGACCACCAGGGAAGTCCCTGTAACACCTTGTTACAAATATAACCTCACACTTGAGTAGCATTTTAAGTAATGTATATAAAGCATATATAGTTCTGTATCCTTCTGCTATCTAATTGTCCCTCCTGGCCTTTACCAAATCAGATCAAGATATTTCTGGCTCAAGATAAGGAATCACGTGTTATATATTAACTTCACAGAGAAATTAATCTTAAGTTTGTCTCTATTTTCAGAGTTACCCAAAATGCTGGATATTATACAAAATATAATAAATGCTGGCTATTAAGCCTTACTTTCTAGGAACTTTAGTCAAACTTGGAAGCAAGTATTGACTTTAATGTATGTAATGGATCTGAAAGTTTAAGTGCTATCAGAATGTGCTAACAGAAGATCAAGGAACATTATTATCAAAGCGTGTTGGCTAGACTTACAGCATGCCCTTACAAGAGAGCAGCATGAACTATTCAGTTTCCATTAGGTCACTTGAAACCTGTTCAAGAGGGGTCTCCTCTTTCAAAGCCCTGGAAAATAATCCCATGCTCTGGGATTTTACACTTCTGTCCTGATATATTTGCAGATTTCCTTTTCCTTGAATGTAGCAGCAGGTCCTCCGTGTGTATGTGAGAAATTGGACAAGCATTTCAATTAGTACATCTGGAATACTGCCATTAGAGAACCAAAAATCTAAATATTTGAAAGTAGGAAGTTGATTAACTTGGAGGGGCTATAGTGAAGTATCCAGTAGGGTTTAGTGAAGGGATGGAATGTAGGGGGTCTGTGAGCATGAATAGGAAAAAAATCTTTATTTTCACTAACCTCCCACTGAAATTTGGCATTTCTTTCCATTATGAACATCAGCAACAAACCACCTTAGCTTCAGCAGTACTTGCTTGTACTTGTCTCCAGCAGAGTCACAGATATTTTCATGCCACATTATGGTTGTTGCCAAGTATCCTGAAATATCATTTACACTCATCACAATCTTGGGTAGTTACTAGATCACTGCTAGATCTTACAGTTTTAAAGTGTTAATAAAAGGGCACAAATATTAATATATCACCAGTTTGTTGTTTGATAGTCTTGATAATTGCATTTCAATGTAATTGGTTTCCTTTGCAATTCTAAATATTTTATGCATTCAGTAACACTATTTTGAGAAGTCCGTCAGTGTCACCAGACTACTAAAGAGGTCCAAAGATTCTGAAGCCTTGAGTTTTAGTGATTTCCTAAAGATGTCCTTCTGTCATCCCACCAACCTTTTCATTGTTAAAGAACATCATGTATTTGTCTTTCTTAGTTTCCAAGCCAGCACCTTATTGGGAAGGAACAGCTGTGATAAATGGAGAATTTAAGGAGCTGAAGTTAACTGATTATTTTGGGAAATACCTGGTTTTCTTCTTCTACCCCCTTGATTTGTAAGTAATACATGTACATAGCAGCTAGTAAAACCTCAGTCATTATCAATCATTATTCAACAACATCAAATAGTTAGAAATTATTTTATTTAGCACTTGCTCTTAAAGGGAAAACCGAGATGAGTTTTTTCAAGAACGTAACATCTTGAATATATTTCAGAATCATAACCCATTGACCCCAGTACTTATATCTACATGATTGTGATATCATAATGTAATCATTAGAGGAAAGCCACATTTACATTCATTAAGCTATACTTACTAAGGCAAGAAAATGGACTGAGAATATTTTAGAAAGCATTTAATAGCAAGACTTATGCCACAAATCTGTTTCTCTGTTAACTTGAATGTTTATAAGCCTTTTTCTCTGGTGATGCCATTTAACTACGGTTTTACTATTTTTATTCTTTGCTACATCTGTTGCTTTTCTGTGATTTGAACATTTTCCTGAAAATACTGGATATGCTTAAGGAATAATACCTGTTAATATAAATTATGGTTATGGGGGTAGTTCTCTTACTTTAACTCTGGCAGTGAAGATAGAAAGTAGATAGAAAGTTGACTCAAAGTAAATACTCTTGGAAATTTAGTCACATTGAGGATTTAACTTTGAGTGTTTTTCACGTTCCATGAAAGTGAAAAAATACCAAAGAGAGTCATCCCAACTTTTATCTTTTTTGTTTGAATATATTTTTTGGTTACAAAAGTAAATAGAAGATTCTTCTGTCTTTGCCACTGTACATTAAGGTCCTTTTTACATTAGGAGTAATCTAGAACTATGTAAATATATTTTAAACTTGCAGGGAGGATATACTTAAGCTCATATCTTTAGGTTGTCTCTAGGCCAGAGGTCAGCAAAGTGTTTCTGTACAGGGCCAGATAGTAAATATTTTAGTCTCGAAGCGATCTTCATTGCAGCTACTCAGTTTTGCCTTTGAAGCACAAAACAGTCATAGACAATAATGAATGAGTGTTGTTGTGCTCCGTTGAAAGTGTATTTACAAAAAATAAGATAGGCTAGATTTGGACTGTGAACTGAAGTTTGCTGACCCCTATTCTAAATCCAAATAGAATTCTCATAAAAATTTGTACATTGAGGCTAAAACAAATCATGAATCTGCATAATATGTAATCTTTTAAGTTAGTAAGAACTTGCTTCTTTCTAATCAACTTGTACTATGGCTTGACCAGCTAAAATGTATTATATAACTTAACTTCAAATAGAAACCAGAAGTAGAAATTTCAATATATATAAAATGATAGGCCTTCGGAACTCATGCTGTAAAACGGAAAAGCAACACATACATTAAATATATTTGATGCTAAGCCTGAATTTTGAAATTAGTGTAACATAGACAAATATGCTATTTCTCCAGGGTTATTTAAAACTCCATAATTAATAAGATATATCTGATTAGAGCATGATGTTAGCAGTCGTCTTCTGGGGCAAGGAGCTGAGAGAGCTTCTTTCTGTTGTTTCTGTGTAATGCCTGCCAGACTGGGCCTGGTTAGAGAAGGAAGAATCCTGGGACATTTGCCACAGTCTGCAAGGAAGAAAGTCAGAATTCTGCCGAGATTCTGCAGAATTTCAGTTTTCTGCCTAAGCTTTAAGTTGGGCCAGTATGTCTCTAGGTCACATTTCTTGGGATAATAGGAAGGAGGGCAGGGGCCGATCATTCCTACCTTTTGGAAAATATTAAAAATACATGTCATAGGCCAGGTTTCCAGGGACATAATCTGGATTAGAATTGTCTGCTTGCATATGGCAGTCCTCCACTCGAACAAGTGAAACATTTGAAAAGCCTGTATTGGGCTGTGGTAGGAACTTGTTGTCCAGTAAGTCTGTTTTTCAAACTTTCTTGACGATGACACACGGTAGGAAATACATTTTTCATTGCCGCCCAATACACTTATACATACAAGGTAATATTTAGTCTGTATGCACCAGTATAGTCATGCTCCTTAAAATACTGAACAACTTCCATACCATCCCCCTCCCCAAATTGCCCCTCCCACCTAGTCCCTTTCAGAAACCTCCAGACAGAGCTAAAGCCAACCTTGAGTTAAGGTGGTTAAATATTTTTAATATCACTCCTGAATATACATATATATATGCACTTATATATACATATATATGCTTTATAACTTACCCTTACTGTGTGTGATATATGTGTGATCATATTTTCTATTTCACTTTTTTAAAATGTTGGTTGGAACTCAATAAATTGGCTTAAAGAGTCCCTATCACTGCTTGAAAAATACTACCCTAAGGTAATAGTCTCTAAATGTGCCCTTCTGACAACAGGACTGGGAGACGAGGTAGTAAGTAGAAGAGGACCTTATCAAGAAAGTGAGGGGGGTGGGAGAGTATTTCCTCATCTCCAAAATAGAGATAGATGCATCTAGCTCATAGGGTTGGCATAGGAAGGTTAAAAAAAATAGTGAAACAATGTAAAATTTGTATTGATCCTTTGAAAGCTATAAAGCATGATATAAAGTATTATTGAATAAAAGCTAATAAAATGGGGGATGCTGCCATAAGGGAGAAGGGAACATTGGTTGACCACTGATCCATTAAGTTATAAAAGTAAAGTTTATCAAGATGTAATTGGGAACTCTATAATATACTTTTTAAATTAAATAAGATTTGATCAAGTAACCATTTTTTTAGACTACTCCATCTTGAGAAGCTTCGTATATAAAATTGTTCTTAATGTGTGTTTATATACTAAAGGTGTTTATAAAAACAAAATCATTTGAAACTAAGTATATGTGTATTTTGAGAATAATTTTTTTTTAACTTTCAGCACTTTTGTGTGTCCAACTGAAATCATCGCCTTTGGTGATAGAATTGAGGAATTCCGATCGATAAACACTGAAGTGGTAGCATGCTCTGTTGATTCACAGTTTACCCATTTGTCCTGGTCAGTATCTTAAACTTAATATTTGTAGGGAAAATAATGGACATACTCTTAAATTATGGGCAGACAACTCTTAACATGACAGGAATATAGAGGAGCTCCAGTGGCACAATCAGTTAGCGCATGGTACTTGTATGACAGGAATATAGTTATTTATCAGACAGTTCAGGAATAAATTTATCTGAGAGCTGCTAGTTCAATGGAGGTACAGTAAAAATGCTTAAGGATTTTATAGGATATTTCAAATTTGGGGGGAAAAAAAGTTAAATTCAAAAGATGTAATATCCATAGCAAAAACCACTGAATTGTATGATTATTATCATAAATTGGGTAACCTTAATCTGGAGAAATAAAATCTAAAATACCATGTCTCTCTGTTACACAGTTGTCTAGTATTAAGTCAAACTCAAAATAGCTTTTATAATTACTTTTTAAGAAGCAATGATTTTTTAAATTAATGCTTTAAATAATTTTTTAAAATTCATTAAACATGAAAAGATGCTCCGCCTAATTAATTGCAGAGAATTTACAATAAAATGACAAGAGATGGCATTTTTTTCCTCTGTCTGGCCAAGAGTTCAAATACTTAAGAATTTCATCCAATGTTGACAAAGGTGTAAAGAAATGGTACTTACACAAACACAGTTGATTCAGCATTTCTGGAGAGCAGTTAGGCAACATGTTTCAAACATTGAAATGTTCATGTTGATAGGAGTTTTGTTTTGTTTTATAAATTTATTTATTTGTTTTTGGCTGTGTTGGGTCTTCATTGATGAGCGCGGACTTTCTCTGGTTGCGGCGAGCGGGGGCTACTCTTCGTTGTGGTGCGCAGGCTTCTCACTGCGGTGGCATCTCTTGCGGAGCACGGGCTGTAGGCTCGCGGGCTTCAGTAGTTGCATCACGCAGGCTCAGTAGTTGTGGCTCATGGACTCTAGATCTCAGGCTCGGTAGTTGTGGAGCACAGCCTCTGTGGCATGTGGGATCTTCCCGGACCAGGGCTCGAACGCATGTCCCCTGCACTGGCAGACGGATTCTTAGCCACTGGGCCACCAGGGAAGTCCCTAATGTGAGTTTTTAATAGCATCCATAATTTTGTTCACAAAATTTTTGCACAATAAAGATTGTTCAGAATTATTTTGCTTTTAAAATTTAACATTCAATTCATTAAAGTAACAAAGTCAAAACAGGTTTTTCTCCATTTACAATTATGTATATAAATATATATATACATGAATATATATAACTGTAAATGTATATAAATTATAAATGTAAATTTACATACATATATGTATGTGTAAGTAAAATTTTAATTGGTTCAGGAGCTACAATTTAAATTTAGTTTATATTTCCTTAAGTAATTGATTCTCTTAAGTATTTTAAGATGCAGTTATATATTTAATATATTTAAGCAACTCAATTTTCAGACAAACTTTCCCAAGAACTTAAGTAATTCTTGCAAATCTAATAAATAGGTGTGTCTTAAGTCCTTTTAAAATGTTTCTTTACTAGTTATAAACTAAAATTTCAGATTACACATTTTGAATTGGAATCATAAAGTGAATCTGTTATTTTAACATGCCAAATCTCTTAAACATTATAAAATAATTTAGTATACAAATATATACTGATTATTTCTTAATATAAAAATATTAAAACTATGGGTTTAATTTGCTTCATCATTTCTATAGTAATTCTAAATCTTTGCAGGATTAAAACACAAATCCACTAAGGAGAAAGTTATGTCATCCCAAATAATTTGGGATTGCTTTCCCAAGGAATTTTGGGGGATACATTCTCAGCTGGATAGGTTTCATATCAACCGGAGATTTCTACTTGGATGTAAGAACTGGGGCTGCAAACATCTGGAGCAACAGTTCTCTGTTTCCTAACGGCTACGTCAGTGTCCTGCCATGAGGGGCCCAACCCACATCCCCCAGTTTCAAGTTGCAGAACACTTAAATCTGAAGACTGATGAGTCTGAGATCACAGCTAACTTCCTTGCTGCTTCAAGTGGACTTTGCATTTCTTCTCTCTCAGAATATTAAAATGCCATCCAGTTGTATCCTGTTTCTCTCACAAGGCTTTGTCTTACAATCACAATTCTAAGGTTATGCTTATGACAGTGCATATCCTTTGATCCATAATTCCACTTCTAGGAATTAATCAGACAAGTATACAAAGTTGAGAGTTATCAGGATTTTCCAGCAGTGTTTATAAAAGCAAAAAACAAATGGAATCAGGTCTTCCCTGGTGGCTCAGTGGTTGGGAGCCCGCCTGCCGATGCAGGGGACGCGGGTTCGGGCCCCGGTCTGGGAGGATCCCACGTGCCGCAGAGCGGCTGGGCCCGTGAGCCATGGCCGCTGAGCCTGCGCGTCTGGAGCCTCTGCTCCGCAACAGGAGAGGCCACAGCGGTGAGAGGCCTGTGTACCGCAAAAAAAAAAAAAAAAAAAGGAATCAGTTTAAATGACTGTCAGTAGAGATTAGTAACATATATTTTATGTCTGTACATAAAAAATGTGATGTGTATCTCCATATTTAGTGTTTAAAGGATATGAATAGATTGTTAAAGGGAGGGAGAGGCAAGAAAAATAGAATGTGTATTAGCCTTTGTTAGAGAATGTGTGTTGTGTGTTTGTGCATATGCAAAGAAAGAGTGCTGTTTTAATATATGCCATTTACTTAACCCTGCAAGGTAAATTTTCTCTTACAGGATTAATACCCCTCGAAGACAAGGAGGAATTGGGCCGATAAGCATTCCACTTCTTTCAGATTTGGACCATCAGATCTCAAAGAACTATGGTGTATATATGGAAGACTCGGGCCACACTCTTAGGTACCTTTCAGTGGTTTTACATTATGACAAATATGAATATATTTGTAATCCTCCTTGAAATGGAGTTAGAAGATACAAGGTTTGATCAAGAAATATTTGCTGTTTTTGCAAAAATGCTGTAGATACCATTAAAAGTAATTGGTAAGTGCCAAACTTAAGCTATGTGAGTGTCGTAGACTGTTAGAGCCAGAAGATTATTTAGAGGTCTTTGACCAACCCTGTCATTTTACATAAAAAACAGATTCAGGGCTTCCCTGGTGGTGCAGTGGTTGAGAGTCCACCTGCCGATGCAGGGGACACGGGTTCGTGCCCCGGTCTGGAAAGATCCCACATGCCGCGGAGCCCGTGCATCTGGAGCCGGTGCTCCACAACGGGAGAGGCCACAACAGTGAGAGGCCCATGTACCGCACAAAAAAAAATTTTAAAAAAGATTCAGAGTTCCATGGACTTAGCCAAAGTTACTATAGTTAATTGCGGAGCCCAGACGTGAACCCAAGTAGCCAAAGTTACTATAGTTAATTGCAGAGCCCAGATGTGAGCCCAAGTCCCCAAATTATTTGTCCATTTCTTTCTCCTCTTTTCCAAACTGACTCTAGTAATGGTTTTTCTAAATACAAGTATCATAGTATTTAGCAAACCTGTCTTTGGAGTAGGAAAAATTAAGGAAATATTTTACCCAACAACCCTCATTGAGTAACTTGAGTTAATAAATACTGATAGGGGCTTCCCTGGTGGTGCAGTGGTTGAGAGACCGCCTGCCAATGCAGGGGACACGGGTTCGAGCCCTGGTCCGGGAAGATCCCACATGCCGCAGAGCGGCTGGGCCCGTGAGCCATGGCCGATGAGCCTGCGCGTCCGGAGCCTGTGCTCCGCAGCGGGAGAGGCCACAACAGTGAGAGGCCCGCGTACCACCAAAAAAAAAAATACTGATAGAATTCTTTGAAAAAAGGGCAACTTCAGCTTGAAACAGTTTTAATTTTCTTATATATTGTTGATTTGCTTTGCACTGCTAAGTTTTTTTAATGTTTTATGTGAAGGTGTCAGTATTTTATAATCCTGTGGGTTTCATATAACAGCTTTATTGAGATATAATTCACATACCATACAACTCACCCACTTAAAGCATACAATTCAGTGGTTTTTAGCATATTCAGAGTTGTGCAACCATCACCACAATCAATTTTAGATCATTTTCATTGCTCCAAAAAGAAATGCCATCCCCATTAGCAGTCACTCCCCATTTCACCCAGGCCCCCTCCCCTAACCCTACACAACCACTAATCTACTTTTTGTCTTTCTAGTTGCCTATTCTGGACATTTCATATAAATGGAATCCTACAGTATCTGCTCTTTTATGACTAGCCTCTTGCACTTAGCATAATGTTTTCAAAAAAGGTTCATCCATATTGTATCGTGTCACTACCAAGTTCCTTTCTCTTTTTTTTTTTTTTTTTTTTTTTTTGGTACTTGCCAAGTCTGTAATGGTTTCTGCCCAGAGTTTATTACTAAGTTAACTCCCAAAGAGTAAATATGCCACTAAAAAGATTGAGGCACTTTTAAAATTTAGAATTATTTGAACATTAGCCAAGTAAAATTATCTAATATTAGCTATTTTATGTGATTTGAGCCAATAGTTTGTTTTTTAAATTTTTTATTTTCATCAAAGTAATATATGCACATAGTTTTTAAAAGTCACATTTTCTTTTTTTTTTTTTTTTTTTTTTTTTTTTGCGGTATGTGGGCCTCTCACTGTTGTGGCCTTTCCCCGTTGCGGAGCACAGGCTCCAGACATGCAGGCTCAGCGGCCATGGCTCACGGGCCCAGCCCTCCATGGCACATGGGTTCCTCCCGGACCCGGGCACGAACCCGTGTCCCCTGCAACAGCAGGCGGACTCTCAATCACTGTGCCACCAGGGAAGCCCTAAAAGTCACATTTTCTTAAACAGTCCTCTCCTTACTCTTAGCCCTGCTTCACGGAGGAAGCTACTTTCAGCCCTTTAGCTACTGCTTGCATTATTTGACTCCATATTTCTAAATAGTATCTTATATAATACATCTCCTGGATATATCAATTTTGGTATTATTTTTCATAGTAAATAGGACTTTATCTTTCTTACATCATCCCCAAATTAATTTTCCCAGTATAATGTGTCACAATTTTGGATTAAGTCAATATTCAGTGTTTATATAAATATTGTTCACTGCTAAGCTTTTAAGTGTAGTGTGCTGAAGATTACCTTCCCCTCTGGCAAATTTTTTTATTTTCTTGTAGCTAATAAACCACTTGATTTCTTTCATTCCCTTAGTTTTCTGTATATTCATCACTAATTATTCCTAAATTCCACACCTGGATTGTAACCCCTCTAAGTACTGCAGTTTTCCTCTGTCAGTTTTTTTCCTCCATCCTGCTTCCAGTCAGACTGATGGCTCTCTAGGCCTGCTACAGAGCTGTTGTCCTAGCACTTTATGCACCAGCATCCTAGGACTTTCCTTCACCTCTTCTCTATTAGATACCCAATTTTCTGGCTCCCATGCCTGCCTGCCTTCTTTTTTTTTTTTCCCCTTGTGGAGCACAGGCTCCAGACGCACAGGCTCAGTGGCCATGGCTCACGGGCCCAGCCGCCCCGTGGCATGTGGGATCTTCCCGGACCAGGGCACGAACCCGTGTCCCCTGCATCAGCAGGCAGACTCTCAACCACTGTGCCACCAGGGAAGCCCCTGCCTGCCTTCTTTATGTAATCCTTTGTTATGGTGAAGCACATCCTCATAGCGTCGCAATACAAGGTCATTGGAAGGTAAAATGCTTGAGGACCTTATATGTCTGAAAATGTTTTTATTCTGCTCTCATGCTTGATTAATAACGTGGCTGGGTGTAAAATTCTAGATTGAAAGGCATTTTCCTGTGGACATTTGAAAGCATTGCCCTGATACCTTTAGCTTCTGGGGCTGTTATTGAGATGTCTGTTGCCATTTTACTTTCATACTTTTTGTAAGAATGACCTGTCCCTGCTCTGTGGAAGAGGCATATATACATATTACACCAAGTATGGCAAATGCCTTAGTCTCACAGTCTACCAAAGAAGCAGTTCACAAAATCAGAACAGAAAACAGAAGCTACAATTTGCTACCAAAGAAAAGGCAGATTTTTTGTGTGTGGTGTGTGTTGGTATGATGTGCCTTACAGAGGCAAGGTCAAAATTTGCGATCAGGGTCACTTACTTCTGAACAGACTTGATCACCTTTGATGAGAATTTTCAACTGTAAAAGTAGTACATGAGGGCTTCCCTGGTGGCGCAGCGGTTGTGAGTCCGCCTGCCGATGCAGGGGACACGGGTTCGTGCCCCGGTCCGGGAGGATCCCACGTGCCGCGGAGCGGCTGGGCCCGTGAGCCATGGCCGCTGAGCCTGCGCGTCCGGAGCCTGTGCTCCGCAACGGGAGAGGCCACAACGGTGAGAGGCCCGCGTACCAAAAAAAAAAAAAAAAAAAAAAAAAATTTTAAAAAAAAAAAAAGTAGTACATGAAAGAATACCCATATGAGTAGTAATTAACAATTTTGCCTGAGTTTGGCCAAGTTGATCTGGTCTAAGGAGATTGAGCCCTAGTTAGTTCAGACGTTTAGTTGCCTGTTCAAAAAAGGTGTTGTAGAATGAGCAGGAACACTTCAGTAATGTTTAACATGATTATGGAATAAGATGTCATGTAACAGATACGTAATACCATGTATTTCTACTAAATATATATATATCATCATTATTTTAATATTTGTACACAAGCAATAAGCCCTAGTACCCGAGATCCTTTTCTAATCCAAAGTAAGTATTGGGTTGAAATCCATATTGACTGAAATAAATAGATAGTAAAATCCTTTAACAATTTTTATCTCTAGTATACTTTAACTCTTACAGTGCCACCCCTATCTCAATAGCAGGTCTTTTAGGTCGAACTATCTCATTATTCCCCAGGCCTTAGTAGTGAATCACATATAGAAAGATTCAGAAGGAAAGGCAACTTCATATTGGTGACTTTGTCTTTTTCCACCACTGAAAAAGGAAATACAAAGACATTCTAAACAGCCGTTGATAAGAAACATGGATCACTCCTTCACCCAAAGGAAGGCTTTGCTGGTAGTTTAATCATTTCATTTACAGTACAATCCCAAACCTAGTACACGTCAAGATTCAACTGATGATACTACATTTCATAGACAAAAACAAATTATTAAAGCTACCGTTTAACAGTGATAATCCCAAAATATACAGTAGATAAGTGTGGGTATGGGGGGGTGTGCATGTGCATACCAGTCAAGTAGGTAACTAGTGTGGTTTCGGTTCTGTATAACATCCTTCAGTGTGAGTGGTACATGGATCACGTTAACTAATATTTTTCCTGACTAAGAACAAATGTCTTCACCTTTACCATTCTTATGTTTTACAGAGGTCTCTTCATTATTGATGACAAAGGAATCCTAAGACAGATTACTCTGAATGACCTTCCTGTGGGTAGATCTGTGGATGAGACACTGCGTTTGGTTCAAGCATTCCAGTACACCGACAAACATGGAGAAGGTGCCCTTCCCTTCTAACCATCAGAGCCTCTTGATTTTTTAGTTTGAGACATACTAGCATAATTAGTTTGGTTCCTCATCTTACAAGTAATTTTCATGGTTCCAAAGTCTTCTGATTGTTTTCAGATTATTAGGTCTTTTAAGCAGATCAAATGATAATTTAAAGTGCTTTTAACAAAATATCACTAATATATTCTACTTACTGAATAGGATGGACAAAATATTATTTTCATAGTCCTTTTGGTTAAGCTCAGAGAAGTTTCTGCTACTGTAATTTTTCAAATTATGTTTCTATAAACTTAAAATGCACCAGCCAATCTGGCAGTATCTAGTAACGTAGGTGTTATTTGCATGTTTACATTATTTGATTTAGCTTTTTTCCTCAAAGTAATTCAGAAATCCTTAAGGTTATTCAGTATCACACTGGTAATCTGTCATTTCATCCTTTCACTTCAAGTTTTTATAGTAGCCAAATGGAGAAGGTCACATCTTCTTAAAATAGAACACACGTTATATATTCCTTTCAAAAGTGTAACCCAGGGGCTTCCCTGGTGGCGCAGTGGTTGAGAATCCGCCTGCCAATGCAGGGGACACCGGTTCGAGCCCTGGTCTGGGAAGATCCCACATGCCGCAGAGCAACTGGGCCCATGAGCCACAACTACTGAGCCTGCGTGTCTGGAGCCTGTGCTCCACAACAAGAGAGGCCACGATATGAGAGGCCCGCGTACCGCGGATGAACAGTGGCCCCCACTCACCGCAACTAGAGAAAGCCCTAGCACAGAAACAAAGACCCAAGACAGCAAAAAATAAATAAATAAATAATTTTTTTTAAAGGTGTAACTCAGTGCCTGAGTCGGGGTGCACTCTAAATCAAGGGGAAATCCTACCTTCCAAATAATGTTAAAGTCTCTTTTGACAAACAGTGAACCATGGCATCAGTACAAAATACTGCAGGACAAAGCAGATAAGCTTAGGGGAATGTGCATTCAAGGAATTTTTGCTGTACCCAGACCTTTCAGTTTACCAGATTCCCATACTTTCCAGCTGTATTAGACGAACACTCAATTTGGTTTCTTCTATTGTAAATGTAACTAAACATAATTGACAAAAGTGAAAATAGATTAGCTGCCTGCTGATAAGCTCCATGACTAAAATTTCTTGCAGCAAGCCAGTAAGCTAACAGAAGTCAAGTGTCCTGTAGCAATGTTCTCATTAATACAGGCTCTATTTTCAGTTTCATTTGGAAAAAGAAAACACAAGAGCTGCTAAAGAGAACTGAACTCTGTTTTTAACTGTCTTTTGCCAATTTTTGTTTCTTTCAGTCTGCCCTGCAGGATGGAAACCTGGTAGTGAAACAGTAAGTCAAATTGATTTTTCTGTTAAGAGGATGGCTGGGGCAAAAAAAAAAAAAAAGCCAACCCTAGGATAATCTTTCCTTGTAATAGAACTGCCTTGATTTTGTAAATGAAGTAAACATTGCTAGGCAGAACTCATAAGACTACCGGCATTCTCTGGACTCTACAGAGAGGAGCTGAAACTGGGAAAGGAGAATATGGGACCTGATGCTGTGAATTTTAAAGCCAAGTATACAGAGAAAGATACCATTAAAAAGGGGGGGGGGAACAATGGAGACGTGGTAGAATCAATTCAGGGCAAAGAAAACAGTCACAAGCAAAACCTTCAGTGTATATTAAAAGCTTTTAAGAAAATCTGGCTTACTGGAGGCAGACACCAAAAACAATGGGAACTACGAACCTGCAGCCTGTGAAAAGGAGATCCCAAACACAGTAAGATAGGCAAAACGAGAAAACAGAGAAACACACAGCAGATGAAGGAGCAACGTAAAAACCCACCTGACCAAACAAATGAAGAGGAAATAGGTAGTCTATCTGAAAAAGAATTCAGAGTAATCACAGTAAAGATGATCCAAAATCTTGGAAATCGAATGGAGAAAATACAAGAAACGTTTAACAAGGACCAAGAAGAACTAAAGAGCAAACGAACAATGATGAACAACACAATAAATGAAATCAAAAATTCTCTAGAAGGGATCAATAGCAGAATAACTGAGGCAGAAGAATGGATAAGTGACCTGGAAGATAAAATAGTAGAAATAACTACTGCAGAGCAGAATAAGAAAAAAGAATGAAAGGAATTGAGGACAGTCTCAGAGACCTCTGGGACAACATTAAACGCACCAACATTCGAATTATACGGGTCCCAGAAGAAGAAGAGAAAAAGAAAGGGTCTGAGAAAATACTTGAAGAGATTATAGTTGAAAACAATCAGATTAATTAACAAATCCATCATCTCACAGTTAGCCTTTTTTGTGTGGGGTGAGAAGGCTTAAGATCTACTCTTCTAGCAAATTTCAAGTATGCCAACAGTATTAACTGTAGTCAACCGTGCTGTGCATCAGCTCCCCAGAACTTATTCATCCTAAAACTGAAGGCTTATACCCTTTGACCAGCGTCTCCCCATTTCCCCCAGCCCCAGCCCCTGGCAACCACCATTCTACTCCGTTTTATTCATTCAACAGACATTCCTTGAGCACCTGCTAGATGGCAACTATTCAAACTTGGATGATAGCCAGATGATACTTGCTAGTGAACACCATAGCCAGTGTCCCAGCCCTCAGAGTTACATTCTGATTTTAGTTGTGGCCAATACTTTTAGAAACAGGTTGATGGGAGTTGGTGGGACAGTGCCTGGGATGGAGATAAAGTGGTCAGGAAAGACTTCGCAGATGATATGTGAGCTGAAACGTGAGTGAAGAAAGGGAGCCAGTAGTGCATGGAGCCGTGCAGAAAGAGCAGCAGGGGCAGAGGCCCTGAGGCCGGAAGCGGCTCAGCGTGGTGGGGGAGCAGAAAGGGCCGGCACGTGCAGGACGCTGAGCTGTGGGAATGGGAGAGGACGCCAGTGTCCCAGCGCACGGAGGGTTGGCATCCCATGAGTTGACTGAGCAATGTGCAGTCCCTCGTGACCACAGGGAGGGCGGCGGGTGGTTTGAGGATAGGGCAAGGGTAGGATGAGGAAAAGGAAGTATGAACTAGTTCAAGAACTACAGCTGTGAAGGGAAGAAAGCAAAAAAAACAGCTGGAGAGGGGGATGTAGGATCAGAAAAGGGTTGGTGGTGGCGTTTCTTTGAAGATAGATGTATTTTTCATCTCCATTGCACAGGCCTCCCGATTGGTCTCCCCGACCTCAGTTTCTCTCCTCTCCAGTGCCTGTCATCTGCAGACCGGAACCTCTTAGTGGCTCTGCAGTACAAAGTCCTCATGCTCGGGCATGGCCTTCAAACTTGTGCCTTCTCTCTTCCACTGCCTCTCCCTGGTCATTGTCCCATGATTCACGCACACACATACACATGCACACATGCTGTGCTCCCACCAAATCACGTGACTCATCTTTCCCCAAACCAAGCCCTACCCTGTCACGCTTTTGTGCCTTTGCTCAGGTCTTTCTTTCTGTAGCCTGGAGTACCTCTCTCCCCTTCCCTAAATTCTCCAAATTCTTTTCTCAAGACCAACTTAAATGCTACTTCTACTCTGAGGCCTTCCCTGATGCCTTCTCAGCTCTGCTGAGTCACAGAGCCTGTGTCCTAGTTTTATGTGTTGCATCAAAAGCAGTTCTGTACACGTACATCTTCCCCACGTGCTTGTACGAGCCTCCAAGAAGGGGACTTCAGTGGTTACCACTGGATCCCCCACTGTGCGGCACACTGCTGGCACCCAGTGGTTATGCCATAAGTACTCTTGAATTGAATTGGAATGCGGCGAGATTATATATTGGCAAAGACAAAATACTCCTGGAGTGATGCCTGAAATTAGGTAACATTTGTTTTATGCTGAAGAAAATGCATATAGAACTATCATAAGCTGATTACTACAATAAATTACAAGGTTATCTTTTTATATAGGGATAGATGTACTTTACCTGTAACTAGCAAGTAACAGTTAATGTGAGAAATTAGAAACCTAGGAGGTTTCTAAGGCTGTAACACTCTAGGAGGGAACACCTTTTCTTTCAGAGTATTTGTCCATTCACTAAATAGGTACTCATGTTGTTTTTAGAGTACTTCTTTTACTTTGCGGTTTGAGATTAAAAGGTTAGAGTTCTGGACCTCCAAGCAATCCATTTGAACCCACTGCCCCCTTTTCAGGTTGTAGCATCCCATCACTTCCTCAGCAGATGATTTTTAAAATACATTAACATCTGTAGCCATGCTCTCTTAACATGTTTGATTTAATTAGACCATACCTGAAGATGCCATGAAAGCCTGGTGGCAAAGAGAAGAGCTCTAAGTAAATTTGAGGGTGCTTGAGTACACATGTTAATTTACTAGCAAATTATTTGCCTTCTGCGATAGCTGAGATTAGCAGGACAAATCCAGTTTTTCCTAAATATATATGATATAATTTGGTACACAAAATTATCTTTAGTCAAGAGATAAGCAACTGATGTCAGACTACTGTTGATATACTTCAGCTTTTAAAATGAATAATTTGCATTTTTTCTTTAACAGATTATCCCAGATCCAGCTGGAAAGTTGAAGTATTTTGATAAACTGAACTGAAAAATACTTCCTCAGGTCATGATGCTTGAAACTTCTCATTAAAGTTCACCGTTTTAATATCACATTGTGTTGCAGCAGTAATTTCTTGAATAATATAAAAATCCGTGTCAGGGTCCAAAGATATTTAGTGTTTGGTAGACACTGATGCCAAAAGGTAGGCAGTTATTCTCTATCTTTCCAAAATACAAAAATGTCACACTGGCTCAAAGTGGTAACAAGAGTAATAACTAACATTTATGGAGCACATGCCATCTACCAGGCATTGTGTTAGGAGGTTAGGTGCATTATTTCACTTAATTCTCACAGCAACTCTTTGAATTCTTTATCTTACAGATAAGGAAACAGCTAGCTAGCAAAGGTAGACTCAGTCTTTGAACCCAGACAGGCTAATTTCTAGTTTCGGGGCTGTTACCACTCCACTGTGGCTCACCTCTCTGTACCTTTGAGGGTGGCAGGAAAGAATAGGTTGGGAGCACAGTCACCTTCTATAGCGTCTGGTAGGGACGGTGAACCCCAGACTCTCTGTATACAACATAAAACCCCTTGGTTCCTCCTTTTTTCCAAATTTACATTTACAGCTTGTACTAAATTTATAAGTAACAACTTACATGTTTATATTAACAATGGGAGTTCCCTGGTGGCCTGGTGGTTAGGATTCCGGGCTTTCACTGCCGTGGCCCGGGTTCAATCCCTGGTTGGGGAACTAAGATCCTGCAAGCCGCGTGGTGCAGCCAAAAAAAAAAAAAATGGTATTTAGTTTAACAGAAGTTGAATCCCTAAGTATATGTAGCCAGCTATTCACAAATGACCACATATAAAGCTGAACTCCAGTGGTACTTTGTCACCCCAGTATGGCAATGGCTTTACTATACTTAACTTATATACATGCCATGCAGTTTAAGGGAACTGGGACCCGAGAGCATCTGCCTCGTCCTGTCTTCCACGCTAATCCCCTCTCAACACTCGCAAAAAGCCCCTCGCCCCAGGGGAGGCCGTCCTAGAGTTGGGGATGTCCCTGGCCTCCTGGCTGACGCTCTGAGTTCTGTCATAAACGGCAGGGGATTAGTGACAGGCATTCGGACATGGACACGGGAATCCAACTGCCATTTATCACCCTTTGCTATAGCGAAGTATGTTCTAAGTGCTGGCTTACAGTCAACATTTTAGAAGCCAACTATTAGTGAAGTTGAAGACTGCTACTACTTTGGTGTTCAGACAGGTTTGTGATAACCTTGTCAATCAATACTTGCAATACAATTGGAATCTTATTCTCAGGTTTCCTCTTTCCAATCTGAGAAGTACAAATTGTTTTACTCATGGAATAAACTTGTATCTTCTTGATTAATAGTTACCATTCTTTGGAGCTTTTCTAGCCTCATGTTCATTTTAGGTATGTTTACAAGGAAGACAGCTATTTTTGGATCCATTCAAAAAAGCCAGTCATTAATGTTTTCATTCAACTTTCAGGAACTATTGATCACCTACTCTAAACACTTGGCCTATATCAGTGACCAAAGACAAATTTCTGCCCTCAAAGAGCTTAGTATTTGATTACAAGCAGGTCCTAATAGTATAATTTCCAGGTACCTACAAATAAGTGAAACTACATCCTGACTCACCACTTTTCATATTAACTGGGTAATGTTACTAGCCTATAAATGCACTCCTTGGTCCCTTTTATCCCTTCAAACAGCTGACTTCTGAAAGACCGCAGGCCCAAAAGTATACCCTAAAGATGACCTCATGTGGCCATTTACAGAAGGCTAGAAAGAGTGTTCCAAAAGAACAGTCCCCTGCCCTGCTGGAGAGGATAAGCCCAGGCCTGAGTAGGATGAACTACAAGGGACAACTCCCAAACATGCTGACCTCCCGTAATCTACAGCAGTGGTCCTCAACTGGGCACAGTTTTCCCAAGGGACATAGTAATGTCTGGAGATGTTTTTGGTTGTCAACTATGGGAATGCTACTGGCATCTAGTGGGTAGATGTCAAGGATGCCGCTAGACATCCTACAATGCACAGGACATACAACACAATTATCTGGTCCAAGTTGTCAATAGTAGTGAGGTTGAGAAACCCTTCTCTAGGGACAGTTGCCAACAGATTATGGGAAGGAGACCAGTGTAGTTTAGTAGCTACCTGTGCAACAGGAGGACAGACCATGCCATGACAGTAGAAGCTTATCCAAAATAATAGGTCAAGAGGTGGCCCGAAGTCTCTATGAAACACACTAGGCAATGTCTTTTCAGTGCACTTACATATATATGAATAACATCTGTGATTCCCTGCTTCTCCCTCAAATTTCTAACCTTCTGTTGAATATTCCCCAATTAAGCCTGGCCAGTGTTCTGACCTTTACAATGATCGGAGTGGACTGCTCTTGCAGGGATTCTTAGTCCCCAGAATCTCATGCAAGGAATCATTCCCACTCCCATGATTTCTTCTATATCCAAGGGCACATCTAATCCTATACCCTAAACTTTCTATGTCAGCAGACTTCCAAGTTTTATATTTTGTTCTTAAATACATTAACCACTATTTTATTAATGATATTTTTGTACCCTGACCCCCCGTATGATACCATGGAATGCATCCTTGTATTCTGTTACCCATGAATTCTGATGTTATGTCACTGAAATATCTTTGAGTAGAATTCTTAACATATGAATGTGAAGAAATATGTATTTCGGGTAAACAGGTCCATAAAGGTCTCCATGCCAGTGTATGCAGGGGGGTGTATAAATATTAATATGTTTGTGTGTATACATGCATATACATACACACGTCTATAAAATCATTAAATTTTTTACTTAGCTTTTAAAAGGAAATAAAATATAGCTACTGTGTATTTAGTCTTAGACAGCAAAGCAACTTTGAGCAATTCCACTATTAATGTAATAACACAATTTGGGCATAATGTTGTACACAAGTAAAATCCTAAAAAAAAATTTTTAAAGATCCACCTTCCTGAGCCTTAAGCTTAAATTTTTTAAACAAAAAAGTCAAACACCCAAATTCACCTAAATCATACATTCGTTCATATGGAAGTTATTAACGACATGCACACATGCAATGTACTTTGCTACACAATACAGAGAAAAAGATACGACACAATCCCTTCCCTCAAGAAGCCCACAGTTTCCCAAAGTTGGCATGTAAAAAGAGCAATACAGTGAATAAATGCTAAAAATGCTGACACCTGTGCTGGCTCCAAGGCCGGCATGAGCAACGACAAGGAAATATAGGGATGACAGAACATGTCACAGGAGGGGAGGAGTAAGCCCATTTGTTATTCGTCCACTGAAGGCCGTATCCCCTGCCAGTGTACTGTCCTTATACAAAAAGGCAGTGCTTGGGGCTTCCCTGGTGGCACAGTGGTTAAGAATCCTCCTGCCAATGCAGGGGACATGGGTTCGAGCCCTGGTCCGGGAAGATCCCACATGCCGCGGAGCAACTAAGCCGGTGCACCACAACTACTGAGCGTGTGCTCTAGAGCCCGTGAGCCACAACTACTGAGCCAACGTGCCACAACTACTGAGCCCATGCTCCACAACAAGAGAAGCCACTGCAGTGAGAAGCCCATGCACCACAAACAAAAGTAGCCCCCCTGCTCTCCGCAACTAGAGAAAGCCCACACACAGCAATGAAGACCCAATGCAGCCAAAAATAAAATAAATTTAAAATAAAATAAAAAGGCAGTGCTTGTGACCCAGCCTCAAGAGACAAAGCGTTGACTGTTCTTCCTCTCGTGATCATCTACTGGGAGATGGCACATACTATAGAGTTGATTGGCTAGATTCAGGGGTCCAGTGTATGGCCAAGGATAGAAGGTAAGAATTGAATCTGCAGGCCTGGGTTTGTTAACTTCAAGTTCTGGCCATTTGTGCAGCTCAGCCAGGACATCAGAAAAAGGATTTGCAAGTTTTCTATCAAAGGGAGTTATGCCGCACTGTAACCCAAAGGCCCTGAGATGGCCGCCAGCACACCGAAATCCCCTTGTCCTGAGGCACCTGTCAGGATAAACTAAAAGAGCAACAACTAACGCAAACGATTTTTATTTTTTGTTTTTAAACCAATCTAATTTAGAGGAAAAAATGGAAAAAAAAACTGTTAAATTCAGACCAAACAAAACTAAGTACAACTCAAAGAAGCATGTTACTGTGTACTGAGAGAACCCCTTCCATCAATGACCATGACCCATTTAGATGTATATTTCACACTGTGACCTAGCACACCCATAAATGTGCATGTGCACCATGCACATGCATAACAAGTTTCACACAATACTTACCATTACTATGGGTAATGCATTCTTTTACTTTTGTAATGGTGGCCACAACCCACTAAATTTCATGACCTACTAATGGGTCACTTTTTTTAAACAAATACATACATATAAAATATAAAGTTAAATTTATATATGTATGTGTGTGTAGAAATAAAATCAGGATACAGTAAATGCCTGGCATATCAATACCCTGTCATGTAATTTTCCTTCCATTATGGTACTGTTCATTTGTTTTAGCCATACTATTCCCTCTATTAAAGGTACACAATTTCTGTGACAAAAAAAACAAAAATATCCTACCCTTTCTTTTGTTACTACAATCCTTTCTCTGAGGTATTACTTTATCAATGCCTCTGGCTTACTGAATGGTTTAGAGAAGGTCCTGTTTTTTTCTGAAGCTCCTTTTTTTTTTCTTTAGCATACACATCTTAGCTGGAACTTGATTTTTTAAATTATGTGCATTATAGTCATTAAAATATTTCTCTAACCAAACAGCAAATCAAGCGAAGGGAACTAGGCCTAAATCAGGAAACTCTGGAATGAGAAAGCTGCCTCTCCTTTTATGGAGAAGGAAACAGAACCCAACGAGATGAATCCTCCACCCTATGCCCTGAACTAGCTGGCTGCAGACATAGGTGAGACCTCAGAGGTGCCTAAGAGCCAGCATTCGGGCCAGCAGCACTCCTCCCACATCACACTGCCTGCCCGAAACCCACCCGCTGGACCAGAGGACCCCAAATCCACCTCCGATTGATCCCCTTAGATCAAAATAATCCCATGATACAACAGTTTTACTAGAAGCAACGTGACCGGTCAGGGGTCCTTAAATACGTTTTTGAACTTGCTGAATCCCTATTTTTAATTCCTCTTCCTTGTTATCTATTTTAAAGTAGTTCATTATTTGTTGCCCAGGGAGGGACAGAAAACATTCACAAGTCAATTTAGAGAGTCAATCACAACTGCAGCAAAAGTTTTTCTCTAAGAGCAAATTAAAACAAATGCCCAAAATATTTCAGCCATCCTTGTCTCTTATGGTTGAGACCAGATTGTATTCTCATGTATGTGTCTGTGTACGTGTGTGTGTGTGTGTATCTCACAAGTTAACCCTTTATCACACTAGTTGAGAAAATATGTATGAAATGATGCGGCAAAGGGCCAAGATTCTAGACCTAGTCTAGGCCCACCCCACCTAACCCCACCTATATACAGTTACAAGGTGAGCTGTGGGAAGTTACTTTCCCACTCTAAGTCTCACTTTCCTCATCTGAAAAAGTGGGTAATAATGGTATTGACCTCAAAGGCTGATTCTAAGGATTAAATTAGAAAATACATTTTGATGTCATTAGCACAGTGCTAAGAATCCAATATGTGTTAGCCATATATAAAAATTCTTATTTTCTTATGATTACATACTGTGACTGATTTTTTCTTACACTGCACTAACATACAAGTTGCCATGGGGTTCTATATAACCAAATAAAGAATCCGTAATTACTTCCAAATGTTTTCATATTAAAGCATAAAGCACTGAATTTGAGCTTGAGGCTCTTATACAGAAACAGAATAACACAAACTTATATTCTCTGTATCCAAACGGAGGCAAATATCTTATCAACTAACCTTCATCACCTTCCTGATGTGCTTCCTTTCGCCTCCCTCTTCTAATCTATAAAGGAGCCTAATGCTAAAAAATTACTATTCAGGGGCTTCCCTGGTGGCGCAGTGGTCGAGAGTCCGCCTGCCGATGCAGGGGACGCGGGTTCGTGCCCCGGTCCGGGAGGATCCCACGTGCCGCGGAGCGGCTGGGCCCGTGAGCCATGGCCGCTGGGCCTGCGCGTCCGGAGCCTGTGCTCCGCAACGGGAGAGGCCACAACAGCGAGAGGCCCGCGTACCGCAAAGAAAAAAAAAAAAAAAAAAAAAAAAGAAAGAAATTACTATTCAGAATTTGTTGTAAAGTTAAACGCATTGTTACAAGTTAACGTTTCATAAAACATCAGCAGTGACAGCAAGAAATTACACTCCTGTTGAAAAGCAAGACTGCCAACCCTGGAAAGCAGGAAAGTCAGTCAGATCTAAAATGCTGTCCTAAATTTGTTTTTAAGAAACATAATACTAATACTTGATTCTTCATAGCAAAAGAGGGCATAACGATTTACCCCTTAGACAACAGAACACAAAGTATAATCCCAGCTCTGTAAAAGTCATTATAACTCCTAGTGTGTTCCATTTATTCATAGGTATTAACAACAACAACAAAGTCCATGACCAAATAAGTTTCACAAAAGCTGATGTAAAAAGTTAAACAGGTGTTCTAATGGCCCTACTTTTCAGTCTTTTGTAAGCTAATAGGCATTATAAGATACCAGAGGAGAGGTATCCGATGCAATATCTCCTAATGTTACTTGTCAATAAAATGTTTATGACATTTTATAAAATCATATATTGTATTAAGTTGTTTATAATATAAACATATAAAATGTTTATGAAAAAGCATCTCACCAGTGTCCAAGGACTTCACCCAGGAAAGAGAGTTAGATGCTTGGAATTACTCAGCCCCTTGCCATCCAGCCCTAGACACCACTGCTTTTTGAAACTGTTTTTTCTTACCAGCGACCTCTCAATCATCCAACCAGTCGTGTCTCCTCAGTGCTCATCTTTGTGAACTTCCATGACACCATTGGTCACTCTGCACAAAAATGGCTTTGAGAAGCAGGAGGATGACGTAGCTGGGAGCTGTGAATCTGCCTGTTTGCTCATGGAGCCCACACGCCGCCATTTAAGAAGTCCAGCTAGCCTCTTAAGAGAGGCCTGGCTGGCCCCCATCCGTTCCAGCCTCCCCAGCTGATGTGCCAGAAGGTCTAGCCCCTGGCGAGCTCCCAGATGAGCCCAGCCACCCCACAGAATCACATGTGTCTTTTGAAAGATGAAAGGCCTTTTTCTCTGCCCAAATTCATTGAAAAGAAAAATAAAATGTTGAACTCCCTGGGGTGGGGGTGGAGGGCAAACTTCAGCTTTTCAGGACTCAAGCTACTGGCTCTATTCAAAGAGAGGAGAAAGAACAGGTGGTATAGAGAATGCCGGTAGCAAAGGGAACATGTAGACATGTAGAATACTCGGGTTACCACGAGAAATGGAGCCACAGCACCACATGGGCACACAGAACACAGTGCAGAGCACACTAGCATGAAGTGAACTCTTCTAAAGACACCAAAAATAAAGACACCATCCTCGAAGACTGCCCAGTGAAGAACTACCTAAGCGAAAACTAAGAACTTGGTAATAAATGCCTGATGTAAAATGGGGTATCTCAGCATGGACTATTCAATACAAAACTATGTCCAATCCACATTAGGAAGTTCTGTGCTAGACAAGTAGCAGTGCTGATATTGGTTAAAAGCCCACTATTCCTTAAAGAAGAGGGACAAAACACTAAACATCTACAACCTACTGTATATCCCTTGGAGTTCCCCTTTCATCTCATCTTCTTAAAGTCCTGTATTAAAAATAAAAATCTCTGGGGCTTCCCTGGTGGCACAGTGGTTGAGAGTCCGCCTGCCGATGCAGGGGACGCGGGTTCGTGCCGCGGTCCAGGAGGATCCCACATGCCGCGGAGCGGCTGGGCCCGTGAGCCATGGCCGCTGAGCCTGCACGTCTGGAGCCTGTGCTCCGCAGCGGGAGAGGCCACAACGGTGAGAGGCCCGTGGACCGCAAAAATAAAAATAAAAAATAAAAAAATAAAAATCTCTAGCTCTTATAAAAACTTTTACTGGTAGAAAACATATTTTGATTTAAAAATCTGATATTCAAAATTACTTGAACAAGTAATTTAAAGAGACAATAAGCAATTTTTTAAGAATTCAGTCTCAATAGAATTCAAAGAAAGGCAATTAATGAATGTCATTTTTCACCTACTGAAATGGCAAAGATGTTTTTATTTTTTTTTATTTTTTATTTTTTTTGCGGTACGTGGGCCTCTCACTGTTGTGGCCTCTCCCGATGCGGAGCGCAGGCTCCGGACGCGCAGGCCTAGCGGCCATGGCTCACGGGCTTAGTTGCTCCGCGGCATGTGGGATCTTCCCGGACCAGGGCACGAACCCGTGTCTCCTGCATCGGCAGGCGGATTCTCAACCACTGCGCCACCAGGGAATCCCAAAGATGTTTTTAAAAGTAAAGGATAAGGGCTTTCTTGGTGGTGCAGTGGTTAAGAATCCTCCTGCCAATGCAGGGGACATGGGTCCAAGCCCTGGTCCAGGAAGATCCCACATACTGCAGAGCAACCAAGCCCATGCACCACAACAACTACTGAGCCTGTGCTCTACAGCCCGTGAGCCACAACTACTGAGCCCGTGTGCCACAACTACTGTGCCCACGTGCCACAACTACTGAAGCCCACGTGCCTAGAGCCTGGCTGTGCTCTGCAACAAGAGAAGCCACCGCGATGAGAAGCCCACGCAGCACAACGACGATTAGCCCCCACTCACGGCAACCAGAAAAAGCCTGCGCACAGCAACACCCAACACAGCCAAAAATAAATAAAATAAATTTTTTTTTAAAAAGTAAAGGATAAAATTCAGCCAAGTTCAAGGAAATTGCTAATGAGTTAAGTGCATGTGTACAACTGCTCTGGAGGGTTACGTGAACTATTCAAAGCCTTGAATGTGTGCATATGATTTTGACCTACAGATCACTTATCAACGATTTTCCAAAGGAAATAGCTTAAGGATTAAATGTTTTAGTTTTAGGATATTTACTGCAACATTTCTTACAACAGCGAGAAAAGTTCTTGCAAAAGCTTCTGTGTACAGCAATAAGTGATTAAATGCATAACGTACAATCTATACACCAGCATGCAGTAGGTCCCTTAACTGAACTCCCCTTAACACATTCACACAACTCCCCAGGGCCGTCCCGTCCTGCGAGGCAGCTCAGGGACCTCACTGGGTTACAGGCAGATCTGCAAAATGCTGTACTGAAGGGCCAGGTGAAGCTCAGCATGGTAGTAAGTGCAGCGAGGAGGGCGAGGACTGATGCTAGCAAGCTTACGGTGCAGCACACGCTGGGTGCCGTGAGTCCAAGTGCACGCCTCCAGAGTAGTTGTTTGTTCCCATGACTATTTATGCCAGAAGTGCTCATTCATATTAACTGTAGTTTCAATAAACATTAAATTAATACAAATTTTTTTAAAAGCACTCCAGCCAATTCTGGGGCAAAGCCAAGTTTGTGACCGCTGTTCTAGAACCCACACAAGACTGTTTCTTTCCTGGGAGGACCTTTTCAGAGATGAATTTTTTCCCTCTGTGCAGCCTGGTTTCTCTCTCTTCTGAACTTGATCAACTTCCCATCCCATCAAAGGAGAAACTGGGTCTTGGCTGCAGACTCGTGGGAATACGTCCCTTTGGGTTCCTAGGGGGCACTGTGACATTGGGTACGGCCTCCCTTGCTATCAATACGTTCCCAGCTTTACTGTTTACTTTAGAACCAGGTAGTGTGAATCCCAGCACCACCAGCTACTAGCTGAGGGAGTCTGAGAAAATTATTAACATCTCTGTGCTTCAGATTCCTGAGTGGCCAAACCCTACAAGCAGGTTACAGAACCTACCTCATAGTGTTGGTGGAAGAAGTAAACACGTCAAGTGCTTAAGAGAGTGCCTATCTAGCACGTGGCAAGTGCTCTGTGAGCATAAACATCTGTAATTATTATTACTGTTCAGGTTTTTTAATCAGATATATGCTGCCCAGCCCCTAGCAGAGTGTGCTGAAGAGCTGTCAGGTGAACGGAAGAATGAACACTGGGTCCTGTGTCTCCTGTGTTCACCATCTGTGAACACCTCCTATTGGCACGGTTCCTTTTTTTTTGATACACCTTTATTGGAGTATAATTGCTTCACAGTGCTGTGTTACTCTCTTTTGTACAGCAAAGTGAATCAGCCATATGCACACGTATATCCCCATATCCCCTCCCTCCCTATCCCACCCCTCTAGGTGGTCACAAAGCACCGAGCTGGTCTCCCTGTGCTATGCGGCTGCTTCCCACTAGCTAGCTATTTAGTGTATATGTGTCAATGCTACTCTCACTACGCCCTAGCTTTCTCTTCCCCCCACCCGCCAGTGTACTCAAGTCCATTCTCTATAAAGCATCTTTATTCCTGTCCTGCCACTAGGTTCATCAGTATCATTTTTGCTTTTAGATTCCATATATGTGTTAGCATACTGTATTTGTTTTTCTCTTTCTGACTTACTTTACTCTGTATGACAGATTCTAGGTCCATCCACCTCACTACAAATAACTCAATTCCGTTTCTTTTTATGGCTGAGTAATATTCCATTGTATATATGTGCCACATCTTCTTTATCCATTCATCTGTCGATGGACATTTAGGTTGCTTCCATGTCCTGGCTATTGTAAATAGTGCTGCAATGAACATTGTGGTACATGACTCTTTTTGAATTACGGTTTTCTCAGGGTATATGCCCAGGAGTGGGGTTGCTTGGGTCATACGGTAGTTTTATTTGTAGTTTTTTAAGGAACCTCCATACTGTTCTCCATAGTGACTGTATCAATTTACATCCCCACCAACAGTGCAGGAGGGTTCCCTTTTCACCACACTCTCTCCAGCATTTACTGTTTCTAGATTTTTTGATAATGGGCATTCTGACCGGTGTGAGGTGATATCTCATCGTAGTTTTTTGGTTTTGTTTTTGTTTTTGCGGTACACGGGCCTTTCACTGTTGTGGCCTCTCCCATTGTGGAGCACAGGCTCCGGACGCGCAGGCTCAGCGGCCATGGCTCACAGGCCCAGCCGCTCCGCGGCACGTGGGATCTTCCCGGACCGGGGCACGAACCCGCGTCCCCTGCATCGGCAGGCGGACTCTCAACCACTGCACCACCAGGGAAGCCCTCATTGTAGTTTTGATTTGCATTTCTCTAATAATTAGTGATGTGGAGCATCTTTTCATGTGCCTCTTGGCCATCTGTATGTCTTCTTTGGTGAAATGTCTATTTAGGTCTTCCACCCATTTTTTAATTGGGTTGTTTGTTTTTTTGATATTGAGCTCCATGAGCTGTTTGTATATTTTGGAGATTAATCCTTTGTCCATTGTTTGATTAGCAAATATTTTCTCCCATTCTGAGGGTTGTCTTTTCGTCTTGTTTATGGTTTCCTTTGCCCTGCAAAAGCTTGTAAGTTTCATTAGGTCCCCTTTGTTTATTTTTGTTTTTATTTTCATTACTCTAGGAAGTGGGTCAAAAAAGAACTTGCTGTTGTTTATGTCAGAGTGTTTTTCCTATGTTTTCCTCCAAGAGTTTTATAGTGTCTGGTCTTACATTTAGGTCTTTAATCCATTTGAAGTTTTTGTGTATGGTGTTAGGGAGTGTTCTAATTTCATTCTTTTACATGTAGCTGTCCAGTTTGCCCAGCACCACTTATTGAAGAGGCTGTCTTTTCTCCACTGTATGTTCTTGCCTCCTTTGTCATAAATTAGGTGACCATATGTGCGTGGGTTTATCTCTGGGTTTTCTATCCTGTTCCACTGATCTACATTTCTGTTTTTGTGCCAGTACCAAACCATCTTGATCACTGTACCTTTGGAGTATAGTTTAAAGTCAGGGAGCCTGATTCCTCCAGCTCCATTTTTCTTTCTCAAGATTGCTTTGGCTATTCAGGGTCTTTTGTGTTTCCTTGCTATGGTTTCAGATCTAAAGCTTCCCACAAATCCTTACAAATGCTATATTTTTTGTTGAATCCCTTTACTACAACTTTTCATGTACCCTCTGCTAACAACAGAAGCTGGGAAATAGAAGGAGGCAAAAATACAAAGGAGGGCTTCCCTGGTGGTGCAGTGGTTGAGAATCTGCCTGCTAATGCAGGGAACACGGGTTCTAGCCCTGGTCTGGGAGGATCCCACATGCCACGGAGCAACTAGGTCCATGAGCCACAACTACTTAGCCTGCGCGTCTGGAGCCTGTGCTCCGCAACAAGAGAGGCCGCGATATCGAGAGGCCCACGCACCACGATGAAGTGTGGCCCCCGCTTGCCACAACTAGAGAAAGCCCTCGCACAGAAATGAAGACCCAACGCAGCCAAAATAAATGAATAAATTAACAAACTCCTACCCCCAACATTAAAAAAATACAAAGGAATCACATAGGGTTGATGGCATTTAAATAATACAGGGTATTGAAGTAAAGGTCAGGTCTATAGGATGCCCTCCAAATGCCCTGGCAGGAAACCATGTAGATTGATGGTTGCAATATGTGTAAGAAAAGAATGTGTCCAGTCACATAAAAAGGCATTCAGCCCTCATTTCCTGAGTAGACAGGAGGAAACGTGGTAGGTTCACAATTTAAATTGTCTTGAAAGTATTTATTATTCAATAATTCTTTCCCCCTCTGCCCCACCCAGCCATTCTCTCATTCTACTTTTCTGATCAACCTAAAAGCTGAATACATCCTTCTTCTCTATGGAGGATGAGAATAAACACTAAGAGCAATATACTTGCTCAGGCCTTCATCAGGCACCGTGTCACTGTGGGGCACTGGCCTTTAACAAACGCGGTCTTCCTAGGGCTTGATGAGGTAGTCCTTTTTCAAGGTCACTGGTGCACTCATGGAGCTGAAATGCCTCTGCCCATCTAAGTACAACATGGACTCTGGAACATAAGAGAGAGAGCTCTGGAGACACATGCAGCACCTAAGAAAATCACTATACAAACACAAAACTACTTGGGAACACTGGGACAGCAATGAAAATTCAAAACCGGCACTAGGCATGTGCTGCTGGGCCAGGGAGTACCTCGACTCCGGCCCTTTGGCTGGACCGGTCCTGACCACCAGTGGCTGCCTGCAGCTGACAATGGCCCTTCAGACAAGAGCCAGGTAGGCAGAGAAGCAATGGCCACCTGAACGCCATGAGGCATCCTGGCCTTCAGGGCTGCAGAATCTCAAAAGCACAATCCCCTAAAGACATGCTCTAGGGCTGATGGGCATCAGAGTACTTCCTACAACAATTTAAAAGGAGAGAAATGTCTTTAAAAGTTCCCCTCATTAGGGACAAGCAGTCATTTGCCACTTACCTCCATATGTTCTGGGGAAAACCAAGGGCACTTCTTTTTCCGACATGAACGTGAAATGAAAGACATTGGTGGTCATATGCTCTTTATCCTGTAGAGAGGCCACCTCACTGTGTACTCTGACTTGAATGTAATTTCCCTGAGTAAAGCAAACCTAAGCGATTATGGACATGATAGTTAGTTAACTGCATCAGGAAGGGGGAAGAAAGCAGTCATAAGAGAAACGGTGGCTTTAGAATATAAAAACCTCTCTTCTAGGCCCAAATAATAAAAATTGTATTTCATCTCTCATCGCACACCTACCTGCGAAGAAAGAAACAGCAATGATCCAACCTCAACAGGTTTCTGAAACATGATGTCATCCACAGTGACTATAAATGGTCGGGAACCACTATTGGGAAAACACAGTACTTAGGGTCAACTGCAAAATTCAGATGATCTCTAGTTTTTTCCTGACAATCAGCTGAAGCAAACTTTAAATGATCAAAGAATAAACCTAGAGAGGGAGGGAATAACCATACCAGACGGTAAGAGATGACACTGTGACCAGATCAGTACCTAAATCATCTTTCCCCTTCTGTGTATCATCACCCCTTTTTCTCAGCAGGCATTTAATGTACTAAGTGACAACATCAGAGCAAGAGGCTTCTAAAATGAAGATCAAACCCACCTGGTACCAGTGTGGCATTTATTTAACAACACAATATATTCCCAAACACATCCAGACGGGTCCAAAATGTTTCACTGAGTGAGGCAGTATAAACGGCTTCTCAGGAGCTAAGACTACCTTAAATCCAACTCACCCGAAGTTACAAGCAGTAGCCCATCCAAGTTCATATGCTCTCCTCATAAGGAAACCACCAAAGATTCGATTGAAAATATTCCGCTCCTACAGGACATAAAATAAATATTAATAAATACAAGCCCTGTGATGATCCGAATCTGTAAAAGAAAGGAATTCACAATGCCATAGAACAGAGGTCAGTTTGAAGGCGTGTCAACTCTTAGGTGGGTGTCATAAGTCCAAGTTATCCTGTTTAGAAGATTTTTCACTAAATTCCAATACCTGAGGGTGGCAAATATCCAAGCTCTTCAGTTTTGAGTTCTCCATCCACACTGCATTAGGAGGCAAAACTCGACTTCGAAAACTTACAGTCCTGTACAAATGGAGATTGAGTAAACCCTATCAATGTCATGGTTTTGCTGCTGAAAAGTAAAATATTTGCAAACAATGCCCAGTATGTTCAAGCAAGTGTAGCTCTGGAGAAGGCCAAGGTTTCGATGCTTTCCCAACCACGAATCTCACCATCCTAACTTACTTTGGATCCAGCGTGTTAAGAAACATCTCATGTATGGTTGTCCTCTCCTCAGCAGTAGGAGCCATTTTCAGTAATGACATGGAGCTGAAGGCGACCCTTGTCCCCTTGTTCACTGGAACAGGAGACAATAAGGAGCTATGATCAGGAGGGCCACACTACAGCACTGGGCTGCCAACCGAGGCTGCCTCGGACCCTATAAACACAGTATTTCCAGATTTCAAAAAGCCCACTGGAAATTGCACATCTATCCCAGAGAAGGCTGCTGAGGCTACATAACACTTTCAGTGATTTTTTGCTTTCAGATGGAAATCATGTCTGCTCAGTGTGAGACCACTTATAATCACCTTGACCTACAGCCCCAACCAGCAGTTATCTCATTAAGATACATTTCCCATTTCATTAAATGTGAGAAAACAAATTACTTCACTTAATATTGTATCATCAATAAAAACCATTCTAAGTATGGACTCTGTGGACACTTTACTGGTATGAGGAGTCCATACATACTCTTAAATAATCTCCTCTGCAATACAGTTAATATGCTTTTTAAATTGTATCTTATTATGAACAAATTAATATACATTCTCCTTGTCTAAAGAGCTCTTCTTCCTCTGGGCTTTCAAGGGTGAGTGGATTCACAAATGCCGGCCTAAAGAGAAGAAAAGAAAAGAAACATTTTAAGACATGCCATTACCTAATAAAAACTGAAGGTGTTCATTTTGGGTAACACTTACTGACTGCTTCACATAAAAACGCTGAACAATTAGGGGAGTCTTCTGGTTACAGACTTATCTACACACTAGAAAGTTCACGTTGTAAAAGGATATGGCCACTTGCCAAAATGTTTCACCTGGTTCTAATTATGAGGAAATAGTCAAATATAGGTTGTAGAACATTCTGTAAGACAACCGGCCTGGACTCTTCAAAAATGTCAATGCCTTCCCAAGGCAATCTACAGATTCAATTCAATCCCTATCAAACTACCAATGGCGTTTTTCACAAAACTAGAAAAAAAAATTCTTAAACTTGTATGGAAACACAAAAGATCCCAAATAGCCAAAGCAATCTTGAGAAAGAAAAACAGAGCTGGAGGAATCAGGCTCCCTGACTTCAGACTATACTACAAAACTAGTCATCAAAACAGTATGGTACTGGCACAAAAACAGAAATATAGATCAATGGAACAGGATAGAAGGCCCAAAAATAAACCCACACACCTATGGTCAATTAATCTATCACAAACGAGGCAAAGAATATACATGGAGAAAAGACAGTCTCTTCAATAAGTGGTGCTGGGAAAACTGGACAGCTACATGTATAAAAACGAAATTAGAACATTCTCTAACACCATACACAAAAATAAACTCAAAGTGGATTAAAGACCTAAATGTAAGACCAAATACTATAAAACTCCTAGAGGAAAACATAGGCAGGATACTCTTTGACATAAATCGCAGCAATATCTTTTGGATCTGTCTCCTAGAGTAATGGAAATAAACACAAAAATAAACAAACGGGACCTAATTAAACTTAGAAGCTTTTGCACAGCAAGGGAAACCATAAACAAAATGAAAAGATAACCCTCAGAATGGGAGAAAATATTTGCAAACGATGCAACTGACAAGGCATTAATCTCCAAAATATACAAACAGCTCATACAGCTCAATATAAAAAAAAAACAACCTGATAAAAAATTGGCAGAAGATCTAAATAGACATTTCTCCAAAGAAGACATACAGATGGCCAAAAGGCACATGAAAAGATGCTCCACATCACTAATTATTAGAGAAATGCCAATCAAAACTACAATGAGATATCACCTCACACCAGTCAGAATGGCCATCATCAAAAAGTCTACAAATAATAAATGCTGGAGGGACTTCCCTGGTGGTCCAGTGGTTAAGACTCTAAGCTCCCAATGCAGGGGGCCCAGGTTCGATCCCTGGTCGGGGAACTAGAGCCCGCAGGCATGCCGCAACTAAGAAATCCGCATGCTACATCTAAAGATCACGCATGCTGCAACTAAGACCTGGTGAAGCCAAGATAAGTAAATAATAAATAAATATTTTAAAATAATAATAGTAACAAATGCTGGAGGGGGTGTGGAGAAAAGGGAACCCTCCTACACTGTTGGTGGGAATGTAAATTGGTACAGCCACTAAGGAAAAAACTATGGGAGTTCCTTAAAAAACTAAAAATAGAGCTACCATATTATCCAGCAATCCCACTACTCAGCATATATCTGGAGAAAACCATAATTTGAAAAGATACATGCACCGCAATTTTCACTGCAACACTATTTACAATAACCAAGATATGGAAGCAACCTAAGAGTCCATTGACAGATGAATGGATAACGAAGATGTGGTATATATACAAAATGGAATATTACTCAGCCATAAAAAAGAATGAAATAATGCCATTTGCAGCAACATAGATGCAACTAGAGATTATCATACTAAGTAAAGTGAGAAAGACAAATATCATATGATATCGCTTATATGTGGAATCTAAAAAAAATGATACAAATGAACTTATTTACAAAACAGAAATAGACTCACAGACATAGAATACAAACTTCTGGTTACCACAGGGGAAACTGGGGGGGGATAAATTGGGAGTTTGGGATTAAAATATACACTCTGCTATATATAAAATAAATAACCAACGAGGAACTACTGTATAACATAAGGAGCTATACTCAATATTTTGTAATAACCTATATGGGAAAAGAATCTGAAAAAGAATATAGGTATAGATATAGATACTGATATAGATATATAACTGAATCACTATGCTGTACACCTGAAACTGACACAACATTGTAAATCAACTATACTTCAATAAAAAATTGTAAAAAGTCAATGTCTTAAAAGGCAGAAAGTGGCAGGGGAATTATTTTAAGGGGAATTATTTAAAGAAACATGATTACCGCATAAAATATATGGTCCTTAATCAGACCCTGACTCAGGGGAAAAGGTTATAAAGAATATTTTAGGGACAATTGGCAAAGTTTGAATATTAGATAATATAATTGTATCACCATTAAATTTCTTGGATATAATAAAGGCACTGAGGTTATGTAGGAGAATGACCTTATTCTTAGGAGATACATGCTGAATTAGGGTAAAGTAGTCTCAAACTTACTTTGAAACAATTCCAGGGGAAAAAGTATATATGTTTGTATTTATTGAGAAAGGACAAGAGTAAGGCAAATGTGGTAAAATGTTAATTCGAGAATTTAGGTGACGGGCATATGCGTGCTCATTGCATTATTCTTTCTACATTTCTGTAGATGTGAAATTTTCTAAAATGAAACACTGAGAAAGGGATAGTACTTCACTGTGGTAGAATCCAAAGGTTGGATGAAAGAAAAACGGAAACAAAAGTACAGAAATGGCAGCTTGGAAAATGAGGATGCATCAGTTGGGAGAGAAGCTTTAAGTAATGCCCTGCCCTCAGTGCTGGAAAAGGAGCCCCAGGGCAGCCCCTAGAAGCGGCAGGCAGGTCAGCTGGAGCTGGTGAGAACAGCTAGAGAAGATGGGTGGATTCTTTGCTCGGATCAGAGTCACCAAGGGGTTTTTTGATCTTAAGTCGGGTTTCCAAGTCAGCTTTCCATGCAGCAGAAGAGATTTCTCATTGCAGACTCCTAACTCAAGTTTCTAAAACAAATTAGACTTCCCATAGGCCTCTAGACTCCGTCCTGTAAAAACAGCAATCCTGTAACGTTCCCCCCACCACTCCACTCCCACAAACATAATTAAACAGTTTTTCCCAGTCTGAGTGCCTTGGGTGTAACTGGCATTAGGGAATCAACATTCCAATGTAAGAGAAAAAAGATCAAGTGTTAAAGTCTGTACAGTTAAACTGGACTTGGAAATGAGAGTATAAATTTATGAGGTTTTTTGTTCGGTTTTTAACATACATTCAAGCCCTGTCTACTGAAAAGGCCTAGAAACACGACAAACTAGTAACAACGTATAGTTCTAGACCCAGATTTTGGTGTCTAAATACCAGTTTCCCACTAAAAGGAGCCTGAGGACTCCTTGGAAAAATGGCTGATTCCAGCCCTGGGGCAGGAAATGTACAGGATGAGTCCAAGACATCTCATTGTACCAGAGAACAGGAAGTTATCAAAGACTAACTAGGAAATGTCAAAAGAGCTTATCACAGCAGCCAGCTTAAAGGAGTTCCCACTGACCAAAGATGTTCACTCCGAGAAACAGGAAGAACAATGGCTGCCATTTATTAAAACATATTTACTATATTAAAATCCATGAACGCACAATGATACTTTTTTAAAAAGCAAAACAGTAGAAAAACTATGTCATCACTAGCTAGTAAATGTGTAAATAAAAGCAAGAATGAAACACTGATCCTAACTTTCCTTTACAAACCAAATTGCCCTCGTTGATAAGAGAAAGCTCTTCTTTACAGATCTCCAGCTAATAAAAATAGAAAGAAATGACAGAATTTGAGAATCATTTTACATCCCCTAATGAAAATGATAAAAGCAATGATCAGCAAAGGACATTAAAAGCACTGGAGGAAGACTGATGGGAAACTAGCTATTCATAAGATTGGATACATTGGATACACCTTGTACTGTACTACACCTGTAGATTATTGCTGATCATAAGAGGATAAATGCAACTACACAAGGCAAAAATTAAAGTGTGTCGCTACTTGAACCCACACATTAATCTCAGCATTACTATGAGTGGGACAATCTATACCTCCTGACATGATAAAATATGAGATACAGAGACATCATCACCTACGAAGTGCTCTCACCAAATACGCTGAACTCAAATCTTATCAAGGTGTAGACCTAACTTCAATTTACAGAAAATACTAGGGAGAGTGAAACAAGTTTTAAAAAAAAATACCACGAGGAAGCAATGAGACAAATCCAGAAAGTGGGACACTGTAAAGAACAATCAATCTGGGCTTTCAATCAGTTAATGATATGAAAGGATAAGGGGACAGTGGAGACACACAACCATTCCAGATTACAACAGACTGAAGAGGGGCTTCCCTGATGGCGCAGTGGTTGAGAATCTGCCTGCTAATGCAGGGGACACGGGTTCGAGCCCTGGTCTGGGAGGATCCCACATGCCACGAAGCAACTGGGCCCGTGAGCCACAACTACTGAGCCTGCGCGTCTGGAGCCCGTGCTCTGCAACAAGAGAGGCCGCGATACTGAGAGGCCCGCAAACCGCGATGAAGAGTGGCCCCCACTCGCCACAACTAGAGAAAGCCCTCGCGCAGAAACAAAGACCCAACACAGCCAAAAATAAATAAATAAACAAATGTAGGGTTTTAAAAAAAAACAGACTGGAGACTGCACAATTCTATGAATATACTACTAAAAACCATTAAATTGTACACTTTCAATGGGTGAACTGTATGGTATGTCAATTATATCTCAATAAAGCTGTTAACAAAAAAAACAGACTTAGACATACAAATTGAACGTAATAATGTGGACCTTGTTTGAAGCCTGATTTGAATAAGTCATTAAAGATATTTGGGAAAAAGTGAATATGAACTATTAGAATATATTAAGGACTTACTATTATTTTTGTTAGGTGTGCTAATGGTAATGTAGTTATTTAAGGAAATAGCCTCATTTTTAAAGCAGAGCCCTACACTGAAGTATTTAGAGGTGAAATGTCATTATGTCTGGGATTTGCCTTAAAATATTATAAAGAAAATAATATACTTTAAAAAAAACAGAAGAAGCAAATATGGCAAAAGTTTAAAACTCTTAAGTCTAGGTGATGGAATCCTAGAAATTATTAGTCTTCTCTTCAATTTTACGTATCTTTGATATTTTTCAAAATAACGAATTAGGAAAAAACCGCAATTACCCTTTGTTTTCAGAATCACGAGCCACCATTACAAATGTCGCATCCAAAACAGGGGAAAATTCATTGTCGTGTAACTAGAGAACAAAGGAAAGAAAATGCAGATGTAAGAAATGCATTTACTGGGAAGACCTCCTACAATCCTAACTGATATCACACCCTTCGGGAAAGGCTGAAATTGGCAAAACGGGACGAGTGCTTTCACTAACCACCATCTGCTGAGATGCCAGGCACACAACTGGGCTGGCTCTAGGGGGGAAAAGGCAGCAAGAGCAAAGAGTCTGTGGTCTAGCGGAGGAGAGAGGCACCCAAAAACCCAAAGAGTGCACCGTGTGAGAAGTGCTGAGATGGGCACAAATTATGGGCCTTGGAGCTGTGAGTGACCGGGACCCAAAGGTAAGGGTCACGGGGGGCCCTTGTGCATCACCATGATTTAAGCGTCCTGCATCTTGCAGAACGCTGGCTTTCTCCAGGCCTACCTGTCCTCCCAAAGGCACACACAGCCAGGCGGACCTCCCAGCGCTCTCCCAGACATTTGTATTTTCAGAGAACTTGAGTGTGCCAACGACCAGGATGTGTTTGTTTCCTTAGCCTGGCACAGGGGCTTCCAAGAAGGGGTAAGATCAATGAGAATTCTGTGGGTTAAGCTAAATATTTACAATGCAGAGGCCACTGACATTTTAAGGTATTTTTTTTTTCCCTAGAAGTCAGGAGAGTCATATCATCAAGTCATATCGTAACGTGAGGGTATAGCTGGTTCCATCCTCAACAAACACACCACTAGATCTCACCACCACTACCTGTTCAGGCCGTTATGAGCCTTCCCCCTCGACTTTCAGAAGAGTCTCACCAATCTTACTATGTCCCTCTCCTGTTCAAACCTTGCAAGAGGTCCTCCTTTACCCCAGCATCTGGTCTACGCCTGCTGGCATTCTATGTAAAGCCTCCACCACGGAGCCCAGATTCCACTCTAGTTGTTCACCCAACACTCCCGGCATGCCTGCACTCCTTTCTCTAGCCACAGCTAACAACCTGGAGGTCCTGAAATGTCCCATTTTGTCACCTGACCGCCTCCCCTCCACGCCTCTGCCAGATGCCTTCCTCAGGGCCGGGTTCCTCAAGACGCTCCTCCCCTCCCCGGCCCCAGCCCTACTCCCCAGACAGAGTTCATCACTCCCTCCTTTGTTTGCCACCTAAGTGGAAACGAAGTCCTCTCCTGACAGCGGTTCTCAACATAAGCGAGGAAGATGTCACCCCCTGGAGGGCATCTGGAAATGTGCAGTGCAGATGATGGCTGTCACGTGAGCTGGGGGACATTACTAGCGCAGCGAGGGGTAACCAAAGATCTAAACAGCTCACAAGGCAGGGGACGTTCCGGCAGAACAAAGAATTTTCCCACATACAATGCCAACAGTGTCCCTGTTGAGAACTAGTGCGTAATAATTTACTATATCGTAATCATTTATGTATGTGTCTGTCTCCCTTTCTCTGTTTTGCTCACTGCTGTACACCGAGCACAGACGGGGCACTCCATACATCACTGCTAAGTCAAAGTTAAATGAACGCCGTCAGAAGTGGGCGAGGTGACTCACACCCGGATCCTGTTGTTGAGGCGCACGTAGTCGAGCGAAAGAGAAAAGACATTCATACACAGTTCTGCAGGGCAGAGGACAGCAGGTACCAGGAGACAAGGTCAATTGTCTATGAGCTGAAAAGATCAGGTAAGGTTTCGAGCATGAAGTGACCCAGAAGCGCAGGTGGAATATGGATATGCAGAGCCAGAGCCCAAGGAAGCCCGGCAAAGGGAAAAGTGTGCACGAGGACGCTCACCCGCTCACGTACTGTTTACGTTCCAGTGTATTACAGTGAACATCCGCTAGTGCTGAGCATCAGGGATGCAAGGTGAACAACTCTCTACTCTTAGGACGCTCAAGGTCTCCAGCTGTGCACTCCAAGAAGGTGTGTGAATGGTAAGTTGGAGGGGATACAGCTGCAAAGGTAGGTTGGTGCTAGTTTATGGAGCACCTTAGATCCTAACTAGTCAAAGCAATTTAGACTTTGATCCACAGATAATGGTCACAGAAGGGTTGTGCGAAGGGAAGAGATGTGATTGAAGATCGGCTTTGGAAGATCTATCTGGAAGAAATGTGTAAAATTAACAGAGAGAGAACAGACGAGATGAGGCAGAGTAATTAAAAGATAGCTAAAGTACTCACACAAGAGGCAGTGAGAGCTTGAATGAAACACAGAGGCCAAGGGGAAGGGGAAGAAAGGACTCTGGTGAGTAGCTGTGGGTGATGAATTCGCAAGACTTGGCAAAAGGCTGCACAGGAAAGGGGAAAAAATTAAAGCTTTCACAAAGGTTTGGAGCTGGGAGAAATGGGAGGGTGGCAAAGGGGAAACCGGAGGAGGGTCAAAATCGGAAAGGAAGCTGATGCACTCAGTTTGGAACACACTGGACTTGAGGTAGCGAGAGCACACTCGGAAGAGAGATCTAACAGGAACCCCAAAAGGCAAGTCTGACGGTCAAGCCTAGAAGAGATCTGGGACCACCTCCATAGTAATGATGATAAAGTAATATAATTGCCAACATTTGATTAGTGGTTACTGTGATAACAAAACAGCATCTCAGAGAAGGCAAGAAATTTGCCCACAGTCACATCGCTAATAAGCAGCAGAGCTGGGATTTGAACTCAGCCAAACCAGAGGCAGGGTACCTACTGCCAAGCTCCCTCTCTGGAATAAAGGATCACTCAAGCCGTGAGTTATTAATCAAAATGGCCAATGAAAAATGCAAATTTAAAACAAAAGTCTGTACTTCTCTGACACTGATTTTCATTGGCTCTCGCTTCCCAACAGTTCCCGTATCTCTTTTTCAACCTATTTGTCCAAGATTCCCTAGAAAGCAGGTCTTATGCCAGGAATCCACCATGCATCAACCATGAAGATTAAAAAAGGGTGCAAACAAATCAGAGCAGCATCCCCAACAACTTTACAATATTTGCTTTAAAAGCAATATTACCGTCAGTTACAGCAACATGAAAGTTAAAAAATTCAACTGTTGGGCTTCCCTGGTGGCGCAGTGGTCGAGAATCCGCCTGCCGATGCAGGGGACACGGGTTCGTGCCCTGGTCCGGGAAGATCCCACATGCCGCGGAGCAACTAAGCCCGTGAGCCATGGCTGCTAGGCCTGCGCGTCCGGAGCCTGTGCTCCGCAGCGGGAGAGGCCACAACGGTGAGAGGCCCGCGTACCGAAAAAAAAAAAAAAAAAAAAAAAATTCAACTGTTTACATACAGCATCAAATAAAAAACTACTTACCTATTTTGACAAATAACTTTAATTACTGTAGAGCAACCTTCAGGCTTTTTCCAAAACGTGAAATGCTTCATAATTCCATAATAGAAAAAAATGTATCTGAGATCCACTGAATACCCTGACATAACTGAATAAGTCACGCTTAAGTAAGTTTTCACAATGAAATCTTGAACATACTCTGAATTATTTGATTTATCTTTTTATCTAATTATCTGTACTATTATCCTCTTTGAGGTACTTTTTCTTGACAAATTTCTTCATTTCTTTATAATAGCTATTCTGAGTTTTGCTCATTAGAGAGGTTGTTCCTAACTGCTGTAGTAACCTCAGTGACTGTTATGGGTTGAACTGTGTCCCCCAACAAGATATGTTGACATCCTAACCCTCAGCACCTGTGCACATGATTTTATTTGGACATAGTGTTGCTGCAGATGTAATCAGGTAAGATGAGGTCACACTGGAGTAGGTGGGCCCTTAATCCAGTATCACTGATGTCCTTATAAGAAGAGAAGAGGACTCCCCTGGTGGCACAGTGATTAAGAATCTGCCTGCCAATGCAGGGGGCACAGTTTCGATTCCTGGTCCGGGAAGATCCCACATGCCGCAGAGCAACTAAGCCTGTGCGCCACAACTACTGAGCCTGTGCTCTAGAGCCCACAAGCCACAGCTACTGAGCCCGTGTGCTGCAACTACTGAGCCCACGCTCCACAACTACTGAAGCCCGCGCACTCTAGGGGCCCGCATGCCGCATCTACTGAACCCACAGGCTGCAACTACTGAAGCCCGCACGCCTAGAGCCCATGCTCTGCAGCAAGAGAAGCCGCCACAATGAGAAGCCCACGCACTGCAACAAAGAGTAGCCCCCCGCTCGCCCCAACTAGAGAAAGCCCACATGCGGCAACAAAGACCCAACGCAGCCAATAAATGAATAAATAGAAGAAGAGAAGAGACACAGACACACAAGAGAAAAATGCTATGTGATGAGGAAGGAAGAGATTGAAGTGTTACAACTACAAGCCAAGGAATGCCAAAGGGCCAGCAAACCACTAGAAGCTAGGAAGAAAGCACGGAAGGCTTCTCCCCTACAGATTTTAGATAGAGCATGGTCCTACTGAGACCTTGACTTTGGATTTCTAGCCTCCCAATTGTTAAGACAATTTCTGTTGTTTTAAGCCACATGGTTTGTGGTACTTTGCCACAGCAGCCCTAGGAAACTAACAGTCACCAATCCCATTCATGCTTAACAGAACTCAGACTGTAGGGAAATTCTCTGGGGCAAAACTAGAAACAAGCACCTTAACATGGAGCTGTATATGATTTCAAAGTAATAAACAGTAAGCATAAATACCAAATTACATGTCAGTCTTTGTCCAGGAGGAGGATATTAATAACACACCATCTGTATGACGTGAACTTGAATTGTTTTTCTATAAATGGGTGAACTATATATCTGTCTATGGATAGACAGGTGAATAAGCTTTTCTTTCACTGAGACTAGCTGGTTGTATTGGAACAAGGGGGCAGTCTTCGGGCACAGACACACCTGGAACATATGCATCCTCACTTCCATGGACGTCTTCCCAACCCAACTAACATGGCCACTGAACTTGATGTCCTGTTCTGGGCTTAAGCTCTTCTTACACATATCTACAAAACAGAAAAATCAACCTGAGCCCAGACCATACTCCAAATGTTCTATACTGTAAATGGACAATTTCATTTGAAATTTCAGCAAATTCCACGATATTTCCTTTTTGTCTTCAAAACTAAAAATAATTTTTCAAAAATAATTTTTGAAAAATTAGAAAATGCAAAGAATATTAAAAAATAAAACTGGAATCATGCAAAACTCTTCTACCCAAAGATAATTATAATAAATATCTTGGTATATTGCAATCTAGACATTTTCATATGTACATATATACATTAAAATTCCCCCATAAAAGGAAAACATTTCCTCTAATCTCAATAATATTTTGTAATTACTAAAAATTCTAAGTACGTCTAGAAAATAATATCACTTACCAATCCTGTCCACCAGGGCTGTAACTATCGATAAAGGAGACATCTTAGCTGAATGAATTTTGTTGTGCATGTAGCAAATAAGAACTGTAGGAAAATAGAAGAGAACCAAAAAAGGAAAAGCAAAATTATTTTTTAACATTCGCAATTTACTCCCTGAAATCCATAAAAAATCTTATCTGGTTTTGAAGACGCAATCCTCCATATTCCGCTAGTGGTCTTTTCCTAGAACCAAACACTTTTTTATACATTGAAGAGATCTGGGAATCCTCTACTCTGACTGTCTGTTCAATTTTAGATTTGGTGAGGAAACTGAAGCCCAAAGCCCAGGCCCACAAGGTGGCTTATTACCACTCAACAGAGACACGGTGCCTAAATCAGAAAAAGACCCCAGCACGTGAGTCTGACAGCATCAGACATCTTCAAAAAAGAGAAACAAATCACAAGGGCTCAGCTACCTGTTTTCCTCTTGACTCTTTCCTAATCATGAAGCTATCATTTGGCTCAGAGTTCTCCCTCCTTCCCTATATCACCCTCAGCTCTGACACCACCCTGTGGTTATCTGTGCACTTTCCATATCTTAACGAGAATTTAAAGGTGCAAAGCATGGTTCTACGTACCTTACAAATATCAACTCATTTAAAATTGTACTGTACTTCTTTAGTGGTCTCCCTGCTTGCCCTATGATTCATTCAACTTTGTATCATCGGGACTTCCCTGGTGGCACAGTGGTTAAGCATCCTCCTGTCAAAGCAGGGGACACGGGTTCGAGCTCTGGTCCGGGAAGATCCCACATGCCATGGTGCAACTAAGCCCGTGCACCACAACTACTGAGCCTGCGCTCTAGAGCCTGTGAGCCACAACTACTGAGCCTGCGTACCACAACTACTGAAGCCCACATGCCTAGAGTCCGTGCTCCTCAACAAGAGAAGCCACCGCAATGGGAAGCCCGCGCACCTCAACAAAGAGTAGCCCCTGCTCGCCGCAACTAGAGGAAGCCCATGCGCAGCAACGAAGACCCAACGCAGCCAAAAATAAAAGAATAAATTTATTAAAAACAAATTTTTTATCATCAACCCTCAGGACAGGGTCTGTGCTCAATAAATATTTGTTGAGTAACAATAAACCCTTTCATCCATGCACCTGCTAAAGGGTGTACTGGGGGGATGAGGGGCTAAAGGCAAGAAACTCCATTCAAAAAATTTGTGGTACCCAGAAAAGAAATCCTAAGTATTTGACCTTCCACAGCATTAGTGGAAATGAAGACAAGAGAAAAGATCCAAGAGCTAAGAAGAAGGCAGGCTTGACAAGACTTGAATTAACTCAGGTTTCTACCTTGCATGAGTGAAGATGGTATACCATTCACTGAGAAAGAGAATACAGCACAGGAAGAGCAGAATGGACTGTTTTCTTTTTTTTCTCACTTTTTTTTATTTTTTATTTTTTTTTTGCGGTACGCGGGCCTCCCACTGCTGTGGCCTCTCCCGTTGCGGAGCACAGGCTCCGGACGCGCAGGCTCAGCGGCCACGGCTCACGGGCCCAGCCGCTCCGCAGCACGTGGGATCTTCCCGGACCGGGGCACAAACCCGTGTCGCCTGCATCGGCAGGCGGACTCTCAACCACTGCGCCACCAGGGAAGCCCTGGACTGTTTTCAACATGTTGAATTTGAGAAGTCCATGGCACATCCAAATGAAGATGGCCAGTAGGCAGGAGGACAAACTGGTCTGTAACTCACAAAGCAGGCCAGGAAATGTAGCTTCTTAAGTATTCCACATGCTGAGAGCAAGTGAAGCACTGGGACTGAAGATTATTTAGAGAGAGAGTGCAGGTTCCAACAACGAAAAGGGAAGCAGACAGAACCCTGAAGATAGGCGACACTTCAAGGATCAACAGAGAAAGAGGAATCTACAAAGGAGACTGGGAAGTAGCAGCCTGAGAGGCAGAAGGAAATGTCACCGAAGCCCAAGGGTGAGTTCGACATCATTAGGAGCTTCAAAGGCATCAGGTAAACCCTGAGAAGCACCCATGAGATCACACAGTAAGGGGGACAATGGAGAGTTTGGCACAATCAGCTCAATGGCATGGAGAAGCAGAAGCTCTAAAGTGAGAGACAAAGAAAACTGGGGAGTGTTACAAGGGAAGGAGATTTTACCGATTTTTCATTGTAAGATGCAAGAACCTTGAATATGTTTAGAAGTTAAGGGAAAAGTGAGGTTGAGAAAAGGCTTGAGATATGAGGGAGATATCTTCAGGGTACGTGATAAGGCAAGTTCCTTGAAGAAATGGAAGGAATAGGATCAAGTGCATAGGTGAAAGGGACTGGCCATCAACAGGAGGTGATGAAGAAAAAGAGGGTAGTGGCAGGGGAGTTTGTATATTTAGGGACACCTAAGTAAACCGAAGTCAAGTGAGTGTGTGTGTGTGTGTGTGTGTGTGTGTGTGTGTGTGTGTGTGTGTGAGATTGTTTTTTTAAAGGCCAATAAGAATTTTAAAGCAGGTTTATTTAATCTGAAGAAAAACGTAGCTAGCCGTAAGCCTAACAATGGATTTGTGTCTCGATTTTAAAGATTGTTAGAGCCTTTTTTTAAACCCTTTCCCAACAGTTCAGTCCAAAAGCCATTAGGTAGGAGCAAGCAAGATAGGTAGCCCAGCGTCAGGTGCTGAAGCCCAAGAGGGGTCAGGAAGACACACAGGGAGGCAGGCAATGAGAGCGATAGCCCAGCATGCCACAGCCCGAGCACAATGAGGAGGGAGACCTGAATCCCACTGAGCTGACGAGAGCGTCCATGAGGGTTTTGGGGTGGCGGCAATATGAAATGGGCTACATACAGGGGAACTGATCAAATAAGTAAAATGTACTACAGATAATGGAGCCAGCTGGAGAAGGGAATGACAAATGTGAAAAAGGAGGAATTAAGAATGAACCAGTGGTTGAATTAGAATTGAAACTATCAGTATGAACCCAGGGTTCCGATAGACAGACAGATTAGATAGACAGATGGACAGACAGGTAGGTAGATAGGTAAGGAGGGAGAGACAGGGAGGGAGGAAGGAAGGAAGGAAGGAATACACATACAGGCAGGCAGGTATAGATGTAAATGTACATGTACGTGCATATATTCCCCAGCTCATCCACTGAAAGCACAGAGGAACAGTGATACCCCAGCAACAATGACAACTCCCAGCACCCAGATCTTGGTTTCTAAATATCATTCTCCATTAAAAAGAATCAGGGGGCTTCCCTGGTGGCGCAGTGGCTGAGAGTCCGCCTGCCGATGCAGGGGACACGGGTTCGTGCCCCGGTCCGGGAAGATCCCACATGCCGCGGAGCGGCTGGGCCCGTGAGCCGTGGCCGCTGAGCCTGCGCGTCCGGAGCCTGTGCTCCGCAACGGGAGAGGCCACGACAGTGAGAGGCCCGCGTACCACAAAAAAAAAAAAAGAATAGGGGCTCCTCAGAGATTTGGCTGATTCTAGGACTGGGGCAGGGAAAGTACAAATGAGCCTAGAAATGTTGCGCCAGAAAGTGAGGAAGTGCTCACAGAATAATGGGGACACAGCCAAAAAAATCCACAGAAGCCAGCGTGAAGAATGAAGGGCAGTCCTGGGACAAGTTGAGCATCAAAACAGATGATAGGGGCCCGCGTACCGCAAAAAAAAAAAAAAGTAGAAAAGGGTAACTTTACAGCAAAGAAGCCTGGCAGACACCAGCTTCATCAAGGAATCAAAGTTAACATCACAGTAATGGGACAAATTAGAATTATGCACTACCTGCTAAGATGCCAATAAAAACACAGCATCCCTTCTGTGGACACTCCTGCCACAGGTGCATATCCCAAATCTAACTCTGCAGAAGCATCAAACATACCCAAATTGAGAGAAATTCCACAAAAGAAATGGCCCATAACCTTCAAAAGTATCAAGATCATTAAAGTCAGGGAAAGACTGAGGAACTATCCCTGACAAAACAACTAAATGCAACACGTGATTCAGAACTGGATCCTTCTGCTATAAAGGACCTCCGGCCAAAGTTGAATGAGGTGTGACGATTAGACTGTCTAAATATCAGTGTTAACGTATTGATTTTGAGGGTTATATTGTGGTTATGAAGGAGAATGTCCTTGTTTGTAGGAAATACATGTGAAAATATTTGGGGGTGATGTACATCATGTCAGCAACATACTCTCACATGATTCAGGGGAGAACTCTTTGCACTCTGCAACTTTTCAGTAAATTTAATTAAATAATTATGACAATTCAGAAGTAGTAGATGCCCTTCTTTTTCTGGCCATTTAGAATATCTTCATCTGTGCAAGTTAAAGAATAAAAAGACCCTTTCCAGGGAAACTGGGACGAAGTGAGAGAATGGCATGGACATACACTACCAAATGTAAAATAGCTAGTGGGAAGCAGCCGCATAGCACAGGGAGATCAGCTCGGTGCTTTGTGACCACCTAGAGGGGTGGGATAGGGAGGGTGGGAGGGAGGGAGATGCAAGAGGAAAGAGATATGGGAACATGTGTATATGTATAACTGATTCACTTTGTTGTAAAGCAGAAACTAACACACCATTGTAAAGCAATTATACTCCAATAAAGATGTTTAAAAAAAAAGACCCTTTCCAGTCAGAGGATTCAATGTATTACTGTAAGTACCAGTTTAAAAATACTAAAATATCAGTACCTCCTAAGCTGTCAAGATCCTCAAGAATCCTGCCAAACCTGTGAAATAAAGAAAACTGTGATGAAGTGAAAATCATAATGATCACCCTTAAAAAAATAACACTATGGGGTGATAAATATCTACTAAAATTGATTATGGTGATGGTAGCACAACTCTCTAAATATACAAAAAACCAGAGAATCACACACTTTAAATAAGTGAACAGTATGATGTGTGAATTATATCTCAAAGTTGTAATAAAGGAAATAAAATAAAAACAAATGACACAAACAGAAATAGTGCTGTGTTACCTTATAGTGTTTTGAACAGTCAAATATTTCTCCCGTAATTCAGGCTGACTGCCCAAAGGTAAGAGAACTTCAATGTAACTGTCTTTCATTCTCCTAGGTGGCAGTCCTTTCTGTGACGTAGCCAAAAAACTATGAAGTAATTTTCTTTCCTCCACTGCTTTCACGTGGTCTCTGAGAAGAAAGGACACAACCTTCATAAAACATAGGACAGCGCTATCCCCCAACTCCAGTGACATACAGGTCAGTCAGACACCATCAAAAGAGGAAATAGCAGGTCTGGACCTACCTCATCTCCTTTTCCTTCCCTCCCTTCCTACCTGCCACTTGGTGAAATCAAAAATTTCTGTTAAAATTTCTCAAGCGGGCTTCCCTAGTGGCACAGTGGTTGAGAGTCCGCCTGCCAATGGAGGGGACACGGGTTCATGCCCTGGTCCGAGAAGATCCCACGTGCCGCGGAGCGGCTGGGCCCGTGAGCCATGGCTGCTGCGCCTGCGCGTCCGGAGCCTGTGCTCCGCAGTGGGAGAGGCCACAACAGTGAGAGGTCCACAAACCGCAAAAAAAAAAAAAAAAAAAAAAAAAAAAAAAAAATTCTCAAGCTAGTAGATAAGAAAAATACACTTACAAGTGATATAGATATATCTAAATGAACTATATATTCACCCTCATCAAAAAGTGTATTCAAAGAACAGAATCTCTGAAATGAAATTAAAAATACAGAAATGGACATAATAGCGTGTAAATATATGCACATGTATATATATATCTGCGCTAAAGAACAACATAGCCACTGAACTCCATATTCCCATTTCTCACCTTGACAAGTCTCGTATCCTCTGTGCCCCAGCTCTCTCTCTCTCTGCCTTCAATTTCAGGAAAGAGAGACAGAGGAGGAAAAATGGAGTATATCCAAAAGAAGTTTGGAAGGCAGAGCAAAAGGTAAAGAGGAAGAGAACATGAAAAGGAGACAGAAAGGGAGGAAAAAGAAGAGACTATTAAGGTGGAAGAAAAGAGAGAGACAAGGGGATAGGGAACTAAAATGTTGACAATATCACTCTTTCTAAGCTTTACTTATGAAGTATTACTGCCAGAAAAGTGTAGCCTACAAAAATATAGGGAGGGAACTGACGAACAAGTTAAATGGCACCAGGTAAATCCAGAATGTGGAACATTCAACAAGACACATGGCTTGGCCTCTTTAAAATCAATCTCATGGGGAAAAAAGAAAGGAGGGAGGGATAACTATTATTCTAGATTAGGGGAGACTAGAGAGTCATAACCACGAATGCAATATGCAATTGTTAACTGGATCTTGATTTTTTTTTAAAAGCTATAAAAGATATGTGGGGAACAATTGAGGAAATCTGAATATGGGTAAATAATATGCTATTAGAGAATTACTGTCAATTTCATTATGTAAGAGAATATCTTATTTGTTAGAGATGCACGACTGCTGATTTTGTTACATAGGAAAATATATTTATTTATTAGAGATGTATTGGAATATAACTGGAGCTGAAGTGTCATGATACCTTTATAGTTTAGCCAGTATATGTATATTGGCAAATCTGGAAAAACGTTCTTAAGTATCCAATTCAGATAGTGGGAACGACGGTATTCATTTCTTCTACTTTTCAGAAAATTGAAATTTTTCATATAAAGAGATAAAAAGAAGTCATTAGATAATTTTTATACCAAATAGATTATTACTGTTATTGTGCTTTTTCTTTTTATCTCATTTTAGCCTCAAAATTCTATGCACCAAGAGGGATATTATCCTATTTTACAGCAGGGAAATACCAAGAGAAAAGAGAAAGATTGTATGGGAGGCCTGGTTAATTGTGACCTGACAAGAAGCAGTAAAGGAGTCAGGGTGCATGAAATAGAAAAACCAGGAAACTTGGGTTCAAGTCCCAAACCTGGTACTCAATCATCCAATGTCTGAGTATCAATCTCATCATGTGCAAAAAAGGAATAGGAACATGTCATAAGCGTGTCACAAGTTTCACTGAGAATCAGTGAGATAATACTCCGGAGTGCACTTTGAAAAAGGCAGAGTACGTGTAAATTACATGATTTTATGACAACAAAGCATCAACTGATGAGTATGTTGGAATGTGGATCTTCTCCCCCAAGTAAAAAAACCTCTCAACCCATTTCTGAACAAAGGGTTCCCCCCATACCTACAGTGGGACCATCAACTGAGCCCAAACACAGTCTAGCACACCACTTAGGGATAGAAGAACGAATAAACACAGAGCACATACCTCCAGTTTGTGGATGCTCCTACTATCTCCCGCAACTTATCTCGAACTGAAACAAAAATAAAGAGGTCATTCCATGAAACAAAGGAAGAGAAATGGATTATGGCAATGAGCTCAAGAACTATGAAAAGCGATTCATGCACTCAAAAGCTTCAAAGATCCATGAATTTCCATTTAATGCCACATAACAAACAGCTCAGGGAAGGGGTCAGGCCTCTGCTTCCCGAAAACTTGAAACAACTATTGTCTCCTTAGTGCAGAAAAGAATATCCTTGTGTCAATCACTGGGATTTATACAAATAAGCCAAAAAGGATAACTCCAATTATTCATCTGCTGGGGCTGTATCAATGTTGGTAGGAGTCTCTTTATGATGGAGATATTATGAACAGAATCCCTGCCTATCTTCTTATAGGCAGTGGGACTAAGACTAATATCAAAATTTGAGTCTCACTCTAATTGATTTCTCATATATTTATACTACCCTAAACGTTAGAAAAGTTGAGGCAAGAAAAATGAAGCAAAAAAGGAAAGGCAAAAAAAAAGCAATTTAAGTTTAGTTAATGCCCATTGCCCAAAAGTGCAAGAATGAATTAGTGTGAAAAAAAAAGTTAAGCACTTATACAAAAATTGATACTGATTACCACACACACCATGATTCACATGTATTGGTGAACATGCTACATGGATAAAGGGAAAATAAATTAGATAAGCAGTAGTAAGTCAATACTAAAAAATAAATCTATAGGATTTTAAATAATGTTTTGAGTTCATGTGTTTTTTTCTATCATTTTAAAATACATATTCTGGTTACAGAAAATTAACTATAGCAATCCTTGGTCCTTCAACAACTAAATAGTTGATCAACACCAAATATGGTTAGATGAACATACATCTTAATTTTCATGAAAAAATGGTTGATTTTTCTATCAGTTGTTATAGGGAACTCCCCAGTGGTCCAGTGGTTAGCATTTGGCACTTTCACTGCCAGGGCCAGGGTTCAATCCCTGGTCAAGCAGCTAAGATCCTGCAAGCCATGGCCAAAGGAAAAAAAAAAACCCACAATTGTTATATACCATAAATTAGGTGCAAACTCTAATTACAATGAAATCATAGAGTAGTACTGCACCAAAAATATCCATTAGTAAATTAGTCTTATTTCTGATTTATTTTCCTCCTGAGTTCCTTGAATAAAAGAATGGACAGAAAGTAGCCCAAGTAGTACACAAACTACTGATGCTCAGTGACATAAAATGATTATTACTAGTTTATAATCAGTGTAAGAAGAAAGGCAGGTGTTGAGGGCCAAGAAACAAAGCAGAATTTTAAATTATATATATACATATATATTTATTTGGATCCTTTAAACAAGTCCCAGTTTTCATTATAATGAATATTCCTACATTGACAAAGACATCCACAGTTTGCATATGGATTAGTTACTGACATTAACTTCAATTAACAGGGTCCCTCTAACAAAACTATAGACTAGGAGCGTTTAGTTGGTACAACTGAAGGGCCTGTCTCTTGCTTATGCATTAGATCTCTTTTTTCCAGGCCTTCCACTTCAGTACCTACACAAAGGAAGCAGAAATCATTTAACTAAAAGAGCTCAGTCGCCAAGGCTCCCAGGAACCAAAGCTCAAGTACTGTATGTGATTTCTACCCAAAGCTATCCTGGTCATTTTCTAAGGGAGAAGTTTATGAAAGATCTACCTTTAGTATGCCTCATTTGCCCTAAACTGTCTATCTACATGCTTTGTAAATAAAACAGGGTTTCCCCCCCACATAGCCCTAAAAGGTAAACACCCATGCTTGCCTTCATTAATGTGGAAGACTCTCTGTTTCTCGGGATTCTGAGATCCTTGAGTCAGTCCTCTGCTGGGAGCAAGCAGCCCTTTGCTCAGGGTACAAAGCCTACAAAACAAGATGAAACACGCTTCGAGAAGGTTCCATGACTTCTCCCCTGGCAACCCCAAAGACCTGTGACTCTTCCAGAGCACTCAGCCATCCCACACCTTTAGTAAATACTGTCTTATAGGGTCTGTACATGTTTCTCAAGTGTATGTATATTTGCATATGAGGCTACTCTGTTAATCATCTCTCCAATAAGAGTAAACATTTCTTGAGAGCAGAGACCAATTAGGTAATGATCTACAAAATAAATAAAAGATATCAACCAGGTTTAATGGATTTATTATTATTAGCTGCAGAAGCCCAGAATCAAGTTGGTAAACAGCTGAGTAAACTAATTATGAACATTTATTTTGTTATTGTCATACCATACTTCCTCAGTAAATAAGCTAAACCCAATTATAAGTCAATCAACTTTGAAAACAGAATTAACCCTTTCCAGGGTTACTCAAAGAGAGTATTTATTGGACCTAGGCAGAAATTTCCTACTCCCCAATGGAATACAGTCAAATCTATTTACCCCAATGAGCCGAAACTGTTCTCCCAAAGTAAGTTGTTTAACTTGATTTTGGCTCACAATTGCTAAACTGTTGACTCCTAACCACACACTATCCTATCAGGGATAACACACGTAGAATATCAGGGACTGACAAACTGATCTGCTGAGAGCACAGTGGAAGGAGGCAAGGCATTGAAAAGGTAGAGAACCCCAGATACTCTTACTCATTCTAGCTCAAATGACTAGTAAATTCTTACTACCTAATGCTAGGTCCAATGATGACTAACCTGTTTTTAAAAAGCATATTTTAAATTTTCTTTAGAGCCCAAAATTATTATAGATTTCTCTTCTGCATTCAGGAAGAGTCTCGGAGTAAAAATATTTGGTAAAATCTACATGTAGTTTTGATACTTGTCCTACTAGAACAAATCCTGGTCCCTTCACCAAGTCAACTACTCTAACTGAAAAGAACACAAAAATAGCAGCATATGCCTACTGGCTAATTCAACTCCTTAGCCAGCCACTCATCACACTGGCCCTGACACAATCCTGCCCCCTGCTGGGGGCTTCCCTGGTGGCGCACTGGTTGAGAGTCCGCCTGACGACGCAGGGGACACGGGTTCGTGCCCCGGTCCGGGAGGATCCCGCGTGCCGCAGAGCTGCTGGGCCCGTGAGCCATGGCCGCTGGGCCTGCGCGTCCGGAGCCTGTGCTCCGCAACGGGAGGGGCTGCAGCAGTGAGAGGCCTGCGTACCGCAAAAAAAAAAAAAAAAGACTGGAATGCTTCCTAAAGTGTTTGGGGTTTTGGTTTTGTGTTTATTCTCCAATCATACAGCTAACAAGCCTCTATCTTACATAGTTTTGGTTTATTTTTTCACAATAAATTTTCCATTTACATACTTTTACATGTGAATTAATATTTCAGTCTTCTCGTTCTTGACCTTCAAATTTGCATTTTCTCAGAACATGAGTTAAACTTTTTTCTTTTTCACTATTTCATTTTATGCACTTTCTGTAGGTTCAAATCCCTCACTGAAGGAAGTAAGAGCATGTGGTCCTTCCTTCTTCCATCTCAGAAACTAGCATTCTGAAACTGAATATATCAGGTTTTAAAAAGCATACTGGAGGGCTTCCCTGGTGGTGCAGTGGTTGAGAATCCACCTGTCGATGCAGGGGACACGGGTTCGTGCCCTGGTCCGGGAAGATCCCACATGCTGCGGAGCGGCTGGGCCGGTGAGGCATGGCCGCTGCGCCTGAGAGGTCTGCGTACCGCAAAAAAAAAAAAAAGCACACTGGAAAAAGCTAAAATCTTCCATTGCTACTATTAGCTGAAAGAGCAAAAAAATCATGCCCTTGATACATTAATTAGCAATAATAATAGTTGCAGTAGATGATCTCAATATAAGAAATGATCTGGCTCTGAATGGCTAAATACTGTGAATACTCATTACAAACTAACAGGAGCTGTAAAACTGATCTCACATATTTGGGTAAATACACATATATACAAGCATTTCTGTATTATTCCTTAAGAAGCAGCATTTTCTGAAAAGTGATGAAAACCATCCCATCTAGCCTGAGTGAAAAGCAGTGTAGTATACAGAGGTTAAGACCCTGACCATGGGGACTCCCCTGGTGGCACAGTGGTTAAGAATCTGCCTGCCATTGCAGGGGACACGGGTTTGAGCCCTGGTCCGGGAAGATCCCACCGCAACAAAGAGTAGCCCCCTCTCACAGCAACTAAAGAAAGCCTGTGTGCAGCAACGAAGACCCAACGCAGCCAAAAAAAAAAATACTTGAAAAAAAAACCCTCTATTCCAGAAAGGCATGCTTCTCCAAAGTCTCCCCTAAAAGTCAAAAATGACCAGAAATTTGGAAATAAGCCAGGCACTATAATGGACCATCTCTGAATGGAGACTCAAGCGGAGATAGTAAAGAGGGAGTTGATGAATACAGAGAAACATTTGGGCCAAATTATTTGGAAAACTGTGGTCCTGCAGCTCTGTTGGTTGCATACTGCCATAATAAATTTGAAAACATATCCCTGTAACACAGCAAAGGCCTAATGTGAGTGCTTTTTAAAAAATCATTGATTAGGGCTTCCCTGGTGGCGCAGTGGTTGGGAATCCGCCTGCCAATGCAGGGGACACGGGTTTGAGCCCCGGTCCAGGAAGATCTCACATGCCACAGAGCAGCTAAGCCTGTGAGCCTCAACTACTGAGCCTGCGCTCTAGAACCCGCATGCCACAACTACTGAGCTGGCGCTCTAGAGCCCGTGAGCCACAACTACTGGGCCTGCGAGCCACAACTACCGAAGCCCGCACGCCTAAAGCCGGTGCTCCGCAACAAGAGAAGCCACCGCAATGAGAAGCCCGCTCACCGCCCCAAATGGAGAAAACCCGCACACAGCAACAAAGACCCAATGCAGCTAAAAATAAATAAATAACTACATAAATTTATTTAAAATATATTTTAAAAATAAAATCATTGATTATACTAATCATATACTGGTATAATCAATTTCTATTCTCTTGTGAACATTCGGCTTATTGTAACTTTTCATTACAATCTGATATAATCCCTACTGATAATCAGATGAAACCTGTGGACCCTCGTGCCCAGTAGTTGTTGGGGGGGAATACATTTTTATTGATACACAAAATGGTATATACTATTTCCGACAGTTCACAGACCACTCCCTTTTGACACCCCCATGGGCCCCTAGATTTTAAAAATTGTGATTCAGACCAACCTCCTGAAAAAACTGAGGCCCAAAGGAATTAGATGACTTTTCCCCTTCCAGTCAACTGGCACACCGGATAGAGCCCAGTTCTTCTAATCCCTCCCCACCTCATACACACCATACACGTAAGGAAACTGCTCTTTTCACAATCTCAGGCTACTTCCCTTTATATATGCAACACTGAAGTGGAGGGAGCAGGAGAATGGTTCAATCACTGCTCAACACCTCAGTACCTCAGGGTTAATGGCTTATCCCCTGATAAGCCCTCCATGGAGAGAGTTTTCAGTACAAAAACAGGCAATGCCACTCATATGCCCTCCACTCTGGGGAAATGCCTCAATGTAGAGACTAAACAAATTCAGATGACTCTTTTGTGAGTTGGGGGAAAAAAGAAGTACAAAGACTGCCCACCAGTCAAATAACCTAATCATGTCAGACAGTCTGTATTCATTTATGTACTCTTTCTCTCACTAGACACTAATGGAGTACCTGCTTAAGGTTCAACAGGACGCAAAGGAAACGAGCCACAGGTTTATAAGGAATTCAGGGCAAAGACAGAGGACTTCCAAACTGGTGGGGAGGAGAGACCAAGGAAGGTTTCCTGGGAGAAGACACAGGAACGAAACCCTGGAGCTTGTAGAAGGCCTGTCACATCACATCCAATGCAAGCTAAAGCCAACTGTGGCTCTTCTTGTAATGACCTTCAACCCATCTTCAAACAGTATAACAAAGTAAATAAGAGAATGAGAGAGACAGAGAGATGCAGAGAACCTTTTTCAACTGAGAGCAAGGTCCACAGGGACAATGAGAGAGATCCAGGGCCCTGAAGAGAACTGCTGAGGATCACTGTCACTCGGAACCACTGTGGGCCACACCAGGGGGGCTGGCATACCTATAACGGGATGAATTCAGAAGCTGCAACAGGGGTGAGCCCCCTGGGACCCAACCAGGCAGAAAGAACTTGGAACAGCTGGAGAGCTCCGGCGAAGGGGGTTGGGGGAGAGCCAGACATGCCCTGGAGTCTAAAGCCCTACACCTTAACTGGACAAGCTGGGATGATGACTTACGCAAAAAGGCATCCTCCTTGTCAAAGGGGCCCAATCAAAGCCACTCGCCCACCTAGCCTTACAGGCCGTGCTGCTCAGTAAAGTGCAATCCGCACCAGGGGCCCTGGTCACACAGTCCTGAGATCCTGAAAGGCCAAAAGGTGCCCTGCAATCTCTACCCACATTACAACACACTCAAGTCAGAGTGCAAGTCAGTCAAGCACTCAACCTTCAAAACGCTCTGCAAAGGAGGGCAGAGGGCCGGAAAAGGAACGTGCAATCCTAAGTACTAGCTTTCTGACAAGGGGTTAACTCCAAACCACCCCGTGATGAGCAAAGAGATAGGAATTTCACGGAACGCCCAACTTCCTCCCTTAAAGTGCCGCTTCGCTTTTAACATCAAACTCCAGGCCAGAGCAAGCGAAGGTGGGGGGCGCGGAGCCCCACCCTAGGCCGGCGGGGTCGCGGTAGGCGGCCGCCCTTCCCCACCCGGCCCTATTTTCTGCCCAAAAGCCCCGGCACTAGTTCCGCCCTCCCCGGCACTAGTTCCGCCCTCCGCGGCCGGCTCCTTCCGCCCGGGTCAGCTAGCGGCGCGGAGGGCGGGCGTGAGCGCCCCCAGGTCCGCACCCGGCAAGGCCCCCGGCTACCTACCGCAGCGCCGCCCGCCTCATGGCGCTTGCCCGCCGCCGTGCACGTCACCACAGACCCGGGCCCCGCGCGCCGGTCGGCGGAGGGAAGTTGAGGCAATGGAAGGCGTTAGAGGGAGGGCGGGAGAGGGAGAGCGATCGCAGGCGCCGACAGGACCTTTCTCCCCAGGACCGCACCCTTGCAGCGCGGCCGTGGGCGGGGACGGGGCCTCGTTGCCCGGGGGCGGGGCCACGCTGCGCTTGAAGGCCCACTCTTTGGCGAGAAGCTGGAGTTAGTCTCTCTCCTCCATTGTTGATTAAATGCATCAGATGGCACCGCTGGGGTGTAACTAGAGGCTAGGTGCAGCCGCGTCCTTGGAGCTTGTCTCCGTTATCCCGCTTCGCTGAAGGCTGCGCGACCTTCACCCCCAAGCCCCGGCTCCCGGTCAGCCCTTAGCTGCACGTTGGAATCTTCTGGGCAGCTTTCCAAAATACCGATGCCTGGGCCCCACCCTATGGAGATTCTGAATTAGGGGTGCAGCCTGGTCTTCAGGATGTCTAAAGGCGCCCCAGGTGATGCTAACGTAAGCAAAGGTTGAAAACCTTTACCCGAAGGGGAAAAAATTGTTCCTCTCCTAATCTCGGTCTGCCCCCTAGTGTTGGACAGTTGGAGATCTTGCCCGCCCAGAGAGATTCAAGGCCAAAAAGTTTAAGATGATTTTTACCCTAGGATCTGATTCTCCATTTCATTCAACGAATTCTTATTCAGCTATTCGCAGTGCGCAAGACACTGTAGATTCTGGAGATGTGACAAAACTCCCTGCCCTTAGGGAGCTTACCTTGTAGGGAAGGAAAACAAGTCAGCAAGTTAGCAAATTATATCGTTTCAAACGTGATAAAGCGGTCTAAGGAGGAAACAAAATAAGGTAATGAGGGGGGATCTTTCCAGAATACATGCCCGTCTTGCTTTGTCCTTAAATATGGTAATTTCCTAAAAGGCAGGGTTGATATCGTATGCTTTTTCTGATACCCCATGCTTACTAAAAATTTGTCAATTTTAATTAAGCTGGCTTTTTTTAAAAGTCACTTTATGAATTACAAATGGAGCATGGTCTTTGGCTTCCTCTTTCCTCTCCACCTAACTTTCCCTGCTTTTATCAGTCCCACATCCAGAAGACTCTCCTTTTCACCTGCAGGGATCTCGCCTTCCTTTTTATTCATGTTGTCCATACCTTTTCAGTGACGGTTTTGTTTTGTGGCAGCTATACTGAAACCAAGCAGGACCCAACAGGGCCTTCCCAGGTACAGATTCCCTGCTCCCCCACCATAACTCCTGCCTCTCGTTTAAAGAAAAGCTTTAGCCTCCTAGGCCTTCCCCCAGTTTTATGGAGCAAATTTAATCAGAGAAGTGAGAAGATACAGAAACAAAGGAAAAACAGTCAAGCAAGACAAAATAATAATAATTTAGCCATAAAGCAAAGTCAAGGACCTTTAGCTCCTCCTCAAGAGCTATAGATAATATCCTGAGCCACGTCCTTGATTTGTTTTGCAGATACTGAAACTCACACCAGGTGGAAGAAGTTTACTGCATGCTGCCCACAAACACGTAGACCCCAGACCAACTGGAACCAGAAGGTTGATGACGTTTAACTCCCAAAATACCACCCTGTTACCTCACTGCCAACCAATCAGAAGAATGTCCACAAGCTGATCAGGCCCCCAACAATCCTCACCTGTAATGTGGCCTTTAAAAGCCCTCCCCTGGGGGCTTCCCTGGTGGCGCAGTGGTTGAGAGTCCGCCTGCCGATGCGGGAGACGCAGGTTCGTGCCCTGGTCCGGGAGGGTCCCACATGCCGCGGAGCGGCTGGGCCCGTGGGCCATGGCCGCTGGGCCTGCGCGTCCGGGGCCTGTGCTCCGCGACGGGAGAGGCCGCAGCGGTGAGAGGCCCGCGTACCGCAAAAAAAAAAAAAAAAAAAAAAAAAAAAATTCCAGTAAAAGCCCTCCCCTGAAAGCCATCAGGGAGTTCAGGCCTTTTGAGCATGAGCTGCCCTATCTCCTTGCTTGGCCCCACTTTGGGCGCCTTGCAATAAACACTATACTTTTCTTCACCACAAGCCGGTGTCAGTAGATTGGCTTTACCATGAGTCAGATGAGCAGACCCAGGTTTGGTTTGGTAACAATACTTCCTTATACTCTACCACACCTAACACAGTGCAGTAAATATTTTATCGAATTATACTTTTTGGTTGGTTTTTACTTGAACTTTCGGTTGAGGCAATAGTAGGTTCAGGAAAAAAAAATTAAGTTCAAGAGAATTTTTTAGGTTACATAGCTGGTGTAATGATAGGTAGGGGTAGCTTGTAATTTTGTGCAATCAAGTCACCTTCCAGCCAGATACATTCTCATCAGTGTATAATCAGGGTATAAATAGTGTCAATGTGGGCTGGAACAGCTAGAACCAGTGACTCAATGCCATGAAGATGCCTCTTCTCCATCACTTATCTTTGCTTTACTTTGCATACTGGCTTCATTCTTTTTTCTCTGAATAATGGCTTCCTCCACATGGCCAGAGCAGCTCCTGAACTTTACATTTTACAATCACAGACACATCCACATGCTTGGAGACTGACCCCAAAATCTGTATCCCAAATAGAAAAAGTCCTGAAAAGAGATTCATTGGCCCAGGTGGGATCAGGTACACACCCCTGGACTGGTCAGCTGTGGCAGCAGGGCAAAGTGATGTGATGGGCCCATTTGACTTACCAGGAACCTCCTTACCCAGGCCCATGGACAGGTCACGATCTACTAGTATGGCTATTTCCGTAAGTAGCCTCTCAGAGGGGGATATGGAGCACTCCTTAGAAAAGGAGTACACAGCAACCAACCCCACAGATGTCCCACTACAGATGTTATCTATTTATTTATTTTATATTTTCTTTTTGGCTGTGTTGGGTCTTCGTTGCTGCACACGGGCTTTCTCTAGTTGTGGCGAGTGCGGACTTCTCATTGCGGTGGCTTCTCTTGTTGCGGAGCACGGGCTCTAGGTGCACGGGCTTCGGTAGTTGTGGCACACGAGCTCAGTAGTTGTGGTTCACAGGCTCAGAGCGCAGGCTCACTAGTTGTGACACACGGGCTTAGCTGCTCTGCGGCACGTGGGATCTTCCTAGACCAGGGCTCGAACCCGTGTCCCCAGCATTGGCAGGCGATTCTTAACCACTGCACCACCAGGGAAGTCCCAGATGTTATTTAAAGAGAAAAAAAATGATCTCATCACTTAGCCCACTTACCTTAGTTCTAACCTCAGGGAACCCCTGCTAAAACCCAGCCAGCCCAGCATTCAACCACATGTCTACAATTATCTCAATTGGCAGCATGCATAAAATTCTTAAAACAGCTTAGCAACCCTGATTTCTGTGTGTGGGGTGGTAGTGGGATTGTAAGTGTTGTATATGCTATACCAAATTTTGGACAGCAGGGATAGAAAGGAAAGTGGTCACAAAATCAGGCCAGGAAACATGCAACAGTTGTATGGTGGTGAGAATCACTGAATAATAGATTCTCCACCCCACCTGTTTGTTGTTATTCTCCATTAGTTCTATTCTGAAATGGTCTCGGGGTAACAGAAATGGTATCAAATGTATCATTAAAATCAAAGACGCCTCATCATACACTGACAGATACATAAGACATTATCAATGCCATTATTATTACAAGTAGAAGAATAATATCAAATAACAAAACCTAACAATACGTTATCAGTTCAACCTAGTATTAAGAGTGAAAAGTATCTAGTAAGCACCCTTGGGCTGCTAAACCATAGGTGTTTTTGGATATCTCATTCAGGTAGAAAATGTTCTTGGAAAACTATGTCATCAACTTTCAAACAAATTAATTCATGCTATTATTTCATTAGGATAGAGAAACCACTTTCTAAAAAATAGCTTATTTCCCAGACTAGAGATTATACAAAAGGATCTAGAATAAAGTTGTGAGGGGGAGGAGGAAACAATGGAAAGGTGATTTTCCCCCTAAACCTGAAAGACTAGTGAGCTGTTACATGAAAATGCTTAGTATTATACCCACTTGTTCCAATAGAAGTAAAACCCAGGCTAGGCAATTTCAGAACAGTGGTAATTTTTTATCACTTTCCTTACCTTTCCTCAGCTCCACCTTTATGACTGCTCATCAAATCCAAGTGTTGAAAGGTTTTCTATCTTTAGCAGTGCTCTTTTTCCTCTAACAATTTCCTCTTGCTTACAAATGGCAAACATGTAAAACATGTCATACTATTAGTGACATGGGATCAGAGGGTCTCTTTAGGATAGGACATCTTCATTTCAGGGTGTCCTCTTCAATAAAGATGTTCCTTTCAATAAAATAGGACGTAAAAGGTAAAATTTCAGTGGGCAACTCTCCTACCCACGCTTAATCTTCTGATCATTCTTGACCTTGTCACGGCCACCCTCCTTCCCACTTCATCCACTTTCTCCAACAAATTCAGTTCTCTTCCATTCGTTCCTCCCTCTGCATCCTATTTCTCTCCATTCTCTTGCCCACCCACTTTCCATCATTTTTTTCCACACCACCCCAACTGCTACCATCCCAGCTGGGAAATAGAGCCTCCCTTCAGACCCCAAGGCAGCCCATTCAGCTGGGCCAGCGTAGGAGCCAACCCTGCCATTCCTCAGCCCAAGGAAAATCAACAAGTACCTCTGATACAACTACAGCTGCACCAGGATGCATAGCCATAGAGGGAACAGAGCTATAAGCATACTTCACTATCTCTGCAAAAGCGCATGCTTCAGAGTGCCCGCAAGCTTCCAAAATTGACTTTATAACGAGGATTTGTATATTTTATAGACATTAAAATCATGCTGGTTGTTTGAATGTACATAACGTGTTTTCGGGTATAAATTTGTATCTTGTGCTATTTGGAGATGGGGCCACACAAAGACAGGATGGTGCCATGAGTATTAGTTGACTTTATCTTCAGGGACAGTGACATTATTCTAGCTGGTTTATCGTTATATGGGATCCTTATGGGATTGCTAGACTGCTTTGTTCTGTTTATATAGGTAACTCAGTAGCACACTGCACAGGACACCACATATGGCTTCTGTCTGGCCTCGTCTGTGCAGATGCAAAAACCAAGCCTGGAGAGAAGAAAGATCCTTGTTTTACTCCGAAAAAGGCTCTTCAAAGTGGCCATTTCTTCCTTAACGCCAGTTCCTACTATAACCCACAATTATTCCCCATGTATTGCTCAGGCTCGTCCATCTACCTCACCCTGGCCCTAGCAGTTCCTGTAAAAATTCCCTGAGGAGATATATATATATATATATATATATATATATATATCTCCCTGAGGAGGTATAGGTATAGATAAAGACATAGATATAGATATATAGATACCATCAAAAATAGCACAACTAAAACCACCAAATCAATAAATAGTATTTAGCTCTCAAACTGGGAGCTTCCAAATTCAAAGCTTGATATGAAGCTCATGGGCATGAAATTAAAGGATAGTTTATAAAGTGAACATGAGAAAGTTATTAACATTTACAATGACTCCTTATTACAATGGGGGTTCCAGATGGCAGGAGATTGGTTAAAAGTGATTCTCTCATACCAGTTTTAGGAAGATGACTTAAGTTTTATTATGACTGTCAGAGGCATTTATAAGAAATAACCTAAGTTTTGCTTATGTTCATGAAATAATCTAGACTTAGTTTTGCTTCCACGGCTTACATGGTTTAGTCTGCCCAGGGAACCCTCAGGTTTGGTCTCCCTTTTGTATTTATGTTTAGCAATTCCCCCCTTTCTGTTCATTATCTCAGCAAGCTAAGAGTGTGACCAACTAGTTTAGCATTACTCTTGGTAACCACTGTTGATACAGCCAGGCTAAAGAACCACACGTTCATTGTTTCCAATAGTTGAGTCAACAGGATGGAGGGTCATGTAGTTGCTGTTACCAACAGCTGCATCATCATCATAGACATGGGAAGTTAGATCACTGAGTTCTTCAGGTTGTCTAATCCTGATGGATATCATTTGGTGTATGAGAGGCTGGCAAAAGGCATTTAAAACCCTTGGGAGGATACAGTGCGCTAGAAAGGTTAACACGATGACTATAATCAGAATAGTAGCCAAGAATTTTAAAAATTCTCCAGGGCAGAGATTCCCAGAAGCTAAGATTTAACCACTAGATAACTCGAATGGGCTGTAACCAAATTCAGGCTTTACCTATATATATACATATTATATATATATATATGTATATATATACATATATATACATATTTTATATATATATTATATATATTTTTTAACATAGACACAACATGATGTATTAGCAATCATATATCCTCATGATTACCTAGGACAGGATGAACATGAGGATATTTTAGTTCAGGAGGTGGTACTGCTCGTGCACCTCCACCTACGTTAGGCCTCTATATGATGTGAGCAATAAGGTAATTTAATAAGATGCATTTCTGTGGAAATAAAAGAAAAACAAGGGTTAACAGTTCGAGCAGATTATAAATTCAGTTTCTGAGTTTGGAGAGCAGCCAATTGAGAACATTTCTAGATTTGAATTCGAAGCATCTTTAGGGAGTGGAATAAGGATGGCAGATGTGGATTTTCCTGGTTTGCAGCTTAACTGTCTTTGATGTCATCAGGTATTCTACTGAACTTTCTTGAGCAGCCCGTACAGCAACAAGTATGAAGGTTGTCCATACATGATCTATTGTGGTGATTTCTCTGAAGTTTACAAGTAGATAACGAAACCTCAAAGACAATTAACAGGACTAGAATTTGATAATGAATACACCATACTTTTCTATACTTACCTGGTAGGAGAGACACCATGATAACCATAGTTTTCTAGTGAAACAATTTTTTCCATAGTCATCCCACTTTTATCAAAGATGCTTATAGTGACACTAAGTTGTTTATAAGTCATCTTACTAAACTTGGATAGATTATTTACATAAATGTAGTAAGAATAGTAGTTCTGTGCAGATTCTCAAATATGACATTTTGGTCAAAGCCTTGGTAATATCCAAGGGGCTTTACTGGCTCCATAAAGTCAACTTTAGTTCTTTAAAATTGTCTGGTGGGCTTCCCTGGTGGCGCAGTGGTTGGGAGTCCGCCTGCCGATGCGGGGGACACGGGTTCGTGCCCCGGTCCGGGAAGATCCCACGTGCCGCGGAGCGGCTGGGCCCGTGGGCCATGGCCGCTGAGCCTGCGCGTCCGGAGCCTGTGCTCCGCAAAGAGAGAGGCCACAGCAGTGAGAGGCCCGTGTACCACCAAAAAAAAAAAAAAAAAAAATTGTCTGGTAATAAGGAATTTCAGATTAGACCTTTAAAGTCTCTTTAGGCTAAGAAGCCAAGCTAAGGACTTGTTTAATTGTGTCCTGCTAAAAGAAGAACAAATTCTTATTGAGTTTATATAAATACATATATTGTCATGAAAAGAAGAGTATTTAATAAGAGTTTCTGAATTCTGGAGGGATTAGGTAGGGAGAACAAGATAAATGTTTCAACTTTTGTTTACAAACATATTTCTCAAATTGCTGTCAAGTTATAAATATTAATAGCTTAAAAGAGAGGAGCAAAAGGAGTCCTTTAAATCTGGAAAACAAAACATTAAACAACCAGCAATATTTAAAATGAAGTCCAAAAAGTTATAATCATCTTCATCAGTTCATTCAGTCTCCTGTAATTAATTTTTGTTTTGCTTCATCTTGGGTTAGTAGCTTTATGAATCAATCACTTTTCCAGTAGAGTCTCAGAAATTCTTACCCAGTTCAGTGTTATGATCTTAAAGTTATCAGAAACCTGTATTCTAGAGTACTTGTTAATATCTTTTCCATAAATCTCTTTGAAGATGAAGCATTTTGCCTGTAGATGATTACAAATGCTTTCAGAGAGGAATCAAGAGTAAAACAATAACTGTGACAAAAGACTTAAAAACATCCATGGTTAAAGATCTAGTGAGAATTCACCAAAAAATAATGCCCAAATTATTATTTTGTGACATACAATATTATAAAATAATAACTGGAATTTTGACTGATAACATTATACAAGGACATATCAGGTTTTTAGGAATTTCATATAATTTCTAGAACACATATTAATAATATATACTATGTAAGTATAATCTAAGAAGGTCAAACATTACTTTTTATTTGACAATGTCTGCCATGCAATTGAATATCAAATAAGCCTAAATAAACTGAGATTTCTCTTTTATAAGGAGAAAGAGCAAATGTTTTCAGAACTTCCAGGGGCCCTCTGGAAAATTCCAAAGTTAGTTTGAGGTCAAAAAGACTTCATTCAGAAGATTTGAAACCCTTGATCAATTAGGAGTGTAAGTCACTATGACATAATACTTAATTATCTGTTCACCAAAGTGATAACTGAAAGATTTCAAAGGCAAATATAGAAAGTTATATAGTTGTAAAAAATCTTAGCCTTTAAAATTGAAAAAACTCAGTTTTCCTAATTAATCAAAGATCTGATAAAGACAATGTGGAACACAGGAAATATTTCCCATGACACGGAAGCCCTGTTTCCTAGGCAGATTACATTAAAGGTAAAGAAAAACCTTTTATAATATTTTATTAAGAACAGACCAATAATCTAAGAAATTTTGTGATTTTAACAGAGAGAAAATTAAACTCTAGTTTTGTATCAGTACATTACTGAGCTCATTTTAAAAATCCTTGTAAATAAATCTATTCAATTTTAGCCAGCTGTGACCTCACAACATAAAATTTCTCTTCCACAAACCTTTTGCATCCTTCTATATCCATTTAGGTTTTGCCTTCTTCTTTTTCCTTTCTTCTTCTGAAAAAAAAAAACCAGTCATTTTATTTTACACATTACTCTCTTTCTCCTTAACAAAAACACACCCTATATTCCTTGCATACTCTTCATATGAAAATACATTTTATTGTAAATCAACTATACTTCAATTTTTAAAAATTACAAGCTCAAACCTCATAATAAGGATCACTTTGATGTTCCATATCCCTAGAATCAGCAATATTTTCACTATTATATTGATTTCTTCCAATCAATGTGAGGGAGAGCAATGTCAGTTTTCATTTCTTTGAATCAAAGTGAAAAACTGCAGGGCAGAATAGTCTAAAAAATAATGTTCATGTGCTGTTGGTTGTCAAAGAGAAGAGTTAGAGGGAAGGAGAAAACCAGACATCAGCTCCTCTCCCTACAATACACTAAACAACCAGCTCAGGTGGTTTTGTGCCCTATTCACTTGTGCAGCAACTATTGCTTGTATCCATGCCATGTAAACTCAGTCTATTATTTTCAGGATGTAGAACACACCTCTACATCCTTAGCAAGGAAACGGAAGAGCCAGTCTCATAATGAATGAGTGCTTTGGCACTTGTTAGGGGTTTGTATACTCTGGTTTAGACCAATGAGTCTATTAATTTCCTAATGCTAGATATTCAGGGGCTTTATGGAGAATGGATAAAAGTTCTGTTGACAGAATTAAAGGCTATGTAGCTGTGACAAAATTAAGACTGTCTCAGTTCTACTCTGTTTTGGGAATCTGAAGGGAGAAGAAAGTATGTAGAAAAAATATGCAAACACTTACTGAAAACTGTTTGTTCTTTTTTTATTCAAATATTTTATGGAGTTGTTTTTTATGAAGAAATGAAATAAATCTGTACTGATATTTTTTAATCCAATTTTCTTCCATTTCTTTGTATACAAAGTTGTTTTCCTTCACTCTTTATTGTTTCTAGTAGCTCTATTTTTACATATAGATTATAAATTTTAACTATAAGTAATCTTTATTTTCCAGTGAAAATTACGAAGCAGGCAATAGTGAACTATCTATCATATATTAGCACCCCATAGTAAATTAGCAAATTTATAAATACATAATTATAAAAACTTATACTTTTTAGAAACACATTTTTCATAGTACAATATTTAATGTGGTTTTAATGTGGCAAAAGACATATTTATTAATAGACCCAAATATTTTTCTCTCTGTAAAAATTAAGAAAAATAAATAAATTTAAATTTATGTTTAGTGATCAATGTCTCAGTAAATTATCTTATTTGAATGATCTAGATAATAAATGTTCATTATTTAGTTTAGCTTAGTATAAACTTTTATTTTATTTACATTTATTTAAATTACTTGTTTTTAACAATCATGTTTAGATTAGCCATCAAACAGCTAGCCATCATCTTAAGTTATTTTGTAACATAGAGAGAGCATGAGCTTATTCGACAAATAAACCAAGGTAGAAAAAGTTATATGTTTGCATTACATTTAATATTGACAATTCCAAAGACATGTCTGTTTTTATTAAACCAACAAACTTAAACTAACTTTTATTTAACAAAGATTATCCTGATCATGTGAACTTGAAAACAGTTGGATTAGAGTTTCCATTTCTGAGAGTTTTAGGAATATTTAATTTATACATGCACTTATTTCTCTTTAAGCCAACTAAGTAGAATTCTTTTTAAAATATCAGGGGCAGAGTCAAGATGGCAATGTGGGAAGATGTAGAGTTAGCATCTCCCCACAACTAGGGCGCCTGCTGGCCGCTGGTGGGAAAACCCCCAAGGGGACAGGAGGAACCCCAAAGTGAACCAGTAGGACGTAGGGGGCCTGAGGGGGGAGGAGAAGTGGAGGCCAGACAGGATCAGTGGCCCTGAGGCCGGGGAGATCAGGAGAGGCAGGTGGGAAGGACCCTCCAGGAAGAGCGGGAGAGGAGCAGAGGGCGACTGCCCCACCCACTCAGGCCAGGGAGGCTGCTGAGCTCCCAGGCCGATCCCCTGCCCTCCAAAGCCCCCTCCAGACCACGTGGGTTCTTGAGGGCATAGGAGGGAGGCCAGGGAGATCAGGAGAAGCAGGCAGTAGGGGCCCTCCCAGACTGAAGAAGCAGGAGAGGAGGGCATTTACCCCACCCACTCGAGCCCAGGAAGCCTGCTGGGCTCCCAGGTGAGGTCCCCTGCCCTCTGAGACCAGGGGTGGGGGGCACACCTGGACCCCTTCTGTTCCTTGATCCTAAGCCCCAATCCCAACAGCCCCCAGGGCATTTTCCAGCCCTGTGGGTCCTGAGTATTGGCCCTGCCCACCGCCCAAATCTAGCCCTTGCTTAGGCCCTGCCCTCCACAGCCAAGGCCTTCCCCCACCCCCGCTTTTTTTTCCCCTCCTCCTCTTTTTTACTATTGTGATACTATAGTACTTTCCAGTTGTTGATTCATCTATATTTTATTTTTATATTCTTCATAGCATATCTATTAGTTTCCTAGTCTAATTTTATATTTTACTTTATTATTGGTTTTGTTTGGAGGTTTTTTTTGCCACCCCAGGTGGCTTGCAGGATCTTGGTCCATGAGCCCAGAGTTGGGCCTAAGCTCCTGTGGTGGGAGCTCTGAGTCCAGACCACTGGACTAACAGAGAACCTCAAACCCTAGGGAATATTCATCGGAGTGAGGTCTCACAGAGTTCCTCATCTCAGCACCAAGACCCATCGCTACCTGATAGCCTACAAACCCCAGAGTTGGAAACCTCAGGCCAAACAACCAGTAAGACAGGAACACAATCCCACTCATTTAAAAAAAACAAAAGAGACACGGCAAAAAAATATATCACAGATGAAGGAGCAAGGTAAAAACCTACAAGACCAAATAAATGAAGAGGAAATAGTTAATCTACCTGAAAAAGAATTCAGAGTAATCATAGTAAAGATGATCCAGAATCTCAGAAATAGAATGGAGGCATGGATTGAGAAAACACAAGAAATGTTTAACACAGATATAGAAGAACTAAAGAATAAACAAAGAGAGATGAACAACATAATGACTGAAATGAAAAATACACTAGAAGGAATCAATAACAGAAAAACTGAGGCAGAAGAACAGAGAAGTGAGCTGGAAGACAAAATGGTGGAAATAACTGCCAAGGAGCAGAATAAAGAAAAAAGAATGAAAAGAATTGTAAACAATCTCAGAGACCTCTGGGACAACAATAAATGTACCAACATTCGAATTATAGGGGTCCCAAAAGAAGCGGAGAAAAAGAAAGGGCCTGAGAAAATATTTGAAGACATTATAGTTGAAAACTTCCCTAACATGGGAGAGAAAATAGTCAATCAAGTCCAGGAAGCACAGAGAGTCCCATACAGGATAATCCCTAGGAAAAACACACCAAGACACATATTAATCAAACTAATAAAAATTAAACTCAAAGAAAAAATATTAAAAGCAGCAAGGGAAAAACAAAAAATAACATACAAAGGAATCCCCATAAGTTATCAGCATATTTTTCAGTGGAAACTCTACAGGCCAGAAGGGAGTGGCACGATAAAGTGATGAAAGAGAAAAACCTACAACCAAGATTACCCTACCCAGCAAGGATCTCATTCAGATTTCACAGAGAAGTCAAAAGCTTTTCAGACAAGCAAAAGCTAAGAGAATTCAGCACCACCAAACCAGCTTTAGAGCAAATGCTGAAGAAACTTCTCAAAGAGGGAAACACAAGAGAAGAAAAAGACCCACAAAAACAAACCCAAAACAATTAAGAAAATGGTAATAGGAACATATGTATCAATAATAACCTTGAATGTAAATGGATTAAATGCCCCAACAAAAAGACACAGACTGGCTGAATGGATACAAAAACAAGACCCATATATATGCTGTCTACAAGAGACCCACTTCAGACCTAGGGACACATACAAACTGAATGTGAAGGGATGGAAGAAGATATTCCATGCAAATGGAAATCAAAAGAAAGCTGGAGTAGCAATACTCATATCAGATAAAATAAACTTTAAAATAAAGTCTGCTACAACAGACAAGGAGGGACACTACATAATGATCAAAAGATCAATCCAAGAAGAAGATATAGCAATTATAAATGTTTATGCACCCAACATAGGAGCACCTCAATACATAAGGCAAACGCTAACAACCATGAAAGGAGAAATCGACAGTAACACAATAATAGTAGGGTAGTTTAACACCCCACTTCAACAAACAGAATACAGGTATGCACAATAAATTCCGAGAGCTCAACAAGCAAAGAGAGCAGCATTCAGGCTGACTGCAAGGTTGGCAAGAAAGTGGTGAGCTCCATGGGCCCAGTGGGTACCAGCACCTGGTTGCTCACTGGCCTCAGAGTTGTTGAGGGTCTTCTTTGGATCCCACTTCTGATGGCAGAAAACTGTCAAAAATCCAGAAATAACACAATCAAAACCACCAAATCAATACATAGTATTTACTAAGAGTTTGTTGTGTACCTAAAAACAGCAACTGGGAGCTTCCAGAGTCAAAGATGGATATGAAGGTCACAGGCATTAAACTACAGCAAGGCTTATAAAGTGAAAATGAGAAAGTTATTAACATTTACAATGACTGGTTATTACAATGGGGGGTTCCAGATGGCAGGGGATTGGTTAAAAGTGATTCTCTCATAACATTTTAAAGAGCATGACTTAAGGGTTTGTTTGTTTTTTTATGACTGTCAGAGGCATTTACAAGAAATAACCTAGGTTAAGTTTCATTTATGTTCATGAAATACGCTAGATTTAGTTGAGCTTACTGGCTTAAATGGTTTTGTCTGCTCAGGGAATTCTCAAGTCCAGTCTCCATTTTGTATTTAATTTTAACCACACACACACACACACACACACACACACACTGAGAGCAATCTGCTTTAATGTACTAGAATAAATGTCTCAGGCCAAGCCTGTCAGAGTTTGGTTTTGCTATTAAAGGGCACATTCAGGGCCCCTCAAGGTACTGAAATCTAATGTTGGGAAACTAGGGAAACAGTGTCACTTGCAGGAAGCCCAAATTGAATACTTTAGTGATTGGAGCTGTTCCAATTCTAACTGAAGTCTGTGCCTTCCTGTCTGGGACTATAAGCGTCGAGAAACACTCTGGGTGAGGGAGTGGGTGGGAGGGAATCAGAGAAGGGTTCACTACTGATGAGGCATATGCGGGAGACTCAGAAGTCTGTTCAGTCATTCCCAGACCGAGAGCCCCAAGGAAAACAAGCTGCTTTGAGCACTTCTTCGTCACGCCCACAGTGAACGTGCAGATTCTCTGCCTTCCAGCCCCGCCAGCCCACACCACTGAGAACTAAGGTCAGCCAATCCGGTCCCCGCCAGTTCTCGCACTTCCCCTCCCTAATGCTGGTGCCACCATCAACAGGTCTCCACCCCATGTGCCTCCCCACTTCATCCTTGTCACCATAGAAACACACAGAGATTCAATGACGTTTGAGGGACTAAGAATAGAGATGAAAAACGCACAGTCTTGCACCAGGAGAGGCACAAAGCCTACGAGGGCGAGAACACAGAAACAAATCAATATAATATGACATTAACCGAGGAATATGCAGAATACTCCTGATACAGCAAGAGTGAATTACTCCTGAACAATGTGATTTGGATAGTATTTTCCTCACCCACTATATTAGCTTCCTATTGCTGCTGTAACAAATTACCACAAACTCAGTGGGTTAAGACAACACAGATTGATTATCTTACAGTTCTGGATGTCAGATGTCTGACACACGACTCAGTGGGCTACAATCAAAGTGTGTTGGCAGGGCTGTTTTTCTTTCCTGGAGGCTCTTGGAGAGAAATCATTTCAGAATCCCCTGCAAACCAGTTCTGGAGATGGCTTTTACTTGGCCAAGAGGCTCTTACAGTCTCAGAGAAAGTCAAGATAATGAATAGGAGGAATTTTTCTGATGGATTCTATCTTAAATTCTTAAAAAATAATCAATAGAGAGCTTCCCTGGTGGTGCAGTGGTTAAGAATCCGCCTGCCAATGCAGGGGACACGGGTTCGAGCCCTGCTCCGGGAAGATCCCACATGCCGTGGAGCAACGAAGCCCATGCACCACAACTACTGAGCCCACATGCCACAACTACTGAAGCCCACGGGCCTAGAGCCTGTGCTCTGCAGCAAGAGGCCACCGCAATGAGAAGCCCACGCACCACAACGAAGTGTAGCCCCCCACTCACCGCAACTAGAGAAAGCCCGCACACAGCAACGAAGACCCAACCCAGCCAAAAATAAATATAATAAATAAATAAATTTATTTTAAAAATCAATAGAGCCAATATATTAATTTAATCCATTTATTAAGCACCTACTATATGCCAGCTGCTTTGCTGGGTGCTAAGGCTACAAAGATCAAAGAGAGAGAGTTCCTGACCTCCAGGAATCCACCACACAGAGAGGAAAAATCAGAAATGTGATCAAATGCACTGTGATAACTGCTCCAGTGAATAATGTGCCATAAGATCTCAGAGGAAGCAATATAAATAATGCATTCTGCTGAAGCAGTGTTGGAGGAGTCTTGGTGAGGAGACAGGATAGTGGCCTGTAGAGCCGCAAGAGAAGGTGACATTTGAGAGTTCTTCCCTTAGAGAAAAAGAGACTAAATAATCTAAGTTGAATTTTCCAGGTTCATAAATACACTTTTTATAAAGAGGCTAAGAACGCTTACCAAATAATTAAATGGGAACGTGTTTGTTCGTTCTTCTGTCTCACATTATCACACATACCTGGCTAATTAAAATATGTCATTTTAGGGGGCTTCCCTGGTGGCGCAGTGGTTGAGAGTCCGCCTGCCGATGCAGGGGACACGCGTTCGTGCCCCGGTCCGGGAAGATCCCACATGCCGCGGAGCGGCTGGGCCCGTGAGCCATGGCCGCTGAGCCTGCGCGTCCGGAGCCTGCGCTCCGCAACGGGAGAGGCCACAACAGTGAGAGGCCCGCGTACCGCAAAAAAAAAAAAATAAAAAATAAAAAGAAACCCTTAAAAAAAAAAAAAAAGTCATTTTAGGGACTTCCTGGTGGTCCAGTGGTAAAGAATCTGCCTTCCAACGCAGGGGACGCAGACTCGATCCCTGGTCAGGGAACTAAGATCCCACATGCCGCGGGGCAACTAAGCCCACGTGCCACAACTACTGACCTTGCGCACCCCAAGGAGAGAGCCCGTGTGCCACAAACTACAGAGCCCACTCACCCTGGAGCCCACACGCCACAACCAGAAAGAGAAAACCTGCATGCCACAACTAGAGAGAAGCCCACGCGCTGCAACGAAGAGCCCGCACACCACAACTAAGACCCAACGCAGCCAAAAATAAAATCTAATAATAAAATAATAATAATAATAAATAAATCGTTTTAAAAAATAAAATGTCATTTTAATTAAAGGCATCCATGGAAGGTGGCCAGGTATCAATGTACCGATGGCCCAGCTGCTCATTTCCTGGCAAGCAAGTTCCCTGAGTAACCTACCAATGTCATCATCACCCCCAACCCAGATGAAACTTATGTTGGAGGCAACCAGGGCTATGTGTTCTCAGAGGAAAGAAATAAGTTGCATAAGCAAGACATCCGTTTCGCTGCATTCTCAGAGGACTTAGTTCCACGCCCGGGGAGAAGTAATGTGACTCTCTCAGGATGGTTCAGAGCCAAGCCCCAGATTCCTGAGGGAGATTCATTGCTTGCTAACATGAATTTTGGCCCTGGGTAGACAAATCTCCAAACCATCCTCTTCATATGTCATGTTTGTTCAAGTCAAGACACACCTATCAAGTGCCTACTCTATGAGAGAAACTCTGCTTTGATGCTGGAGCCACGAGACTGAAAACGACAGTCTCTGCCACAGAGGGGCTCATGTCTGGCTTCCTGACTCATTTCCCAGATGAGGAAGCTGAGGCTCTTAACTTTCTGGTTTCTTTTTCTGGTCTGTTCATGTCGTACTCTCTTCATTGAGTACTTTTCTCCCTCCCTGGATTCGCAGAGCCCAACTGAAGTCCAACTTCTTCTAAGAGGATTTCCTGACTCCTGTAATCATTAACTTTTACTTTCTCTACATTTCTATTTCACTAAGTCTGTATCTGACAACTTATCACTTAATTATACTTTGCTTTGTATTATTTCTTTAATTATTTAAAGTGTCCATCACGGAACTCCAATGATATTGTAAGCTTCTTGAAGGCAGGAGTCATCTTTTAAATTTCGAGTCTGGACACAAAGTTAATTCTCAATATTTAGTCAAGATTTAACTGACTGGATGATGGAAACCAGCTCTCAAGCAGTAATGGAAGGAGAGGAATGGTAAGCAATGCTCCCACCTTCAAAGGCTGGTTTAGTCCTAACCCAGCCTTCAAAAACCAGCTGCATCGCGTTTAAAGAACCTTCCATAAGAGCATAACATAAAAACAAAAGGGTCCACATTATGGATCATATTCACAATCCATCCAATTAAAGACTGAGTCCATCAGAGTAAAAAAAAAAAAGGATGATTTATTATATGGGAGAACCATGTAAATGTCAACCTCAAAAGCTAGCCTCCCAGCATCCTAAATTTAATTTAACCAATCTATTATCCATGCATTAATCTAAACCCTTTGAGATGTTTTGAAATTAAAAATAACTCTTTTTCTTATTGCCATAAAGGATTGTTTTTTCCTCCCTCTCTCATCCCTATTCTTGGGGTCTGGCACCTTCTAGGAAAGCTTGATTAACAGAAGTAGGCATTTAGTAGGGAAAGAGACAGCAACTCTTTGTAACATTACAGCGCCTGAAAGCACATGAATGTTGGCAGCGGGAAAGGTCTGATTTTTGTAACCATGGTAAGGGCCTCTTTCTTTTCTCCCCTCTTCTACTTACTTGCAGGATGCAAGCCCAAGGAAATCCTCAAACCTTTTCTAACCCCTGGCCTGTCTCATCCAGAAGGAGCTGGATGACTGACACCCAGCTGAAGGCTATGGAGTGGAAGAAGTCTGGAGGGCTGCGTTTCCCCTGTGGGCTGTAAAAACACAAGTCCACTACTTTCTTCTGGTCTGTGTTGCTCTGTGTCTATATTCTTTTCTCCTGTTACAGTAGAGTTTTCCCCTGGTACTTCGGCAGAATTTTTTCCCTAGTACACTAGGTTCTGGAAAGGAAAGGGAAAGGGAAAGGGATAAGGATAGGAAAAGGAAAGGAAAGGAGAAGCAAAAGCAAAAGCCCCATCAGGAGCGGGTTATCTGCCACTTGCCTATGTGGAGCAAAGGCTTTTCACATCCTTTATACCCCTCTTTCATCCTATAGTCAGCCAGAACCTGGCACATTGTAGGAAGGCATCTGACAGTGATCTCTTTCACTGAAGAGAAGAGATCATTGAAGAATTCCAAAGAACTCATAAGAGAGAAGAGGATTCCCATTGGTAGAACCAGAAAAGTTTATCCAGAGCCTTGAAGGTTCTGTCTTTATTTACTGGCTCCTAAACTTGGCACAGTGCCTGATACCCTGTAATTATATAATAATATGGATTGATGAAATGGCTAAATAGCAGTATGATAGCTACCATGTATTGAGTACTTACCTCAGTGCCTAACATGTTGAAAATCTAGAATAAATATTCGTTGAACAAAGAGGGAATAGCAGTAAGGATAATATTATTTATTGAGAACTTATTGCTCAATTATCTTGTTTAATCCTCACAACAACCATAGGAGATCGGTATTCCCATTATTCCCATTTTACAGATAAGGAAAAATCAGGGTTTACAGGCATTAAGTAACTTTCCCCAAAATCAAAACGGCTAGCAAGAATTTCCCAAATAGCTATTACCAGACGCGCAGTGAATGGTGTCCTTCACCAGAGGGCACAGTCTTATACCCCAGACTTGCCCTGAAAAATTGATGATGCAGGTAGATCTGGGGAAGTAGACTCATGATCCCAGCCATGTATAACAGCAACGCTGCTGGAATCAGGGGATTCTGCACAGTCAGGGGAACCAAACTGGGAAATGAGAAGGCATCTCAAAAACTAAATGATCACAAGGCCACAAATCATAATCCTCAGGTTCCCCTCTCATGTACATATTCAGCATTTTCTAAGCCTTCAGCCAATATTTCTCCCTTTCTGGTTTGTTTCCCCAGGTGGACAAATGTATTCTACATCTAATTTTTACTTTAGTAAATTATAAAGTAATGGCACATGGTTCTAACTTAATGGATGTGTTATCATCAAATGGCTCCCCAACATACTGTAAACAAAATGTTTTTAAGTTTGTCATTTCAGAATCCTATATCTGAATGTTAATTTTCCTAATCTAGGACTCTTTTCTATCTCAAGCCAGTAAATAAGGAAACTCTATTTCTACTTCTTTCCTTTCCACTGTGTTTTGGCAAAAATAGATTCAGAACTTATTACTATTTAATTTGATCCTTTCAGGTGGATCTGAGTCTGTCTCATTTATTGACTAGATCCTTACATACATATCATTCTTATCCACCCCTTGGTCCTGTCCACCATGGAAACAGTAAGTGATAAGGGGACAGAAACAAGCATGAAATTCAAAACCAGATGCAACCTGGTACTGGGGCTACAGGGCCCTTGTTTTCTGTAACTGCGGTGGACCATTCCTATTTGCCTGTTCTTGGTATACTATAGTAAGGTTAAAGTCAAGATTGGGAGAAAAGACATATCAGGTAAATACTTACCCAAAAAAAGCTGTATTAGCTGTATTTATTTCATAAAAGATGTACTTTAAATTTAAAAACCACTATAAAAATAAAGAGGCACCGTGTTGTATGAAAGGAGAGAAGGTTAGCACTCCCCTTGACAAGGATGGAAGAGGCCTTCGGGCCTAACAACACGCATACGGTTAAGGTATTGCCACTTACTTCGTGGCATCTAACGACTGGTTTTTTTACAATGCTTGGTGTCAGTTTATTTATCCCTTATAAAAATAAAATACAGTGTGTGTGTGTGAAAAAAGAAAACCATATTGAACACAATGTGAAAAATAAATTTCACTATGTAAAAAATAAATAAAGAAAATAAAACATAAAAATAAATTAAAAAATAAAGAGACACAAACGTGAGAATAGGAAAAATTCACCACGAAAATATAAAAATTCTGAACTTGCTTGAATTGGCAATTCAATAGAAGAAAAAATATATGGCCAATAAACATATGAAAAGATCAATATCACATTAATAAAATTCAAACCACAATAAGATACCATTTTATATCCGTCAGATAAGCAAAAACCATGAAGTGCAATTACCAACTGTTGGTGAGGATGGAGAGCGCTAAGAACTCTCATTCACTGCTAGTAGAAGTTGTGAATGACAGAATCACTTTGGAGAACAATTTGGCTCTATTTCATAAAGTTGAACCCCAATATTATATGCTTTGACCCAGCATTCCAGTCCTTGGCAAGTACCCTATAAATTACTGCTCCTGTACTCAAGGACATATACAAGAATGTTCATAATAGCATTGTTTGAAATGGCAGGGAGGGAAAAAAGGAAACAATCTAAATGTCCATGAATAGGAAATTTTTTTAACCTTGAATCCTCTGAGGATGAATTTTTTGTTTGTTTTTTTGTCTGTGTTGGGTCTTCGTAACTGCACACAGGCTTCTCATTGCGGTGGCTTCTCTTGTTACAGAGCATGGGCTTTAAGCGCACAGGCTTCAGTGGTTATGGCACGTGGGCTCAGTAGTTGTGGCTTGCAGGCTCTAGAACACACGCTCAGTAGTTGTGGCGCACAGGCTTAGTTGCTCCACGGCGTGTGGGATCTTCCCGGACCAGGGCTCGAAAAGGTATCCCCTGCATTGGCAGGCGGATTCTCAACCACTGCGCCACTAGGGAAGCCCCTGAGGATGAATCTGAATCCAATTCATTCATAATACATTGCACAAATCACAGTTTCAAGGTCGGGACTTCTTTTTTTTGATAGATTTCAATGTTTATAATTTAATATTTCCATCTTGTATCCCTTTCACACATATGAAAAAGCCTAAACATTCCAAATAGGGAAAACAGGCACTATTGGATTATTAACTGGAGAAAGCTGTGTAGCTCTCTGTCTTCCACAATGGCTCACAGGGCTGAAATGCCCTGTTGAATTTACCATGGTTCAGGTACTAGCCCTGAGATGTGCAAGTCAGAAACTTGAGTTGTCACTTCACTAAAGGTGAACCTACGTCCTTAGGAAGACTCACATCAACCAAGAGACTGATACATGAAATAAGAATATCAATTTCTTAATTCATAATGAGATGTGAGACTGCTTGGGGACCATGAGAAACCCGGTTGCAATCAGAAAATTTACTGATAAGCAAGGAATCAGTTGCATTCACTTAAGACACATTCACTAGAATGTAAGCGCCATGAGGACATTTCTGTCTGATTTTTCCACTGTGAAAATTCCAGCATCTATAACAACACCTGATTCAATAAAAATCTATTAAATGAATGAATGAGGAGAAACTTAAGTATCCATCTCTACAATATGCAAAGACTGATCTCAAGATTCAGCTACTGGAGTTCTTGCATCAGGGTATTCTGGTTCCAGTACAGTGCCAGAGCAGGAGGTGCCAATTTTGGCATCTGAGATTCTTTTCCTATGCTTCCAGGACTGATCCTAGGAGATACCTTTAGTTGCCTAGACTATAGCCATTCCCTTCTAATTCCTTGCTAAGAGCATCCCAATTTTGTTTGGGGCAGAAATGTGCTCAACCTCAAAGAATGAATCACAATTCATCTTGGCCAAACATAGCATCTCTGTTCCCCTGTGCCAAATACTCACTGTCCCAGCCTCCCTTGCAGCCATATTACCCATTACTGCCCAATAAGACATAAAGGGAAGACTTCTGGAGTATTCTAGTAAAGATGTTGCTTTCCAGATAAAAAGACAGAGCCTTAAGCAGAGAAAGATTTTAGCTCCTGACCTTTCCTCCCTGTTTAGGATGCGGATGTCAGGAAATGATGCTTGGAGCTACTGCAGCCCTTTTATGTTCAAGAGATGAGTTGAGAATAATTGGCAGAGTGAAAGGGTTTTAAAAGCCCAGTTCCTCTGTAACATGATTAATTGCTGAACTAGCCCTGAAACTGGCTACCTCCAGTCTTCTAACTGAGTTTTTTAAGTTTTCATGGCTTAAGCTACTGTAAGTAGGTTATTCTGTTAGTTGTAGTCAAAAGCATTTCTAACTGATACAATGATTAAAGTTGTTATAAGATATACCTTTTCTCTTTAGGTATGTTAATACAGTCAGTCAGTTTATAGTCAAATATTAACTGGCCTAGGATACAATTTGAATAACTCTGCTCGATTTTCAATTTCACTTTCAGAGCCTATCCTAATTTCACTGATTTCTAATGCCACTACACAATGTGACAGCACTGAGCACCTCAGGTCTCCTTTTCCCAACACTCCTTTGCCTGATCTGTTCCTTCTTTCAAATCTATCCAAGTTGTGCCAGGTTGTGGTACTTCTGAACCAAAATAATCTCTTTTATCATGATAAACAGAAACTGATTTCAGTGTTGAATGAATCAGAATATAGTTGATGTTATCAACAAAAGATACTGAATTCCATTTGTGGGAATCTGGATATCATGCTTACTTACTTATTCTTTATTTCATTCCATTTTTGAGAGGTAAATATAAGATGTTTTAGGTGTTTCCTTTGGTGATTTCTTACCTGATAGGTATAAGATATCAGAAACAACAGCAGAGCCACACTTCCTGTTGGTCCCGTCTGTTCTTTATTCCTTTTTTCCTCTTTTCCTGTCTTCCCTTGGATTATTTTTTATGAACCCATTTTATCTCCTCTATTGACCTATTAGATATACCTTTTTAAGAAATATAGTCATTGCTCTGAGCTTTACAATATACAACTTTAACTTATCACAGTCTACTTTAAAGGTTATAGCATTTAACATGTAATGTAAGAATCGTTTAACAATATACGTCCATCCCATCTCCCCCATTCTTTGTGCTCATACATTCTACTTCTACAAATGTTATAAATCCCATAATATACTGTTGTTATTCTTACTTTAAGTAGTTAAGTATCTTATGTCTAAATGTCTAAATGTCTTTAGACATTAAAAGATGATACAAATAGATGGAGAGATATACCATGTTCTTGGATTGGAAGAATCAACATTGTGAAAATGACTCTACTACCCAAAGCAATCTAAAGATTCAATGCAATCTCTATCAAACTAACACTGGCATTTTTCATAGAACTAGAACAAAAAATTTCACAATTTGTATGGAAACACAAAACACCCCGAATACCCAAAGCAATCTTTTTTCTTTTTTCCAGTACACGAGCCTCTCACTGCCGTGGCATCTCCCATTGCGGAGAGCAGGCTCTGGACACACAGGGTCAGCGGCCATGGCTCATGGGCCCAGCTGCTCCACGGCATGTGGGATCTTCCCGGACCGGGGCACGAACCCATGTCGCCTGCATCGGCAGGTGGATTCTCAACCACTGCACCACCAGGGAAGCCCCAAAGTAATCTTGAGAAAGAAAAACAGAGCTGGAGGAATCAGGCTCCCTGACTTCAGACTATACTACAAAGCTACAGTAATCAAGACAGTATGGTACTGGCACAAAAACAGAAATATAGATCAATGGAACAGGAGAGAAAGCCACACACATATGGTCACCTTATCTTTGATAAAGGAGGCAAGAATATACAGTGGAGAAAAGACAGCCTCTTCAATAAGTGGTGCTGGGAAAACTGAACAGCTACATGTAAAAGTATGAAATTAGAACACTCTCTAACACCATACACAAAAAATAAACTCAAAATGGATTAAAGACCTAAATGTAAGGCCAGACACTATCAAACTCTTAGAGGAAAACATAGGCAGAACACTCTATGACACACATCACAGCAAGATCCTTTTTGACCCACCTCCTAGAGAAATGGAAATAAAAACAAAAATAAACAAATGGGACCTAATGAAACTTAAAAGCTTTTGCACAGCAAAGGAAACCAAAAACAAGATGAAAAGACAACCCTCAGAATGGGAGAAAATATTTGCAAACGAAGCAACTGACAAAGGATTAATCTCCAAAATTTACAAGCAGCTCATGCAGCTCAATAACATAAAAACAAACAACCCAATCCAAAAATGGACAGAAGACCTAAATAGGCATTTCTCCAAAGAAGATATACAGATTGCCAACAAACACATGAAAGAATGCTCAACATCGTTAATCATTAGAGAAATGCAAATCAAAACTACAATGAGGTATCATCTCACACTGGGCAGAACGGCCATCATCAAAAAATCTACAAACAATAAATGCTGGAGAGGGTGTGGAGAAAAGGGAACCCTCTTGCACTGTTGGTGGGAATGTAAATTGATACAGCCACTATGGAGAACAGTACGGAGGTTCCTTAAAAAACTACAAATAGAACTATCATACGACCCAGCAATCCCACTACTGGGCATATACCCCGAGAAAACCATAATTCAAAAAGAGTCATGTAGGGCTTCCCTGGTGGCGCAGTGGTTGAGAATCCGCCTGCCGATGCAGGGGACACGGGTTCGTGCCCCGGTCCGGGAAGATCCCACATGCCGCTGAGCGGCTGGGCCCGTGAGCCATGGCCGCTGAGCCTGCGCGTCCGGAGCCTGTGCTCCGCAACGGGAGAGGCCACAGCAGTGAGAGGCCCGCAAAAAAAAAAATAAAAATAAAAATAAAAATAAAAATAAAAAATTAAAAAAAAAAAAGAGTCATGTACCACAATGTTCATTGCAGCTCTATTTACAATAGCCAGGACATGGAAGCAACCTAAGTGTCCATCGACAGATGAATGGATAAAGAAGATGTGGCACATATATACAATGCAATATTACTCAGCCATAAAAAGAAACGAAATTGAGTTATTTGTAGTGAGGTGGATGGACCTAGAGTCTGTCATACAGAGTGAAGTAAGTCAGAAAGAGAAAAACAAATACCATATCCTAACATATATATATGGCATCTAAAAAAAAAAAAAGGTCCTGAAGAACCTAGGGACAAGACAGGAACAAAGACACAGACCTACTAGAGAATGGACTTGAGGATATGGTGAGGGGGAAGGGTAAGCTGTGACAAAGTGAGAGAGTGGCATGGACATATATACACTACCAAACGTAAAATAGATAGCTAGTGGGAAGCAGCCACATAGCACAGGGAGATCAGCTAGGTGGTTTGTGACCACCTAGAAGGGTGGGATAGGGAGGGTGGGAGGGAGGGAGATGCAAGAGGGAAGAGATATAGGAACATATGTATATGTATAACTGATTCACTTTGTTATAAAGCAGAAACTAACACACCATTGTAAAGCAATTATACTCCAATAAAGATGTTAAAAAAATAAAATAAAGACATTAAAAACAAAAATATCTTTTATATGACCCACACATTTACCATTTCTGGTACTCTTCATTCCTTTGCATAGATTCTTGTGTCCATCTGGTATCATTTTCCTTTAACCTGAAGAACTTCTTTTAGCATTCCTTGTGGTACAAGTTCACTAGTGATGAATGCTCTTTGCTTTAGCTTATCTGAAATGTCTTTATTTTGCCTTCATCTTTGAAGGACATTTTCACTGGATATAAAATTCTGGGTTGAAAGCATTCTTCCAATACTTTAAAGATGTTGTTCCACCATCTTCAGGTTTGCATTGTTTTTGATGAGAAACCAGTGATTAGCCTTAACTTAAGATTTTCTCTGTATCACTAGTTTTGAGAAATTTGATTCTGCAGTGCCTTGATGTGGTTTCTTTGTGTTTATGCTGCTTGGCATTCACTGGGATTATTGGATATGTTTGTTTGTAGTTTTCAACAAATGTGGAACATTCGGAAAGCTGAGTAAGAGAATTATAAAATTGTAAATTGAGTTTCATTGTAATAGAATGCTGAAGGTAAATGAAGAGTACTTAACCACTATTCACAGCTCTTTAACAGCTTTTTGTTTTTAACCATGGATTCAGAGACTAGATACTGAAAGAAAGTTTGGGACATTGTTCTATCTGCTGTCTTGCCCAGATTCTAAGCACTGTAACTGCATAACTTCCCTCTATTTGGTATAAGCTTAAAATATCTGTAAAAAGGAGAAGGGAAAAAAAAGTTGTGTGAATCAATATGTTCTACCTAATGCTTTTTCAATATTTTCTCCTATTTTCACTAATCTACCTCTTTAAAAAAGATCTCCACATGTGGTTTAGAGTTGGAATGTTAATTAGGTCACAGATGAGGTCCACTTTTAGAGACAGGATTGTAAATAATTTATCCTGCATAATGTGTTCTGGATTTGACCTTGTCCACATGATGTCTGGCTAGGCAGATGAAAAACTCCAGGCAGAGTACAATAGGGATTACAATACTGATTACCCAGCCTCTGTGATTACCAGCCTCTGTGATGATTCCTGATTCTATGATCATTGGAGCAATATTCCCTCATTGGTTGGCAAATGTTAACAGAATCATTGCACATTTATTATTCATGAGGAAGGTGAAGCTTCATGACAAAGGTCAATGAATAAGAGAATGATCCCTATGTAAAGGCAGGAAGAAAATTGATTTAGGGACAAATCCTTCTCTCTCTGCATTGGACCACTCACAATTATTCTTCCTAATCCAAAAATTGTTACAGTCTTTATTTTACCAAGTAGACAGAAAGGAATAAACATTTAGAGGGTAAGTGCTGTATTCTAAGTACTTTACAAAGAGCTTTACAGCAGCATTTAATATTCACAACCTTAGGAGGAGGAAATTATTCTTATTAACTCCATTTGACGGGTAAGCACACTGAGATGCAAGAACCTTGTCCAAAATCATACAGCTGGAGCCTACCCTGCTCTTTGGTGGGGCTAATGGCAGACTCTGGGAAGGCTCACGCCAAGCAGCACTTCCCAGAACTTCTGCTGCCAGTGACCTTGTCCCCACGGTGAGCCACAGCCACCCCCTGCCTCCACAGGAGACCCTCCAACACTAGCAGCCGTGTGGCTGACAGGGTCTTTGTGCTCCGGCCGGGTGCGAGGCCTGTGCCTCTGAGGTGGGAGAGCCGAGTTCAGGACATTCGTCCACCAGAGACCTCCCAGCTCCACGTAATATCAAGCTGTGAGAGCTCTCCCAGAGATCTCCATCTCAACGCTAAGACCCAGCTCCACTCAACGGCCATCAAGCTACACTGCTGGACACCCCAAACAACGAGCAAGACAGGAACACAACCCCACCCCCTAGCAGAGAGGCTGCCTAAAATCATAATAAGGCCACAGACACCCCAAAACACACCACCGGACACGGTCCTTCCCACCAGAAAGACAAGATCCAGACTCATCCACCAGAACACAGGCACTAGTCCCCTCCACCAGGAAGCGTACACAACACACTGAACCAACCTTAGCCACTGGGGGCAGACACCAAAAACAACGGGAACTACCAACATGCAGCCTGCAAAAACGAGACCCCAAACACAATAAGTTAAGCAAAATGAGAAGACAGACAAACACACAGCAGATGAAGGAGCAATGTAAAAACCGACCAGACCTAACAAATGAAGAGGAAATAGGCAGTCTACTTGAAAAAGAATTCAGAGAAATGATAGTAAAAATGATCCAAAATCTTGGAAGTAGAATGGAGAAAATATAAGAAATGTTTAACAAGGACCTAGAAGAACTAAAGAGCAAACAAGCAATGATGAACAACACAATAAATGAAATTTAAAATTCTCTAGAAGGAATCAATAGCAGAATAACTGAGGCAGAAGAATGGATAAGTGACCTGGAAGATAAAAGAGTGGAAATAACTACTGCAGAGCAGAATAAAGAAAAAAGAATGAAAAGAACTGAGGACAGTCTCAGAGACCTCTGGGACAACATTAAACGCACCAACATTCAAATTATAGGGGTCCCAGAAGAAGAAGAGAAAAAGGGACTGAGAAAATATTTGAAGAGATTATAGTTTAGAACTTCCCTAATATGGGAAAGGAAATAGTCAGTCAAGTCCAGGAAGCGCAGAAAGTCCCATACAGGATAAATCCAAGGAGAGACATGCCAAGACACATGTTAATCAAATTATCAAAAATTAAATACAAAAAAGAAAAATCTTAAAAGCAGCAAGGGAAAAACAACAAATAACACACAAGGGAATCCCCATAAGGTTAACAGCTGATCTTTCAGCAGAAACTCTGCAAGCCAGAAGGGAGTGGCAGACATATTTAAAGTGATGAAGGAGAAAACCCTACAACCAAGATTACTCTACCCAGCAAGGATCTCATTCAGATTCGATGGAGAAATTAAAACCTTTACAGACAAGCAAAAGCTGAGAGAATTCAGCACTACCAAACCAGCTTTACAACAAATGCTAAAGGAACTTCTCTAGGCAGGAAATACAAGAGAAGGAAAAGACCTACAATAACAAACCCAAAACAATTAACAAAATGGTAACAGGAACATACATATCAGTAATTACCTGGAATGTAAATGGATTAAATGCCCCATCCAAAAGACACAGACTGGCTGAATGGATACAAAAACAAGACCTGTATATATGCTGTCTACAAGAGACCCACTTCAGACCCAGGGACACATACAGACTGAAAGTGAGGGGATAGAAAAAGATACTCCATGCAAATGGAAATCAAAAGAAAGCTGGAGTAGCAATTCTCATATCAGACAAAATAGACTTTAAAATAAAGACTATGGAGACCTTCAAGATGGCAGAAGAGTAAGATGTGGCAATCACTTGCAAACAAGAGGTCTGATTAACACCTCACTTATTGCTGACCCGGCTCTTTTAATTGCAGCCTAAAGTCATGTAATACTTTACATTTATAAACAGAAGTCTTACACTTTTGATGGTCTACCCCAAAGATGAAACAGCTTTCCATGTGCTAAATTATAATTTCTCAAAAAGAAATGTAATGTAAGGTAAGGAAACGTAAGGTAAGGTAAGGAAAAGAAAAGAATATCTTGGCCCATAATTCAACTATACTTCAATAAAAAATAATTTTTTTTAAAAAAAGGAGGGCTTCCCTGGTGGCGCAGTAGTTGAGAGTCTGCCTGCCGATGCAGGGGACATGGGTTTGTGCCCCGGTCTGGGAAGATCCCACATGCCGCAGAGCGGCTGGGCCCATGAGCCATGACCGCTGGGCCTGTGCATCTGGAGCCTGTGCTCCACAATAGGAGAGGCCACGACAGTGAGAGGCCCACGTACCGCAAAAAAAAAAAAAAAAAAAAAAAAAGGAAATCTTGGCCCAAAACAAGGTGTTTTTTGGAGGTGGTTGTATTTATTTATTCATCATTCTCACAGGTTATCACCCATCTGTGATATGTAGCAAGAAAACCACCCTCTGAGAAAGACTCAACTTCTATTACAACTGTGGAACCCAGATGTTATCAAAATTTAGATAATTCAAGCTAGAGCAAGCACATCTAGAGAGTCATCTCAAATTACACTTTCATGTAGTGAGGACGTGAAGTTTTAGAGTGTTTCTCTAGCTCCAGATCAACAAAATTACATCTCTGCTCACCTAGTAATTTCACTTCTAGGAATCTACCTAGGAAACAATCAGAAACCTGGGTTAAAATTTGGGTAAAAAGATGTTGATCAAAGTATTACGGACTTCCTCGGTGGTGCAGTGGTTAAGAATCCGCCTGCCAATGCAGGGGACACGGGTTCGAGCCCTGGACCGGGAAGATCCCACATGCTGTGGAGCAACCAAGTCTGTGTGCCACAACTACTGAGCCCACGAGCCATAGCTACTGAAGCCCACGTGCCTAGAGCCTGTGTTCCACAACAACAGAAGCCACCGCAATGAGAAGCCCATGCACCACAACAAAGAGTAGCCCCCGCTTGCCGCAACTAGAGAAAGCCCGCATGCAGCAACGAAGACCCAACACAGCCAAAAATAAATAAATAAATAAATGTATTAACAAAACAAAACAAAGTATTATTTATCAATGGGAAAAAGCCCTGCATCTTCAACAATAGAATGGTAAAATAAATTTCATAGTGGAACTCTAAGGAACCATTATATATATTCTTTAATTCAAATATACCCAGTGACATGGGGAAAAACTCTATACTATTAATAGTAATAATGCTAACAATTGTGCCAGGTGCTACGCTGGGTATTTTTTTTTTTCCACACTGCGAGGCTTGTGGGATCTTACTTCCCCAACCAGGGATTGAACCCAGGCCCTCAGCAGTGAGATCGCAGAGTCCTAACCACTGGACCACCAGGGAATTCCCACTGGGTACTTTATATGTATTACTTCATTTAATACTCACAGCAATTAACCCTATGAAGGGTACTATTATTATTTACTAATTACAGATGAAGAAATGGTGACTTAACAAGGTTAAGTATTGACACAATCACACAGATGGGGAGTATCTAAGTCCAAAGCTGTAGTAGATAAGAAGCCACTACACTATGCTGCAGGATAGACATTATAGATACATGATACCAATTTTTTGTTATTACATACACACAACCCACACAGGTGATTTTTAAAATATTTTTCAATGAGTATTGCAAAGCACAGACCAGTCGGAATGGACACGACAGCCAATCAGAATGGAAGCCAGGTGTAAACAACCTAAATGGCTGTCTGATTTCGGTTACCCTTTGTCATGTAACAAAGAAGCCTAAATTTTAGTGGCTTAAAACCACAATTCTATTGACTCATGATGCTGTGGGTCGATAACATGGACTGGGGTCAGTGAGGGGGTTCTTCTGCCGGTCTTGCCTAAGGTCACTTGTGTGGCTGCAATCATTTGACAGCTCAGTTGGGACTGAACGGTCCAAGGTGGCATCGCTTATGCATCTGGCCTCACTTACGCATCTCCTCATGAGGTCTTTCACCCTCAAGGAAGCTAGCTCAAGCTTCTTCATATGGCAGCAGCAGTGTTCCAAGAGGGGTGTGAGCAGAAGCTTTAAGATCTCTTGAGGTCTGGCTTAGGAGTTGTACACCACCACTTTTACTGTATTCTATTGGTCAAGGCAAGTCACAAAGCCAGTCCAAATTCAAGGAGTGGGGAAATAGATTCTACCTCTTATTTATTTATTCATTTATCTATTTATTCATTTATCTATTTATTCATTTGTCTATTTGTTTTTCTGGCTGCGTTGGGTCTTCGTTGCTGCGTGCGGGCTTCCTCTAGTTGCCGCGAGCGGGGCCTACTCTTCATTGCAGTGCGCGCGCCTCTCATTGCGGTGGCTTCTCTTGTTGTGGAGCATGGGCTCTAGGTGCACGGGGTTCGGTAGTCGTGGCACATGGGCTCAGTAGTTGTGGCTCCTGGGCTGTAGAGCACAGGCTCAGTAGTTGTGGCGCACAGGCTTAGTTGCTCTGTGGCATGTGGGACCTTCCCGGACTAGGGCTTGAACCCGTGTCCCCTGCATTGGCAGGCGGATTCTTTTTTGTTTGTTTGTTTTGTTTTGTTTGTTTTTGTGGTATGCGGGCCTCTCACTGTTGTGGCCTCTCCCGTTGCAGAGCACAGGCTCTGGACGCACAGGCTCAGCGGCCATGGCTCACTGGCCCAACCGCTCCGCGGCATGTGGGATCTTCCTGGAGCGGGGCACGAACCCGTGTCCCCTGCATCGGCAGGTGGACTCGCAACTACTGCGCCACCAGGGAAGCCCGGCAGGCGGATTCTTAACCACTGCGCTACCAGTGAAGTCCTAGATTCTACCTCTTGATGGGAGGAGCTGCAATGAATTTGTGGTCATTTTAATCCACTACACTGTATATACCAACTGATTATCAGCCCTGCATGTATATGTACATAGAAAAAAAGACTGGAAGGAAATCAACCTACTAATAGGGATTATTTTTATTAACTTTTTGTATTTCTTTCTTTTTAATATAAATTTATTTATTTTTGGCTGTGTTGGGTCTTCGTTGCTGTACACAGTCTTTCTCTAGTTGCAGTGAGTGCGGGCCGCTCTTCGTTGTGGTGCGCAGGCTTCTCATTGTCGTGGCTTCTCTTGCTGCGGAGCATGGGCTCTAGGCATGCAGGCTTCAGTAGTTGTGGCTCACGGGCTCTAGAGCTCAGGCTCAGCAGTTGTGGCGCACGGGCTTAGTTGCTCCGCAGCATGTGGGATCTTCCTGGGCCAGGGCTCAAACCCGTGTTCCTGCATTGGCAGGCGGATTCTTAACCACTGCGCCACCAGGGAAGCCCCCTTTTTGTATTTCTGCATTTATATATTCTTAATCAATATGCATTATTTTTATAAACAGGAAAAAAGAACTATGACACCTTCCATAATAGTTTAATAGGGCAAGTTGGACGGCTTCACTTTGGCAGGGAAATCAACAGAATTCCTTCTTTCCTAGCTTTACCACTTCCTGGCTGTTGAAATTTTGTAGCCCTCTGAGCCTCTGGTTTTCTCTGTTGCAAAGATGGAGCTAACATTAGCTATTTCACAAGACAGTTGGAGTCAATGAACGTAAAACACCCGCGATGTCCCTTGGCTGTTTCCTTTCCTCCTACTGTCCCCCTACTCAGACCTCTTCAGTTATAGGAATTATCTTTCTCACAAAGATTAAATTCTGTTGTAGTAAATTACAAACATATCTGCAAAGTAAACTGTAGGCCCTGAGGGCTCATTTCAAAACTTAGTCCTCCTTTATAACCCCCAAGTACCTAGCGTAAGAGTCAATAAATAGTTGTTGATTTGTTGACTCATTAGCCAAATAAAAGTTTTCCAAATGCCAGGGAGTTAACCCCTTTTTATGCAGTTTTAAATTTAAATTCCAGTATCAAGACAGGGTAATGTTGGTCCTCCGTGGCATCTATCTATTCCTGACAATAAAAAACCTGACTTGATTCATAAAGAAAATTCACATTTCTTAGCGTTCTAAGCTTTTACATGTGCAAAAACCACAATCACAATGAGCTTTTTTTAGCCACCTGTTTTTCAGAATGGGCTCTCCTTGTCATAATGGCAAAGTGAAGCATAAGAGCATGAAACTTAAACTGGAAAAACAGAATAAATAGAAAAAAAATATAGTGTGTTTTAATGAAACCATCATTATTCTAAAAACCTAAGCAGCCCACGTTGAAAACGACCTTGTTTTTGCTTCAAGGAGGCAGCTATTATTAGTGCTTAGTCACCTAGTTCTTACTTACTGTTAGCAGTAACTCTGTTACAAGCTCTCCTCCGTCCTCCCACAAAACGGAACAAAGCAGAGGAAGGGAGGGCCTATGTATGGTCATCTGTGTGCAATGGTGTCAGGAAAGGTACTACCTGAAGTGGCTTTAGGCAGACAAGAGTCAATGCTATTTTTAACGATCTTTGAGAAACACATTTCATAAATTCTCCCAGTGACTCACCATGCATGATATCCCCGGAGGGTAGGAAGGGTAACAGAGGAGCTACTTTTGCTTTCTTTTCTACATACAGGATATCGCGAGCAAAGGCAGAGAATTATTTGTTGCATGTTGGGGGAGTCATTTGGTGATAATCCAACCTGTAGACTGAAAACACTTGCAGGCCCCTTTTATGCTTTCTCTTTGACTCATTCCAGAACCCAGGCAGGGCAGCCAAAGCAGGGTCCTCAGAGGAGCTGTCTAGGAAGGTGGTTTGTAAAAAGCCAAAAAACAAACAAACAAACAAACAGAAAAACCCTCTATCTGCAAGAGGCTTGAGTACTTGTCCCATTGGGTACAATCCAGGAAGAAGCTATACTCTAATCCAACTGTTCTCAAACATTTTACTCTCAGGACATTTAAAAATAATTGAAAAATCCAAAAAGCTTGCCTTCAAAAATTCTAGAAAACATGAGAACACACAAGCACACATTCCTTCAGTCACCAGAGCAATGATGTCATCACACATCTGTAAATTTGTAATTGGTTCGAAAAAAAAAGTTTTAAAGGGGAGAGGGGAAAAGCACAGGAAATGAGCAAGGAGGGAATATAACAATTTTCAACAGCAATGCAAGCCAGAAGATAGTCAGACATCCTCAATATGCTGAAAGAAAAGAACTTCCAACCTCAAACTCGCTAACAGTGAAATAAATCCTTCAAGAACTTTAAGATGAATTTTTTAAGATGAATTTAAAGACATATTTAGACAAGCAAAACAAAAATTTTACAAGAGCAGACCTTCACTAAATGGAAGTATGAAGGAGTGTACCTCAGGCAGAAGGAAAGTGTTTCCACAAGGAAGGTCAGAAATTTAAGAAAAAATAAGGAAAAAAGTAAGAAAGAAAATATTCTGTTAACTCTAAAAATTACCAGCAGAGGGGGGGGAAATCATTGAGGAATCGAAGTAGCTTACCTTAGGAATTCTAGAAAACACAATACAAGCACACATTCCTTTAGTCATGAGAGCGATGACGTCATCATACATCAGTTCTCTGGAAAATTTCAGCGAGAGTAAGAAAGGGAAACGAAATCCTACCATTACTATGAAACTAGTTTTGAAAGGATCTTCGGACCCACAGGGCCCCTCAGACCACCCTATGAGAGCCACTGCTCTAATCCCCTTATCCCCCCATCGCCCAAAGCCAGGTGTCTCCAAGGAAGAAACAGCAAAGTCACTGGTCCAGGGCCAAAAGGGGAACCCCTCTCTTCCTTTTTGCGAAGGTTACTGGGGGACGCTTAGGCTCCGAGGTCGGGCTTTCGGGAAGGCTCCGCCAGTCGCCGCTAGAGGGCGCCGCTAGAGAGCCGCACCTGGCGCCTCACCGCCCGCGCCCCCGCCCGCGCGGGCCGGGTTCCCACTGGCGGCCGGAAGAGAGGGAGGTGCCCGGAAGAGGGGGGCGGTCGCGGCCTCATTGGACGAGGCGCCGCGGCCTCATTGGACGAGGCGCCTCATTGGACGAGGTGCCTCCGCCTCACGGCCCAGGGCGGGGCTTCTTCGCGCTAAAGAGCCGAGCCGGGCAGCTGAAGCGAGCGGTGCTCCCTCCGTTAGCTGCTGTTCTTACTTCGTTCGCCGAGGTTCGCCGGGTCATGGTGCCGTCCTGACTGGAAAGAGGACGCTCCCGGGAGACGAATGAGGAACCACCTCCTCTTGCTGTTCAAGTACAGGGGCTTGGTCCGCAAAGGGAAGAAAAGCAAAAGAAGAAAATGGCTAAATTCGTGATCCGCCCGGCCACCGCCGCCGACTGCAGTGACATTCTGCGGCTGATCAAGGTAGCGGGAGGCATGGACTTTTCCTGCGGCGGGCGGTGGGGTCCTTGTCCACGGTAGGTTCCCCTTTCCCTGCCTGCCTCTCCCAGCCCCGGGCCGGCCGCGCCGGGCGAGACTCTGGGAATAAACCCCCGCCCAGCCCACCCCATTCCCCCGAGCTGGCCGGGCCGGGGCCTCACTTGATTTTCTGCTTCTCTTCTTTTCTCTTGTGTACATCAACCCAGGAATTGGCTAAATACGAATACATGGAAGAGCAAGTAATATTAACTGAAAAAGGTAATGCATCAGTGGCGGGGCGGGGGACGAGCGTCCGGTGTCTGCCACCTTCATCGAGGCCAACACTGTCCCTGCTGCCTCTTCTTGCAGATCTGCTAGAGGATGGTTTTGGAGAGCACCCCTTCTACCACTGCCTGGTTGCAGAAGTGCCCAAGGAGCACATGACTCCAGAAGGTAATCGCCCTCTCCTTCCAGAAGCCGGAGAGACCGAGCGTTGTGGAAGACGTAGTGGCTGCTCTGTAGAAGCACTGACAACACAGGCTGAAGTTACTAACTGAGAAGTTGGCCAGAAATACTAGCCAGCCAGTGTTCAAACTACTGAGAAAAAAAAAAATAGATGTGTTGCACTTAATAATAGGGCGGGTTAGAAGAGCTGTTTAAGTATCAGCCCGGAGAAGTTAGGTATAAAGTCGTTTGTTGTAATTCAGTTTCATAAATAGTTCTTGTTTGACCCTAACGTAACCGTTTTTGTATTTGTGTTAAATTACATTTTTTTCTTTAATTTGTCCCAATCTTCAGGTTACAGTCTCTAGCTTCGCCATGTACATGGCCCTTCCGTGTACATGGATGGGCGGGGAGGTAACTAAAAGATCCTTTACACAATAAAGTAGATGATCATGATAAATGAGGTAAGGCCCTATTATCACACACTTAAAACACGGTAGATCAGAAGCTCCATTGTACTCACTTCCTGTTTGCAAAGGACTATAAAATGGCTAGAAAGTTTAATTTGAAACCTTTGCCTCCAATTGGAATTACAGACACCCGTAAAGGAGGAGTCAGATGCTTTTTTCCTTTTTTTCTTTGTTTTTTCTTTGTTGTTGTTTTCTCCTTTCTGGTCCTTGTTGAATGGGCAGAAGACAGAGCTAAAGAGGGAAGTTGTTGGGCAGGGGCGGTGGGGGTTGCTTAAAGTTTTTTCTGAGGTCATTTCCTCATACTAGAAAAAAATGAGCAGAAAACGTAAGGGATGAGGTACTTTCCAGAGGTATATGGATGTTACATTACACCTGGGTACCTCTACTTCTTGCGGCTTAAACACTGGGGAGAGCAAATCGAAAATGTGTGAATTGGAAGGCAAGTTCTGAAATTAAACGTTGCTCTTTTGGCCTGATGTCCTGATCTTAAGGAAGCAGAGTTTCTAAACTACAAATACTTAACTATTCTGAACTGCCGTGTAAACCTGACTTATTCCCAAGTCAAGATACCAGTATATCAATAGGATGTGAATAATGTGTGTGTTTAGTTTTAAGACCATAGCACTTTCGTTCTGGCAAGTAATGAAAGCATTCTCACTTCCTGAGTGTGAGATCCAGCAGATTGCAGAGTGGCCAGTCCACAGTTTTAGCCTGGTTTCAGCTAGCTCTATGTGTGCTTTTTGCAAATACATGTTCTAAGAACAGTGAGATCATCCAACAGTGGCCTGGATTACACTAGCATAAAAGTCAGGAGACAGTCTGGCCCACTGGCTACTTATTTCTGTAATACATGCATGTATGTTTTTTAAAAACATGATAGACTTCTGATTTTGCAGCTACAACTTTGACGGATTGTTTTTCATCCATAACTCATGTGACACTCTTATTACAGGACACAGTGTTGTTGGTTTTGCCATGTACTATTTTACCTATGACCCATGGATTGGCAAACTGTTGTATCTTGAGGACTTCTTCGTAATGAGTGATTATAGAGGTATGGTTGAGTTCAGGGGGGCTGCTCTAAAGAGAAATCAGGGCTTGAAATTTTTTAAACGACCTTTTAAGTGGTACTTCTCTTTCTTTTTTAGGCTTTGGCATAGGATCAGAAATTCTGAAGAATCTAAGCCAGGTATGTCTTGGTGTTTGGTTTCCAAATTTGTAAGGGTTACTGGATTATTTTAATGCCTGAATCAAAATGGGGTCTTGGAAAGCAGGTGAAATGTCACTGAGTTTGTGTTTTCCTCTCCTGCGTAACAGGTTGCGATGAAGTGTCGCTGCAGCAGCATGCACTTCTTAGTAGCAGAGTGGAATGAACCATCTATCAACTTCTACAAAAGAAGAGGTGCTTCTGATCTGTCCAGCGAAGAGGGATGGAGACTCTTCAAGATCGACAAGGAGTACTTGCTAAAAATGGCAGCAGAGGAGTGAGGAGTGCTGGTGTAGACAATGACAGCTTCCATTCTATTTTAGAATAAATTCTCAACTTACCTTGCTTTCTATCCTATTTGTAGTGAAATGATAGAATGAGCACCCATTCCAAAGCTTTATTACCAGTGGCGTCGTTGCATGTTTGAAGTAAGGTCTGTTTAAGATGGCAATCCTTGTATGCACGTTGGAGTCAGACTTCTGTTGAACATCTTTAATGAACAGCAAGGTGGTATGATAATGTCTATGAAAAAAACTCCACTCTTGTGAGTCATTTCAATGTGTACAATGTACACACTGGTACTTAGAGTTTCTGTTTTGATTCTTTTTTAATAAACTACCCTTTGATTTAATTGTTTGGTGTAAGCATTTTTACTGATCTTTTATTTCTTAGACATTTTTCTTGCTGTTGAGTGCAAAGTAAAACTGCCCAAGAAACATGATAACTTGACAGTTTTTTTATAAAAAAGTTTTTAACCCAGTTTAAAATGTCTTATGGTCAGGAGCTGTGTTGTGCTGGTATTCCCAATGTCTAGAAAGAAGCCAGTTGAATTCCCAAGGTTTTATATGTAGCAACATATAAAAATATGACTTTATACTGATGACACTACACTTAATCCAGCAGAATTTTCAAGAGCTTAGAAACTAAGGCCCACAATGAAAAAGCCCATTTGTTACACCAGTAAAAGAGGTGGAAATGGGATTCGGAAATACTGGAAATTGGGGGAAAAAACATCTTGCCCCCAACAACCTCATCCCACACACAAATACTATTCTGAAGGGAAAGTAGATCACTTTGCTAGTTAGGAACAAAAGTTCCACATTTTTAAAGGAATTTTGTAAACTAAAAGGCTGGAGTTGGACACAGATACCAGTCAGGGAAATTAGCATCCTATTTGGAGAGCAAGTTTCTGATAACTGTGTTAAGTGGAGAAACAGGGGGGCTTAAAACTGCCAGGGGTTGGGGGAGAAGTAAATAGAAGCTTTCTCCAGGACTGAAAATGAAACTCAAAGAGGGCTGAGGAGGAGACAGTTTTAGATAGGTGAACTTTTATTACTCATGACACTGACCTAAATTCCTAAACCCACTAATTCCCACAGTAATGAAAATGGTAGTTAATAAACCACTGTACTGATTTCCAAGATTAATGTTTTCCAAAAGAAATCATCAGATAACTGAGAAGCAGTACTCTGTCTTTTTACTGTGTTCTCCAGGAAAGACACACTGGACTCCTCACTCAAAGGGCGATTTGTCTTGCATCCCTTGGTTTCAGTGTCTTTTGTGGCTTCCTAAATGAGAAGGCAGCCATATAAACAAGCAGAATCCTGTACTGTGTTTAACAGGAGCGCTTTGGGATTTATTGGTAGCTCAGAGAGCATGTCATGAAAATAGAGTCCATTCTCAACCAGGGTCCTGCTAGACTGGCGAATAACAAAAGGAGAGGAACGCTGGCAAGCATAAAAAGGGTTAACTAAACACAAGGAGCTTTGTAAGGAAAGAAGACATTTTGAAAATTGTGTTTTGGAAAGTGGGCCTCCTTGAGGAAAACAACTACATGCTGACTGTGGTTAAATATGTGAATAAATTAGATTAACCAAGTGAGTTACAATGTAACTCTTTGTTTTCTCATACTTCTTAGAGCTTAGCCCTAAAGGCCCAGTGTTGTCACCATGAAAGCTCTGACGAAGTTTTTGTATCCACTTTAAAAAAGTCCCTTGAGTTTAAAATTTAGAAGCTGAAACACCACAGCATCAACCCACTGAATGTTCAACTCTGTTACAAAGACACCTCTTTAAAAACTGAACTATAAAAACAAATCCATAGGGGCTTCCCTGGTGGCGCAGTGGTTGAGAGCCCGCCTGCCGATGCTGGGGACGCGGGTTCGTGCCCCGGTCCGGGAGGATCCCACGGGCCGCGGAGCGGTTGGGCCCGTGAGCCGTGGCCGCTGAGCCTGCGCGTCCGGAGCCTGTGCTCCGCAACGAGAGAGGCCACAACAGTGAGAGGCCCACGTGTACCGCAAAAAAAAAAGAAAAAAAAATTCCATAAAGCTTGAAATCACCAGGCAAGTAAGAAAACACATTCCGGGGAAATTATACGGAAGGAAATAATAAATAATGATAAACGTGGAAAAGGGGGGCAGGGGCAGTCCAGGTAAGCAACACCTCTGTAAAGATAACTTTGAAATTACTATTTTACTAAAATATTATTCCTGACATAATCATTTGGGAAGAACAGTATTTCAGGCCTAAGAACTTGCCAATTATTACATAAGAATATCTTGGGGTTTTCTCTGTGTAGTTAAAAAAAATAACTTGTTTGCTAAGTTTATTAGCTCCCTTAAAGAATAATAAAATAAAAAATTTTGATAGTATTAAAACAGGAAGTAGCTGGGTTTGTGCACACATAGGCTTACAAGACATCCTGCCACCAATCTGCTTACAGGGTCAACCGTAGAGGCACCTTCTGTCACACTCCAAACCAGAGCCCAAGGTCATCAACTGCTTAGATTCCACTGGGCAGCCTTTCTAGGGAAAGAAAGTGGAGTCTTTTTTCACAGAAATGCACAAGCAGCAATTCAGAAGAAATCTAATGATTTATTAATGTCTTAACACCCACTCTACCCAGTCCTGTGAGTCCCCAGCAGGGCCTAGAATGATGGCACTTATCTGTGCTCCTTGAGGCAAGTGGCTGCTCAGCAGAGCCTGCAGGTGGCCGTGGCCGCTCCCAGGATTCTGTCTGTGAGACCGGCCTCATCTTCGTCTCCTTGCTTCATCATCTCTTCGTGTGGATTGTCATCTCAGCATGACTCTGTGCTTTATTCTCATCCCTTTGCTTTGTGCTGCCGGTCTGGCCTTCAAGCTAGTCAGCTGTCACCCACAACCCAGACTGACAGGCCCACACCCTTATTGAGTCCATCTCACCCCCACCCCTACCATCATTGCCTTTTATGCCTCATCTATCAAAGGCCACCAAATGCCCTTCCTTGCAAGGTTCTCCCAGCACCCTCTTCCCCCAACACCTTTCTTTCTTGTGGCTGGCATCTGCCCAGCAAATGTTTCAGTAGCTTCCACGGGGTTATCAGCATAATAGTCAATAAGAGAGAACGTTTAGTAAGTACTCACCAGGAACCAGACATTGTGTTTAGCACTTTGTATAGTCATTATGTCATCTAATTCTCACAAACATCGTGTGAGGTAGATGCTACTATGTGTTTCTTTTTATAATGAGAAACTAACCCTCGGAGAGGTTAAGTTGCCTAAGGCCACATAACTAGGCCTGGGAATCAAACTCCAAACAAAATTTCTCAAACCCCTGGGGGTTCACTGCCATATTCTCAGAGGACCTCATAGTCTCCATAAGAATGACTGAATTTGGTGTTTCTTTTGGATTATACTCTAAAGAATAATAAGTACAGTTGTCCCTCAGTATCCAAAGGGGATTCTGGAATTCTTTTTTTCCGAATATTTTGCATCCACTGTTACTTGAATCCGTGGATATGGAACTCACAGATCAGGCAGGGCCAACTGTATAAGCATTTTCTAGATCATTGAAATCAGTAGTTCTTAGTATGGGCTGCACATTAGAATCACCTAGAAAGATTTTAAGAAATACTAACGCCCCACCTGGAGAGATTCTTTAATTATATCTTAATGTGCATTCCAAAGTGAAGGCAGGGTTGATCGCCATTGATGTAGATAATCACCTTTTAACCAAATCCTAGTCACAACCACTTCAGTCTGTGTTTACGCTGCTCACCTTGGCACCACATCATTAACAAGCAAAGAACAAGTGAAATCACATCACGCTGCATGAAGGAGAACCTTCTGGAGCGTTTTTAGAGAAAAATGGTGGGAGAATTGTGTCAACCAACTGCATACAGTGCTGAAACCGGAAAGAGACATCAGTACCATGCTCCTTTGCAAGCAGCAACTTCATTTCAGCAAAACATCTTCCCTCACATTAAAACAGTGTTGCCCATTTGAATTTTATTCATTTGGTAGTTTTGTCCGTATTTGACTTGTAAATGTATATGGTTTCACAGTTGTATAGGAGCTATGAACATCAAATGTTCACATCTAGTTGTATGTCTACAGTAAGTAAATATAATAATTTCAATCACCACTGTGAGAAGTCTTTCCTTTAAAAGGAGTCTGTGTTACTAGAGTTTGAGAAACACTGCTGTGGCCATAATGCAATACTGCCTGCTTCTGATTGGTTAAAAAAAGGCCAACGGCATCAGAGGTAAGACTTTACCAATTAAGCCCCAATTTGGACAGATTTAGTCTTGATATTTCAGCAAGAATATTTCATAGGTATGGGGTTTTTTTTTTTCCACCAAGAGGCATATAATGTTTGGTTGTCTCTTTTTGTGATGCAGCTGATGATGTCAATACCTAGGTGCACTGATTCATTAGGAGTTTCAAACTGTGATACTCTTATCATTCCTTCTTCATTTCTTAGCTAACATACTTCTAAAGAGAACTTTCTCCTATATTGCATTTTGTTACCATGAAGTACAGTTCACCCAGCAAAGGCAGGATACATGCTTGATTCTTTCTATTTACTAGGTTTCAAAAGAATGAACTGGCTTCCCCAGCATCTTCCAATTCGGTTTTTTTCCACCAAGTATCTTTATTAACTCGTGGACTTTAAATATTTCCTGTGTCTTAATTCCTTGCCGTCATTTTTCTGATTGAAGCTCGGATTGCTCTAATTGTCCTGTGAGAGCGTCTTCAAGTTGGCTTCAGAATCCTTTGGACACGACTGCAAAACCCCTTTCTTTGTTAGCTTCCTCCCTTTTAAGATGTCCCAGGTTCATCTTGTCCATTTCCTACCCCAGACCTGACATCAGTGGCTAGGTAATTCCGAGCTTCTGAGATTTCCAGGGAAGCAACATTTACTGGGATCAAGCAGTGTTCACAGCTGTGTTTTGACAATAACATGGGCACAGCAGACTGGTGCCTTCCACCAGCTGTGGCCCAGAGCTGTCTTCTTCCACTTTCTTTCATTCAGTGAATCAATAACAAAAACAACAAAAGTGGTTACAAAACAGCTAAATCCATAATGACCATGATCCTTGTTTGCAGAGCAACAGGGTCACCGTCCAGGGGCAGTTTGGGTCTGGTGGAAAGAACGCTCCAGTTGGAGTCACAGGAAACTGAATTGGATCTTGGCTCTTCTTCATTTACGGGACTAAAAATAAACTACCTCAGAGTTGCAAATGAGATTATGAATATGGAAGTGCAGGATGTTCACGATTAATATATTCTATATGATATACTTAGAGTAACCCTATGTTGAGCATCTACTATGTGCTAGATACCATGATTTTATTTCATTAATCTTCAAAACAACAGTGGCAGAATAAGCCACCCCCAAATATGCCACTTTGGCATAAGAATTATTTTGAGCTAAAGGCACTCGGAAAAACAGCAGATGCAAGAAGAGCATTCTAATCTCCCCTTTTCCTTCTGAAAACAGGAGATAACACTCCCACGTGAAAGATGCCTCCCCTGTACCAGGGAAAAAGAAACATTCTTCCACTGGGAGTCAAGGTCTGCCTTTAGCCTCCCATCTATTTCAGTTACTTTTCCACAATCACTCCTTTGTCCAGTCTGTCAGAAGAGCATTTAGGTTTGCCTCCTCTTCCAGTGTTCACTTCCTTATGAGGGCTCCCATGTCACTGCAAAACATATTTGATCAATTTGTGTGCTTTTCTCCTGTTGATCTGTTTTATATTAATTAAATTCTCAGGCCCGGCCAAAAACCGCAAGAGGGTAAAGGTCAAGTTTTTCCTCCCCCCCACATGTTCCTGTGGTGTGCCAGTGAACCAGCTGGGGTTAGGGAGGAGCCTTGATTTGTAGAATTTGCTGATTAACAGCGTGTAAATACTTCCACCAAGGCTGATTTCAAGCTACCAAAGGCTTCAACAACTGGCTTGCAAAATTCCCGAATATTTAACAGTAGGCTCTCCGAACCCAGTAGGAGCAGGCCTCAGCACACCACGGAATCAGGCCCATTTCAAAGATGAGGAAATGGAGGCTTAGGGAGGTTGAGCAACTTGGATTCACGGCAGGGGCGTGGTGGGGCCAGGCTGTCAACCCCGTCTGTGCCTCCACAAACGTGTGCTTTCTCTACCACACAGCTGGCTCTTCTCGAAGCAGCTGATCCACACTCTTTGACCTCCTTGACTGTCAACATCCCAGGAGCAGCGACGCGTCCCATAATCTTTATATCCTCAGGGCCTCATTCCACGCATGGCACGCAGTAGGCATTCAACAAACATTCATTAAATAAATGGAATCAACCAGCCCAAGTTTTGGGGGGAAATGTAAAGAGAGAATCAACTTTAATGTCATGCTTTACCTGTAACATGCATCCACTTTGAGAGTCAGAATTTAATTGGGAAAAAGAAAAAAGCAGATAATTACAGGGCACTTTCTACATTCCACGTGTTATACATGGATTATGTCATTTAATTCTTAAAACACAGCCATCCTTTTGTGTATGAGGCAGGTAGGGTGTAGGGGGTGAAGCAACTTGTTCTGTGTTATACAACCGGAAGGCAGTGGGGGTGAGCTTTGAACTGGACAGCTGGGCCCCAGGCACACCTCACAAAGCACAACTCACTGTCTAATTTAACTCTAAACAGTGGCCTTGAGTCACTAATACTGGTGGTGCTTTGGGACTCAGACTGTTTCGTTGTCACCTGGAAAAGGTCTTGCCTGTGCTTACGTTAGGTGTGGAGGAGCCAGGGGGAAGGTGGGATTGAGACCAACTGCTTCCTGCCACAACACTTCCCAGCCAGCTCTGCAAGAAAATGAGACTTTTCCGCAGAGGACCAGCTTCAAGGCAAGGCAAGTGGTTCAGGAACTACCCCCACTTCACTTTCTCTTCCTCAAATTATATACAAGTTCTGTTACTAGAAACAAAAATTTGCTCTCCTAAATTTTCCACACGGGCCTCCAAGGAACTGAAAAACAAAAATCATTTTCCAGCTTCTCTGGCTTCAAGCCTGATTCCAGGACATGATCCAACACTAATCACCATCCAAATGCCTGTCACTGAGATGGTGGCAATGTACTCTGGCATATAGTACTGAGGCAGCCTTGTGCAATGTTGTTACAGCATTATGTTATAATTACACCCCGGCCTTATTTCCTGCACATCTCAGAGATGCTTATCCACCAATGGGGTGATGGCTGACAATCACTCTAAACAAGCCTGGACAGAAGAAATAATAGCGGTAACCCTGAGGAACTCCTGAAAGAATATACAGATAATATTCTAGAACGTTCGGCCAGTTCAGTAGTCTCTTACAGGCAGGTCGAACGGTCAGGCAGCATTTCTACCTTTTCCTGTTCTGCTTTGAGCTCTCTCTGTGCTCTCTGGTCTTGTCCAGAACAATATCACTTAACTCCTCTGTATCTTGAAACATGTTGACTTAAAACATGAAACACCGGAGGAAATTCTTACAATCCCTCAGTCCCCACCCCACCTCCCAGAGGAGCTAAAAGCTTTAAGGAGTGGTCTGGCAGGCTGTTTGTTATAACTGCTAAGGGGGTGGGGGAGCTGCCTACCCAGCCTCCTACCGCTCCTCCCCTGGGATGGGACAAGCAGAATCCTATTGGTCATGGACACTGGGTCCAACCAGATGGAACTCTCTGGAAATGTTCCCACCGAAATCCAGGGAAGTGGGGAGGAGGAAGTTCCGGAGGGAAGAATCTAGGTGGTGGTGTGTGTAGTTTGCATTCCTGTCTGTGTTTTAAGAGGTTTCCAGGCAGGTTTTAATTAACCTCCAGCTGAAACTTGCTAAACAAGTTTTGCAACCCAGGTTGTTGTGTTAGTATTTTTCTGGGTGTATTGTCCTAGGTTTGAATTTCATGAAGTTTATTATTCTTTCTAATTAAAACTCAATGGGAAAAAGCAAAGTGTATGTTTTAAAACCTAGGTATTTCCTGGTAATGGCTTGTAGGAAAGAATGAGATTTGGATTGAGAAAGGAAATGAAAATTTATTTACAAGTGATAAGACGAAACTAAAAATATTATTTTTTCCAATGAAAAATACACCATCTTTTGGGTCAAATGCTAATTGTTTAAGACTCCGTTTTTAAAACAAACCCTTAGGTTTCATATGCTCCAACACCTAGGGGAGAAACAGAATACTTTGTTTCTTTCTACTTTCCTTCATCAAGGCCTGCATTTCAGAATCTACAGCACAGCATGATCGTTCTGCAACAATAACCACTGAATAATAATCACTCTGTCCTCAAAGGAGCCACTGAGAAGAGTGGGCTTCGAAGATACTTGACAAGATGCAGGCTGCTGCCGCAGCGGCCTCTGTCCCCAAACCCTAAGAAAAATCTTTTGACATGATCTCTGATAAATCACTCTCTATAGTCATTTACATAACTCTTTGCCCCTAGCACAGAGGAGTCTGCTAGTTCAAGGCCTTCAAACTGGGAAAAATTTGCCATTTGAAGTATATGAGAACTTTCCAGGTGACTGAGATTTAGGAACTTGTTTCCAAACCTCAAATTCCATATGTACTCTTTCTGGAAATAATCTGCCTGACAGTGCCCCTGAGATAACAAGGTCACGCTCGGTTCCTCTTGACCATCTCCCCTTCCATAATAGTCCTTGCACTTGAATACAAAAAGACGTATCCCTCATCCACCCTGAATTTTAGCAGAGTGTGTTACCTCAAAGTGTAAAAACCTCTGGGCACCAAACCAAGGAATAATTCAGCAATGTATAGCTCCTGAGGGAAGTTCCCTGAGAGTTAAGCCAGAGTCAGGGAGGAAAAATAATTTTTTCTCTACCCTTCTAGGTTCTTGGCTGAGATCTCCCTCTATAATGAAAGACAGATTAACAGGAGATAAACAGAAGTTTAACAACATGTATGCCTCCCGTATACCCAGGAAAACTAATTCTCCAAAATGGCCCAAGGCACCACCTTCAATACCATCTCTAGCTAAAGACAAAAGAAAGATGTTAGGGGAGAGGAGAGCCAGCTACGTATGGTTACCAGAGAAAGCACAGTAAACAGTAAAGGGTACGGCAGATTTAAGTTGTTGTCTTCTCCACTGATAAGAGGTTCTAGAGACTTAGACATTTTCTTTGTCCTGGTACACAGAGGGAGACACCCTTACAAACGGATATTTCTCTTATAAGTGTAAACGTCTCCTACAAAAGGGTAATTTCTACTCGATTTTCAGAGCTTCTCCTGTGTCTGCTAGTTCTTAAAAATAATCAGCCTAAAATAATCGTCATGCCAAAGAGGCATGTGTGGGGGGAGGGATATTCTGCTCCCCTTCACCAGCTTCTCAGATTGCTTAGGAGCACAAACCAAGGTTTATATTTCAAACTCCACAAAGAAAGAGGCTCCCGAGCAAGCCAATTCAAAGTGTCTCTCTTGGTAGAGATCTAAGTGGTACAATAAAGGAACTACTGGTTAAAGAGTGTCAGCAGTCAGTTGGCTCCGGGCAGGGGCGGGGGGGTAGGGGGGTGGGGGAACGACATGACCATAAATTTCCACGAGATTGCTGGCTCAAGCGTTTTATCATGATTGTTTATTACGTCCCAGAAGAGACTGTAAATTCCATTAGACATTTTGGGACAGTTTTCTCTCTCAAGATCTGAGAAAGAGATCATTTGGTTAAAAAACAAATTGAGAGGAACAGCAACTTATTTTACCCAGGTGACAAACTGCTTTATCTAAGCATTAGAAGTGGAAGTGAGATAATATTTAACATTTATTTGAATTGAAAAATAAAGTCAGATTTTCTTTAAGGATTTCCATTCCCTTTCACCTAATTAACTCCTACTCTTCCTCAACTCTCCACTTAAATGTCACTGCCTCAGGGAAGCCCTCCCAGACCACCTCCTAGTATACATTCCACTACCACCTCCTTCATTGCAGTCTTCCCATTTGTGACTTGCTGTTTATCTGTGAAATTCTTTAAGATCTGTCTCTCTCATTAGAACAGAAGCTCATGACGGCAAGAATCATGTCAGTTTTAGGTCCACCATTGGTTGGTGAGCAGGGAGAGGGTTAATGTTTTGCACAATTCTTTAAAAGTTAGTTTGCTTTGGCTGATTGGTTTGACAGTGAGGACTGGCTGTGCCATTAGGTGTACAGCAGGCACTTTCCATTAACTGAATGAGCTAAATGAACTGTGCTGAGATTTCAAAGCAATGAAAATAGATTTAAAGTGTGGGCATAATGTACAGTACATCAGAAATCATGTTCTTTGCAACTATTTAACCTATGATTTTACAAATATAAAATGTCAATTCAAAATGTACCAGAGAAAATTTGAGAATTAAATTTTTAAAAGATGAAATATGTGGAGGGGTACATAGTTGTTCAAAGTTCTTTTGAACAGAAGTGCTTGAACGAAACTGAAATAGTGCCATCACTGCATGAACACTCTTCCTGGGTGGGCATCAGTCAGCATCTGCTTGAACACATTCGGTGCTGGGGAACTTACTACCCTACATGCTAGCTCAAAGCACTGTTGGAAAGCTCCATTTGTGAAAAAGTTCAGCTAGCCTGAAGTCGAAAACTGTCTCTTTGTTGTTTCTATTCATCCAACTGTGGCCTTAACTCCGCCACTGGAGCTGGAATAGCCCCTCACCCACTGAGCAGGCTTTTCATGATTCCAAGATAGACACATCCAATATCCAATCCTTTAAAAATTCTGTATTATATTATTTCTTGGCAGGGCACCATCCTTCTTTGAAGATCTCTATTCCCCTTCACCTAATTATAGACTCCTACTCTTCCTCAGCAATCAGCTTAAATGTCACTTCCCGCACCTCCAAGCAATGTGTCCACTTTCTACGCAGGGAAAGGGGGAAGGCAGAGGGTAAAATACACAGCCTGTCCTTAAACAGCTTGGCCTTTAAAAAAAAATTCTGTAGAAAGCCATCGCCAAAAAAAAAAAAAAAAAAAAAAAAAGAAAAAAAAAGAAAGAAAGAAAGCCTTCTCTAATCACTTCCATCTACATTTCATTGGCTGGGACCTGTCACAAGGAAACTCTTAGTGGTAAAGGAGGCTGGGAATTCTAGTATGTTGCTTTCCGATTACTCTTATAGAAAGTCATGGGTATAAGGTGAGCAAAGTGATAAATCACATATTGGAAAAATTACAAGGTATGGTTTTAGAAGTTATTTGGAAGGCTGTAACGTAAACTAAATAATCAGCAAACAAAGTAGTTATTAAGACAAAACAAACCTTTGACAGTGTGTAAAGCTATGCAATTTTTCAGTTGGGTCCAAGCAAAAATATAAACAGTTCACCAAAAAATGTAGACTTTCAAAAAAATAAAAGGTAGTATACATGGCCTGACATTGCTTTGCTCTTGAAATTTTCCAGTGACTTCTCTTTCCACTCCCAACTCCAAGCACCCTACCCCAAAGTGTTAAATGGTTGTGACGTTCACGGTTCCTAATCAGCATGTAAGTCAGAAATTCTTAAAATGCATTTTAAATTGTGAATCACACCAGGACATGACTTTGTCTATAAAGCAATTTGATTTTTTAAGGCAACTTAATTTTAAAAAGACTTGCACACAAATGTTCAGTTGATTATGATTAAGACCATTTTCTTCTGGTGAATCAGCATGATTTCTTCATCAAATTATGCATTTTGTCCGCTTTGTGGAACATTGGCAGTTTCATTTCCTGTTAAGGAAACAGTATCTTCAAAACTCAGATAAACCTTTGCCTTTATTATTTGAGTACTGAAAATAAACCAGGAAAAATCTCAAATAAGTCTTCATGATTATTTAAAGGTTTAGAAGGGGATTATTTGTTCTGATTGAAAAAAAATTATCTTTTCATGTGAGTATTTTATATGGAAGTTCATTTTTGAAGCTTCTGTGGCTGATGCGGTTGGATTCGTACCTAACTTCTTTCTTCTTGTAAAATAGAATCCTGTCATCATCACAATCTATACTCTCCCACCTGGACTCTCAGCAAGAACCCTGGGGTGGCTCCAGGGGTAAGAGCCCCAGTTCTCTCAGTATACATTGCATACAAACATCCTAACAACTTTTTGCAAAGTGTTTCATTATTAGTGTTTTGTTTGAGAAAAAGTCCAAAAGAGGATATGGTGAAAAGTCTACAGGATAAGGAACATGAGGAGAAAGAGACAGCATTTTAAAATAGAATCACATGATTTGCAAGCAGGGAAAAAGCAAGAAGAAAAAAAAATAGGGGTGGTGAGAAATCATAGAGAAATTGTGCTGAGTGGCAGGGAAGAGAGGCTAGTACCATACTGAACATTTTTTGAAGTGTCTGTATAGGCGTTGGTATGACAGTGACCTTAATGTATCAATAGCATCCTGTAGACAATACAGGGGGGCTACATATAAGGCTGTTTGGTTTCTGGTTTTTTTATGGATCGGTTCAGATTTTTAGTTTTCTGTCTAGAAAGCAAAAAAATCAAAAGTGCAAATATCATGGCCTGCAGAGGCTCTAGTTTTCGCCCAACCCACTCCCCATCTCCCTCCTTCTGTTCATTAGCAGAACTCCCCTTCCACCTACATGGTCCCGGTGTCCTGGTAAGATTATCAGTCAGGATGCCCTGCTCCTTTCGAAGCTCCCATCACCCCAGGACTTGGCTCAGGGCTGCTGGATGTACCCGGGCTTCACAGCTCCCACTAGTTCACAGGCTAGAGGCTGTAGCCAGGGGCTGTTGGCTGCCACCTTCCTTGCCTTGAGGGACCACCTGCTGTGAGATGCACGAGGCCTGTGGGAACCAGAGCCAAGCACTGGGTTTGACATGTTCCTCCTCCCCTTGAACTCTTCGCTCACGATCCACCATGAACCGCAGCCTCCCCATTTACAGGTTGCCTCATATTCTTGAATCTACCCCACGAGGGTAGGGGAGCTCTTCTCCTCACCTAGGTCCTAAATGGCTTGGCAGCAGGTCATGTTGTGTGTGTTGTTGGTTTTTTTTCCCAAGAAACAAGGAAATGTAGTTAAGATTTGTTCAGTTCTTTTCTTGTGACAGAAAGTATACTAAAACCAGAATGTTTTTCTAATAAGTGAGCACACTAGTGGCTGCTTAAAAAACAGCATTTATGGGCTTCCCTGGTGGCGCAGTGGTTGAGAATCCGCCTGCCGATGCAGGGGACACGGGTTCGTGCCCTGGTCCGGGAAGATCCCACATGCCGCGGAGCAACTAAGCCCGTGAGCCATGGCCGCTGGGCCTGTGCGTCCGGAGCCTGTGCTCCGCAACGGGAGAGGCCACAACAGTGAGAGGCCCGCATACCGCAAAAAAAAAAAAAAAAAAAAAAAAAAAAACCAGCATTTATGGTGCAGAACTTACATTATCTCGTTTAATCTGCACACCTAACCTATGAGGTGGATGTTCAAGTTTATGACCTTGGAATTTTTTTTTTTTTTTAACATCTTTAATGACCTTGGAATTTTGAACTGAGTTGTAAATTGCCATGGACGCAAGTCCTCTGACTCCAAATTCTGTATAAGAAAACGAACGGCCCATAACGCCTCCTCTTCACCCCCCTCCCAACCCCCCACACACCCCATTACATACACACACACACACACCCGCAACCAACAAGCAAACTTGCACCACCTTGTTATTCCTGGTTATCTCAGGGATAAAGGATGTTCAAAGACAAGGCCTTACAAGCTGAATAAACTGGACAAATTATCCGCTTGAATTTCATCAAATACATTTCCCAAGCAACAAAGTATGTGATTCAGCATCGAAAAAACTAACTGCTCATGAAGATAACACATTTTCTGAGAGTGCCTTTGGCCGACCTTAATAACTGTCTCCGCAGGAGAGGCCTACATTTGGTGAATGGAGGGAGGGAGGAAAAGCCAGTTGTTGGACTGGGACCTTCCAGAACCACAGCTGTGACCCTTAACAAGATCGCTGACCTGGGCCTTTCATTTCTTTCACTTTATTTATGCTTTTAATTCCAAAGTTGCAAATAACAGGAAATGAACCACAGTGTTAGCCAGTTAACATCAAAGGTAGAAGGAGACCAGGAGGCCAACTGTGAAAAAGAATTAAAAGGGTAAACATTCCAGTGAGTCACAAGCATTCAAAACTCACTAGAACCACAAGAAGCAAACAGTGTGGGAACCCAGAAGTGGACACCCCAAGGAAGAGCAGACCTGGAGCTCTTTGAAAAGTATGAAGTTCTATGCAAATGTGAGAAATAAGACATAAGTCACAGTTAGGGAAAATATTCATAAGATAGAAAAATGATTTTTAATGGAAATTAATTTGGAGATATACTGACCTGCACTACGTACACGCTAGCCATTTGTTCTTTCTGGTAGAGAGAATAATCCTTGAAGGATACTTGCTCTTATATTTTTCAGACCGTAAATATCACAGATTATATGGTACTTCAACTATGAAATGAAAGTCAGTGTGCTGTGTTTTAATTAAAATGGTAAATTTACAAATAATGGTGCTGAGAGGAAAGCAGTAGCAATCTGCTTTTTCTCTTTGGCACAGTGGTTCCCAGCCTTGGGGAGTCTTACAAAATACTCATGACTGGGTTCCCCCTGCTCGCCTGCCGCAGAGAACCTGATGTCATTGGTCTGAGTACAGCCTGGACATCGGACATTTAAAAATCAGCCCAGGTGATTCAAATGTGTGGTTAAGGGCAAGAACCACTGTCCTCACAATTGCTAAGAAAGCAAGGCAGCTGCTCAGAGAAAGAAGGGAATTTCTTTTGAAAAAAAAAATTATTTATTTGGCTGCTCTGGGTCTTAGTTGCAGCACGTGGGATCTTAGTTGCCGCATGAGCATGCGGGATCTTTAGTTGGGGCACGCAGGATCTAGTTTCCTAACCAGGGATCAACCCAGGCCCCCTGCATTGGGAGCACTGAGTCTTAACCACTGGACCACCAGGGAAGTCTCGGGGAATTTCTTGAGGTAGATGGAATCCATAGTTCTGATTCCACCCCCCTTAGTTTAGCACCCTCCACCGCAGGTGTATCCTCAGAGAGTTTCTACTCTAAGAAATCTGGGCAGGGTTTCCCTGGTGGCACAGTGGCTGAGAGTCCGCCTGCCGATGCAGGGGACACGGGTTCGTACCCTGGTCGGGGAAGATCCCACGTGCCGCGGAGCGGCTGGGCCCGTGAGCCGTGGCCGCTGAGCCTGCGCGTCCGGAGCCTGTGCTCCACAACGGGAGCGGCCACAACAGTGAGAGGCCCGCGTACCACAAAAAAAAAAAAAAAAAAAAAACCTTTTAGGGAATTCCCTGGGGGTCCAGTGGTTAGGACTCCACACTGTCACTGCCAAGAGCGCAGGTTCAAACCCCGGTCAGGGAACTAAGATCCTGCAAGCCACTCGGTGTGGCCAAATTAAAAAAACAAAACAAAAAGCACCTTTTAATTTTCCCATTCTTTCAGATGTTTGGGAGAAAAGGGTATAAAGGAAAAGTTCCACGGCTGGCATCTGTCATGCTGTGCTTGCTCACCACCACTTAGGCTGAGTTTGAACGTCAAAAATGTTCGAAGTTAGACTGTTTAAGAGATGGGACCTGCATGAGTATGTGTGTTTTAATGACAATCAGAGAAATCTGGTGTAAAGGTTCTTGACATCACACTTATTGCTACCTCCATCTGGCCAAAAGCTCATGTAACTTTAGCCATAAAAATATTTATGTAATGATGCACATGCGGGAGCTTTAGTTTCTGTCTAGTTTTATTTCACCTGTCTAACAATTAAAGAGCGCTGGGCTTCCCTGGTGGCGCAGTGGTTGAGAATCCGCCTGCCGATGCAGGAGACACGGGTTCGTGCCCTGGTCCGGGAAGATCCCACATGCCGCGGAGCAACTAAGCCCGTGAGCCATGGCCGCTAGGCCTGCGCGTCCGGAGCCTGTGCTCCGCAACGGGAGAGGCCACAACAGTGAGAGGCCCGCATACCGCAAAAAAAAAAAAAATTAACAGCGCTAGATGAGGAAAAAAGTGATCTGTAAATCCTCTTTGTCTCTGAGAACTCATTCTAGTAAAGTAAAATGAGGTTTAATGAGAGGAGGTAAAAAATAGTATGAAGAAGTGAAAATCAGATTGAAAATGAAGATACATTTTCAGGTCTGATCTTGAAATGAAACGTTCACTGCTGTGACTTCATTACAATTTCATTTTGATCATTTCAATTTGCTATAAATTCTGCTCCGCCTTTTTTTTCTGTGTCTGCCAAAAACATTGGTATTTCCTTGATGTACACTTCTGAATCTGCAAAGAGATTAAGATTTACATATCTCTGGGTTAAAACTGAAAGAGAAAAACAGTATGGAAGTTCCTCAAAAAGTTAAAAATAGAACTACCACATGATCCAGCAATCCCACTTCTGAGTTATCTAAAATGGCTGAAAGCAGGTCTCAAAGAGATATCTGTACACTCAGGTTCATAGCAACATTATTCACAATGGCCCAGAGGCGGAAGCAACCCAAATGTCCACAGATGTATGAACAGATTAACAAAATGTGCATACAGTGGAATATTATTTAGCACTAAAAAGGAATACTGTCACATGCTACAATGTGGATGAACCTCGAGGATATTACGCTAAGTGAAATAAGGGCAGTCATTAAAGACAAATACTATATTATTTCATTTATATGAGGTATCTATCTCGTCAAATTCATAGAAACAGAAAGCAAAATGGTGGTTCTCAGGGGTCGTGGGGAGGGAGAAACAGGGAGTTGTCGTTTAATCGGTATTATAGGAGAGCAAAACTTGCCATCCCAAAATGTGTTTCTTCGGCATGTGGATTATTTTGAGCTGAAAGCAACCAAGGCCCAAGACTCAGGAAGAACCTCTGACCTGCCGCCTAACTGCCTAAAAGAATTTAGGTAAAAGGCCTGTTCCCCAAATAGAGCTGTCACCAGAGATCTCTGTAAAGAACATGGGCGAGGTGTGATGAAGGAGACTCAGCAGGGCCTAGAGAGATCAGAGTCTACTATGTACCCCACTGTCTCCGCCTGACCCAGCAAACATTGTTTATGAAACATTTGCTTATGGTTCCATCTTCACAATGAATTGCCTTCCTCTCCTGTGAAGTCCCAAACCACTACTCCCAATATGCTCTTTTGTCTTTAGCTGAAGATGGTATTCAAGGTGAGGGCTTAGGCCGTTTGGGGGAGTGACTTAGTTTCCCTGGGTCTCTCCCATGTATACATGTTATTCAACTTTTGTTTGATTTTTCTCCTATTAATTTTGTCATGTCAATTTGATTCTTAGACCAGCCAGAAAAACCTAGGAGGGCAAAGGAAAATTTCTTCCTCCCCAACAGTACAGAGTTTTAGTTTTGCAAGATGAAAAAGCTCTGGAGATCTTTTTCACATCAATGTGACTATATTTACTACTACTAAACTGTATACTTTAAAATAAAATGGTTAAGATGGTAAATTTTATGTTATATGGTTTTTATGACAAGTTTTTAAAAATCTTGGTCTCAAACATCAGAAACAGAATCTGGGTAACTTAAAGGAAGAAAATTTGGAAGATGATGTGATCACTCACGGATCAAATCTGAGAAGGCTGAAGATCCAAACTGGGAATCAGGAAATTGTTCCTTTGACTGGGAAGCATCCAGTAATAAATCTCGGGTTCATAAATATCATGGGGGAAAAAAAACTAAAAAAGGAAGGCTGAGCTAAAGGAAGTCAAAGGGTTTAGGCAGCAGGTGCCCTCCGTTCTAAATTAGGACAGGAACAGTCTGCAATTGCAGACTCTGAAACAATAAAAGGCAGAGGACTCAACAGTACTCCGAAAAGGTATTCCATTGTGATGTATTTTGATCTGAGTCTGTTCTCATTCTATTAAAAGAAAAGTCTCTCTTTGGTGGGAACTAAAAACAAAATCTGATTCATACTGAATTTTTTCCCAAAAGTTACACAAAGGGAAATAATAATGCCAACTGTGAGAATTGAAGTGGAAATCAGATCTCAGCCCGACTAGAACCAATGGGGACAATAGACAATAACTGTGACTCTAATGAAATTCATTTCTCAGCTGAAGGCACTGGGCCTATGTTTCTCTTGCTCTATTCTTAGTACTAAATTTAACTTTTTCCCTTTCAGGGAAACAGCTCTCTTCAGTTTGAAACAATAGATATTCACACTGCATTCCATATTTTCTGGGTTCTCAGTGTTACCTAAAATGTCATGACCTCCTCTCTTTCCCCACAATATTTCCCCTTCTGCAGGGGGAGGGGTGTCACAGCTGTTTTCAGCACATGAGAGTGGAGAGTCAGGGTAGGTGGTGCAAATCTACGCAGCAGGAGCAGTAGTGATGAAGTGAGGAAAGGCACAAAAGCTGTATCTTACTCATCTCTTCCTCTCCAGTGCTATGCTAGCATTCAGGAAATTTTGTTGAATGAATAGGACAGACAAATTTGGTATCTTTCTACACATGAAAATGAGCTAAAAGTTTTTTTTTTTTTTTTTTTTTTTTTTTTTTTTTTTTTTTTTTTTTTTTTTTCCGGTATGCGGGCCTCTCACTGTCGCGGCCTCTCCCGTTGCGGAGCGCAGGCTCCGGAAGCACAGGCTCAGCGGCCACGGCCCACGGGCCCAGCCGCTCCGCGGCATGCGGGATCCTCCCGGACCGGGGCACGAACCCGCGTCCCCCGCATCGGCAGGCGGACCCCCAACCACTGCGCCACCAGGGAAGCCCGAGCTAAAAGTTTTAAAGTAAAAGTGGTTGTTGCATTATGACACCTCAATAAATGCTAAGGGTATGTGTGGCTGAATGAACTAGATTTCCTAGTGACCATGCCCGCTGCTGCCTTTTAGGCTGTTGTGGTGCAGGGCCTAGCTGCCTACCAAATATACTCTCCAATTCTCTCTCACATTAAGAGAATCCCAGTTTTTCACTTGGCATATTGCTTCTCAGCTAAAAGACATTTGTCAGACTCCATTGCAGCTAGGTTAAGTTATAGTCAACACATAAGCTGAAGTAATGGGTAGAAGTTCTTGGAAGTCTTGGAAGAAAGGTGGCATATGCACCGTCCCTCTCTTCTTCTATTCTGCTGCTTGGAACGATGGTGTGATGGCTGGAGGTCCAGCAGCCATTTTAGACCATAAGGATGAAGAGTCTATCCTAGAGAGGCAGAGTGGAAAGCTGAAGGGAGCCTTAGTCCCTATGACCATGAAGCTGTCACACCAGCCCTTGGACTGCTTACTTCTAAGGTTCTTTTATTTGAGAAATAAACTTCTGTATTTTCAGCCACTAGTTTTAGGCTGAACCCAATCCTAAGAGAAACAGCTGTGATCTCAGAAAATAAAGACCTAGGGGAGAGGTCTCAGACCCTCCCCTTCTCTCCTTAACATATCAAGCTCAGTTTAGGGAGGGTACCAGTCCTCTACCTTACAAAGGCGTCCCTTTGTTTTCATGATATATTCCTGTATTACTGCAAAGGTAATTTAATTTGACTGGCAGTCTCCCGGCTCCTGACTGCTCTTCCGTATTGCTAGAAGCCAGTTCAGTGTCATGGTGCTTACCAAAGACTCCCCTTGGCCTCTCTGCCGCCTTCCCTTGTGACCTCTTCTAGGCCTGCCTTCTCCCTACGGCAAAACTGTCCAACACCCTCTTGCAATCTGATTAAACTGACTCACAGTGAGAATGAATGACTAATAGTCTTCATCTAGGGAGAAGGGTAGGCGAGCACACATTCTATGGGTGTATAATTCAGAATGCATTTGTCACTCGGGGAGAGTGAGAGTGGAACATGGTTGTAAAATGACTTGTGAGGTCACACAGGCGGTGAGGCACAGGCCTGGGACACGAATCCAGGCCTTCTACCTCCTGGTTCAGCATTCTTTCCTTCAAGCCAAGGAGTCAGGCACATTAGGCACTCCACTTCAAAACTGGTGTTGCCATGTCCAGGAAGAGCATGTGGAGGGTGAGACGAGTGCCTTGTGAGCTCTGCCAAGTTATAATCTGTTGGCAGAGCTGAAGCCACAGGAGTGGGAAGCACATGGGGAGGATCACAGGCTGAACTTTTAACCCAAAGGCTCTGAGCGGCACATGATGGGAAACGGAAGAGGCTCCCACTGTGTGCACGTGACTTCTCTCGTGTGCCTCTTTCATGGAAGGCTTGCGAGGAAGAGATGAAACTGCCCAGAAGGCATCTCTATTGCTTCTTCCAGGGCTAAATTTGTGGTATGGGTTTCATATCTTCTTGGTGATATTCAGAAAACAGGCTACATAGAAATCTTTTTTTTAAGTTGTAAACTTAACATAATATAAAATTTACCATCTTAACCATTTTTAAGCATACAGCTCAGTGTCATTAAATGCATTCACATTGTTCTGCTACCATCACAACCATCCATCCACAGGACTCTTTTCATCTTCCCTAACTGAAACTCTCTCATTAAACACTAAGCCCCCGTTCCTTTCTCTGTAGCCCTCAACAATCACCATCCAACTTTCTGTCTCTATGAATTTGACTACTCTAGGTGCCTCATGTAAGTAAAATCATACAGCATTTGTCCTTTTGTGCCCGGCTTATTTCACTTACCTTAACGTCTTCAAGGCTCATCCACGTGGTATCATGTGTCAGAATTCCTTCCAGGGCTGAATTATGTTTCATTGTATGGATAGATATAGGAATTGTTTTTAAAGAAAAGATACATACATGTATACATAAACAAAGACACTGAAGTTATCTGATACTGTACCCAAGGGGTTGAATTTTGAGTCTATGCTTCATGCAATGAGTATAGAAGGAGCTGGTAGCCTTGCCACATATTAGGTGCCAGTGGAGAGACAGAATACAATGTGGGCCCGTCCTCCAAGACAGCTCACAGTCAACCTGGGAGGCAGACACAAGTAGCTTTAATACAATATGACAAACGTTACATCAAAATAGAGGCGAAACATGAATTCGCCCTAGGAGGCGTCAGAATGATTACAGGGTGACTTTCTTTGTTTTCAGGGTGATCTTTGACTAGGCCTTTGAGAACAACGAAGACAGGAGTATCTGGACTGGCGATCACAATGTTAGGACTGAAACTCTCACAGGTGTTATGTGGGGTTCCTGTTGCGATGGTGGCGAAACAAATTATACCCAAACTTGGAAGCGGAAAAACAGCCATTTATTTATGCTCATGGATTCTGTGAGTCGTCAATTCCATCACGGCTCAGCAGAGACGGAGGGTTGCTGCTCCGCTGCATCTCAGCTGGAAGGCCTGAAGCCTGGCTCAGTCGCATGTCTGACAGCGGATGCTGGCTGTCTGCCAAGATCATAGCTGGAACCATCAGTGGAACACCTACACTTGGCCTCTCGGTGTGACCCGGGCTTCCTCACAGCATGGTGCCTGGGTTCTGAGGGCAAGCTTAGTGAGGCAACCAGGTGGAAGTCACATTGCCTTTTCTGACCTAACCTCAAGTCACGCAGCTCACTTCTGCTGCATCCAATTTGATATGAGGAAATCACTAAGGTCAGCCCGCACTCAAAGGGAGGAGAATTCGATCCCTCCTTTTAGTGGGAGGTATGGCCAGGTTCTACAAGAACATGTGGGGGCTTCCCTGGTGGCGCAGTGGTTGGGAGTCCGCCTGCCGATGCAGGGGACACGGGTTCGAGCCCCGGTCCGGGAGGATCCCACATGCCGCGGAGTGGCTGGGCCCGTGAGCCGTGGCCGCTGAGCCTGCGCCTCCGGAGCCTGTGCTCCGCAACGGGAGAGGCCACAATAGTGAGAGGCCCGCGTACCGCAAAAAAAAAAACAAAACAATACATGTGGAACCAGAAATACTGCTATGGCCACATTTAATCATAGCAGGGTTGGCGGTATGTGCCTGAGGCTGGAACTATCTTGGCATGGGGACTCTCTGTGGGACAAAGGCCGAGCCCATGAGTACAAATCAGCTACAGGAATATAAAGAGTGGTAATCTTAGGCCACCATTCCAGCCCCTGCAATGACTAATTTCAGTAGTGAGCAGGTGGTAATGGCCATCTGTCTATCTTTCATTTAGGACTGACCGATTCAGACCTAGTAAGCCCCTAGGGTTCTTGAATACAATTTGCGGGGGGGGCGGGGGCTTGAGAGACAGAGTGCAATATTAGATTGGCTACTAATTTGGGTATGTGGGTGTTTGAGCAATTAACTTGGTTACAGGAAAGCGACATTTGTACCTCCAAGCTGGTGAAAAGGTCATACCTACTACAACTTTCATATGCTAATTTGTGGGCCTACCTGCCCCTCCCACCAGATTAGAAGCTCTTTCAAGGACAGGACCCATCTTACCGGGTCTCCCCAAAGGATTTAACAACAAACTTGTCCTTTGGAGTCACACAATTCTTTTTTTTTAACATCTTTTTTGGAGTATAATTGCTTTACAATGGTGTGTTAGTTTCTGCTTTATAACAAGTGATCAGCTATATATATACATATATCCCCATATCCCCTCCCTCTTGCATCTCCCTCCCACCCTCCCTATTCCACCCCTCTAGATGGTCACAAAGCACAGAGCTGATCTCCCTGTGCTATGCAGCTGCTTCCCACTAGCTATCTACTTTACGTTTGGTAGTGTATATATGTCCATGCCACTCTCTCACTTCGTCCCAGCTTACCCTTCCCCCTCCCCGTATCCTCAAGTCCATTCTCTACATCTGCGTCTTTATTCCTGTCCTGCCCCTAGGTTCTTCAGAAACATTTTTTAAAATTCCATATGTATGTGTTAGCATACGGTATTTGTTTTTCTTTCTAACTTACTTCACTCTGTATGACAGACTCTAGGTCTATCCACCTCACTACAAATAACTCAATTCCATCTCTTTTTATGGCTGAGTAATATTGCATTGTATATATGTGCCACATCTTCTTTATCCATTCATCTGTCGATGGACACTTAGGTTGCTTCCATGTCCTGACTATTTTAAATAGTGCTGCAGTGAACATTGTGGTACATAACTCTTTTTGAATTGTGGTTTTCTCTGGGTATATGCCCAGGAGTGGGATTGCTGGGTCGTATGGTAGTTCTATTTGCAGTTTTTTAAGGAACCTCCATATGTTATCCATAGTGGCTGTACCAGTTTACATTCCCACCAGCAGTGCAAGAGGGTTCCCCTTCCTTCACACCCTCTCCAGCATTTATTGTTTGTAGATTTTTTGATGATGGTCTTTCTGACTGGTGTGAGGTGATACCTCACTGTAGTTCTGACTTGCATTTCTCTAATGATTAGTGATGTTGAGCAGCTTTTCATGTGCTTCTTGGCCATCTGTATGTCTTCTTTGGAGAAATGTCTATTTAGGTCTTCTGCCCATTTTTGGATTGGGTTGTTTGTCTTTCTGATATTGAGCTGCATGAGTTGCTTGTAAATTTTGGAGATTAATCCTTTGTCAGTTGCTTCATTTACAAATATTTTCTCCCATGCTGAGGGTTGTCTTTTTGTCTTGTTTATGGTTCCTTTGTCGTGCAAAAGCTTTTAAGTTTCACTAGGTCCCATTTGTTTTTGTTTTTATTTCCATTTCTCTAGGAGGTGGGTCAAAAAGGATCTTGCTGTGATTTATGTCAAAGAGCGTTCTGCCTATGTTTTCCTCGAAGAGTTTTATAGTGTCTGGCCTTACGTTTCGGTCTTTAAACCATTTTGAGTTTATTTTTGTGTATGGTGGAATCACACAATTCTTGATTTAAATCTGAACTCTGCCACGTGCTAGTTGTGTGGACTTGATTATGCCGGACTTAAGGGTCCTCATCTCAGAATTATTAAAAGGATTCAATGAGATTATTTTGCCCTGCACCAAGAAGACAGTCAATAAATATTAGTTCCTTTCTTTTCCACTCAAAATGTATGGTCAGGCAGACTCAGACTCCCCCATCCTACCCTTTGCCATTTAGCTTTTTAATTTCCCATGAGTCCTTCCTCTCCCTGTTGGCGCATGCTCCAGAGACTTCCCTTGAGCCCTGCAGGTCTTGTTCCCCCAGGAATTTCACTCCTCCCCAATTCCCACCATGATAGGAGGAGGAGTTGGGGAGGCAGGAAGGGACCAGGGGCTTTAGGAATAAGAAAGAGGAGCTGGCATGCCTTGAGGAGCAGGGAGGAAGCCCAGCTACTAGAGCAAGTTAAATCCATTTCATTCACTGATGAAATAAATACTGATTCCATCTCACTAGGTCCTAAAGACTGTGCAGAAGCTGGGGATACAGCAAAGAGGAAGAACAAGGTCTCTATCTAATCTTTGCAGACTTTTGGAATTTATACTAGTCATTAGTATATTCTATGTGGGGAAAAGATGGTGTAGACAAAAGATAGACAAACAAAATATAGCGATAGTGCAAGAAGGAAAATAAAACTACCTTACACTGGTTGATTGGAACCCACCCAACTGATGATCGATTTAGGTCAAGACCTGGATGTCAAGGAGCTAGGCTTGCAAAGATCCAGGGCAGAGCTGCTCACTCCCAGCACTACTGACATTTGGGGATGGATCATTCTTTGTTGTGACACTGTCCTGTGCATTGGCAGAAGTTCAGTAGGATCCCTGGCCTCTGCCCACAAGATACCAATGGCACCCACTCTCCTAAGTTGAGACAGCCAGAAATGTCTCCAGACACTGTCAAGTGTCACCCGGGGGGCAGGGGCAGAATTGCCTGATTGCGAACCACTGGGCCCAGCCTGCTTGGCCTCACCAGTTCCAGGTGCCCCTCCCTCTCAGTGAATCTGTCAACTGTGACAACTGGCAATAGATTTTGAAGATGAAAGAGGTAGATCACGAAGTGGGAATACTTCCTGGTTCAACCCTTCTTCGTGAGCCGCTCTTCCTCCCCATTTGCAGCCTGAAACTGGGGTGAGATAATAACAGAATACCACAGGGTACACAGTCAGGCGGGTACCATGGGACTGGGTTCTGCATCACTCCCCTGAAGAGGACCCCCCAGCAGTCCATCAAACTTAGAGAAGGGCCAGGCAGCCACATTTCTATCATTCAAGGCACATATATAGAATGGAATATTACTCAGCCATAAAAAGAAACGAAATTGAGTTATTTGTAGTGAGGTGGATGGACCTGGAGTCTGTCATACAGAGTGAAGTTAAGTCAGAAAGAGAAAAACAAATACTGTATGCTAACACATATATATGGAATCTAAGGGGGAAAAAAAGGTCATGAAGAACCTCGGGAAAGACGGGAATAAAGACACAGACCTACTAGAGAATGGACTTGAGGATATGGGGCGGGGGGAGGGTAAGCTGTGGGAAAGTGAGAGAGTGACATGGACATATATACACTACCAAACGTAAAGTGGATAGCTAGTGGGAAGTAGCCGCATGGCACAGGGAGATCAGCTCGGTGCTTTGTGACCACCTAGAGGAGTGGGATAGGGAGGGTGGGAGGGAGAGAGACGCAGGAGGGAGGAGATATGGGAACATATGTATATGTGTGGCTGGTTCACTTTGTTATAAAGCAGAAACTAACATACCATTGTAAAGCAATTATACTCCAATAAAGATGTTTAAAAAAAAAAAAGACCAGATTTTTAGTTGCTTTTAGCAGTTGTCTTAGTTAACTGGAAAAAATAAATGTAAACACTCTACCTCAAATTTTATCATGTAAACTCACCATCTCTAAATATCATCAGCTTCCTAGAAATAAGCCACAAATAGAAATAACTGAGCTAATATCACTTGAACTTCCTAAGTATACTTTTATTACATTTTGAGAAATTCCCTCATTTTCATTTCAGAGACTATGTATAACACGATATGGGACAGAACAGGGTGTTGGGGCACAGTTCAGGTAATAGGGGTGTTGCTTGGGCAATGCAGGACACAAAGTTTTTTTTTCATTTTTAAAATTGTGATTTTAAAAAAACAACATAAAACCTACCATCTTAACCATTTTTAAGTATGCTATTTTTAAGTTCAGTAGTGTTAAGTATATTTACATTGCTATGCAAAAGAACTTCTCCATCTTGAACTTTTTCATTTTGCAAATCTGAAACTCCAGAACTCCAGAACCTTTTCATTTTGCAAATGTGAAACTGTACCCATTAAACAAGAACTCCCCATTTCCCCCTCACCCTAGTTCCTGGCAACTACCATTCTTTCTGTTTCTATGAATTTGACTATAGTAATGCCCCCTTAACCATGGGGGATACATTGTTCCAAGACCCCCAGTGGATGCCTGAAACCACAGATAATTCCGAACCCCATATACATACAGGCATACCTCATTTTATTGCATTTCACTTTATTGTACCTTGTAGATACCGCATTTTTTACAAATTGAAGGTTTGTGGCAACCAAGCAAGTCTTTTGGTGCGATTTTTCCAAACATTTGCTCATTTCAGGTCTCTGTGTCACATTTTGGTAATTCTTGCAGTATTTTAAACTTCTTCATTATTATACTTGCTATGGTGAGCTGTGATCTTTGATGTTACTATTACAAAAAGATTATGACTTGTTGAAGGCTGATGATGGTCAGCATTTTTTTAGTAATAAAGTATTTTTAATTAAGGTACATACATTGCTTGTTTAGACAAAATGCTATTGCACACTTAATAAACTACAATAGGGCTTCCCTGGTGGCGCAGTGGTTGAGAATCTGCCTGCCGATGCAGGAGACACGGGTTCGTGCCCTGGTCCGGGAAGATCCCACATGCCGCGGAGCAACTAAGCCCGTGAGCCATGGCCGCTAGGCCTGTGCGTCCGGAGCCGGTGCTCCGCAACGGGAGAGGCCACAACAGTGAGAGGCCCGCATACCGCAAAAAAAAAAATAAATAAATAAAAAAAAATAAAAAAAATAAACTACAATATAAACATAACTTTTATATGTCCCAGGTGGGATGGCGCAAGATTTCATCACACTACTCATAATGGTAATTTAAAACTTACAAATTGTTTATTTCTGGAATTTTCCATTTAATATATTGGGAACTTGGTTGACTATGGATAACTGAAACTGCAAAACCATGGATAAGGGGGGACCACTGTACTTTAGATACCATATCAGTGGAATCACACAGTATTTGTCCTTCTGTGACTTATTTCAATTAGAATAATGTCCTCAAGTTTCATCCACATTATAGCATACTGACAGGATTTCTTTCCTTTTTAAAAAAATTTTTTTGGTTTTAGATTTCCTTCATTTTTAAGGCTGGGTAATATTCCATTCATAGATATTTTACATTTTATTTATCTGTCGATGGGCATTTGGGTTGCTTCCACTCCCCAGCTATTGTGAATAGTGTTGCTATGAACACAGGTATGCAAATACATACACGGTCTTTTAAAAAACATCTTTATTGAGATATAATTCACAAACCATTCAATTCACCCATTTAAAGTGTACAATTCAATGGGCTTCCCTGGTGGCGCAGTGGTTGGGAGTCCGCCTGCCGATGCAGGAGACACGGGTTCGTGCCCTGGTCCGGGAGGATCCCACATGCCGCGGAGCAACTAAGCCCGTGAGCCATCGCCGCTGGGCCTGCGCGTCCGGAGCCTGTGCTCCACAACGGGAGAGGCCGCGGCGGTGAGAGGCCCGCATACCGCAAAAAAAAAAAAAAATAATAAAGTGTACAATTCAAGAGTTTTCCATATAGTCAGAGTTGTGCAACCACCACCACAATTTTAGAACGTATTCATCACCTCAGAAAGAAAACCATTAGCAGTCACTTCCCCTCCACGCCCCTGCCCATGATGCTCAGTTTTATGTATCAACTTGGCTAGACTACAGTCCCTAGGTGTCCAATCAAACACTAATTAAGGTACTGCTGTGAAAGTTATTTTGTAGATGTGATTAAGTCCATAATCGGTTGACTTAAATCTAAGTGGGCCTGATTCAATCAGCTGAAAGGCCTAAAAGCAGAACTGAGGTTTCCCTGAAGAAGAAATTCCACTTACGGACTATAGCTTCAGCTCACACCTGAGAGCCTGCCCTTCCTGATACTCTGTCCTATGGATTCTGGACTTGCCTAGCTAACCCCCACAATCACCTAAGCAAACTTCTTGCAATAAACCTCTCAATATGTATCTCCTACTTGTTCTGTTTCTCTAGTTGAACACTGATTGATAATACTCAACTCTACTCCCACCCTACATGGCCCTAAGCAACCACTAATCTACTTTCTGTCTCTATGGATTTGCCTACTCTAGACATCTCAAATAAATGGAATCATACTATATGTGCTCTTACAATACAATATGTGACAGGTTTCTTTCACTTAGCATAAGGTTTTTATTGTTGTTGGTGGTGAAAATTCCATATTTAATCATATGCATGTAATAACAGAGCTGGAACTATTTAACAGGAGTCGAAAGGCTTCAGAGTTTATCTTAGTGGTTATATCATTTTATTTTATTATTATTTATTTAACATCTTTATTGGAGTATAATTACTTTACAATGGTGTGTTACTTTCTGCTTTATAACAAAGTGAATCAGTTATACATATACACATGTTCCCATTTCTCTTCCCTCCTGCATCTCCCTCCCTCCCACCCCTCTAGGTGGTCACAAACCACCTAGCTGATCTCCCTGTGCTACGCGGTTGCTTCCTAGTAGATATCCACTTTACGCTTGGTAGTGTCTATATGTCCATGCCACTCTCTCACCTCGTCACAGCCTCCCCCTCCCCCTCCCCCTCCCCATATCCTCAAGTCCATGCTCTGGTAGGTCTGTGTTTTATTCCCATCCTATCACTAATCTCTTCATGACATTTTCTTTTCTTAGAGTCCATATATATGTGTTAGCATACAGTATTTTTCTCTTTCTGGCTTACTTCACTCTGTATGACAGGCTCTAGGTCCATCCACCTCATCACAAATAACTCAATTTCGTTTCTTTTTATGGCTGAGTAATATTCCATTGTATATATGTGCCACATCTTCTTTATCCATTCATCTGTTGATGGACACTTAGGTTGCTTCCATTGCGGTACGAAGGCCTTTCACTGTTGTGGCCTCTCCTGTTGCAGAGCACAGACTCTGGACTCACAGGCTCAGTGGCCCTGGCTCACGGGCCTAGCCGCTCCGCAGCATGTGGGATCTTCCCGGACTGGGGCATGAACCCCTGTCCCCTGCATCGGCAGGCGGATTCTCAACCACTGCGCCACCAGGGAAGCCCCAAGCATAAGGTTTCAAAGTGTCATCAATGTAGCATTTATCAGTATGTCATTCCTTTCCATGGCTGAATAATATTCCATTGTGTGAAAATACATTTTGTTTACCTATTCATCTGCTGATGGACATTCAGTTGTTTCCACTGCTTGGCTGTTATGAATAATGATGCTACGGACATGTGTGTACAAGTTTTCATGAGGACCATGTTTTCATTTCTCTTGGGTATATACCTAGGAATGGAATTTCTGGGTCATATGAATACTCTAGGCTCAATATTTTGAGGAACTGCTGGACTGTTTTCTCCACATTCTCATCAATGCTTGTTATTGTTTGCCTTTTTTATTATAGCCATCCTAGTAGATGTGATGTGGTATCTCACTGTGGTCTTCATTTGTATTGCCCTAACGACTACGGATGTTGAACATCTTTTTCATGTATTTATTGGCCATTTGTATACCTTCTTTGGAAAAATGTCTGTTCAAATCCTTTGCCCAGTTTTAACTGGGTTATTTGTCTTTCTATTGTTGAGCTGTAAAAGTTCTTCATATATCTGGACACTGACTCTTATCAGATATACGTCTTATTATACAAATATTTTCTGCACTCAATGGGTTGTCTTTTAATTTTCTTGATAGTATCATTTATAGCACTAAAGTTTTTAAATTTTGAGACAGCCCAATTTATCTATCCTGTCACTTGTACTTTTGGTGTTGTATCAAAGGAACCACTGCCCAACCCAAGGTCATGATTTACTCCTTTACCAAGATTTACTCCTATGTCAACTTCTGAGAGTTCTGATTTTAGCTCTTACATTTAGGTCTATGATCCCACACAGCCTAAAAGTCTTACCTATTTGGTAGTGCTTTCCCAGGGAAATATTTATGGCACCATCAAAAAACAAACAAACTATTGTGTTTAAAACAAAATGTGCAATGTGTGCTCTTTAGCATTCTGATCTGGGCTGAGAACAATATTTGAAATGAGCTAGTGCTTTCTCTGTAGGACAAATAAATGCTTTCATAAGTACGTCACTTTTGAATGGAGTGCAGTTTATGACCTATTTACTTATGAACTAGCCCAAACAGCTTGCCTCCATAGCGTGAGGGAAGGAAGAAAGACTCTATTGTAAGAATCAGAAAAAAAAAAATCCAATCACTAATTTGGTCTAAATAAGGGAGCTTAGAGTTTCTGGTGGCTTTCAAAAACTACTTTCTCGTTGCTTGAGGAAGACGAATAAAAACTGTTTTTTAATGTCTTGTGACCTGGAAATATTTAATGTAAATATAATAGTCCTTTTATATTTATGTTTTTCCTCTAAAGCAGAGGGGAAGATGGCACAACATAAATTAAACAAATAGCATCTCAACGTGCTGTTTTGCGTGTCCCCAAGACTACCCACACATTCAGCGATTCGCTGAGATGACTCACAGGACAGCATACAGTTGTCCTCGTGGCTTAGGTTTATCACGGCGAAGGGTACACAACAAGACCAGCAAGAGAAAAAGACAAGGGCAGAATCTGGAGAAATGCACGCATAAGCTTCAGAGGCTCTCTCCCTCCCAGCCTAGCAGGGGATACATGAGTGTCTTCCTTTCTCCAGCAGAAAAACTGCAGCCACACATGTGCAATGTTTCTGCCGTAGGGAAGCCCATTATAGAGACTCAGCACCCAAGGTTTTTACTGGGGGCTGGTCGCAGAGACAGCCCCTGCCTAGCTACCAAAATTCACGATCCCCAGAAGGAAATCAGGTGTTTGCCATAAATCACATCATTTGCACAAACAACCTACGTGACCTGACAGAGCAGAGTCTGGTGCCCCAGACTTTTTTTTTTCTCCAAGCTTTTATCAGCTTGAGGAACTTCTGAGAAGCTGAGTTTCCTAAGGGCCAAACCTGCAACCAAGTCTTTCTAAAGATGGCAGTCTCAGGCCTGCTATGTTAACTCTCTTCTGCACAGAGGTCATCACATTCATTTAAGCTCTAATTTGAAATTTACTTAAGGAAACATTCAAATATGGTGTCTAATGATATTCTGATTTTGTCATCATTTTAGTGAGATGAAGTTTATACTACCAATGAATTTTAAAAAGTATATTACAACAGTAGATATTGTATGGTGCATGTTTAAGCTAAGAGAATTTTAAAGGACAGTGGCATACCTTACTATGCAAACAGATATTAATTTTAAATTAAACATATCTATCCATTAAAGCATGACCTGCAGGACCTCAACTGGTACTACTCTTAGCCAGACATTTAAATTCCTATTCATACTGAAAGTAATAAGACATTAAATCTTGTCTAGGACTTCCCTGGTGGTGCAGTGGTTAAGTATCCGCCTGCCAATGGAGGGAACATGGGTTCGATCCCTGGTCCAGGAAGATGCCACATGCCTTGGAGTAACTAAGCCCATGTGCCACAGCTACTTAGCCCGCACTCTAGAGCCCGTGCACCACAACTACTGAGCCCGCATGCTGCAACTACTGAAGCCCACGCACCTAGGGCCCACGCTCTGAAACAAGAAATGCCACCCCAATGAGAAACCCGCGTACCGCAACTAAGAGTAGCCCCTGCTCGCCGCAACTAGAGAAAGCCCGCGTACAGCCAAAAAAAAAAAATCTTGTCTATATGCAATAACATTAAGGAATAAGCTAGAAGAATAAAACAAGGGTGCCTCAAAAGCCCAACCTGGGCTAACTCCTGCTGAACTTACTATGGAAGGTGTTCCAAGGGGCAACAGTGATTACACAAAGAGAGCACAAGTTAGGTCCTAACGCAGTAAAAGTAAAATCACGCATTCAATGTCATCTGTTTTACCAGGCTTGTTTCCTCTGATTACTCTTCTTACTCTAAAAAACTTACTGTACACAAAAAACGTAAAACCACCGCCTAGGTACATTACGTTCATGTTTTAGACAAATATCCTTGGGTGCTTCTCTGCACAAGACCAATATACGGAATCACTATCTATTAGATAGTTAATCTGTATGTTATAATGATGCTCCCCTGTAATTATTCTGATTGTTTTGTGTACTTGCTTTGTCTTTGCATCTGAATTGTAAACTGTATTTCTCCTCTCTGCCTATCAAAACAAAATATCTAGACCATGCACTCAATTAATGCTTAATAAATCTAAGGAGGAAAAGTTACAGGGATTGAAGGCCTTTACAGAGTACCTAGCCCAATCTCCTCTGTTTGTAGATTTGGAAGTCAGAAACACAGGGACACACACTCTCAGGTCAGTGGCAATGAAATAATTCCAATGCCTATGGGTACTCTCAAAGGCTCGACTAAAACAAAATCATAATGCAATTTTGAACTTTAAAGAGTTCACTCAACACACATTTTGCAATGTATACATCACTACATTAGGTCAGCACTGGGAACACAAAGAAGAAAGATACTTGCCCTGGCCTCAAGGAGATTATAGTTCACTAGAAATCAGGTATGAGATAACAAGGGTAGAACATGCATAAAGCCATAAGAAATATAGAAAGTGATCCAGGAGTTCAGAGAGAGAAGATTTTGTGTGGGGGGGGCGGGCGGGGCGGGGTACACGGGCCTCTCACTGCTGTGGTCTCTCCCGTTGCGGAGCACAGGCTCCGCATGCACAGGCTCAGCAGCCATGGCCTACGGGCCTATCTGCTCCGCGGCATGTGGGATCTTCCCAGACCGGGGCACGAATCCGTGTCTCCTGAATCGACAGGCGGACTCGCAACCACTGCACCTCCAGGGAAGCCCAGAGAAGATTTTTAATGTCTGGAAATTCAGTTCTTCAGAACTGAAGAGTGATGATGACAATAGGAGTACAATTTAAAAATGGTTTGGGGCTTCCTTGGTGGCTCAGTGGTTGAGAATCCGCCTGCCGATGCAGGGGACACGGGTTCGTGCCCCGGTCCAGGAAGATCCCACATGCCGCGGAGCGGCTGGGCCCGTGAGCCACGGCCGCTGAGCCTGCACGTCCGGAGCCTGTGCTCCGCAACGGGAGAGGCCACAACAGTGAGAGGCCCGCGTACCACCAAAAAAAAAAAAAAAAATGGTTTGCAAGGGTGCAAGTTTTTCCTAAACCTCACATCCTGCCTAGAAACAAGTAACAAGAACAGAAGATGTCCCAAGGGGTAACAGAAATCGCACAAAGAAATCTATTAGTAGTAAGTTAATCCTCTTTAGGTCAGTGGGACCACGAAGAGCCGAGCCAGTAACAAGTGAGGAGTAGGAAACAGCGCCATGTTTGCCTGATAGGATAGAGGGCAGGTGCGGAAAGGAGACACATTCTCCTCTCTACCCTCACCAACAGGAGGCAAGTGCGGTGCATGAAGTGGGGAAGGCCCTGGAAGCACTACGGCCACTTCCAGTTCTGAAGAGCCTCAGCCAGGCTAATGATACACTAAGCAGTTTCTGCTTTTCTTCACGTAAACAACGGACTTCCTATTCCAGAGAACATGCCCCAAATGCATCACAGCCTCCCTACTGAGCAATGTTGCAAAAGAAAGTTGCTTTCCCAACGGAGGATTCAGAAAATGAATCAGAGATATGACCCACAAAATGCCATAGATATAAAGACACACCAAAACCTCCTCAAACTTTAAAAAATTGGGAGAAATGTATCATGCTGCATTCATTACAGGAAAGGCCCCATCGGACACATGGAACCAAAGTTTACAAAGTAAATATGAGACTTTTAATATTAACTTCCTCGCTTTTCTTAGAACTTGTTTTAAAATGTTTTTGTTATTTCTATTTGTGTCAACATTATATGGGTACAGGGTTTCAAGAGTCAAACAGTTCCACTAAGTCTGCTGCAAAAAACAGGAGTCCTATTGTCTCCCTCTCCCCAGCCTTTCCTTGTATGCTAGTGCCATCCCTTTCTTCTTGGATTCCTGGGGTTTCAGGTGAAAGTAATGTATGTGTTCAGACACTATCATTACCCGAAAGCCATTTTCTCATAATTTAGAAGAGATATGGAAGATAAATGAGATGGCTGATACTTAAAGGCTGATATTTTCCCAGTAGTGAATGAAAGCATTTAAAATCATTCCTCCAGACTTCCCTGGTGGTGCAGTGGTTAAAGAATCTGCCTGCTAACACAGGGGACACGGGTTCGAGCCCTGGTCTGGGAAGATCCCACATGCCGTGGAGCAAGTAAGCCCGTGCGCCACAACTACTGAGCCTGCGCTCTAGAGCCCGCGAGCCGTAACTACTGAGCCTGCGCGCCTAGAGCCCGTGCTCCACAACAAGAGAGGCCGCTGCGATGAGAAGCCCGTGCACCACAATGAAGAGTAGCCCCTGCTCACCACAACTAGAGAAAGCCTGCGCACAGCAGCAAACACCCAGCACAGCCAAAAATAAAATAAATAAATTTATTTTAAAAAAATCATTCCTCCAACCACACTCAAATTTGGGGTCACTAACAAAATCCCAGTATTGTGTCAAATAAGCATTTAAAGGACTCACTAATGACTTCACTTTTGAGTGTGGGGAGCAGTCTTTGCATCCTGTATTTTCCTCCATCTTTGTATTTGTTTTTTGCTCCACCTGTCCTGTACACTCCCAAAACAGGCCAGCACTGAAGTGAGTCTTCAGTGTGTACCTTCAGGGTGTACCTGAGAGGAGAGAGAGTTTACGGAGTGACTTTGCCAAGACTGAGTCTGAAGACTGCATCACAGGTGGGAGGGTGGGCAGGGAGAAGAGTCACTTCCTTCGTTTTTCTTTTGCCTTCGAGAGTCACAGCTAAAGTTGAACTACTAAGTTCTAGAGCTGATTGAGATGATAAAGGCCCTTAAATGTGAAATACAGGTGACTCAGCCCTGAACAAAATGTGAACAAAATGTGAAATAGTGAAACACTTGTTTATGAAAACAAACTTTTCTCCCACTGAGAAATGTGCTTGGCTATCATTTCATAAACTTAAATAAGCCTGAACTTCAGTTATATCTGGAGTTTGACCTAATTGTACCTTTAGAACTATGTGCTGGCTAATTATTGACTTGAAATCTGAACCTCTGAGAAGGGAAACAAAACATCAGACAGGAGGTGGACAGGGTGAAAACCAAAACCTCAAGCAAGTTTCTTTCAACCAGTGGTGAACACAACCATTATTGCAAATATTTACTTTTAATTAAAATTAAGCCTCCGATGAGGGTGTAGTCCCACAGATATACTGCTGGTCCCTCTGACAGTGGCTTTTGCATTAACTTGGGTGGGTGCAATGAATTAAAAAGTGAAAACTTACACTCACGGTAAATTCCTCAGCTCCTATAAATAATCATGAATAGTGCTGGTCACAGCCGAAAATGTTCCTCTAAATACCCAGCCTTTTCCAAAAGATTGTGCCAAGTGTGTTCATCAGGATAGAGGGATGAGGAGAACATAATCTGTCTCTTTTTTTTGCTGAGCTCACGCATTCTGAATTATATCTTTAAACTAATGAAAATCATCATTACTCATTACCTGGCCTAATTTTAAATGTCACAGATTTGCTATTTAACCACAAGCTAGTTGCATCTTTCTATCTCTATATGTGAACACAGGCATTTTACATATATTTTGAATTTTCTTTGAGCCATTTAGATATAATGTCATTGATCCATTAGGGAAGTGCTTTGCATCACACAGGGCTCTACTGGGCTGGGATCCAGCACTGCACTTAGCACAAAAGCTGCTGACCCAGCGGTCCAGGCACCTGCTACTCCACTGCCTGGGTGGGTGGGTCCCTCAGCGGGCCTCATTTCTTCTATCTACTACTATTATTGTGACTCTGTCCCAAGGCATGACATAGGTGATAAGATTGAAGAAGGCATTCTTTAGCGCCGCTAGTCCCTTTCTTCCCCACTGAAACAACTGCTTTTAAATCTTGATTTTTGACAAAGCAATCTTTCTTAGGACACATTATTACAGAACAAAACATGCCACATCTGTCTCTTCAGAGAAGCTTAAATCACCCTGTATGGTAGAGAACGTTCTCTCCAAAGCCCCAAAGTTATTCAAATAGGACCATCCCGATAAAGTTAGAGATAAATTGGAAGAAAAAATGGTCATAAGAAACAGAATAAAGAGTGTAAATGTAAGTAGAGAGTATTACCTCAGGACAGAGAAAAACAGAGTACAAATGCACTGAGGTCAGGAAATAAGCCCAAAAGGAAAGATATAAAATAGCACTTAGAAAAGTATAAACAGCTAGGGAAATGCAAGATACTATAATATGCAAAATTTATATTCCCTGCAGTTCAAAGTTCATGGAAGGCATGCAAAAAGTATTAAATACAAAAAAAAGGCAGCACTGGATACAAACAGCCATGAAAGGAAAAGATCATAGTATAAAAGCAACTGAGTTGCCCTGTGTGGGAGGTGATTCCCTTGTTATCCTAAATATGGGCCAGATACTACTGGGTGCCAGCTCTGCGAGACCCACCCTCCTTGGAGGAGTTAAGAGATCTTAAGGCAATGTTTCAACACGACTAAAGTGTTAAAAATGGAAGTAATACCTTCCTATTAGGAGACTCTGAAACACCTTTTGATTGATGATCTCCAGAGCACGCTGTGGTGGGGGCCATTCCTTCATCTTCCCTAGATCAAGAGTGAGGAAACCTGTGGATTCTCTACTTTCTGGAGGTGACAGAGGAAGCCAAGCCAATGGGAAAAGCCTGAAACAATAATAGTATATTTATAGTGAGATACTGTAATTTAGGCACAGCTTTAATGTATTTGGTTGACTGGTATAGTAACATGAAAATATTTCAGTATAGCAGGAAATACAAGATTTCTGGGTCACTAGGGGGATTATTCTAGAGACAAATATGCTTCGGCTCATTAATCCAGTAACAATGCTGGCACCGTTCCTGTCATCTTGGCTCTGTCAAATGTATTTAACATTAACATGTGCATGTTCCATTTGTGTATTGCTATCTTACCAACTGCCATCAGTTCTGGAAGGTCAACAATTTAGGAATTAAACTGACACTGTAAGAATACAAAGATGACTTATAATTTCTAAGCTTGATTGAAATTTGGAAATTCTCAATCCTCTTTCATATAGTTTCCCCACCCATCCTTCCTGGCTGGCTGACAAGTCAGAAGAAACTCCTGCTGTTCCCACCAGCACTGGGAAGACGGAGTTCAGTGAGCTGTGCATTTAGAGGCCACAAAGGCAAATACAAGGCCTACATACAGAGAACCAACACACACAACCACATACCATTCCTCCACTGGCAGAGACTACATCATTATGCATCCCCCGCTGGCAGTCAAGAACCGGAAGATCTGTACAAGCTGGGAGGCAATGGCACACAATAAGGGGTCACGGTCATTGTTTTCTTTTGTATGTCTTCTCATCAGGGTTAGGCAAACTATTACTTACAAGTTTTGTTCCTTGTGCTGGCAATAGAAGCATCGTCTCTCAGCTCCAGAGCCACTTTTCTCAACTGGACCTTTGGAGACTGCCTGACAGCTGATGCTAAGAAGCAGAGTGAATGGTTTTAACACACACACACACACACACACACACACACACACACACACACACACCCCATGCATGCATAACCCCCCCCATACATGTACACTCAGAGACACACACAGGGACATCAGATACACTTAAACTGTCACTCAGTGAATAATAAGAGAAAAAAAAGCAGGACTTTTTTTTAACTTACAATTTTAATTATGTACATAAATAGCAACACGAGTACGAGGAGTTCTAAGGCTTAAACATTATCTCTAGGTGAAAGAATGTCAGATTAGTCCACTTGGAGTACGGCATCACCCAAGATAACAAAGAGGCCTAGTATAGTTTTTCCTGAAGAAGAATGCCAATTTACTACATTCAATACTGACTTCTCTGCCATTTTTCTGTAGAAATACTGGTTTACCATATGGAGTTTCCAATGATTACCTGGAACTGAAAGAAAAAGAAAAACATAAATAAACAGTTCCCCCCAAAATAAAAACAGCTCTAAGATTTTGCATTTTGAAAATTCTTTAGGTTTAAGTGATCACATCAAATACTTATAATACCATTAAATGACCATGAGGATCACAATGAGCCGCGAAAACTGTAATTATTCCCATTTTATAAATGGGCACACTACAACCCAGAAGGGTTTTGTGTTACATCAATATTACATGCAGATTCTCAGCTAGCTGTGTATCTGAGATAAACAGATGGATGGGTGAATAAATTAAAAATAAACGCTTAAATGGCACAGGACACACTACATTGCTCCCCTTCTGAAAACCAAACAACTACATTTCCATCCATCTGCCGGAGGAGAGCGTGATTATATCACTGCTAGTCTGATGCACACCTTTCCTCACATCACCCCATCATTCTTTTCTGGAATGAAACACACATCAAAGACACCAAAGACAAACCAACTCTTCTCCAGATTCCCTTTTTCCTAATATGTAATGAATCTACTTAGCAATTAGAGGTTTATAAATATTTTAGAGGCCAGCGACTACTCACTTGATCTTTTAATATAAAACTAAAAATTCTTAAACATCTAAACCACTAACTTACCTTTTCTCTCTCTGTTTATTAATGTTTTGAACTTCTCTAAGAATTCAACAGATTTACTGCATTGTTAAAAAAAAAACTACAAACTGCCAGTGATCTATATTAATAAGGATTCAATAGATCATGGTAGTCCATACTAGGAAATTATGAGCAGCTAAAGGAGGAATGAGATAGATCTATAAGAACCAACAGGGAAAGATGTACACAACAGATTAAGTGAAAAAAAAAGCAAGTTCATTCATTCATTCAACATAACTAAACATAACACTGTCTACAAAGTATTCTTACCAAAAAATTGAACCCGAATCTGATTTAGCCTTCAGATCCAACTATCAGTTTATGGGAAATGCAGAGAGGAGAGGAACCAAGAGATAAACAGAACGACACTAAATGGATGCACTCAGCCACAGCCAGCGCATGGGAAATTTAAAGGATAAATAAGCCCAGTTTTTCAACAAATAAATGATAAGAGGAAAATGAGGGAGAAGGAACTATTACAGTTTAAAAGGGACTTAAAACATCTGAAAATAAAGACAGTTTATACCTTTGTAAAAAAATTAAAAGACAAAGAAATAAAAGGGACTTAAGAGACTCATCAGTCAAATGCAGTGGGCAGATCTTGTTTGGATCCTGACTCAAACAAAATAATTGTAAAAAGTTATTAATGAGACAATCAGGGAAATCTGCAAACTATCTGAACATTACATGATGTTACGGAATTAGTGTTAATTTCTTTAGGTGTGATAATATAACTGCAGTATGTGCCTGCAGGGAGCTTTCAGTGTACTTGCAAAACAGTACAAGGAATATGATCTCATTCTATCAAAACCCCCAAAGCATGTATGGATGCGTGTGCATGTGCATGTGCGTGTGCGTGTATGTGTATGTTACACATAAAGAAAAAAGTCTGGAATGACGTACCAAACTATCAACAGAAATTACCTCTGGGAAAGGAATGGAGGACAAGACAAGCTCTGAAACTATTTATCTAAAAAAAATTCTTTACAACAAATATGCATCACTTTTATAATTAAAAATTACATCTCCAATAAAGAGCTAACAAAAATTAAAAATGAAATCAAAGCTGTGTATATAGTAAGCTGAACTCTGGCCCAGAATATTTTTGACAGAATGGATATGTACATAGTTTTCCTATTCTGTGGCTCGTTGCCCCTGTAAAGAAATATAACCATATTCAGTGTAAAGTCTCCGAAGGACATGTGTGACTTCCTGGCTGCTTACCCACCAGTCGCCTTTCTAACAGCATATCTGATGCACATCGGGCCCCACTTTCCAGAGATGCCAGTTCTGGGGTGGGGCCTATGCCCCTGCTTTATAACAAGCTTCCCAGGTAATTTGTAGAATAAAATTTGAGAAATGCTGATTTGGGGTTACTATATGAAAGGCTGTGATGTGAAAGAGGATCTGGATTTATTTTCTGTGACTGCTAAGGCAAGATCAGACCACTGTGTAGGAGTTACAAGGGGATGTATTTTTGCTTAGTATAAGAAACAGCTCCCTAAAAATTAGGACTGCCCAAAGATGGCTGTCCTGTGGGGTGCTTTTCCTATCAGTGGTGGTGAAAAGTGGGAACACACAGGGCTACAGAGAATTTAAGCTTGAGGCTGGGGGTTGGGCCAGATGATCCTTTTCAAATTCTAAGATTATATGACTCTCTCGGTCTCTGAAAACACGGAGACAACTTGAGAAAGAAAACCTCAAACCCAGAGCTTTCATGAGTTTTAAATAGTAGCCATGACTTATGATAAATGTGACACTGATTTTTTAAACAAATTTCTATTATAAAGAAAATGCATATTCATTGCAAAAAATTTAAAAATACATAAAGTTATATAGAAGAAAAAATATAAAAATCATCCATAATCCTACTATCTGAAGATACATACTTAAATTTTTTGTTGTATTTCCTGGTCATTATCCTCTCTAAAAATTTATCACACTAGCTTTTTTTTTTAATTTAATAATTGTGCATATGTTCCCATGTAATTAAATATTATTGAAACATAATAACATTCCTCTTTATGGACATACCATAATTAAACCATTTTCCTGTAGCTGAATATTTAGATTGTTTCCAAATTCAATATAATCTAATTACCATGAAATCATAAGTGCTATTATATAATTTTTAATATATACACAAAATAATATTAACATAACTAGTGTTTTCTACTTAGCAAGTACTCAGTGGGTAAATACTGAACATATGAACGAAAACAAATGGTGAATTGAGTATACGACCAGAAGAAATCACAATGATTGACTTTATCAGATACCATCCTAAATTTCTCTAGACTCAAAGTTACTCAAATCTACAAAGAAAGACAACAGCTATGAATTTCCTATGTCACTTACTCTATAATCTTGAGCTTCTCTACAACAGTCATGCATTCAGCAAATGTTAATTGAATGATTATTAGATGAATACAACTGTGCTTACTATAGTATAGTGAAGTGCCGTCTAAAAAAAAATAAGCCTAAGAAATAATTGTTTGAAATAGGTTTATAGACAAATCCCAAATGTCGAGTTCTAGCCTGTCTAAAAAACCCAGGTACTTCTCAGGAACAAACACAATTAAAAAGTCACAGCACTTAAGCCCAGAAATTAAAGATGGAATGAAGTATCATCCTGACCCTTATGTGTCCACACGAAGTTGAAATGGCTATAATTAATCAAATTAAATTAATTAAAGACAAGTCATTTCAATTGGTGCTAATAATGCTAAAAATAACCACAGAGTTTTCTTGTTCTTTACCTGATTAAAATGGGCAGAGCATGGAGTATTCTACTTATTTCCGGGTGAATTCTTCACATTTTCCGACTTGTAAAACAGAAAGAATATTAATGCAGTTTGAAAAGAAATAGTAAAACTTCTAAAGAAATAGTAGACTGTCTCAAAGTGCACATCTTCACTATGTGACTGAAAATTATCTGATGCAAAGTGACCCATGTCTCAGTAAACTGAAGGAATTACTAGGGCTCCCTGAGGGCCCTGCTGTAGAAAGTGACTCAGGCACAGAGGAGAGCAGGAAATAAAGCTCCATTAATCCTCACTACACAGATTTGGCCAACAGCTGATTTGATAAAAAATCCAATCAATAGTGAAAAGATTTCTTTACTACTTCATGCCACTGTAATTGTTAAACAAGGTTACTGAATCACTTTGCTGTACACCTGAAACTAACACAACACTGTAAATCAACTATACTCCAATTAAAAAAAAAAAAGAATAGTCATCATGATCTGAAACTAAAAAAAAAAAAAAAAAGGTTTTACACCTATGGGACGGTTTCCTGTGGGTACTCCGCTCCGTATACCATCCACCATAAGGGCCAAATCACAAAACATGTTTACTTGAAAGAGGTTACAACCAGACCGCACCCATTCCGCCTGGCCACCATCTGGGAACATATAATTAGGTCACGTCATCAATGAGAAGTAAGGTAGGGGGCATCCCTGGTGGCGCAGTGGTTGAGAGTCCGCCTGCCAATGCAGGGGGCGCGGGTTCGTGCCCCGGTCCGGGAGGATCCCACGTGCCGCGGAGCGGCTGGCTGGGCCTGTGAGCCATGGCCGCTGAGCCTGCGCGTCCGGAGCCTGTGCTCCGCAACGGGGGAGAGGCCACAACAGTGAGAGGCCCACGTACCACAAAAAAAAAAAAAAAAAAGAAGTAAGGTAGGAAAGGTTCTAGTGGGAAAAGTTCATGTGCTAAATGTCTAAGGCCTTACTTTCTTTCCCAGATGTTTTAAAGACTTTAATTTTGAAAACACATTAATAAGACCTGATGTACGTCAAGGATCTGAGCTCTCTTGAGATGGCAATCTGAAAAACACTAGGCTGTAGTTGGGTGGGCAACAGGGCTGTGATTCTGTGCTCTAGACTTGGTGCAGGTTCTGCCGGTGGCTGTCTCTCAGAGTTATCCATGGGTGAAGGAGGGGGGAATGTGAGAAAGCAGGAACACATGCCTAACCCTGTAATTGCAGAGCATGGTTTCCAGGCAACTTCAGGCTTACTGAAGTGGTTGAGAACCTGTCTCTAAGCCCAGTGATCATACATCTTGGCTTGCCCAAGTTATACATACTGGTTTATACCTATTGTCCCAGAATAATTAATAGTGCCCCCTTTCACTCTCAAGAGTATCCTAGTTTGGATGATAAATTATAGTCACCCGATCTACAGACCACATTCACTTGATGATGGGGTTCTGGGGGAAAAGGCCATACATATTGCTTGGTGGATCATCATACAATATCCAGGTCTACTTGTTGCTCTGAACAGAGCTCTACAGGACTCAGCACCTATGCCTTACACTATTCCTTGAGAGGCACTTTCACACACACACACACACACACACACACACACACACACACACACACACCAGAGGCCTTCTTGCTGTTGCTCTTCCAACTTGCCAAGCTCTTTCCTGGGATAGGACCTTTGCAAAATAAATACCTTGACCTAGACTGGTCAATCCCCATTTTGGCCTGGCTAAATGCCATTCATCCTTTAGATCAAGGCTTTCCCCAGTCCTCTGCCCTTCGATTCAGATAAGAACCTTTTATTCACATTGATAGCACCCATGAACTTCCTGATTTGTGAAATTCTTTCATTCATGTTTGAATCCTTCACAAATATATATGTTTCCTGAGGGCACAATACTCCTAGGACCTCCTAGCACACAGTATTCAAACATTTGTTGAATAAACAAATGAAATGAGGTAGAACCTAGAGACCTGATGAGTATTTAAAAAAAAGTTTGGGTATGTAATTAATGAAGAAGAGATAAAAAGAGGCTTATGAAGGCAAGTGAGATAACCATGTCCAACAATTGGGTCTGTCATAAAAACCATGTGGTTCCTTACTTAGTTAAATGTATTTTAGGTCTGAATTACCTTAACATAATGCTTGCCAAATACTTCTAGTGATATTCTTATATATTCTACTACCTATATTTGCCAGTAACTCAATCTCAAAAATATAAGATAAGATATATTATCTTAGAATAAGATAAGAATATAAGATGCTAAATTCATAAGCTTTTTTTATCCTTTGGACATTAAGAAAATGAGCACATAAAAACATTCTTCTGGTTGAAGAAAACAACTCTGTTGCTAGGAAATTTTTCTTGTTTGATTACATATCACTTATAGTATAACAAAACATGACAGTCAAATATCTCACTAATGAAGTATTGAACCCATCCACCCTATTACAAATCAGATCTCTCTTGGCAGAAACCATCATCATCTCAGCAAAAACAACATTCTGACTCAAAAGACAGTTTGTGACTTAGCACAAGCCAGAAATCAAATTTTTTTGCATTTTCAGACAGTTTTATTTAAAATATTTTACAATGCAACCATTCTCCTTATATCTAATTTCAATACATATTGATTTCATTGTTTTTTTAAAGTGATTGATACATTTTATTTAACCCAACACATCTAAAATACTATTATTTCAACATGTAATCAATATAACATCAATCAACATTAAAATTATGAGATAGTTTACAATCTTTTTATTTGTACCATGTCTTCTAAATTTGGTGTGAATTTGCGCTTACAGCATACCTCAGTTCAGATCAGCTACACTTCATGTAGTCAACATCTGGTGCCTGCCATATTGGATTGCAAAGGGCTAGAGGAATAAGCTAAACAGCACTGCACTGTGATGGTTAATTTTAAGTGTTAACTTGGCTAAGCTACAGTAGAAATTTTATTTTCTTACCATATCCATGAATAATAATTTCTATTAGCAAAATTGAAACATTTGTTTTAATCAAAATATTTATTTCTAATTAGTATGCACTGCCATATGAAGGGGGGTTTCCAGCCAAACTTTTGAGGTACAGCAATCAGACACTTGAAATGTCTGATCCCCTCACCAGTTGAATTATTTTGATCAATTATTTAATTCCTCCAAAATGCAGTTTCCTCGTTTATAACATGGAGATAATAATAGAAACTGCCTCACAGACTCTTCCTGAGCATACAGTTAGCACCCAGGGCCAAGCTCATAGCAAGTGCTCAATAAAAATGACCTATCCCAAAAGAAACGAAATTGAGTTATCTGTAGTGATGTGGATGGACCTAGAGACTGTCAAACAGAGTGAAGTAAGTCAGAAAGAGAAAAAATAAATACCATATGCTAACACATATATATGGAATCTAAAAAAAAAAATGGTTCTGATGAACCTAGGGGCAGGACAGGAATAAAGACGCAGATGTAGTGAATGGACTTGAGGACACGGGGAGGGGGAAGGGTAAGCTGTGACGAAGTGAGAGAGTGGCATGGACATATATACACTACCAAACGTAAAATAGATAGCTAGTGGGAAGTAGCCGCATGGCACAGGGAGATCAGCTCGGTGCTTTGTGACCAACTAGAGGGGTGGGATAGGGAGGGTGGGAGGGAGGGAGACGCAAGAGGGAGGAGATATGGGAACATATGTATATGTGTAACTGATTAACTTTGTTGTAAAGCAGAAACTAACACACCATTGTAAAGCAATTTTACTCCAATAAAGATGTTAAAAAAATTACCTATCCTATGTGGTAGGTCACTTAACTTTTTTGATGAGGAAATAAAAAGGTAAACGTAAATGACCTGTTAAAGACCCCAGTGAAATTCCAGTTCACTGGATGTGGTAGGCAGAATAACGGCCCCCTCAAAGATGTCTGCACCCTAATCCTGGAACCTGTGACTGTGTTACCATACATGGCAAAGGAGAATTACGATGGCATTAGAGTTTGCTAACCAGCTGACCTTACAATAGGGAGATTATCTTGGATTATCTGGGTGGGCTCCATCTAATCACATGGGTTCCTATAGTCTAAGAGGACGGAAGACAGGGTCAAAGAAATGGGACATGAAAAGGACTCATCTGCAGCAGCTGGCTTTGAAGACAAAGGAAGAGGGCTGGGAGTCAAGGAATGCTGCAGCCTCTAGAAGCTGGGAACTACACTCAGCTGACAGCTAGCAAAGCAGATCTTGGTCCTATAACTGCCAAGAAACTAAATTCTGTCAACAATCTCAGTGAGCAGGAAGCGGATCCTCCCCTGAACCTCCAGAAAGGAACGCAGCCCTGTTGACACCTTGATTTAGCACTGGACTCCTGACCTACAGAGTCTAAGATAATAAATTTGTATTACTTTCAGCCAGTAAATTTGTGTTCATTTGTTATGGCTGCAATAGGAAACTAAAACAGATAGGAGGACTTTTGACTAAGGAGTATAATAAGCCCTAGGGCTCCATTTTCCATCAGGAAATGTTACCTTCTCCTATGCAGATGTCACATGACATCTATCATGGTTACCATTTCTAAAGTCTGTCCATTTTCTCAGCTTCTCACATGGATAAACTCAATCCTTGAAACAGCCCCATGAGGTACTACCCCCATATCCCAAGAGCACCAGAGCAATTTCCCAAGGTTTCAAGGCTTGTAAGAGGTGGGATTGGGGGAATAGCCTGGTGCACCCACTCTGGAGTCCACTCTCTTGGCCACCAGATCATGCTGCATCCTGCCTTGTCTACTTTTCCTCATACCAAAAGTGTATGCCTTTCGAAAAAGGAGACTTCTTTTTTCAGGATTTCTTACTTTTTACTTTGCTAAGTAATGATGTTTAAAAAAAAAGAAAGGGACTTCCCTGGTGGTGCAGTGGTTAGGAATCTGCCTGCCAATGCAGGGGACATGTGTTCAATCCCTGGTCCAGGATGATCTCACATGTCGCGGAGCAACTAAGCCCATGCGCCACAACTACTGAGCCTGCGCTCCAGAGCCCATGAGCCACAAATACTGAGCCTGTGTGCCACAATCACTGAAGCCCACGCACCTAGAGCCCGTGCTCTGCAATAAGAGAAGCCACCACAATGAGAAGCCCACGCACCGCAACGAAGAGTAGCCCCTGCTCGCCACAACTAGAGAGAGCCTATGCACAGAAATGAAGACCCAACGCAGCCAAGAAAAAAAAAAGAAAAATCATTGCCTAGGACCAAGAACTAGAAAGGGCACAAATTCAGAACAAATTTAGCTTTATGGAAAACCCACCACATTGTCCTTATTTTTATTTTATTGTGGTAAGAACACTTAACATGAGATCTGCCCTCCTGACAAATTCTTAAGTGTACAATACAGTAATGTTAACTACAGGCACTATATGTACAGCAGGTCTCTAGAATGTATTCATCTTGCATAACTGAAACTTTATACCCATTGATTAGCAACTCCCCATTTTCCCCTCCCCCCAGCCCCTGGCACTCTACTCTCTGCTTCTATAAATTTGACTATTTTAGATACTTCATTTAAGTGGAATCATACAGTATTTCTCCTTCTGGGACTGCCTTATTTCAAAGATGATCTTTTTAAAGTCACATAACTTACAGCAAAACTTGAGTGTGTTTAGAAAGCTAAGGAATTTCGAATGGAGAAAAAGAAAGCAGGACACATTTACTCAGGATGATGGCTGCTGCTTCCCTTTCATTTTCCTGCTGAGCCAGCAAAGGCTTGAATACAACTATTAAAAGCTCAGCTTTAGAAGTTCTGCTCAGTTTTCATGTTAGTAACAGGTTTATATTTCTTTTATATTTTCCTTACCTTCAAAGAATTATTAAGATTTTTTTTTTAGTTATTGTTGGTCTTTAACAGTCATTCTACAATTCTTAGATAGTAACTTGTCACATTTTAAAAAAAGTCTAGTGAAAATTAAACATGACTTTTACTGAAACACACTGCTGTGTCTGGCTAATGTAGAAGCCAATTCCAAAAGAGCTATCTGTGACCGTGGGGCCTGATACCCACAAATAGCCTCCATCTCTGAAACTCAGGCTTTGAGCTGGGACTATTCTGAAAGGGTTTCAGATTAGCAATGAACTATCAATAGTTTCATGCTTTTATTAAACACCTAGAGTCAAAGAGTGAAAACCGTAATGGAAAAGATCTACGAATCAACTACATTAAGTACTTCTGATCATCAAAAGACACCAAAACTGAAGAGACAAGCCTCAAACTGGGAGAAGACATCTGCAAACATGTGACCAAAAATATTAGTATCTAGGAAAAAAATAAAGAACTCTTATAAATCATTAAGAAAGGAACTAATGACCCACATAAAAAATGGCCAAAAGACATGAACAGGCATTTCAGGAAGAAACCAATAAACATGTGAAAAGATGCTCAACCTCATTAATAATCAAAGGAACATACATTAAAACAACAATGAGAGATTCTGAGACCATTTTGACATGCCAGACAGCGAGGAAACTATTGCAGAGTCCTTGCGTCATGTCAAAAGGACGCAGAGCCAACTTCTATTAGCCAAAATGGAACAATCTGAACTCCAACAAGGATAAGAAATACAAAGCATTCAAACCCAAATATATTTAAATCTACAAATTCAAAATGATTCTAAAAAAAACTCCACTAATTGGTGACCTTCTGAGGATGAGAGGGAACCAATTTATTATTATTATTATTATTTTTTTTTTTTTTGCGGTACGCGGGCCTCTCACCGCTGTGGCCTCTCCCGTTGTGGAGCACAGGTTCCAGACGCGCAGGCCCATCGGCCATGGCTCACGGGCCCCAGCCAGTCCGCAGCATGTGGGATCTTCCCGGACCGGGGCACGAACCCGTGTCCCCTGCATCGGCAGGCGGACTCTCAACCACCGCACCACCAGGGAAGCCCTAATTTATTATTTTGAAAACCAGATAAATAAGAGCAAAAATTGAGCATTTATCCTATCTTTCCTATAACTGAGTAACTAAATAGTATGAGGGGAAGTAGTTCCTATTAAAGTGTTCTAGCTATTATGTGAAAATGAAATGACAGAAGTAGAGTATCACCGTTTGCCAACTCCCAGTGAATCAGTAGGTCTAGGCATTGAGCCTCAACAGCCACTAACACCAAAACGGTAAAGTGAAGCAAAAATTTAGATGCCTACATAGACCTATAGCCTTGGCAACAGGATCAAACACGAACTTGATTAGGCAGCCTCTGGATCCAGTGGCCAATCTACAGGAAATGTACAGAAGAAAGGAACACGTTCAACTGCACCGTAAGCGTGCAATCCGCAAAACCCAAACTGTTGGAAACTCTACAGGTCCGACATGCCAGGTTCCCTTAACAGATACAGTGTTAGGAAAATAAGAGGATGGAAGGGGAACCTGTAGATTAAAAGTGACTTAAAAGGGGAAAAAAATACTTAAAAGGAATATCAAGTCAGAAATAATCATGGGCAAGACTAAAGTGACAGGGGTAAAGACTTAGGTGATAAAGCCATTAAGAAAAAACAGGGAAGTTACTTCCTACCATGGAAGTCAGGAGAGTAGGTAGTTTTGGATGGAAAGAGAGGAATGTGATTGGGGTGAGCTATATGGAAGGGCTTCTGGGGAGGCTGGCAAAATTCTGGGGTTTTGTCCTAGATGATGGTTACAAGGGTGTGTGCCTTATAATAATTCACTCAGCTATAAAAAATCAATTTAAAAATTGTTGAAGGAAAGCACATTATTGTGGCAACTGAGGAAATCTAACTATGGACTGTATATTAGATAATGACTATGTAAACAATGAAATGTCAACTTTCCTGAGCATGATAACGGCATTGTGATTATATCAGTAAATGACTATGTTCTTGAGAAATATATGCTGAATTAGATATGGGTAGAAAGCGCAATATCTACAACTAACTCTCAAACGGTTCAGAAAAATAAAATACATGTGTGTGAGCACCCAAGCATGTGTAAAAAGACAAAGCAATTGTAGCAAAGCGTTAATTGGTGAATCTAAGTGAAGGGTGTATTCATTATACTATTCCTGCAACTGTTCTGTAGTTTTGAAATTTTTTTTCAAAATAAAAATTGGGGAACAAAGTAAAGACACACACACGTACACACACACACACACTCACACACACAAACACACCCCACAGTGAAAAACTATTTTAAAGGCACCAGACTGGCAAAAATGGAAAACCTTTCATCTAGTAAAATTGAGGTGCAGACCCTATGAACTAGGAATCCTGGCCTAGAAAAACTCTTTTTTAAATTTAATTTAATTTAATTTTTGGCCGCGTCGGGTCTTCGTTGCTGAGAGCAGGCTTTCTCTAGTCATGGCAAGGGGGGGCTACTCTTCGTTGCGGTGCACGGGCTTCTCATTGCAGTGGCTTCTCTTGTTGTGGAGCACGGGCTCTAGGAGCGCAGGCTCAAGTAGTTGCAGCATGTGGGCTCAGTAGTTGTGGTGCATGGGCTTAGTTGCTCCGCGGCATGTGGGATCTTCCCGGACCAGGGATCAAACCCGTGTCCCCTGCATTGGCAGGTGGATTCTTAACCACTGTGCCACCAGGGAAGTCCCTGGCCTAAAAAACTCTTAATAAACCATGACACATGTACAAAAATACGCTCAAAGCTGTGTGTGCAACAACAATATACTGAAAGCCACTTGGCTAGCCATCAACATGGGTATTTTCCCACAAAGAAATATTCCATAGCAGTGTAAATTAATAAATTATGAGCATACACAACCCATAAACATAATGTTTAGGAAACAAAACAACTTGCAAAATAACACATATAGTAAGACTCCATCTAAACTATATATTTATTTATATGTATATTTGATAGTTATTTGTATTATAAAGGCAAAAAACAGGCAAGCTCAACAACAGTGTTTTAGAATAAATACGTTATGTGGTTCAACTAAAAGAAAAAGTTTAAAGAAAAACAATGGAATGAAAAGCACAAAACTCTGGATAGTGGTTCTCTCTGGGGATATGGAAGGGCCCAGGAAGAACTTGGAAGACATTGGTAATTTCCTATTTTTAAAGATGGATGGTTTGTTGGTATATGTATGGTTATTATATTGTTGGATTTTAAACTGTAAATATACATATATATGCAGTTATTTTATATTATATATGTTGTATTTTATGATATATATTTTATATGTTCTTTTATCTCAAAAAAAGAAAGAAAAACCTAGACCCATTATGATAACAATATTTCTGGACACACCCATCTTTGCTTCACAGTTCTGACAAAGAATTCATTTTAGCTGAAGCAGATAAATTTCTCTTCACTGAACCATGACAGGACTGAAAGACCACCTCATCCAAGCATCGTTGATAGAAGACTCAGTGCAAACATTTAGAATTAATTCCTAAAAGGGAAAAGGGATGTGGCAGAGCAAAAAACGCCACAGACTGAGGGTTTCTGAGAGTAATACAGCTCCATGGGAAATAATATAATTGAGAACTGAACCATCATTCATACTACTTAAAATTTCAGGACCCCATTATTTGATAGTGAAATGCCATTGTCTTTTATTGATTTCCCTGCCCCCCACTTGTTGGACCTTGTGGGTTTCAGTACTTTTTGTTTGTTTGTTTTTGCTTTATTAATGAGAGCAAAGACTTAAGCTACCCTGGAACAGGAATTTTGGGGGGCCCGGGAATTCTTTGAAGGGAACTGAAGAACACCTCATGGAGGAGATATTTGTTTGTTTCTTAGCGTGTTTGGAAATTGGTTTTCAAGTTAGGCTTCAATTACCAGTCTCAGTTAGGTGCAATCTGATTCATAATTGTTCGTACTATAATAATGTAACATATGTACCTACTTTTGGTTGTAAATAGTCAAAGAAATTTGTGGCATGCAGGGATCTAGTTCGCCTGCATTGGAAGCACAGAGCCTTAACCACTGGACCACCAGGGAAGTCCCTCAGGGCCCCATTTTAAACACAATGTCCACAAATTTTTTTAACTATTTACAACCAAAAGTATGTACATATCAAATAATTCCCCAAATCTAACTATATCAAATCTTGAATTAATAAGGCCGTCTGATATTTTTCATTTAAAACTTGTGCTAAATGTTTCAGTAGTCAACATCCATTTTTTTATCTTCTATTCACAACAGATAGCTGTCAGGACAACCGTGCTTTGAGAGTAAATAAATGGAAGAACGAACACTAAGCTCTCAGTGACGCTCAAGAGGGCAAGAGCATAGAAGGAAGACCAGAGAAGACTTGCAGACCAACCCCAGGCTAATTAGGCATCTTTACTATCTCACTCCCCAAAGACTTGTATGTAAATATGAGTAGCTGTAATATCCAACGTTTTCAAATTACCATAAAATGCTGTTCTGCTTAGCCTGCATTCCAACCACAGTCCCATTGGTGTGCACGTGTCTGCCTGACACCACAGTGAGCGCTCAGAGGCTCCCAGGGGATACCCCCACCATAGCTTTCATGTGCATCGGTTCTGCACTGACACCACAGTGAGCACTCAGAACTGAGGAGGAGTTTCATTTTCCACATTTCTTTCTAAAGCTGTGTATAGTTTTCCTGACATTCTGTTTCCTTTCCCATATTAAACTCAGTGTGGACTTAAGGAATTTTTTAAACAGGAAAGAAAGCTTCCAAAGAAAATGTCAGAGAAATGAAAATAAAACTATGAGCGTTTACTCTTTAAAAGGGCACTTGATATTAATATAGAACTTCCTACTCAAGAGCTAGTTTAAACAGGCTCAACAGAGACTAATTCATTTACAAATCACCAGTACAACAATTAGTCTTAAGGTTTCACTGGAAGATTATTTATGTAACTAATGAGGAGGGCTTATAATTTATTCTGTTAATGTTACTTCCAAATTCCAGTTCGAAATCCTGAGTTTTGAGATAGGTATGAATGTATGTATGTATTTATCTATTTATCTATCTATCTATTTATTTATGGGCCATGCCGCATAGCATGCGGGATCTTAGTTCCCCGACCAGGGATCAAACCCATGCCCCCTGCAGTGGAAGCTCGGAGTCTAACCACTGGACCACCAGGGAAGTCCCTAGGTATTTATATTTTTTAAAAGGGTATTCTGATTTGAGATGACAAGGGTCGAAAGTATTCTATGATACAGAAGGTATGTTAATAATAAGAACCCTAAATCTTCCTTATCGAGCTGTGCCTCTCTGAGTGCTTGGAGGAGACATGATGCCTTGTTCTATATTCACTAATCCTTATCAAAGGAAAGAGAGAATGTCCCAGCAAACATGGGCAACATTTAATCAGCTAAGTGGCTGTGAGAAGAGACAAAAAAATGACCTGTCCTTATAATTCCACAACCTTTTCCCCTCTGCTGTTCGCCCACCAGTCAGCACAGTGGCCTGTAACTGGTGGCTGGTCCCGTATATGCCCTTAACTGGGCCCATAGGCTAGGGGATGAACAGTTACAGTACTGATAAAGTGAAGAATGAAGCCTATGATGAATGAAATGGCAAGAGGAGGAGTCTCGGTTATTTGTCTTTTGCTGGGAGCATGGCACGTTCCCTTTGAATCTAGTTTTGATAAAACTTTCAGATAATATGCAACACTTTGAGCAAACTGTAAATACAATGCAGTGGAAATTATGGTCTAAGACTAGGGTGGAATGTATTTTATGGTCCCCACATATTCAGCCCTGCTGAAAATAATCATATGCACAGAGGTTCTATTGCTCCTCCAATAAAGGTCACCAGAGAATCTGAGCTAGAAGCATAAGGAAATACAAAGAGAAAAAGCAAGAGCAAGCAATAGGGCATCAAGAATTGTATAAAACCCGAGAGAAACCACATATTTAAACCAAAAGGAAGATAATGAAAAAGATCTTTCTCACCTTTTGAACGTTCTCCTTCCACAAATCTTCTACGACTATGTATCCTCGTAAACCCCAGTCATATAATTTCTCCCCACTGACCTTCAAACAAAATATAAAAGATCCATTGTTATTCCATACATGAAGTGGTAAGGAAGAGAATTTTCTGTTTTCTTTTGTCCTGTTTCCAAAAGAACTGTATTTAAGCATACGACAAACACAGGAATCTTGGGACATACACATTAAAACTGTGCAATGTAAGCAAATAAAAGATAGTAAGAATGATAGCATAAAAAGAAAAAATAGCTTGCCTGTGTATAGTTACTGTTTAAAATAATTTGCCATAAATTATAGGTGTATATTTCAAACTTTCACAATTTCAAGGAAAAAAAATGTAGATCATTGCTGATATGGGAAATGCCTGAAGATCAGACAAGAAGGAAGGCTTCTACCTATCACATCTAGCACGTACCAGCCAAACAAGTCTGAAAATCAAGCTTAAAATCAATCATTCATTTTAGGGGTTAGGTAAAAAAATAGGTGACCCCAGTAAAGATGCTCTCAGTCTTCCCAGATCCCTCAAAACATAAAGTCTTTGAGTTTCTATAGCGATTTTGCCTCCTGCTTCAAAATCCTTTCTACAACATCCTGAGAGGTAGGCCCCAGGGTCAGAGAATATTTTGGGGTCAGTAAGCTCACTACCTTAAAATGTACTTGTCCAACTTTGGCCTGCTGGCTTTAATTGTTAGAAACTTTTTTTTTTTAAGTATTGAGCTTTCTTAAAAAAAATGCTTCCAGGGCTTCCCTGGTGGCACAGTGGTTGAGAGTCCGCCTGCCGATGCAGGGGACACGGGTTTGTGCCCCGGTCCAGGAAGATCCCACATGCCGCGGAGCGACTAAGCCCGTGAGCCGTGGCCGCTGAGCCTGCGCGTCCGGAGCCTGTGCTCCGCAACGGGAGAGGCCACAACAGTGAGAGGCCCGTGTACCACACACACACACACACAAAAGCTTCCAATAATTTGCATTCGTTGGTCCTACTTATGACCATATTGATTATTCTTCTAAATGACAGTACTTCAATTTTCTGAAAGCAGTTATTATTCTCTTCCTAATTTTTATAATAATTTGTCTATGTATAGCATTTTACTTTACAAAGCACATTCACATGATTTATCTCTATTCAATATAACAACCCTATGTGGTAAGTAGGCAAAGACTGTAAGGAAATATTCAGAGGCCAAGTGACTCATCCAAGATCACAGTGCTAGTAAGTCCAGGGGTTGCTGCAACATGCTGGTTTCTTAGAAGTTATATTCTTCCAGTTGATCCAACTGTTCTTAGAATATGATATGATTCTCAGACCCACTGGTAGACATATCAAGCATTTATCATGAGTATGGCACTGTTTTCAGTGCTTTAAATTTGAGAGAAAAATAATATTTGCCATCACTTTAAGGCTTTTCTTACAGTACTTTCCTCCAAACACTACTGAACAGAAAACAGAATATAAGTGATTAAGTGGCTTGTCCAAGGTCATGGCATTCATTAATAAAAAAAGAAAAGAAAGAAGAGGAAGTAGAAAAGAAACGTGAAATAGGAACTAAATGACACTAAAATGGTATCAGAAATTCTCTTTCAGTCGCTGATGTTGTTTTGTTTTATTGTGGCAAATACACATAATATAACATTTACCATTTTAACCACTTTTAAGTGTACAATTCAGTGGCATTAATTACATTCATGATGCTATGCAGCCATCACCACCATCCATTTTCAGAACATTTTCATCATCCCAAACAGATCACTAATGTTTTATATCTAGTGAAACTAGTTAATTGCTTTGCTCTGGCTTACCCTAGGTACAAAATAAAAGACAAAACTCCTTCCCACTGACTTTAAAAATAAATTAGAATACAACTCAGATTTGCATGCTACTATCTTGGTTGTGAATATAAAAAAATCTTTTGCAACATATGCTGTGGCATGTAAGATAAAAAAAAAGGCCTCTACTCAGAGGGCAGCCACATATGCTTCTCAACCAGCAGCCAATTTACTATTTAAACCATAACAGACTGAGATGATGTTTGATTATTTTTATGATCTAGGGCAGGCAGACACGATTCACTGTTCCAGAGCTGAGGCTGAAGCAGGCAGAGGATCAGTAACTGTCTGCCTCCAGGACTGCCGTAAACAATGTCAAGGCCATGCTACGAAGATCTTACTGGTATCTGCCACCAAAGGCAACAATTTCCCGCAGCTGGAGCCACTGGGCTCCCACCTGCAAATGCGGCACCATCTAGGAATCTAGACTCGATACTGTCACAAGGACTCCAGGGGGCACAGTTTCAGGTCAGTTTGCCTCAGAGCCCTCAGGGCCCAAATCTGGTGATGGCACTGCTATTCCTCCTAGGACCAAGTCTCAGTGTGAGATGGCAATTCTGGCAAATGAGTCCTTGTCTCCATAAGCTGTCTAGGACCTCAAAACCTCGAGTCTGCCTTGCTCTTGCCACTTTTCCAAGGGACTCTACATGTAGAGTCGCACTAAGTCCACACACCACTGCCCTGAGAGAGTCTAGTCTTTATCAGTGGTTCTCAAATATTATGGGCTTGCTAAAAATCCCCCGGAGGGCTTGCTAAACCACATATTGCTGGCCCTAACCCTCAGAGTGTCTGAGTCAGTAGGTCCGGGTTGGGGCCTGAAAATTTGAATTTCTAACAAGTTCCCAGGTGATCCTGATGCTGCTGGTCCAGGGACTACACTCTGAGAACTGCTGGTCCAGCTGTTATGGACTGAATTGTATTCCCCCAAAATTCATATATTGAAGCCCTAACCCACAGTGTTAATACAGTAGACTATATGTGGAGACAGGGCCTTTAGAGAGGTAATTAATGTCAAGTTCGTCATAAGGGTAGAGCTCTAATCTAACTAGTGTCATTATAAGACAAGGATGATACACCAGGGGAGTGCACGCACAATGACAAGGCCATGTGAGGACACAGGGAGAAGGTAGCCATCTGCAAGTCATGGAGAGAGGCCTGAGGAGAAACCAACCTTGCTGACACCTTGATCTTGGACTTCCAGCCTCGAGAAGTGTGAGAAAATAAATGTCTGTTATTTAAGCCTCACAGTCTGTGGTATTTTGTTACGGCAGCTCAAGCTGACTAAGGCATCAGCTTACCCGTGTTCTTGCCACTGTGTTCTACTTGCCAGGATGCCATCAAACTGAGGCCTGAAGGGTAGGAAAGGAGCAAGCCAACTGACAGCTCTGAGAAAGGCGTTCCCAGCAGAAGGGACTGCACTCCCTGTAGTCCCCAGCAAGGAAAGCGAGGCTAGCACCAGGATGAGGGAGAAGGCGCACAGGGCCAGAGCACAGGCCCGTGCCTGCAACTCCAAGGAGGGCAGGTTGTGACCAGATAAGCCCAATCTGAGAATGACCTGTAACTACCAGCTTTGGAATTTGAGTCTCTAGATTTCCATGTAATTATGCAAAAAAGAAAAAGGCATAGCAAATTTTCTTTGATTAATATTTAAATTAGCATGCCTTCTCTGAATACTGACATTGGAAGGGGGGCCAGAACTGAGGTACATAGTGCAGAAAAACATTTAAATTTGTTGTAGTTCATTTATATGTGCAAACAAATTTTAGTCTGGTGTTAGAAAGGCTGCAAAATAAAATTAAATTAAGCAGTAAACTCATACATACATAGCAAGAACAAAGGACATGCAAGCTTACTTGATCTAACTTACCTGGACAAATACGATGGCTTGTTGTGGATAATAAAGAGAGGCAGCTAATCCCATGAAAACAGGTGGATACACCAGCTTCTTTATTTTTGAACCTATTAAAAAAAGGTTATGGACACCATCAGAGTATTCATTACCTTTACCATTACAGATTGTGTCATATATCTAACATTGAGTAAGACTTCTTTGGTCTTAGACTGACAGAAAATGTGCCTAATATATGAACCAAAAAGGACCACCACATTTTCATAGCTTTAGAAAGATACAATTCACACAACTCACCCACTTAAATTGTACGATTCAATGGCTTTTAGTGTATTCACAGAGGTACACAGCCATCACCACAATCAATTTTAGAAGTGATCACCCAAAAAGAATCCCCACATCCGTGAGCAGTCACCCCCCAATTCCTCCATCACCTCCAGCCCTAGGAAACTATTAATCTACTTCCTTTTTTTTTTTTTTTTTGCGGTACGCGGGCCTCTCACTGTTGTGGCCTCTCCCGTTACAGAACACAGGCTCTGGATGCGCAGGCTCAGTGGCCATGGCTCACGGGCCCAGCCGCTCCGTGGCATGTGGGATCTTCCCGGACCGGGGCACGAACCCGTGTCCCCTGCATCGGCAGGCGGACTCTCAACCACTGTGCCACCAGGGAAGCCTAATCTACTTTCTAGCTCTATGGATTTGCCTACTCTGGACATTTCCTATAAATGGAATTATATAATATGTAGTCCTTTGCACCTGGCTTTTTTCATCAATACAATGTTTTCAAGAGAACCACCATTTCTAAGGAAACAGAAAAAAAATTGTTTGAAAAAGAAAACCACACATTATTTTGGTTCCTAAGGTTTACATTCTTTCATAGTAAACTGGCTTCCTATTTAAATACTGAATGCAAGCATTCCTCTCCTCTCCTTTCCAATACCCCATAAAAATAACAGTAAAAGAATAAAATACAGATAATAAACCCACAACGAAGAGAAAATATATGGAGGGGCTATTGGCTATTTAGAAGTGTCAACCAAGTTTCAGAAAACAGAATGGATGGGAGCAAGAGGACAGACAGCTTTTAAATCCTAAGGAGGGGCCACAGCAGAGGAGGGAGCAGAATGTCCCTGGCAGCCCAGAGATGTCAGGTACCATGCAGGGTGGAGAGGGCAACCAGGGATCAAGATGGGGGAGAAATACAAGTCCTGTGCATGGACCAGGTGAGCCTCTCCTTCCTCCATGCCATGCCTCTGCAAAACTGCCTGTGGCCATGCCATCTCGCCAGACAAAATCTTAAAAGGGGGGCAGGGTACTGCTAAAGAAATTCCATGGATTTGCTGCTGAGAACTGAGACAGCTGGTGTGAGTGCATGTGCATGCTAGTGCTGAGAGTCCAGCCTTCCTCAGGTGGGCACTGTCACACCCCCCCCACCTAAGGGCAGTCCCCTTTTGGCTCACCCTGAGAGAGAACCTGCTTGCCAGCAAGCCCCATCTACACGCAAAAAGTGCTTATTAGAGTTTCAATTGCCTTGTTCTTTCTTGTTTTGTTTTTTGCCTCGTTCTTAAACATGACTGTACAACTGAGGAAAGCTGAGGAAAGCCTGCAACATAAAAAGAAGATCAAGACAAGCAAGAAGGAAAAATGACCCTAAAGGAAAGAGAACTTAAAAACGAAACTAGGGCTTCCCTGGTGGCGCAGCGGTTGAGAATCCACCTGCTGATGCAGGGGACACGGGTTCATGCCCCGGTCCGGGAGGATCCCACATGCCGTGGAGCTCCTGGGCCCGTGAGCCATGGCCGCTGAGCCTGTGCATCTGGAGCCTGTGCTCTGCAACGGGAGAGGCCACAGCAGTGAGAGGCCCGCGTACCACAAAAACAAAACTAAACTAAACTAAACCTGTTATTAAGTATCATCAATAAATTCAAGAAGCTACTGCATTAAAAGAAAAATGAGTTCTGTGAAAAGAGAGCAGAAAAGAGCTCTTGGAAATGACCAAAGTAAACTAATGCAAAAAGAATAAAATAGTCAAGAAAATACAAGAGACATATGGGGTCAGTTTAAATAGCTCAATCACAAATGAATTCGAGTTCGGGAAAGAAAAAGAATGAGAGGAAATTTTCAAATAAATACAAGATATTTTTGCCTACAGCTGAAGGCTCAAGCCACCAAAATGCCCAACCAAAGAATGAAAACATCTATATGTAGTCACAGCACCATGGAAGTTCAGAACATTGAAGACTGAGAGAATGTCCTCAAAGCTTCCAGAAAAATAGAAAAAAATGAATCACTTCATAAGGAACAATCATGCAGACTGGTTGCTGGCTCTCACACCTGCAACGCTGGGTGCTAGAAGATGCAGCCTTCAGAGTTTTGATGGAGAACAAATTCTACAACCAACCAAACTATCACTAGGTATGAGTCCTTTCAGACTTGCAAAAACTCGGAAAGTTTACCTCCCACATAGGCTTTTTTGAAAGTGACTTAAGCATGTAGTTCAACAGCATGGCAGCAAATCTAGGAGAAGACAACATGGACCCCAGGCAAAGGGGGTCAAACCCAAGAGAGCGTGGAGCCATGTCCCAAGACAACAGCTGTTGTTGACTGAGTCTCAGTCTAGACTGTGAGAATACGTAGAGCCTTGGGAAAGGGGAAATCAACAGGCAGAAGGATGGAGAGCTGGGAGAAATGAGAATGAGATTAAGAAAACTGGTAGAGGGTAAAACTGGAGAATACACTAGAAGTGGACTTGACACAAGAAACAGTCTCCACTCAGAGGCACGGGGTTTTTGAGATGGGACGCGTATAGATGCTAGTGCAATGTATGTTACTCATATTTACAAAGAAGAATGTCAGTGCTGTTTATCGGTCTTAAACTTTAAACAGACAAATCGCCCAAAATAGAACTGGGGTTACAGAAGAGAACACAAATACTATCAATCCAGACTCTTAATATTATGTTTCTCTCCCTGTCCTATTGCCTTGACTGAAAGGCTATAATTACTCCAGAAGAGAAAAGCCTTTCACACCCCTGGAAGCCCACCTGTACACTTGAAGCTTTAAGCACCTGGGCAGCTCATGAAGGTGAGGACCAGGTGAAGGACAGCAAACCGTCCAACCAGCCATTTTTCACTCCTCTAGGGAAAGCTGATAGGCAGCAGCTCTTGAGCTTCTAGCTCCTAGTGGTTCACACAATGAGCTGCGGGCCCCAGAACTTCTGGAAGAAAGTGCAATCCCCTGTCTCCCTGCCTACCTCCACACCCACACCTCCCAAGAAGCCAGTGGTCTAAACTGTAACCATCAGCATTGCCAGAGGGGAAGCACTGGCTGCCAGTGCTGGAGGGAGCCACAAGAAGGCAACAATGGTGGCAACGACCACCTGCCACCCTTGGGTGTCCTGGCTGGGCCCACTTCCTCTGAATGATCATCCACTCATCTCTCTTCCAGAGAAGTACCTCTTGTCCTCACCACAGTCCTGGCCACCCTCTCACCACCATTATCTGCTGAATGCTCAAGAAACCTATCCATATGATCCAGCAATCCCTCTTCTGGGTATACACCCAAAGGAAATGAAATCAGTATCTTGAAGTATCCCATGTTCATTGCACCATTATTCACAATAGACAAGACATGAAACCAAACTAAGTGTCTTTCAATGGAAGAATGGATAAAGAAATTGTGGTATACATTTGCAATGGAATATTATTCAGCCTTTAAAAGGAAGGACATTCTACCATGTGCAAAAATATGGATGAACCTGGAGGACATTATGCTCAGTGAAATAAGCCAGACAGAGAAAGAAAAAACAGTGCAAGATCTCACTGATATGTAGAATCTAAAAAAGTCAAATACATAGAAGCAGAGAGTAGAAGGGTGGTTATCAGGAGTGGGGAGGTGGGAGAAATGGGGAGATACTGGTCAAAGGGTACAAAGGTGCAGCTATGTAGGATGAATAAGTCTAGAGATCTAATGTACGGCATGATGACTACAGTTGATAATACTGAACACTGGACATTTACTAAGAGAGGAGATTCCAGGTGCTCTCATCACAAAAAAGGTAACTATATGAGAAGATATATTAATTAGCTCGACTCTGTTAATAATTTCACTATGTATACGTGTATCAAAACATCATGTTGTACACCTTAAATACATATAATTTTTATTAAAAAATAAAATTAAAATAAATAAAATGTTAGACTGAAAAAAAAGAAGAAAAGAAACTCCACCAGGAGGGACCTTATGAGCCCATCGTACTGCTGCCAGCATAAGGGACCTGGAGGGGCCTGAAAATCACTCTGACCACCCATGAACATACCTACCCTCCTACTCCCCACTCATCTTGCTTAGGGACCCCCCCACACCAACGTTGTTTACCTCAGGCCCTTGTACCCCAGCACCCACAGGACAAGATCTGTTGTTTGGTACGTGCACATGAGTATGTGTGCATGTGTACTTTTCTGAAAAAGAATTAAGGTTTCAAATTATTTTAATACAACCGAGCCCTCTCAGGAAAATGAAGAAGAGAGAGGAACATATAAACAAGCAAGAAAACAAAAGCAAAGGCAAAGGACCCGCAGTAGTGGTGTCCTGCTGCTGCTGCTCTGCCCAGGAGAGCACAGTCGCCAGTCGTCCTCAGGACAGTCACCACAGTGGACGTGCAGGAGATAAACACAGTGTAAAGAGCACACATGGCACAGGGAGCCCTCTTTAGGGCTGTAAAACTGCTCCACATGCTCTACCCATGGAGAGGGAAGGAGGAAGCTAATCTCACTTGATTCCACGTTCCTGGCTCCCTAACACCCAGTCAAATTCCAACACCCTGGCCTTGGGATCTTCATAAATTCTAAACACTATCTAAATAAGATAGGAATGCTTTTCTAGACAGCTTTACAGAAGGAGGGGAAAGAAGTTTGGGACAAAAAGCTGGTTCAACTACTGCCCAAGCTGATTAGTAAAAACAAACTCTGCATTTAATTCTTACATATTCTGCACAAGATGGGAGGAGGACACAAAAACTACAACAGGAGCTCAGTCCACACACTGGGGGAGTGGCACCAGGGCAGCATTCTTCCAGATTCTAAAAGAGCGGTTAAGGCATGTATAGGAAGGTTTTTAATATTGAGAAATGGTTATCAAACTAGTCTCTATAGTTATCTTTTATGAGGACCGATTACAGGGTTCATAATCTTTATAATTTAGGAATTTTTGTGAACTCTGAATTTTACAATCATCGACACTTCAAGTAATTCATAACAAATTCATCTCATTATAATGAAGTATTTTATCATCCTGTATTTCCTATAAATATTTTGTAGGGGCTTCCCTGGTGGCGCAGTGGTTGAGAGTCTGCCTGCCAATGCAGGGGACACGGGTTTGAGCCCTGGTCTGGGAAGATCCCACATGCCGCGGAGCAACTGGGCCCGTGAACCACAACTGCTGAGCCTGCACATCTGGAGCCTGTGCTCCACAACAAGAGAGGCCACGATAGTGAGAGGCCCACGCACCGTGATGAAGGGTGGCCCCCGCTCGCCACAACTGGAGAAAGCTCTCGCACAGAAACGAAGACCCAACACAGCCAAAAATAAATAAATAAATAATTTTTAAATGAATTTAAAAAATGTTTTGTAATCCAGCAGTAAGGTGTAGTAATATCTTTAAGTTGATATTTGTTAGCTTTTAATTTTAAGTGTATTTTAAAAAAATATTTATTTATTTCGTTGCATCAGGTCTTAGTTTCGGCACGTGGGATCCTTGTGGCACACAGGCTCTTCGTCGCAGTGCACGGGCTTCTCTCTAGTTGTGGCGCGTGGGCTCTAGAGCACAGGGGCTCAGTAGTTGTGGTGCACGGGCTCTCTAGTTGTGGTGCAAAGGCTCCAGAGCGTGCAGGCTCAGCAGTTGCAGCACGCAGGCTTAGTTGCCCTGTGGCATGTGGGAACCTAGTTCCCCGACCAGGAATGGAACCCGCGTCCCCTGCACTGGAAGGTGGATTCTTAACCACTGGACCCCAGGGAAGTCCCTAATTTTAAGTATTTTTAAAAGTTTTTATCATCACTGACTGAAGGCACAAGACATCAAGAAATTAATAAACTCTCCATGAAATCACTGTTACTAGGAACAATAGCCTGATCTTTTATTTTAATATAAATTTATTTTTATTTATTTATTTTTGGCTGCATTGGGTCTTCATTGCTGTGCACAGGCTTTCTCTAGTTGCAGGGAGTGGGGGCCACTCTTCGTTGTGGTGCGCAGACGTCTCATTGAGGTGGCTTCTCTTATTGTGGAGCGTGGGCTCTAGGCATGTGGGCTTCAGTAGTTGTGGCACGTGGGCTTCAGTAGTTGTGGCTCACAGGCTCTAGAGCACAGGCTCAGTAGGTGTGGTGCACGGGCCCAGTTGCTCTGTGGCATGTGTGGTCTTCCCAGGCCAGGGCTCAAACCCACGTCCCCTGCATTGGCAGGCGGATTTTTAACCACTGCACGAACAGGGAAGCCCTAATAGCCTAATCTTAATACTGAAACATTTACAGTTTCCCAGGTGTGACAGATCTCTTCATTAATGAACCTTCACTCTTTCTGTATCAAAGAACAACAGGAATTTGACTAAGTAAATGTACCTATAAAGGATAACTAATTCCTTTTTTTTAATTCTAATTAATTTTTTTATTGGAGTATAGTTGATTTACAATGCTGTGTTAGTTTCTGCTGTACAGCAAAGTGAGTCAGTTATACATATACATATATCCACACTCTTCTATACTCTATTCCCATATAGGTCATCACAGAGTACTGAATAGAGTTCCCTGTGATATTCAGTAGGTTCTTATTAGGAAAAATGATCCTTTTTTTAAAAACATCTTTAGTGGAATATAATTGCTTTACAATGGTGTGTTAGTTTCTGCTTTACAACAAAGTGAATCAGTTACACATATACATATGTTCCTATATCTCTTCCCTCTTGCGTCTCCCTCCCTCCCACCCTCCCTATCCCACCCTTCTACCTGGTCACAAACCACCGAGCTGATCTCCCTGTGCTATGCGGCTGCTTCCCACTAGCTATCCATTTTACGTTTGGTAGTGTATATATGTCCATGCCACTCTCTCACTTTGTCACAGCTTACCCTTCCCCCTCCCCATATCCTCAAGTCCATGCTTTAGTAGGTCTGTCTGTGTCTTTATTCCCATCTTGCCCCTAGGTTCTTCAGGACCTTTTTTATTTTTCTTAGATTCCATATATATGTGTTAGCATATGGTGTTTGTTTTTCTCTTTCTGACTTACTTCACTCTGTATGACAGACTCTAGGTCCATGCACCTCACTACAAATAACTCAATTTCGTTTCTTTTTATGGCTGAGTAATATTCCATTGTATATATGTGCCACATCTTCTTTATCCATTCATCTGTCGATGGACACTTAGGTTGCTTCCATGTCCTGGCTATTGTAAATAGAGCTGCAATGAACATTGTGGTACATGACTCTTCTAGAATTATGGTTTTCTCAGGGTATATGCCCAGTAGTGGGATTGCTGGGTCGTATGGTAGTTCTATTTGTAGTTTTTTAAGAATCCTCCATACTGTTCTCTATAATGGCAGTATCAATGTGCCTTCCCACCAGCAGTGCAAGAGGGTTCCCTTTTCTCCACACCCTCTCCAGCATTTATTGTTTGTAGATTTTTTGATGATGGCCATTCTGACCGGTGTGAGGTGATACCTCATTGCAGTTTTGATTTGCATTTCTCTAATGATTAACGATGTTGAGCATTCTTTCATGTGTTTGTTGGCAATCTGTATATCTTCTTTGGAGAAATGCCTATTTAGGTCTTCTGCCCATTTTTGGATTGGGTTGTTTGTTTTGTTGATATTGAGCTGCATGAGCTGCTTGTAAAATTTGGAGATTAATCCTTTGTCACTTGCTTCATTTGCAAATATTTTCTCCCATTCTGAGGGTTGTCTTTTCATCTTGTTTATGGTTTCCTTTGCTGTGCAAAAGCTTTTAAGTTTCATTAGGTCCCATTTGTTTATTTTTGTTTTTATTTCCATTTCTCTAGGAGGTGGGTCAAAACAGATCTTGCTGTGATTTATGTCATGGAGTGTTCTGCCTGTGCTTTCCTCTAAGAGTTTGACAGTGTCTAGCCTTACATTTAGGTCTTTAATCCATTTTGAGTTTTCTTTTTGTAACCAAAAGTATATAATTTCTTTCATTTAATTTTTTTACAATTTCTATATATGTTTAAAATCAAACATATTGGAGAAAACAACCATATCAATTATACATCAAGAAGGCTATACTCAGGAACTAACTCATTATTCCAAAAACTGGTAAGTGAAAAGAAAGAATCAAATGTATATGTTATGTCTCCCTTATGAACTGTTTAAAAAAAAAAACTACAAAATTGTACCTACCTCTAGCCAAAAGGAGTCCAACAACTCCAGCAAAACCAATAACACCAAGTCTTGGAAAAAATCCAGGCGGTGCATTTTGGAGATATTCATAGCTGTCTACAATAGAATCAGACCAGGAAACCGTTTTATAAATTGCTCATTAAAAAATAAAACATGTACATCAACTATATTTCAATTAAAAATAAACATAAACAAAAAGAACAATACAAAAAAGTCAAATATAAGTAGCATATGTAGTAGCAAATGTTTTTCATATAATGTATTCTTCGTTTTCTGTTAATATGCTTCTTTTCAACGAGTTCTTTTTATGTAAGAGATAAACATGACTTATTAGTTACAACTTAAGTATCCAATTTTCAAACACTTTTTAGCCTGACGACATTCTGACAATAAAGTAATGTTAGATTACCTTCACATTCCTGAAGGCAACAGATCTGAATCAATTATTCATAAGGGCAGAAAGACAAATACAGGAATCCCTTGCTATCCAAACACAGAAACAGAATAAATCTGGATAAATCTTTGGATAGATCTGTCGCTATCTGAAGCTTTGCTGCTTGCTCTCTAAAATTCAGGAACCAAATACATTAGACTCAGAAAAAAAAATGTATCTTTTGCCACCTGAATTCATTATTTAAACTCAAGATAAGAATAAATCTGGATAATGAAGGAAACTTGTAGTGCAAGTATATGCAGGAAATAGTCACTGTTGATAGATAAAATAAATACAAATAAATGCAACATGTGAGTCTACTTGCCACGCCTGACCATGCATTATGACCTCATTCGCATGATGCCACCTCTCCTCTCCCCTGAGCCAATGCCACCAAATAAAAGCCAGCTTAAGTCCTACCTCCTCAGAAAAGCCTTTCCTATACTCATCAGCCCACACCTCTCTTTCTCCTCTAAAGTCCCACCATATTTATTTTCTCTACCGTCATTTGGTGCCTAATTGTACGGCCCTTGTTTTTAATTATTCAGGGTGTATTTCATGTCTCCTCCAAGAGACTATCTGCTCCTTAATGGTGGGCTGCTTAGACTTCTATGTCATTTTCCCCCAGTGGTAAATAGTGGATGTTCACTCAACAGATACTTATTTGAAGCCCTGCTAGGAGTTAATGGACACTGAATGAATTAACAAAGGGATTTCAGCTAGGTCATGACTTGAAAAGCCTGCAGGTCTCTCAACCTCATCTTCAGCACTCCCGACCTGCTTCCAGTTCCCAGCACATGCAACACTAAGTCACCACTCCAAGCTTTGGTCATGCTGTGCCTTCTGTGTGGAACGCCTCCCAATTCCCACCCCCAGGTTTTGGGGTGACTAACTGTTCCTTCAAGACTCATCTCAGAACTCCTTCCCTGACTGCTCCCATCTCCCCAGTCTCTGTTAAACTAGTCTCTTTCCTCTGTACCTTCAATGGTGGTCTACGACTGTCTCTGTATTTGTGCTAGTATTGAACACTTTATAATATGCACCTCAGTGGCTGTGACCACTGTCTCAATCAGCCTCTCTCTTCAATGCCTGCCATGATGGTGACTTAACAGACATACATGGAACTGAGCTAACTGGAATACTCAATAATTCTCTCGTCTAGATAATACTAGGCATGTACCAGTTATCCTTTTCTTGGTTTCTTTGGGAAATGTGGTGATCATTTTAAATACTACTGTAGGGCTTGTGTTCTTTGCACCAATTCCTGTCTGGCCTTTTACTTATTTTGCCTTTAACCTGGTTTTAACTTTTCATCCTCTTGTCTGGGTCATTTGAGGCAATTTTCTGCTTCCCTCTATTTTTGCCTACCAGCATGGTATTTTCAATTCTAGACAGGCACACAGAGCAGGTGATAGAAGGACACCCAGATGCCTTGGTGAGCTGAGCCAAAGTGGGAAAATCACAAAGAAATGGGAAAGAAGATATGCTGTAAGACTACACTAAATATGAAGCCCAGCTTCTAGCAACATGTCTTGGCTATGACTCCTGGGAAATGGACTGGTTGCCTTGGCAGACAACAATGCAACTCATAATGGAACATTTCTCCTTAAGTCTTTGCAGTAACTATGAGTCCAAGAGAAGAAAAAAAAGACTCACATTGCAAATACTGCCTACTGCTGTAAATCAATGGGAAATGATGGGCGACAATGAAGAGACACCTCAGTCACACATATAGATAAAAGATCAGGAGTTCTTTAGCTTCCTCAGGTAAAAAATGAAGGTAACAAAGTACCTAACTGCCAAGGTTGTTATGAGGACTGTACATAAATTAATAGTTTCAAAGCACTTAGACTAGTTCCTGACACATAATAAGCACTAATAAGTGTTTATAAAATTAAGATATTAATTAACATACATGAATAATTTAAAGAAGTGGTAAGCCACTAATATGTCTGTCTTCAAATGAAGAATTTACTTATATAGTAGTCTCAGGGTTATCAGTGCATCAATACTATGATAAACTTCACAAAGAAATAAATTGTACTCATGCTTATTTTATTCTGTTACGGAAACACTTGTAAAAACAATCATCGGCACTTCAAGTAGTTCATAACAAATTCATCTCATTATAATGAAGTATTTTATCATCCTGTATTTCCTATAAATATTTTGTAGGGGCTTCCCTGGTGGCGCAGTGGTTGAGAATCCGCCTGCCGATGCAGGAGACACGGGTTCGTGCCCTGGTCTGGGAGGATCCCACGTGCCGCGGAGCGGCTGGGCCCGTGAGCCATAGCTGCTGGGCCTGCGCGTCCGGAGCCTGTGCTCCGCAACGGGAGAGGCCACAACGGTGAGAGGCCCGCGTACCGAAAAAACAAAACAAAACAAAACAAAACAAGAGGATGACTGGCTGAGATGTCCAATAAAGGGAATGAAATATGATCAATGTCTATTAATTTATCAGTTCCTGATATTAGTTAGAACACTGACTGTGAAGCCAGTTTATGAGTGTATGTGTCAAGTGAATGTGAAAAACAATCAAAGGTGATAAAAAACAAATGAAAACATGTAAGAACACTACAAATTATGCAATAAAGCCTTTCCTAGGCACACCAGCCCAGCTCCTTCCTGTCTCTAAACTTCTATAACATGTGTTAATAGCTGTGCCAATGAGCTATCCTGATTCTGGAAACCTATACATGAGTTAGGACACTGCACCTGGAAATAGATTTAAAGAAAGAAAATCCAGTGTATCTGTACCTGCTGGGCCAACAATCCTAATGATCTTGAAGAGACTTACCTGAGTGTTTGGGGACACTAGTTCTCTGAAATCTGATGAAAAAAATAGATCCTCTTTCCAGAAAAATCCAAATAGCTCTAAAATTCTACATACAATTTTAAGGAATTCACAGATCTCCTGGAGCCCATCCATGGACTCCCAGGTAAAGAATCCAGTGTCAAACAAACTGATTATGCCTAATTAAAAATCGACTTACCTAACCCCCACTGAACCAAACTTTGCATCTTGGGATTAGTTTGGGAGTACATTTCCTAAAAAGATGAGAAAAAAAAGAATCAATAGGATTTGCCGATTAGAAAGTAGCAATAAATATATTTGTCTTTACTGAATAAATTATCATGTTATTAGCACTTTTTGAACAAAGGGATATACTGTCTATCTGGGTTTTTTGTGTTGTTTTTCCTTTTCTCATTTCCCCTTCACCACAAATTGCTCAGCAGAATGGCTTATTATTGCCACAGGAAGCAAAGATTTCAAATAGAGTGGTTTCAACAACCCAGCCTTTTCGTTCTTCTATTGAAATTGAAGAGGACGAAAAAAAATCAATCCCCTTGATAATTAAAGTGGATATTCTTTCCCTGTGAGATTAAAACATTCATATTAAGTCTATTTCCTGATTTGCCATGATTTTAGAGCCTATATCTGGAAACTGCCCATTTGAAGCAGGAATGACCAGCTTTAATGGGAAAAAGGAGTCTATATCCAGGTTTGGAGAAATATTTACCCCAACTGAGCAAATGAAATACTAACATTCTCTTAACGACAACAATAAAAAGGCTTTGTACGTGAACATCAGATGATTCTAAAGAAAGCACGGGACTACTTCAAAAAGTGTACAGTAAAGATGGGAAAAGAGATACGTGGGTATCAGAAGATATCAGAACCAGTTGCCACTTGGAAAAAGATTTGTTTATTTTAATTCAGTTCAAGTCAGAGCAAGTTACCCTAATATTGTTAAATGGCCTTAAATAATAAGTGCTGAATTTGGGGGAGGACATAAAGAACATTAAAAAACCTGAGCACTGCTTCATTAAAATCCATTATTAGTTTTTTTCTGCACATGAAAAGAGAAAAACTACAGATCAATGTCTAGACTGACTGCCCACTTCTTTTGCTAGCATAATCTGTTTACTATGAAGAAAAATTAAATCAGTTCTTGAAGAAAGGGACTAGAACTTGTAGGCCTGAAAATGGAGCCAAGAATGAGAAAAATTTTCATTCATGAAGACTTCAATCTATATGAAAATAAAACCAGCGTAATCAGAAAAAAAAGCTTTTTTACATATAACTAGTACAAATAAACATGTTGATAACTATTCTGAGGCAATTTGTTGCACTAGGCATCATGCACAGATGAAAACGTAAAAAACAAAAAGCAACCTTGGGTTGAAAGGTAGAGACAAAGCACTTTTATAACCACAAAAAAAAAAAGAGCAAGAGAGAAATAACAGTAGTCATGCCTACATGATACAGAAATATTTGCAAATGTGCTGACCTTATCTTAACCACCAGCAGATGGTTTAAAAATCTTCTAGTCCATTCTCTACATCTGTGTCTTTATTCCTGTCCTGCCCCTAGGTTCTTCAGAACCTCTTTTTTTAAATATTCCATATATATGTGTTAGCATACGGTATTTGTTTTTCTCTTTCTGACTTACTTCACTCTGTATGACAGACTCTAGGTCCATCCACCTCACTACAAATAATTCAATTTCGTTTCTTTTTACGGCTGAGTAATATTCCATTGTACATATGTGCCACACCTTCTTTATCCATTCATCTGTTGATGGACACTATGTCCTGGCTATTGTAAACAGAGCTGCAATGAACATTGTGGCACAAGACTCTTTTTGAATTATGGTTTTCTCAGAGTATATGGCCAGGAGTGGGATTGCTGGGTCATATGGTAGTTCTATTTTCAGTTTTTTAAGGAATCTCCATACTGTTCTCCACAGTGGCTTGAGGACACAGGGAGGGGGAAGGGTAAGCTGGGACGAAGTGAGAGAGTGGCATGGACATATATACACTATCAAATGTAAAATAGATAGCTAGTGGAAAGCAGCTGCATAGCACAGGGAGATCAGCTCAGTGCTTTGTGACCACCTAGAGGGGTGGGATAGGGAGGGTGGGAGGGAGGGAGACGCAAGAGGGAAGAGATATGGGAACATATGTATATGTATAACTGATTCACTTTGTTATAAAGCAGAAACTAACACACCATTGTAAAGCAAGTATACCCCAATAAAGATGTTAAAATTAAAAAATCTTCTAGAACAAGAGAAAAAACTTCAAGTGTGTTACAACACATTATGTATAAAGTCTTTAGGTATTTCATAACTCAATAATATGGTTACAGTACTTTAGTATAATGGCCTAATTTATGTTATTTTCTTTCTAAATTGGGGAACAAAAGTTCAGCACTGGCACAGACAGTGGAAATTAAAAATTTTAAAACGAGTTCTGGATGAAAATTGAGTTTATCATCTCAAGCAAAATAAATCTAGACCACATCACACACATCTACATTCTTTTACTGTTATCAGTTTTCAAAATCAAGATCAAGTGTGGCAAATATACATATCAAAGCCCACGAAAACATTCTGTAGGCTGTAAACTTCGGTTTCCAATGTTAAAAATTGCACACAGGCTTTCATGAACATGACAAATGCCTGATTTAAAACCTGAGCAGTACATATATACAATGGAATATTACTCAGCCATAAAAAGAAATGAAACTGAGTTATTTGTAACAAGGTAGATAGACCTGGAGTCTGTCACACAGAGTGAAGTAAGTCAGAAGGAGAAAAACAAATACCGTATGCTAACACATATATATGGAATCTAAGAAAAAAAAATGTCATGAAGAGATTAGTGGTAGGATGGGAATAAAACACAGACCTACTAGAGCATGGACTTGAGGATATGGGGAGGGGGAAGGGTAAGCTGTTATGAAGTGAGAGAGTGGCATGGACATATATACACTACCAAATGTAAAATAGATAGCTAGTGGGAAGCAGCTACATAGCACAGGGAGATCAGCTCTGTGCTTTGTGACCACCTAGAGGGGTGGGAGGGAGGGAGACACAACAGGGAAGAGATATGGGAACATATGTATATGTACAACTGATTCACTTTGTTGTAAAGCAGAAACTAACACACCATTGTAAAACAGTTATACTCCAAAAAGATAAATAAATAAACAAACAAACAAATTAAAAAAACCTGAGCAGTAAAAGTCAGATTTCTGTATATGCAGATCTTTGGTCACTAAGGGAAACAGTTAAGTACTCAAGTATGTAATTCCATCCTCTTTTAGTTATCCACCTTCCTATTATAGCATTCTCCCACATACCGCAGGGCAACTAAGGCCGTACGCCGCAACTACTGAGCCTGTGGTCTACAGCCCATGAGCCACAACTATTGAGCCCGCATGCTACAACTACTGAAGCCCGTGTGCCTAGAGCCCGTGCTCCACAACAAGAGAAGCCACCTCAATGAGAAGCCCGCGCACTGCAACAAAGAGTAGCCCCGGCTCACCACAACTAGAGAAAGCCTGTACGCAGCAACGAAGACCCAACACAGCCAAAAATAAATAAATAAATAATTAAATAAAATAAAGTGGTACTGACTTGTAGAATCTCTGTGGGGAGAGAAACTTCCTAATTTTGATATAAATGTTTACATTGTACCCTTTTCCTTCTTCTGAAGTTCCAGCCCCCTATCCTCCCCTGGTAGACAATGATGTTTTCATAGCCACAACCAACAAGATAGGCACCATGGGGGAATTTCCTGGCGGTCCAGTAGTTAGGACTCGGCACTTTCACTGCCATGGCCCAGGTTCAAGTCCCAGTCGGGGAACTAAAATCCCACAAGCTGAGTGGCCTGGCCAAAAAAAAAAAAAAAAAGAGAGATAGGTACCATGGGCCTCTGCTCTCTAGTCAACATGACACAGGCTGCCCAATGGGAAGGAAACTCTCTCTGCAGCTATGGTGACAGCTGTCACCAGGAAGCTAGGGCTCTCTGCTCCCCTCCAGAGATGGCACTGACGAACATTTTCAAGTCAGGCACTCTTAAGCTGTGGCCCTTTATTGTGCCTTTTTCTGAAAACATGCAGCCAGTATAGACTTTTTACTACTGATTCTAAACTCAAATGCATTCATTCCATTTTCAGAACAGCTGTCTGTACCTGACACCAACTGGTATATGGTTTGCAATAATGTCGGAGATGGGAGATGCTTTCTTCAAGTTGGGTCCTTGGCTCTTCCACATATTTAGACTGACCCTCAGGAACAGAGTAGAGTGAAAGCTGCAAAGATTGAAAAAACAAAATAAAAAGAAATTAAGAATTGTATACAGTAATGAAATATCAATTATTAAATTCGTAATAATTCACAAACTACAGTGAATAAGGGTTATGTGCACCCTGAACCTTGCTTCAGACAATCTCTGCACCTTAATCAATAAGGACAAGGCCAAGAGAGCAGGGCTATGAGGTGTCCTAGCCTCCCCCAACCCTACTCATAGCAGACAAAGCAGTCCCCTTTTACCCATTTTATATATTACTATTCGTTATTTCATCTTAGATTTTGTTTGGAAAAAGGATTCTATTACTCTAAATGGTGGATCAGAGGTGGGATAGGAAAAAAAAGCTTGAGAATAACTGAATAGCATATGACTTAGTTCTAGTGATCAGTCTAGTGCTAATCAAAGCAGAATAGCAGGTTCGTTCCCCACCAGAGAGGAAATGTTTCACAGCCACCAATGGCTGCCTTCTTCACCCTCAAAAATGCCACTGTCCCAAGGCGTGAGAAGAGAGTAAAGGGCAAAAAAACAAGCCATTTAGCTTTAGGTAAACACCATTCAAGTAACCCGGACCATAACTGAAGGTAGACCTTTATGACACTTTACTCAAAGTCAAAAGAAACCAAATATCTAAAATAATCAGTAGGAAGTACAGACAAAAAGGAATGTAAACAATGGAGAGATGATTTCCTGTTTTATTTATTTAGTATTTATTAAGCATCTACTTATGAGCCTCTAATCCAGCCAAGAAGCAGGATGAGCCCTGGTCTTTAATTTCTTAGGAGAGGGAAAAATGTGAATGTTTTCTTGGTTTGATAAGCCGTCTGGAAGCAGGCAGATCACTTAGAAGTGACTTGCGCTTACAATCTACTGGGACAGAGCAGATGCCCCACTAAAAATCTAGGAAATATTCCTTAACTATGCCCTTGGCTAATTAATTAAAGTTGAAAAAAGCCATAGTCTAGCAGCTTCCCACAAGGAAAAACTATTTCCTCCTTTTAAATATCTTCTGAATTGTCCTATCTTCCTGATATTCAATTTGTATGCTTCCCATAGTAACTAAATCACATATTCAAAATATATCACAATATATTACCTCATTAACCTTCACAGCAGCTTTGTGAGATGAGTCCTTTTTTGCCGATGCATAGACTTTGAAGGTGAGCAGGCTCAAGCTGGCCGGCCCCACAGACCTCTGAATTACCTGAAACACAGAAACAATCTTAAGCCTTCTCTCAATTCTACAAACTGAAAGTACATAACATGGGCACATGTGCAACCTCAGTCACTCCTGACCTGAGAGACTTATTGCGCATTATGAGGAATGTGTTCCCGAACTTTTATGGAAGTCAGAAACTAAAAAACATGTTCTTGTGGACTTAAAATTCCAGGTCACCTTTATCTTCATTTCCAAAACAGCAGTTCCTGAGTTTTCTACTTAGCCTTTCAAGGAAAATAAAAGATACACCTCCCCTCCTCTCCCCAATAACAACAGGGAAAGGAGGGTTTTTTTTTTTTTTTTTTTTTGGCTGCATTGGGTCTTCGTTGCCACGCACGGGCTTTCACTAGTTGCAGTGAGCGGGGGTTACTCTTGGTTGTGGTGCGCGGGCTACTCATTGCGGTGGCTTCTCTTGCTGTAGAGCATGGGCTCTAGGCGCGCAGGCTTCAGTAGTTGTGGCACACGGGATCAGTATTGTGGCTCTTGGGCTCTAAAGCGCAGGCTCAGCAGTTGTGGCACATGGGCTTAGCTGCTCCGTGGCATGTGGGATCTTCCCGGACCACGGATCGAACCCGTGTCCCCTGCATTAGCAGGCGGATTCTTTAACCACTGCGCCACCAGGAAAGCCCGAGAAGGAGTTTTTAATGATCTCACCTAGTGATTCATTGAACAGAGTGAAGATTCTTTCGATAATTCCAATAATCAAACTTTGAGCAGCTCTCCCTTTCCATTCCCACCCAGAACTGCTCTCCCCCAACCTCAGTTCCCAAACTCAGTTTCTTTCTGTGCCTTGCTCTCCCTGACTAGGTCACTCATGCCCATGGCTTCAACATGAAGCCAGTGACCCCTAGATATGCAGCTCCAGCCCAGAGCTCTCTCCTGAGTTCCCAACTCACTTATCCTATTATTTCTGGACATTTCTACTTGGATGGGACACAAGCTCCCTATACCAAGAACACCCAAAACCAACTCATCAGGATCCTGTCTGTGCCTCCAAGTCTATACTAGGCCTGATAGGTGAATGTGTGCTGTGGAATCTAGAAAGCTTTTTTAAAAGTGATACATTTTAAAAATTAATACACAGCACTTGACCATCTTGCATCTTTACCCCGGAAATGCCCCCTCTTCCTCTACTACTTCTCTCAGGAATGGTGCCACCATCCAACTAGACAACCCAATCGGAAACTCTGAGGTCATCTCCACTGCCCCCACCCCCCGCCATCCTACTGGTCATTAAGTCCTGTTAATTCTGCCTATTAAATGAACTTAATTCACTCTCTCCTCTTTATCTTCTCCTGTATAATCTTCCCTTGGGCCCTTGTTTCTTTCCTGGATTGTTTCAACAGCTTAATTCTAAATGTTCACCTGGCTCTCTGTTGACTCAAACCACCACACTGCAAAAGAATGATCTTTCTGAACTGCAAACCCGGAGATCCTTTGGTATTCATTACCTAGGACTTTTATGTGAGCCAAACAAGGCCCATTTATGACCTGACCCTAACCACCTTCTTTTTTTTTTTTTTTTTTTTTTTTTTGGTGTTACGTGGGCCTCTCACTGCTGTGGCCTCTCCCGTTGCGGAGCACAGGCTCTGGACGCACAGCCGCTCCACGGCATGTGGGATCTTCCCGGACTGGGGCACGAACCCGTGTCCCCTGCATCCTCAGGCGGATTCTCAACCACTGCGCCACCAGGGAAGCCCCTAACCACCTTCTTAACTTCATCTGTCACTCTGCCTTTTCCCACAAAACTTGAACTCCCTACATTTCTCCCATGCTGCTTCCCAGCCTCATGGGTTCACACATGCTGGTTCCTCTGCCTAGAATGTTCTATATTTGCTTTGCCTTTCTGTACAATTGCCTAAGAGCATGGAGACTTACTGATTTTCTTTTCTTATTTATCCATTTTTTTATGTCTATCAAGTTCTTCCTCCCAAACCGGAAGCCCTTTCAGGATGGGGCTGTGTCTTACCCTGTATTGCTCATGTCTATAACTGTGCCTAACACATAAGAAATGCGCAAGAACTGTTTAATGCCTGCATGAATGGACAGAAGAGAGGCAAAAAATAAATGACCGGTTGACTTGTTCTAACTACTTAGGCATGATTTGGCATCACGGAAATCACATTCCTGAGATCTGCAGTGCCTGTAATGTGAAAGACTACGCTACTCTGTAATACTCACAAAACATATAATGCCAAATAAAACCTAAAAAGGTCTGTTGAAATGTATGCCTTGGGCTTCCCTGGTGGCGCAGTGGATAATAATCCACATGCCAATGCAGGGGACACAGGTTCGAGCCCTGGTCCGAGAAGATCCCACATGCTGTGGAGCAACTAAGCCCGTGTGCCACAACTACTGAGCCTGCACTCTAGAGCCGGCAAGCCACATCTACTGAGCCCACGCACCACAACTACTGAAGCCTGCACGCCTAGAGCCCGTGCTCCGCGAGAAGAGAAGCCACTGCAGTGAGAAGCCCACGCACTGCAATGAAGAGTAACCCCCCCAAAAAAAGAGTAACCCCCACTCACCTCAACTAAAGAAAGCCCACACGCAACAACAAAGATCCAACGCAGCCAAAAAAAATGAATAAAATAAAAAAATTTTAAAAAATGTATGCCTGAAGTCACACACAAACAAGGAAAGAGACATATTTCAGAAGCAAATGAAGAGATAGAAGCTTTTTTTTTTTTTTTTTTTTGCAGTATGCGGGCCTCTCACTGTTGTGGCCTCTCCCGTTGCGGAGCACAGGCTCCGGACGCACAGAGGCTCCGCGGCATGAACCCCTGTCCCCTGCATCGGCAGGCGGACTCCTAACCACTGTGCCACCAGGGAAGCCCTAGAAGCTTTTTTTTCCTAGAAGCTATTTTTAAAAGGAGTGGTTATTACTTAAACTGGTTTAAAGATAATTAACACACCCTAAAGCATTAAGTGGAATACTTAAAAGATATTTATTTCCAGGCAATATTGCCACTAATTTTTTTTTGCTTCCAGGATAAAGGTTAGTGAGCCACTACTGACAGTCAGTGTGGTCCCTCCCTACTTCCCAGGAGAGGGCCTATTAGGCTGCTGGTATCTACAGGTGCCAACTCACTGCTTCTGACTTCTGGGTTTGTCCACAACCTACTGACAACACTGTTGAAACTGGGGACTTTCCACTAAGCCAGCTGGCAGGCACCGCCCCAACTTTGTTTCAGATTCCCTTTCTTACCGTCAATAGCTGGTGCCCCACCCCTTTTCCCACTTCCTCATCCAAGCATCTTGGGTTCATGTTGTCCCCTTTTTCATCCTCATTTGATATAATGCCTTGTGTTGACCTTTTAAATTCTTTTCTTTTTTAAAATAAATTTACTTATTTATTTTTGGCTGCGTTGGGTCTTTGTTGCTGCATGCGAGAGCTCTCTAGTTGTGGCGAGCGGGGGCTACTCTTCGTTGTGGTGTGCGGGTTTCTCATTGCAGTAGCTTCTCTTGTTGTGGGGCACGGGCTCTATGTGTATGAGCTTCAGTAGTTGTGGCTCGTGGGCTCCAGAGTGCAGGGTCAGTAGTTATGATGTATGGGCTTAGTTGCTCCACTGCATGTGGGATCTTCCCGGACCAGGGACTGAACCCGTGTCCCCTGCCCTGGCAGGCGGATTCCTAACCACTGTGCCACCAGGGAAGTCCCCAGATACCTTTTTGAATTAGTATTTTTGTTTCCTTTTGATATATTCCCGGAACTGGAATTGCTGGATCATATGGTAGATCTATTTTTAATTTTTCTGAAGAAACTCCATACTGTTTTCCATGGTAGCCGCACCAATTTACAATTCCATCAGCAGCGCACAAGGGTTCCCTTTTCTCCACATCCATGCCAGCATTCATCTCGTTTTTTTAACATATATATTTATTTACTTATTTTATTATTTATTTTTGGCTGCATTGGGTCTCAGCTGCAGCATGCAGGATCTTTGTTGCGGCGCGCAGGCTCTTCGTTGCGGGGCGTGGGCTTCTTTCTAGTTGTGGTGCTCAGGCTCCAGGGTGTGTGTGGGCTCCATAGTTTGCAGCACGCATGCACAGTAGTTGCAGCGCATGGGCTCAGTTGCCCCACAGGATGAGGGATCTTAGTTCCCTGACCAGGGATCTAACCCACGTCCCCTGCATTGGAAGGCAGATTCTTAACCACTGGACCACCAGGGAAGTCCCTCATCTCTTGTCTTTTTGATGATGGCCACTGTAACAGAGGTGAGGTAGTATCTCATGGTGGTTTTGTTTTGTTTTGTTTTTTGTTTTTTTTAATTTTTGTGGTACGTGGGCCTCTCACTGCTGCGGCCTCTCCCGCTGCAGAGCACAGGCTCCGGACGCGCAGGCTCAGCGGCCATGGCCCACGGGCCCAGCCGCTCCACGGCACGTGGGATCCTCCCGGACCGGGGCACGAACCCGTGTATCCTGCATCAGCAGGTGGACTCTCAACCACTGCGCCACCAGGGAAGCCCCTCATGGTGGTTTTAATTTGCATTTTCCAAAAGACTTGTGATGTTGAGCATCTTTTCATGTACCTTCTGGCCTTTTGTATATCTTATTTGGAGAAATGTCTACTCAGGTCCTTTGCCCATTTTTTAATTGGGTTATTTGTTTGTTTTTTGCTATTGAGTTGTATGTATTCTTTATATACTTTAGATATTAACCCCTTATCAGATATATGGTGTGTAAATATTCTTTTTCTGTTCTGTAGGTTGTCTTTTTTGCTTTCTTGATGGTTTCTTTTGCTGTGCAGAGGTTTTTCAGTTTGATGTAGTCTCACCTGTTCATTTTTTATTTTGCTGCTTGTACTTTATGTGTCATTAATTTCTACTTTATTTTTCCCTCTTGTCCATTTTTCTAGTTTTAATATTATGCTAAGCCTGCCCTTTTATTGCCCAAGTTGTTTTCTTCATCTCCCTCTTCTCCTGTTAGTCACTCCCATTCCACAGCAAGAACTGTGGCCACAAGGGTGGTAGCAATCAAGAAAGGTCCCTCTTGCAGTTGCCCTTTCCATTTCCTGCAAGCTCTCAACAAACAAAACAAAACAAACAAAAAACAAACCTCATCCCCAGAGACTTGGGAGATCTAGAGATTAACACTCCCCAGGGCCACAATTCTCTCTGCAGAGGTTTACTTCAGGGTTTATCAATCTCAGCACTGTTGACATTTTGAGCTGGATCATCCTTTGTTGGGAGGCTGTCCTGTGCATTGTAGGAGGCTTAGCAGCAACCCTGGCCTCTACCCACTAGATGCCACTGCCAATCACTCCCAGCCATAAGTCAAAAATGCGCCTTGGGCTTCCCTGGTGGTACAGTGGCTGAGAATCTGCCTGCCGATGCAGGGGACACGGGTTCGTGCCCCGGTCCGGGAAGATCCCACATGCCGCGGAGCGGCTGGGCCCATGAGCCATGGCCGCTGGGCCTGCACGTCCGGAGTCTGTGCTCCGCAATGGGAGAGGCCACAGCAGTGAGAGGCCCGCGTAACGCAAAACAAAACAAAACAAATGTGTCTAGACATTAACAAAAGTCTCCTGGGGGGCATCCTCCGGCTTTAAGAAGCACCAATTTACATGAATAAATATTATTTTCTGATATCTCTCACCATCTAGATTTTTTTAAAGATAAAACACAAGTCAAATTTATTGTTAGATTTGTCCACAGTCAGCAGTGGTGATCTTCTTGCTGGTCTTGCCATTCCTGGACCCAAAGCGCTCATTGGTTTCCACAATATTCATGCCCTCTTCCACCCAGCCAAAGATCACATGCTTGCCATCCAACCACTCAGTCTTCGCAGTGCAGATGAAAAAATGGGAACTGTCTGTGCTGGGGCCAGCATTTGCCACGGACAAGATGCCAGGACCCGTATGCTTCAGGAGGAAATTCTCATCATCAAATTTCTCCCCATAGATGGACTTGCCACCAGTGCCATTATGGCGTGTGAAGTCACCACCCTGGCACATAAATCCCGGAATTATTCTGTGAAAGCAGGAGCCTTTATAACCAAAGCCTTTCTCCCCAGTGCTCAGAGCATGAAAGTTTTCTGCTGTCTTTGGAACTTTGTCTGCAAACAGCTCCAATCTGTTAACATAGCTTTATGGATTGGATGAGCCGTCACTTCTTGGTTTCCAGGTCCCTTACCTCAAAGGAGACACGGCCCAAGGGCTCACCATCAATGGCAATGTCAAAGAACACAGTAGGGCCGACCATGGTTGGGCAGCGTGGGAGGTTCCAGGGTGACGGCGTCTGCAAAGCAGCCACCATCTAGATTTTAAGATCTGTGGCCTTAAACCTAATACACAGTGATAGAAATCAGAATAGTCGATGCCTGGGAGGTGAAGCTTGCACGGGGTAGACTTACTAATAAGAAGGGGCACAAGGAACTTTCTGCAGTGACAGAAATGATCTATATCTTCATTGGGTGTGAGCTACAGAAGGTGTATACACTTGTCAAAACTCAAATTGTTGCACAATCTGTACAATGTACAATCTGTGCATCTCACTGTATGTAAATTACATGTCAAAAAAAAATCCACACAGACCTAAACCATGTCAAGTTTATGCCAAAATATGGGTGGGAATTGCTAGTCAAGGGTAATTCTTAGGAAGGAGTCAGCCATACACCTGACCATGGTAAGGATCTAGGTGGTACTGACCTGTGCAATGGAAACTCACAGGAAGAGCCTGGGTAAAAGATCCACAGGCAGACAAGCCCGACACTGATGCACTACCCAGCATCTTGGGTGGTTCACTTTCTTTTCTGGCATCAAAGAGGGCTCCTCATAGTGAGAGACTACCCCATCCTGCCTTGACCAGATGTTATCACAAATGGGGATTCTCAATGCTGAGTCCCTACTGGGTGGCCATCATAATTTGTTAGAGCTCATATTGATTATACAGGCTAACCCATTCAATATCAGAATTTAAGAAGGAAAGTCTGTTAAAATGGGCAGAGATCACCCCAGGAAAGTGTGAGGGCAATAAAGGGGGCAAAGAATCTTCTTCTTAACCTTTTGTCTACCCAAGGAAGAAAAAGAATATGAACCTGGAAGTTAGATCTCCTGAAGAAAGATTTAACCAATTGGGTCATAATCACTAAAGCTCTAGCTTTATCACCTTTTCTCCCATGGGTACTCCTGTTGGACTGCCTTGTGAGACACGAACACAAAGGCTTTCTCTCTCCATGAGGGGTCCTGACCCATTATGGTACAACCAGAATGAAAATACCTCCTGGGAAGTGAGATCTCCCCTGGACCTCTTCTGATGAGGGGCTGGAACTTCTAGACTGTGTGTACCCATGACCTAAGCACTCACTGTCCCAAGTGACAGTCTTTGAGAATCCTTGTTTGCCAGGCTCACTCTCCACCCAGGGCACATGGCTTGGCTCAGAAACTGGGTACACATGCACCTTCCAAGAGCTGATTAAACATTCTCTACTTTGGATTAGATGAGTTTGGCTTGCTAGATCAAAGTCAAGCCCACTCTGTTAAGAGCTGTATGTTCAATGAGTGCTAAGCTACAGCTACAGACTAACTAGATCCAAAGGCTGCATTGCTTTACATCCAGCCTATCGTCTGGAGTGTGCCCTTCAGTCACTAGATGCCCCTCCTGGAATTCAGCTAGTTGAGGGTCTCAAATTAAGGACCCAACGTATTGGCTTGTTTGAGGTTTTAAATATAGCTGTAAGAGACCCACAGTCATAGGGGAAACAGGTGAATTGGTGACCGTGAGCTTTGCAAACCTCAGAGGGAGTGTCACCGAGTTCCCTGGCTCATGTGGTTAAACACTCTTTCTTTCTGTCTGATTATATTCCCCAGCAAGATATCTTATATACTCTGCCTATCAAGGTATATTCTCCATCTTAGACTTTTTTCCACATCAGGTACCATGCTAAACAGGACACAACCCTTAAGCAGACATGGTCCCTGCCCTTACAGTTTCCAGGAAGCTTAAGAGTTTACTCAAAAAAACTCAGGTTACAACTTAAAAAAATGTTTTTTAAGACTGAGGCATAAGATTGAGTTTAGCCTTCAGCTCTAGCAGCAAGGGCAGATTCTTGTACACAGTTAACTAAGATATGAATCGGGTGAGGTTACACTCAGATCATAATGGGTACCCAGAAGGCTAAACTATCCTTGTTTTGCAAATAAAAGTGTACTGCCCAGAACTCTAGCTCCAGGACCACTTCCTGATCGCGTCCCAGTAAAACTGCTTCAAGGACAAGTAAAACTCTCAAACTGAATAAGCCACCCTCAGAATTATTCAAGGATGCTCAGGAATGGTGGGGCTCAAAACCCTGACGATTTGCTTTCCCTATCAACTTTATGGAAAACCCAGTATATAGTCTCTCGCATTATTAAGAAGGGCATGCTTTGGGGCTTCCCTGGTGGCTCAGTGGTTAAGAATCCGCCTGCCAATGCAGGGGACACGGGTTCGAGCCCTGGTCCGGGAAGATCCCACATGCCACGAAGCAAGTAAGCCCGTGCGCCACAACTACTGAGCCTGCGCTCTAGAGCCCGCAAGTCACAACTACCGAAGCCCGCGTGCCTAGAGCCTGTGCTCCGCAACAAGAGAAGCCACTGCAATGAGAAGCCCGCGCACCGCAAGGAAGAGTAGACCCTGCTCGCCGCAACTAGAGAAAGCCCGTGTGCAGCAACGAAGACCCAACACAGCCAAAAATAAATAAACAACAAAAAGGGTATACTTTTATTCCCCCACAATTAACAGATCTATTATTTTATTAGACCTTCCACTCAAAATATATACCAGTTTCCTAACAACATTTTAAATCAACTATACTTCAGTAAAATAAATTTAAAATATATACATACATACACCAGTTTCCTTCTCCATAAAACGTTAAGCCTCATTTTCCAGGACTGTGTAACATAAAAAGTTTCAGAAGCACCTGGGGAGTTTTTTAGAATCACAGATTCCATTGCCTTCCCCCAGAGTATCTGACTCAGTAAACCTAAGGGAGTCCCAAGAATCTATTCCCACAATCAGCCAAGTTTAGAAAACCACTATTCTGAAAGCAGATGCTTGGGGAACAGTTATTCAACTTAAGTTTGTATAAATACTCAATTGTACTTACTCTTAAAAACATCTGAAAGAATGAAATGAAAACTATCTTAAACATAAAAAGAAACAGTGACTGGTCAACCAGTCTAGAGAAGTTATGGGATTTATTTACATTCAAGAAAATCTTTCCCATCTTAAACACAATACAAACAATACCCTCCACCCCTAATCCCCTTTCTAACTACCACCCTATTCTTCTATCTCCCTCCACTGACAAAATTATTTTTTAAAAAAGACTGGTTAGAAGGCAGAATAATGGATATCCTTAGCAAGCTGGGGAGTGACTAGAAGGGCCCTGAAGGCTTCTTGACTGCAAGATATACCAGTATGGTCAGTTTTCAAAAATTCCTTGTGATCTGTGCACCTTCCTGTATGTATGTTATATGTCAACACAAAGTTAGAAAGATTCTGCCTGCTTTCTCTGCTTTATTCCCTCCTTCCCTCACTACTCAAGATATCTAAAACTGGCCTTCCCAAAGCCACCAATGGCCTCCCAGTAACTAAACTCCAATGGACATCTGGCACCTCAGTTGTACCCTGAAACTGGGGATCACTCCACCATCTTCAAACTCTCTCTTCCTTTGGTTTCCAAGTTTCTACTCTAGCTCCATTCTATAAGCTCTGTAGGGCACTCCTTCCATCTCTCTTTGGGCCTTTTCTTCCTGTCTGCCCATCTCTTCAAGGCTGATGAGTCAGAGTAGTACTTAACCAACCCTCTTCTCACTCCAGAGCAATTTCACTTAAATCTAACTTTTCAACTCCCGCCCTATGCTATTGATACCCAAATCAGTATTCCCAGGCCTGGCCACTCCCTAAGGCTCAGGCTTGTTTGTCTAACTCCCCATGGACATCTTCACCAGGTTTTTCAATTGCTACCTCATAATGAATTCTCTTTCTCCAAAAACCTCTTTTTCTCTGGGTTTCCCTACCTCATTTAATAGCCTTACAAGCCACACAAAGGACAACATCAATGCAACTCTTTAATGAAACAATGAAAAGAGACTTCAAAGACAATAAGATGTGGTCACTGCCTCCACAATCTAATAAAGCAGATAAACGAATAATTACACCACTTGTGATAAATGCATTACCAGAAAAAGGACAGGAGTAACACAGAAAAAGGAATAATGTACCACGACTGGAAATTCTGGGAAACAACTGTAGAGAGAAGGCAGAATCAACAAAGTTTATGCCTTTCTGCCTGCCTTCCTTCCTTTCTTTTTTAAGCAAAGTCACCCAGCAGATTGATGTAAAGACTCAGAGTCACTAGTAACAGCCTCTGTAAAGAGCAGTAACAAAAGAAACAAAGGTTTGGAACATGAGGATGATTTCTGACACACTACAATCTTTTCAGCTATACTCATAAGTAGCTACAATCTCTAGATGGAGCAAATATAGGCAACCATAAACCATGACTGCTACATATCAACATTCTCAATCCACAAGTTCCCTTTTAATATCAAGATCAGATGAGGTGGGACTTCGCTGGTAGCACAATGGTTAAGAATCCACCTGCCGGGCTTCCCTGGTGGCGCAGTGGTTGAGAGTCCGCCTGCCGATGCAGGGGACATGGGTTCGAGCCCCGGTCCGGGAAGATCCCACATGCCACGGAGCGGCTGGGCCCGTGAGCCATGGCCGCTGAGCCTGTGCGTCCGGAGCCTGTGCTCCACAACGGGAGAGGCCACAACAGCGAGAGGCCCGCGTACCGCAAAAAAAAAAAAAATTTCTAGTAGCCATATTAAAAAAAGAAGTTAAAAAGAAACCAGAGGGCTTCCCTGGTGGTGCAGTGGTTGAGAGCCCGCCTGCCGATGCAGGGGACATGGGTTCGTGCCCCGGTTTGGAACGATCCCACGTGCCGCTCCGGCTGGGCCCGTGAGCCATGGCCGCTGAGCCTGTGCGTCCGGAGCCTGTGCTCCGCAACGGGAGAGGCCACAACAGAGAGTGGCCCGCGTACCGCAAAAAAAAAAAAAAAAAAAAACAACAACATAAAACAAAAAATAAATTATGTAAAAGAACTTAGGGTAAAACAAAATGATGAAAACAATCAACAATTTTGCCCACATCAGGCTGCATTGCTGTCCTTACTGTGTCATAAACTGAATTAATAAAGAGAAACTAAATGAGTCCATAATCTCCAAAGATCAAAAGAATATGCCTCCCCCCCATAGTGAGCATTCAGTACAGTTCCTACATTTTATACAGCAATCCTTTCTAATCTGGAGGGCCATACACCAAACTGGTAACAGAGGCTTTCTCTGAGAAGAGAATTAGAGGGAAGCAGATAATGGGAACCATATAATTATTGTAACTGTACTGTTTGACTTTTTACAAGTTATTTCAGCATTACTTACACAATTTTTAAAATAGATATATTCTTACCTCATACCCCTCAGGATGGCCACTATCAAAAAAACAGAAAATAACAAGTGTTGGAGAAGATACAGAGAAACTGGAACCCTTGTGCACTGTTGGTGGGATTATAAAATGGTGCAATCACTAAGGAAAACAATATGAAGGTTCTGCAAAAAATTAAAAATAGAATTACCATATGATTCAGCAACTCCCCTTTTGGGTATACATCCAAAAGAATTGAAAGCAGGGTCTCAAGGATGTATCTGCACACCCATGTTCATAGCAGCATTATTCACAACAGCCAAAAGGTGAAAAGTCACCCAAGTGCCCGTGGACAGATGCATGGATAAGTAAAATGTATATACATACAATGAAATATAGAACCTCGAGGATATTATGTTAAGAGAAATAAGTCAGTCACAAAAGACAAATACTGTATGATTTCATCTATATGAAGTGTCTAAAGTAGTCGAATTCATAGAAACAGAAAGTAGACTGGTGGTTACCAGAAGCTGTGGGGGAGGAGAAAATGGGGAGGAGAAAATGGGAAGTTTTTGTTTAATGGGTACAGAGTTTCAGTTTGGCAACATGAAAAAGTTCTGGAGATCTTTTCCACGACAATGTGAATATATATAACACAACTGAAGTGTACACTTAAAAATGGTTAAGATGGTAAATTTTATGTTATGTGGGTTTTATCAGCATAATTAAAAACTACTGAACTTAAAAAAAAAAATGCAACCAGAAAAAAAAACAAACAGTATGCCTCCTCCTCCTCAAAAATAAGTATTTTCTCTCCAAAGCAGTAACCTTGATGGATCATATCAGGACTCACTGTAACTATTTATATAACACATTAATAAAGGAAATTTACTTTTAACATGTGATCATACAGCTTCCATTTCTAAATGCCTTCACATCAAATTTTAAGCCTATAAGAAAATCAGTCTCAATATATTTGAAATAAAAGCAGATTAGAAAATGAAATAAATTAGATTGTTTTAAAAAGAGGGGGGAGGATTTGTGAGGTTTTTGAAAATGTTAAACTGAGGAGGTCTATTTAAGTATGCCCAGAAACGAGTCTGAAAACGATGTTAACAACGGTTATCTACAGGGTGATTCTTCAGTATTAACTGAATTTCCTGAAGTTTTTGCAATGAATATTAATTTGTTTTGTAACATGCAAGAAACAAAAATAGCTGGCTCCTGAGGATATTCTAAACAATCTGTCAGAGAGTATGATGATAACTCCAAATGAAAAGAGACAAAATGTTTTGATCAGGGATGATATTTCTGGAACAAATATATTGATCAGTGACGGCATGTTTGGAAGAGATGTATTGACAAGATAATTAAATCTGTCCTCTCAATAACGACTCATTTGGAGTTTTGACAGGCACTCATTTGGATGTATAAATCTGGGAGCACTTACACTTCAACAACAACAAGACAAACCACAATCATTTCAATCTGTTTCATAGTGAATGGATTATGAAGCCAATATTTTAAGAGTTCAGACTTTAACCAACTAAAAGAAAAACTGTCTTCCAACTATGACAAACATAGAACTATCTTATGATAAACTTTCAATTCTGTAATTCTGTACTGGGGTAACTGATATTTCCTAGTTCTCCCTCATCCACTATAAACACACTGTGGTCTAAAGAGATAAGTGAAGAAAAAAAAACCAACGCTGTTTTCAAGATTAACATTATCTTTTTTTTTTAAAGAGAAAGACAGCTTCTATTTTATCTTTGGAGGGCAGAATTCACCCAAAATTAGGTCAGCACAGCAAAGCAAATATGTTTCATTTGCAATTGTTTCACCTTTAAAAATAATCATTGGATTTTGTTAAATTCATGCAAAAAAATAATAAACTTGTCTGATAAACAGGAAGGAAACATCAGAGCCAAAGAGTGAGATAATTGTTTCTTTCAGGCAGGTTTTGAGTCATCTGGTTGGGCTGTACTGGTTGCACAGTCTTGGAACACAGATGACACATAATTTACCGTGTTGCAAATTTATTTTGAACTTCCTCATTCACACAGAAACTTAACAGTGCTTACCTAAAACTCCAAAATACATACATATTTCTTTTCTCTCTTGGAATGGCATCCCAAGATCCATTCAATCTTTAATGAGTTAAGGAAATATAGGCAGGAAAAAAAATCAGAGGAACATTTACTTCAAGATTTGCCTTTCAAATGCTTCTACATTTTCAAACAACTAAAAAAAATTCCATCTTCTAAGAGGAAGAGGTATTCTGTCAAAGTAAAGTCTATCTAGACCCAAGTTTCATTTCCTAATAGACCGCTGTGTGCACAGAGAATGCCAAACTCACTGACAACAAACTGCCTTCAACCTCATCTCAGTTATTCACAGGCTTTTCCTTCTTTAAGGAAAAGGAAACTACAACATTCTTTTGGGAAAAAAATCATGGGCAAGGCTGAATTCAGCTGATGACAATCTGGATTCATAATGAAAATCTCTGAAGGAACAAAAACAAGAAAAGTCAATATTTGGACTAAACACAGCAATTTTTAACAGTGCTCCCGAAAGATGTGACTCCACAAACAGGCTCAGTCAATATTTGCCAAGTGAGGTAAGCCATCAACAAACAATTTAGGAAACTTGTTGGAGTCCCTGTATCACTTGGTTCTTACTTACTCACTCACCAGTTTAACCCATGGCACAATACGACACACGAAGCAGCACCTCTAATGGGAGAGGAGATTCATTTCAGCAAGCACAAAGAAAAGTAGGCTGTTATTTCACAAGGACTGACATCTACGGAATGGGGGAAAAAACAAAAATGAACCTTTATTATTTTCATATATCCTATTTAAAAAGACTGTTCAAAGGAATGAATAGGAACATCTGAAAAAAAGAAACCACTGGGTATCCCTCCCAGCTAAAGCAATGAACATGCACTTGTGAACCTATCTCTAGCTCCTCACCCAACCAAACAAAGACGTCCTTAAGTTGGAGCCAGTGTGGGCTTTGAACAAAACACGCTGCTTCAAAGACTTAGAAAGAAGTAGAAAGACAAAGCGTGACTGTATTTAAAGTGCCTTTAAAACAATATTCATTCAAAATACAACTTACTGACTATAATGGTATTATCATGAAAATATAGCTTAATATTCAAAGTTATAGGCTCTCGGCATAATGAAAACTCTACAACCCTTGCTCTAAATTCTTCCTTCTACAAGTTTTAGTGTACAATGAACACAAGTTTTAAAACCCACTAAATTAAGAAACTGGCACTGTTCCAGTTTTCTAATAAAACTGGCATAAGGCCATGCAAAAATCAGGAAAAACTCAGCAAAAGTGAAAAACAAATAGCTTCCAAATTCTAAAATATACCTTTAGACTGAGTTTTTATTTCCCCTGAAAATATCCACATAGTTTCATGCTGTATGCACTAACCATAAATTTCCGCTTAAGCATTACTGGGGAAAATTAACTGATACAAACTATAATTCCTCAAGGAGAATTCCCTCGGAGATGTTTTAACTGTAAGGGCAGAAAATCTTTATTATCTTTCAAAATATGTGACATTTAAAATAATATTCAAGTAAAATAAACTTACAGTACTTTTCCAATTTACAGATGATTTTCCTTTTCCAGTTATCAGTGTAATTCTCCCCTTAGTTTGTACTAGTAACATACTATTCACGACAAGAAAATTTATTTCAGGGCTTCCCTGATGGCATGGTGGTTAAGAACCCACCCGCCAATGCAGGAGACATGGGTTTGAGTCCTGGTCTGGGAAGATCCCACGTGTCGTGGAGCAACTAAGCCCGTGCACCACAACTACTGAAGCCTGCACCCTAAAGCCCGCAAGCCACAACTACTGAGCCCGTGTGCCACAACTACTTAAGCCCGCGTGCTCTAGAGCCCATGTGCCACAACTACTGAAGCCCGTGCGCTCTAGGGCCCACGTGCCACAACTACCGAGCCTGTGTGCTGCAACTACTGAAGCCTGCACGTCTAGAGCCCGTGCTCTGTCACAAGAAGCCATCAAGCCACTGCAATGAGAAGCCCGTGCACAGCAACGAAGAGCAGCCCCCGCTCGATGCAACTAGAGAAAGCCTGTGTGCAGCAAGGAAGACCCAACGCAGCCAAAAAAAAAAAAAAAAAAATTTATTTCAGAAAGATAGGCAATAAAGGCATTACATCAAGACCAAAGAGCCACAATAGGTAATAATCCCTTATAGCCAAGGATACAGTCATCTCAGGCTCCTAAGAGCAGTGAGCTCTAAGGGAAGCTCACATCTCTGTCCTTCAGGAAGGAAGTGATGCAGACCAGCTTTCACCAGGCCATCTTCTGGCCTTTGAAGCATCTGATGATCCCTCCATCTCCAGCCTACAACTCTCTCAGGAAAACTCCTCACTCCTGGATTCCATGTCAACTGATTACCTCTTAATGTCCACAGATACTTCTCCAAGTCCAACCTATTCAAAAGCAAGTTATCACCTCCCCGCAAACCGAACTCAGCCTTCTTCCACTTTCCCATCTCAATCAACAGTTCTAAGACCCACTCAATTTTCCAAGCCAAAAGCCTGGGAAGCATCCTTAAACTCTCCTTCTCCCAACTCTGCCACATCCAATGAACTACCAAGATCTGACACTAAAAAATACTTCTGTAAAGTCCCAAGACTGTGCACCACCAGAACACTACTGTAGCAGCCTCCTACAAGACGCCAACTAAAAGTTATTAATAGCTCACATTTACAGAGAACTTACTTTGTACCAAACACTGTGCTAAACTTTGGGTTTGAGTTAATTTAATCCACGCAACAATTTAAGGTTGGTACTAGTCTTATCCTTGTCTTATAGATGAGGACACAGCTACAGAGAACTTTAGTGTCTCACCCTAGGGAACACGGTTTTAACTTGGCACTGAACTCTCACTTCTGTGTCCTTGCATGAGCTCTTCTGCTCTGCTTGGAAGGCCCTTTCAACCATGTCTGCTCAGCTTCAAAGGCATGTTCTCCTCTATCAAGTCTCCTGATGCCCCCTGCTGGTGCTTGTTCCTCTAAGTCAGTAGTTCTCAAGGTTGGCTACATGCCCTATATGCCCTATAAACTAGATGCCTAAATCTCAACCCCAGAGATTCTGATAGCACTGGTCTGGGTGCAGTCTGGACACAAGGACTTACAAAAGCAACCCAGGTGGGTCTAATACGCAGTCAAGGTTACCTACTGCTCTACATTTCCCCAACCCTTTTACATCAGAGCACTTATCCCACTGCATCTGAATGAACTGTTCCTGTCTGTGCCACTAATTACACTGTAAGCTCCTGAAACCCAAGTTTCACAGTCACCTGGGGGGCTTTTTCAAAACTAGAGATTCCTGGACCTCACTTATAAACTAAATCCGACCCATGGGCAAGGCCTTGGAAACTGTCTCACAAATAATTCTGATACGTGGCCAAATTGGGGGACTCTCTCCTAGGTAAAAAATGGGTCTTTTCATTTATACCTGCCAAGGTACCGCAGAGTGCCCAGCCCATACATGAACTGTGATAAACATCTGTGCAACAAATGAAATCCTAGTAACATGAATCTGAAGACTGGGTGTAGTATTCAAGCTTCTTGCAGCAGCACCTGGAAAAGCTGCTTCCTCCAATAGAATGCAAACACTGGGCAGCTCTTCAAATGTGTTTTGTGATCCACCAGTGCCCCCTACTGACTTGAAGATGGATAGCTAAATCAAAACAATGGTTAAAACACAAATATTTTAATTGTATATGCACATAACTAGCCACACAAACTGTACTTTTTCCACCAACACCTATACTATCAACTTTTCTGCCCTCCAGTCCTAGTTGACCCAAGCTGGTAACTCTCAAACATGATCAAGCTCTACCATGTGCTCAGCCCCACTCCAGGCTGCAATCATGAAAGACGGCCAGTAGCAGTTCTCAGCAGCGCCCTCAAAGCCTCTCACTTATCTTTTCTGTTCTTTGGCCAATGCCTCTTCCAAATCCCACCACACTCAAAATCACTCACCTGAAAAACACAAGAAACCCTTCATCTACCAGTTTGCCTCAGTTCTTACTATTCAAAGTATGACAGGAGACGAGCAGCATCTACATCACCCAGGAGCTTGTTAAAAAATGAAGACTCTGAAGCCCCCACCCAGACTTCCTGGATCAGAATCTGCATTTTAACAAGAGTCGCATGCACATGAAAGCTTGAGAAGCACTGCTCCTCACCTACTAGACCTGACACCGCCGTTTTATGACAAATAATTTTCTAAGTAACTCTTGCTATCTTGAAGTAAAATTCATCACCCACCTACATACATAAGTCCAAAAAAAAAAAGAGACCCATATATTAATTTGCGGGTAACACAATGGAGAACAAAAAGGAAAGACTTATAAGCATTGTATTTCAGCATATGAATGTTCAACACAACTAAATTAAAGATGTGAAGAACCAACCAAGTTTCTAAAACACGCTCGAGGCAGGTGGTACCATCCAGATGAGAACCACTAGTCTACAATTACTGCCATCCTTCGTTCCCCTCTATCTCACCGGTGGAAGTGACTATCTCTCCTCCTTTTCAAAGCTAAGGGATTCTCTTTTATAAAAGTTCCCTCCCTACATTCCTCCCGAGGCCATAAACATTGCCAAATCTTAAATACTGGAACAACCACAAAACAACTCTAGAATCTTGACCAAACATGTCCCTCTAGTTACTATATTATCCCTCCTTCCCTTGACAGTCAAGCTTATAAACCCCATTTACTCATCTTTCAGCCACTAACCCCTATTAACCTAGCTTTCACTTCCATCAGTAAACCTACATGTATAAACATTGTGAAAGCCTTCCAACCAAATTGCCCAAAACAGTGAACACTTCTCCAAACCCATCTAACTCATCTTTCTGTAATAGACATTGTTGTTGCACATCCAGTCTCCATTCCCCCACTGTGTTCATGGATTCATTTCTCTCCCAGGTGATTAATGTAGTGATCCCATCCTGAGCTGATCCTGTTTAGTCTAAGCCAATCAGGGCATGGCATTCCCCTGGCACTGGCTATTGGGTCAGGGGCACTGGTCCAATCAGACTGAAGAGTGTAATTCAAGTCTGGGAGTTTTGTCCTCTCTCTTTCTCTTGCTCTAGTGGATGGGAAAGCATGTGTTACTGGCAGTCACCTTGCACCCATAAGGGGAACCAATCTTACTTCGGAAAGCCAAGAAAAGAGATGCGGACCTTGAGGACATCGTTGACCCACTGGCGTCCACCCTTCCTCTGGACTTTGTGAGATAATTTTCCTTACTATTTAAGCAATTGGGTTTTCTCAACTGGAAGCACCCTAACATAGCCTGTCCTGGAAACTTTCCTCCCTTAATTTTCTAAACCTCATTCTTGTGCTCCTACTTCTACTTATCAAAAGTTGCTTCTCGAAAATCTCTGGCCTCCCCTCTTCCTCTTCCTCCTCCTTACATCTTGGTATCCACGAAGGTTTGTCCTGAGTTTTCCTACTCAAAGCACACGTTTCACCAATGTCAGCCCCCTTTAGCATTCCCTTGACACAGCACAGCTGAGCTACTGGCACTTCCTCAATGGAGTACCACTGCTGCTGTCCCCCAGCTCATCCACCTGAGGAACTCCTGTCTCTCAAAACTTGCCTCCCCTGAAGTCCCCAGGGGTTCCTTGCCTTTTTTGTGCCATAGACCTCTTTGGCAGTCTGGTGAGCCCTATGGACCCCTTCTCAACATAATGCTTCTAATTGCATAAATGCCAATTATAGTGCAATATAATTGTTTTTAAGACCCAAAATCTGATACAGTAATATTTGCTTCTTTATTGGCTCATTAATACTAAAAAGATCTAGTTGTGAGTCATAACTACTATAACTTTGATGTACTGGTGAGCATAAATGATATTTGGAGATCTGCAACAACTGTAATGTGACATGACAATGTCTTTGACATACACTGGTCCTGTTAACTTCGACTGGTGACAGGTACTGTTAATACTACTGTAGTTTGTTGCTGTAGTAGCTTATTAAATGAATTGCTCCCAATCAACCCCATGTCCTCATATCCATGCTGTGTAGTCCCCCACCATATTGACTCTGGGCTTGGCCATATGACTCATTTTGACATCAACAAATGTGGTCCAAGCAGGTGTTTAGCATCAGGACTAGCCTTCTTGGAACCCAGTAACCATGTTAGGAAGCCCAGGATAGCCACACTGAGGGGCCCTAGGCCCACAGATATGGGAATAAGTCCACCTCATAGTCTAGCCACCAGCTGAATTCAGCCACTGGGAGAGGCCAGCAGAACTGCCCAGCTAACCTATAGATGGTGAGAAATAATAAATCATTGTTGTTTTAAGATCGTTATCCAGAAATAGATAACAAAGTTACCTACATTCATAACTGAAGGAAATGATAAACTCCAGTGAAAGATTAGTGAAAAAGAGTATTTTTTCCCCTCAGAGTTCAGGGACCCCCTGAATGCTATTCACAGACCCTCTGAAGGGCCAATAACCACAAACCCCTGGTCAGACAGATCCTGCTCTTTTTACTACCACAGTACATTGATAACCATATAAACTAATCACAGCATATCCTTTGTTGTTCCAACCTTAAAACTGAGCCGAGCTCCTAGCACGTAATAGATGTTCAACAAAAATTTATCAAATGAACCAAGTTTCTTATGTATCCCATAAGAAACTGTTGTCCTAACTAAATGGTGAGCTGCCTGAAAACAAAATAAAAGCAAATACTTGGATGTCACTTCTGTGTGCCAGGACCTCTTCCAAGTGCTTAACACATACTAACTTATTTATTCCTTGTAACAACCCTATGAGGTAGATGTTATTTCCCCAATTTCACCAATAGGAAAACAGGCTCAGAGAGGTTAAGTGACTTGTCCAAGGTGATACAGCTAGAAAGTGGCAATGCCAGGATTGGATGGCCAAATCCATGTTCTGATTTTATTGTCTGTCCTAATGCACCCAAAGCACATTGCAGAAGCTCAATAAGACTTTTAAATGAGTAGTGTAATTCTGAGATTTCATTAGCAATATTTTATGGGTTCACTGCTTCTTCAAGACTCGATTTGTAGACTCCTTTCTAGTAGCCTGTGATTTGTTTTTCATGATAGAAAATATCATTTACCTTTTTTAAAACTAGGAGAATAACACCTTCATGTGCACATATTTTCGAAACAGTCTTCCCTGTAAAAGTGTATTTCTTTCAAAGGACACGAGTTCATAGAATGCAAAGAAGGGAGTTGACCTATCCATACCATATACTGTTCACTGGAAATGGCAGAGAAGTTCCAGCTTCTCCCTCTCACCCAGCCATTCCCATGCCAGCCTCCCCGACTTCCTGCAGCAGTTTCTCCGAAGGTGACCCTCCCCCATTCATACACCAGGTTCTGAAACCTGACCTTGCCAGGCAACCAGAACCGAACCCCGCAGTGCCCTGAAATGGCCTAACACTACTCGCGAACCCAAGAGGGCACCAGACGGAGGATGGATACTTTGTACTTTAAGTTTTTAAGTGTTTTATTCACGAGAGCACAACCCAAAGGGCCTCACCCACCCACCCCCGGGTCTCACGCCTCCGCCCGGCAGCGCCTCGTTCCACGCGGACCAGTGAATAAACTGCGGGGCCAGGACGCAGCCGGCCCGGAGGCGGGAAAAACCTCGGGGCGAGCCGGGCCTGGTCCCCGGAGAGGCCCACGAGAGCGCGGGGAGGGCTCCAGGAGGCCGGGAAGGGGCGGTGACAGCTGTGACCCGGCGCCACTCTCTCACCTTGAACATGTCGCTGGCAGCGGCGGCTCCGGCGGGGGTCACCCGGCCTTGACCCCGCCCACTACAGAGAGGTTAGCTACGGCGGCCGGCTAGGGCCCGATTCCTCCGACCGCAAATGGGCCGCGGTGCGGGTGACGGCCGTACAGCCAATTCGATCCGGCCAAGGCTCGAAAAGCCTCGTCTGGAAACCGCGACGTTGAACTGCAGCGCGTCGCGCCTCGAGCGGCGAGCGAACGCAAGCCCCTCCTTCCAGAGGCTCCACCCCTGCGCCGGCGGTTGCTAGGCGGCGGGAAAGCGCCACCTCAGTGTGGGCGGCACGCGGGGGTGAGAGGAGGGAGGTCCCGGCCCAGCGCCCCGCTGGGAATCGGCCTTTGCGGTTGCGATTGGGCGACCAGTGGTGTGGGCTGAGAATCGTGTGTGCGGAGGCCGCCGGGCGGGGGCGCTCGGCAGGCCTCGGGCGGCTTCGAAAGCCTAGCAGCCGTGGCTGCCGACCTCTGGGGCCTGGATTTACCTCGCAAAAGGTTTTTAGTTTTGTGGGGATTTTGTTGTTGTTTTTTAACTCTGGGCTGGACGTTTCTAAGATTTTAAATTTAAACTAATTTGCCACGTCCTTTAATCTCGAAAGACCTGACTTTTTTTTTTTCCTCTTGAAAATCCTTAAGCTTCTTTCTGTCCCTCAGTGGGAATCAAATGTTTGTCCCTTAATGCTAGTAAAAATAAGTAATAATGACAATAATTATCTTATTAACAAGAGTAGCAACCACCAATAGCATTTACTATATGCCAGGGTCTGACCTAAACTCCTTATACATAGTCTTCTCTTTCCAACAACCCAAGTAGGTGGGCACGATTATTACTTCCCATCTTATAGATGAAACTGAGGCACAGACAAGTAATATGTGCAAGGCCACACAGAAGGAAAGTGGGAAGTCTGGATCCAAATCTAAGTTGTCAGGCTTTAAAGCCTGTGATCTCACCTAAACAATTGTTACAGCGGCTCATAATGGGGTTGTGTTTCATATTTCATTCTGTATTTTATATTCTAACCCTATAGCAAGTGTAAGCCCATCCAGGCAGGCATCCAGAAGATTTGGGGGATTTTTGTGGTGCTGTGTCACTGCCCTCCAGCCAAAGACCACTAGGAACATATCTGTAGTTGAACAAGTTGGGTTTTTTTCTTGTTGCTCCTAGGAAAACGCACACCTTGGGAAACAGTGGGGCATCTCAGTAAGAGGGTGTTAGAAAGATTTATTCTAGGATTTGGGCTTTGGTTGGGTGATTTGGGGGCGGGTTCAAGGAAACAGGGCTTTGCTCTGGGTTCGGTGGTGTTAGGAAGCCAGGGTTAACACTAAAGCCCATCTGTGAGTGCCAGGCCAGCTCCTGGATATATTTTTTAATATAGATTTATTTATTTATGGCTGCATTGGGTCCTCATTGCTGCGTGCAGGCTTTTCTCTAGTTGCGGTGAGCAGGGGCTACTCTTCGTTGCCGTGCGCAGGCTTCTCATTGCGGTGGCTTCTCTTGTGGAGCACGGGCTCTAGGCACACGGGCTTCAGTAGTTGTGGCTCATGGGTTCAGTAGTTGTGGCACACAGGCTCAGTAGTTGTGGCACACGGGCTCAGTAGTTGTGGCACACGGGCTCAGTAGTTGTGGCTTGTGGGCTCTAGAGTGTAGGCTCAGTAGTTGTGGTGCATGGGCTTAGTTGCTTTGTGGCATGTGGGATCTTCCTGGACCAGGGCTTGAACCCGTGTCCCCTGCACTGGCAGGTGGATTATTACCCACTGTGCCACCAGGGAAGCCCCAGCTCCTGGATATTAAGGAATGCTTTTCTCTTTCTTGAGAGAATAGTGTATGCCAAGCCATCCACATCCCCATGCCTAAGGAGAAATATTAAGGAGACTCTGAGGGCTCTGCATCAGTAATGGAATGTCATATGTATATAAAAGTGTGACTTATAAGTGATAAATTAGGGCAGGAATTCTTAATTTAGGGGGTACATGAACTTGGGGAAAAATTGCAACTTTATTTTCACTAACGTCTAACTGAACTTTAGCATTTCTTTCAATTATAGTGTAGGTAACAAACCACAGTAGTATCAATAGCACCTGTGACTTTATCATCCATAGAAAGCACAGTATTTTCATATCATGTTACAGTCATGGCAGATTTCTTGAAATATCGTTTCTGCTCATTACCACTTCACAAGTACAGTGATTATTAGCACTCTTGTATTATTTAAAGCATAAAGAAGACACATTTCTATAATTTTGGTTTTGAAAATGTTTTGACAATGATTTCAATATAATTGGAGTCTTTTGTAATCCCATATAGTTTATGTTATGCGTCTTAAAAAACATAGTTCGGCTGGGCTTCCCTGGTGGCGCAGTGGTTGAGAGTCCGCCTGCCGATGCAGGGGACACGGGTTCGTGCCCCGGTCTGGGAAGATCCCACATGCCGCGGAGCGGCTGGGCCCCTGAGCCATGGCCACTGAGCCTGCGCGTCCGGAGCCTGTGCTCCGCAACGGGAGAGGCCACAAAAGTGAGAGGCCCGCGTACCGCAAAAAAAAAAAAAAAAAAAAAAAAAAAAAACATAGTTCGTAGAAGGAGTTTGTCCACAGGAGTCCATGGCACCAAAAGAAAAGATAGAGGACCTGGTTTAGTACAATATACTAAGCAGCGACTAAGAATTTGGCAGCTGCTTCCAAATTGGAGTAATGTGTCAAAGGACAGAAAATCAGAGATGGAATCAGGTCACTTAACTACACGTCCTCTCACTTTACCAGGGAGGGAACTGAGCAACTGAGAGGTTAAGGGACTTGCCCAAAGTCTCACAGCTATACCACAGTAAAACCAGGATGAAAAGCTTTTAGAAAGCATGTAAAAACCCTCCACTCTGATAGGCACTGGGGATTCCATAGTTATTAGCAAGATGCCTCCTACCTTCAACAAGCTTTTTGGGGTGACGGCCAAGAAACCAAATTATGATGCAATACGAGAAGTACTGTAAAAGAAAAACGTATACAGTTTTATTGGACCTTGGAGACAGTAGTCAATAGTTCTGGAAAAAAGACAGTGGAAAACTTCAGAGAAGAGGCATCAATTAGCTGGGGTCTTGAAGGATGAATTGATGTTTGCTGGTGATAGGGAAGTCATTCCAGGTAGAGGAAATGGCATGATCAGCCGCACAGAGTTGTAAAACATTGACTTTGGCAAGAAGTTCTTGTTCTCACAGAGTATAGAGAGGAATGCTAGTGGAAAGTTGATATTTTGAGATTTGAGAAAGAATGGAACTAGATTGTGAAAAGAGTTGAACGCAATTCTAAGGAGTCTGGACTTTAGCTTGGAGGAAATTAGGTGTCCCTGAAAGATTTTAAGTTGAAGAGTGATAAGGTTGGATTATTGCTCTGAAAAGTTAACTCCAGCTGCAGTGTGGAGGATGGAAGAGACTGCAGACGGGGAGAACAGTTGGAAGGCTATGGCTATGTATAGATCCACTTGTCTTTCCCATATACCTCATAATATTTGTAATACACAAAGAATGTAAGCAACATTAAGAGATCTAGGAATAAAGACACAGACATAGAGAATGGACTTGAGGACACGGGGAGGGGGAAGGGTAAGCTGGGAGGAAGTGAGAGAGTGGCATGGACATATATACACTACCAAATGTAAAATAGATAGCTAGTGGGAAGCAGCCGCACAGCACAGGGAGATCAGCTCGATGCTTTGTGACCACCTAGAGGGGTGGGATAGGGAGGGTGGGAGGGAGGGAGATGCAAGAGGGAAGAGATATGGGAACATATGTATATGTATAACTGATTCACTTTGTTATAAAGCAGAAACTAACACACCATTGTAAAGCAATTATACTCCAATAAAGATGTTAAAAAAGAAAAAATGAAAAACATATTACTCGTGACTCAAAAAAAAAAAGAGATCTATGAAACCTTCCTTTTTCAGGGGTTCTGGATTTAGCACAACAATCATAATGGCACTTGAGTCTCATCCAAACAGTGTAATAACATAGATTATGACCTCAAATGTTTAATTTATGTATTTCAGAGTACTTCATTGTGAGGAAAATGAGTCATTCCCCAAAGACATCAGTTACTGGTGTCCCAAAATCAGATAGTCCACGCTTGGAAAAATACTTTACAGTCAAATACTGTAAAGACAAAGGGAAAACAACAGTAAGTAGCCATATTTCGCCTTGTATCATCTTCCACAACTGGACAGTTTCCGTATGGTATTTACCCAGCTAACATCAAACACTTCTTGTTTTGTAAATTAGAGGGTTTTTGTGCGTTTTAAAATTACTTGTAAATTGAATAATAATTATTATAATTACAGTATTTCATAATTGACAAAGCATGTTAACACACATCTCTTTGATCCTGACACAACCCTGTGATGCAGTCTTGTTATTACATTTTATAAGTGAGGAAGTAGCAACTGGAAGAAGGTAAGTGATTTGCAGAAGGTTAAACAGCTAATAAATGGCATCAGCTAGTATTCCAGGGTTTGTTTCCATACTTCAGGCCTTTTCTACTCTACATCTTGTAGTCTGCACTTTGCCACCCAACAGTGGCATTATACAGGAGTACCTACCTCTCTTTGTAGCCCTGTGAGGGGTAATGATGGGGTTGGGGGTGCAGTTCTTGGAGAGTGAGATCCCTATTATCTGCCAGTGCTGGGACATGATCAAAAGTAGAATAGGGCTTCTCTGGTGGCGCAGTGGTTGAGAGTCCGCCTGCCGATGCAGGGGACACGGGTTCGTGCCCCAGTCCGGGAGGATCCCACATGCCGCGGAGCGGCTGGGCCCGTGAGCCATGGCCGCTGAGCCTGCGCATCCGGAGCCTGTGCTCCGCAACGGGAGAGACCTCTCCGTACGTGAGAGGCCCACGTACGGCAAAAAAAAAAAAAAAAAAAAAAAAAAAAGTAGAATAATGCTCTGACCTGACTGGGATGAGCCTGGTTCAAACAAAGATCAGAGAAGGGAGTTTCTTTTTCTAGGGCATGGTCATCCGCTCCCAGAAGAAAACTGGGCCTACTGTAACTTCAACTATTCTACATTCTATTTTCTTAGCACTTGAACTAGTTGGACAGTGTTTTTAAGAACTATAATGGAATCATTTTAGGTCATGGATGTTTTTAGAAAGCACATTTTTTTGATGATAAAGTTTTAGCCAGGATTTTTTTTAATCTCAAGGGAAGTATTCTCAAGCATTTCATATCCTCATTCTGACTAGATTCTGCAGATGACCAGTTCTAATTACCACATCCAAATGTTCCTCATTAGGTCAGTCTTAGGGTGGAGGATGGGGAGATGCAAAAGGAGGAAGCATAAATCCAGAGTTCCCCAAGATTTTAGGAAAATGAAAGCTACTTCACAAATCTTAAGCTCTTTTTTTTCCTCTCAGAAATAATAAAGATATTTCAGCTCACACGATACAGAGAGTGTGGTTATCTCATCTCGACAAATCAATGTTTCAACTCCTTAAGCATACAATTTGTGCAGTGGTATGTATTTTGCTTTTTGTTTGCTCTGACAGATATAATTACTTATCAAGATAAAAAGTGTGTTAAATAAAGTAAGAATATATAACCTTTTAAAGTCTCTTCTATTTGAATCTAATATTGCATGGGGTTATGGGGTTTCTTCTTTGGTTGACCCTAAATGAATATTTCTGGATTTACTTTTAACATGGGTAACTACTCTGTCTTTTTCTGAAACCAATATGATTTTTTTAAAATCTATTTCTTATTTGAAGATGTGAGACAGTGATCTTCTAGCACTAAAAATCTCTGAATTAAAAGTGCCTTTGCCTTCCTCCCAGCAATTTCACTTGTAGGAATCCATTCTACAATCTATGTACAGTTTCCTTGCAGTATTGTTTGTAACAGCAAAGAAAGTAAACCCTATAATGTCCATCGATAGGATACTGGTTAAATAAATGTTGGTGCTTTCATACTGTTAAGGCTTGCAGCCTTGCATATGATTCTGCAATAGAACGATAGCTAAAATATCTCATTAGTGAAAAAGCAAGTGCAGAACATTATGAATAATGTAGTCCTATTTGAATAAAAACAAACAAATGAACAAAAAGGTGCACATCCCCCCACTCCCCAAAGAAACAACTCTGGCAACACTGGCAGAGTATTAAGTCTTCTTTCATATAGTACTAAATATTCTCCTAATAAAATCACCTGTGATTACAGTAATCTATAATTAGTAATAGTCACATTAAGCGAATTTTAGCAGCTCTGAAAAAAATGATAAACTCTGAGAAATGTGTACACTTTTTCACCGTCTGACCCACAGACCCATTGCTTTACTTATTTTTAAAATTTATTTATTAAAAAAAATTTTTTTTTCCCTCTTGCGTCTCCCTCCCTCCCACCCTCCCTATTCCACCCTTCTACCTGGTCACAAACCACGGAGCTGATCTCCCTGTGCTATACGACTGCTTCCCACTAGCTAGCTATTTTACATTTGGTAGTGTATATATGTCCATATATACACTACCACTCTCTCACTTTGTCCCAGCTTACCCTTCCCCCTCCCCGTATCCTCAAGTCCATCCTCTAGTAGGTCTGCGTCTTTATTCCCATCTTGCTCCTAAGTTCTTCATGACCATTTTCTTTTTTTTTGAAGATTCCATATATATGTGTTAGCGTACAGTATTTGTTTTTCTCTTTCTGACTTACTTCATTCTGTATGACAGACTCTAGGTTCATCCACCTTACTACAAATAACTCAATTTTGTTCCTTTTTATGGCTGAGTAATATTCCATTGTATATATGTGCCACATCTTCTTTATCCATTCATCTGTCGATGGACATTTAGGTTGCTTCCAGGTCCTGGCTATTGTAAGTAGAGCTGCAATGAAAATTTTGATACATGACTCTTTTTGAATTATGGTTTTCTCAGGGTATATGCCCAGTAGTGGGATTGCTGGGTCGTATGGTAGTTCTATTTGTAGTTTTTAAGGAATCTCCATACTGTTCTCCATAGTGGCTGTATCAATTTACCCCACCAACAGTGCAAGAGGGTTCCCTTTTCTCCACACCCTCTCCAGCATTTGTTGTTTGTAGATTTTCTGATGATGCCCATTCTGCCCAGTGTGAGATGATACCTCATTGTAGTTTTGATTTGCATTTCTCTAATGATTAATGATGTTGAGCATTCTTTCATGTGTTTGTTGGCAAGCTGTATATCTTCTTTGGAGAAATGTTTATTTAGGTCTTCTGCCCGTTTTTGGATTGGGTTGTTTGTTGTTTTGATATTGAGCTGCTTGTAAATTTTGGAGATTAATCCTTTGTCAGTTGCTTCATTTGCAAATATTTTCTCCCATTCTGAGGGTTGTCTTTTCATCTTGCTTATGATAGTTTCCTTTGCTGTGCAAAAGCTTTTAAGTTTCATTCGGTCCCATTTGTTTATTTTTTGTTTTTATTTCCATTTCTCTAGGAGGTGGGTCAAAAAGGATCTTCCTGTGATTTATGTCAAAGAGTGTTCTGCCTATGTTTTCCTCTAAGAGTTTGATGGTGTCTGGCCTTACATTTAGGTCTTTAATCCATTTTGAGTTTATTTTTGTGTATGGTGTTAGGCAGTGTTCTAATTTCTTTTACATGTAGCTGTCCAGTTTTCCCAGCACCACTTATTGAAGAGGCTGTCTTTTCTCCATTGTATATTCTTGCCTCCTTTATCAAAGATAAGGTGACTATAGATGCGTGGGTTTATCTCTGGGCTTTCTATCCTGTTCCATTGATCTATATTTCTGTTTTTGTGCCAGTACCAGACTGTCTTGATTACTGTCGCTTTGTAGTATAGCCTGAAGTCAGGGGGCCTGATTCCTCCAGCTCCGTTTTTCTGGTGTACTGTCACTTTGCCATGCCCCCTCTGTTATTTTCAATAGATTGTGCCTGGCCAGGGTACCACATTCCATTTATAGCACCATCATCTATTTCAGGAACATCATGTGACACATGAAACTTTGAAGAAAGTGAGCCCTTTAGAGGCTGAGCTTGTTAAAGATCCTTGCATGAAGTGTAAAGTTAGATTCAGGTAATGTTTTTATGCTGATTTATTTCAAGCAGTACTTTGTTAATGTGAAGGAATCTTAGAAATTTATTTTCTTAAGTCCTCGTATGTAATTACAAAGTAAATGTGTTGTTCTTATTTACATTTATTATGTGAAGAAACTGAGGCATGACTCTTGGGCCAAAAGTTGCCTTGAGAGTAGCTCTCATCTCTCATGATGTGTTCAGTCTGACACACATATGAGAATAACTGTGAGCACACATGCCAAAGTGTGGCTCTTTCATACTCTGTGATCCGTTTCATTATCAGTTCTTTTTATGCTCTGGTATAGCCTCTACCCTGCATGCAAAAAACTATGTGAATGATCTTAAGTACAAGGAGGAGAAGTAACATCTCCAAACCTGATGCCAAATGATTAATTTTGGTCTTTATTTCAGATTTAGTGGTGAAACATTTCCACCTTTCATCGTGTTTAAAATTTTTCTTCATACTGAAGGCCTTGGTTACAAGTATTTCAGTGGAAAAGATTTATTAAAGCCATCAAGTGAGGTGATGTTTCATGATGTAGAGTTTGTGTTAATTTAGCTTCTTAACATCTATGCGGTATCTGAATTGCATTCAAAGTATACAGACTATGTTATTTCACCATTAAACAGCCCAGCAAGCAGGTAGTATTTTTTTAAGCATCATGTTTCAAAGTGTCTCTGTTTATTAGCTAAAAAAATATTTGGAATGAATTTCTTATATAAGGCCCTAAAAAATACCCATCAGTTTTCTTTCTATGAAAATTTTGCTTTGTTAATAATGAATTACAGTGGCCTATTGGTCAGGGCTTTAATTATGCAGAACATTTGATGGAATTTTGTTTTAATGGTATTTTATCATTGTTTCTTTGATTCTGGTAGCATGTTTAGAAAAAGTGTGCTAGAGTATTGAAAAGGAACTTTTAAAATGTTTATCCTTTTTTACATGAGTTCTCATACTTTAAACTTTCATGAATATTCATCATAATTGTGTCTACAGCATAGGACTCACCTGAGGATCTTATTAAAATGCAGTTTTTGATTCAGTAAATCTGGGACGGGTCCTGAGATTCTGCATTTCTACCCAGCTCCCAGCAGCTGCCACTACTGCTGATCCATGTACCATATTTTTAATAGTGAGGATCTACAGCATAGGTTTTATTCCTTTGACCCTTATATATGTCTATAGTTGAGAAAAATGTGTACATTCTCAAATTTAGCCTTTTATAAACCACATATCAAAGGTTATTTTCTTGTAGCCTTCTGGAAATATCTTACATGAAAAGTATGACCCACCTGAAATCATCAGTAATAGCATGTATTCAGGATAGAAGACCACACAGCCTGGCAGTTTCTGACCAGATCCAGCATGTGCAGCATTTATTCTCTGAAGAATATTAGAAAAGGAAAAGAGACTGCTTTTCTATGTCTTCTCAGGCAATATCAGAGAAAATTTAGCTTGGTTTCAGAAATGTATCAAAAGGACTACTGGTTTCTTGTGGAATATGGTGTTTCAGAAACATTAATATTTGTTCATTTATATAGAATGACTTCAAATGGGAAAGTAGATGTTTATTCTCCATTCCAGAGATAAATTCATGCCACATTTATCTACAGAATAAGCTTATAGTTGTCCCTATAAAATGTCATCAACTGTTGCTTTTCTGAGGTTATATAATGGGGCTTTTTTAGGAACTGAAATTTTCCCAAGACAGCTGCTGGCAGACCCTGCTATGCCCAGGCTGGAGCAAATGAGAATCTTAGAGGCCATGACTGGAAAGCACTGTGTATATATCACAATTCATTAAAATGCTGTATAATAACTTAAATTTTATTTTAATTACAAAGTAACTGTTTAAAAAAGGAAATAGCACAGATATTTTTTTTACAGGAAAATATGCCTTTATGCTTTTCTTCTTTGTGCTGCAACTTTCATTCACCTTGGGTGATCACTGTTAATAATTTGTTGTGTATCCTTCATTTTTTTTCCATAAAATACACATATTATTGCACATATTTTTCCATAAAAATATATTTTTATTTAAATATATTTTTAAATTTTTCATTCTTATTTTTAAAATGTGATTATACTGTTCAGCTTGAGTTTTTCACTAAACATTATAAGGGGTTTTAAATGATCAGAACATAACCAACTTGGAGAGAACAGTTTAGGATTCCTTTTTCCTTTAGTTCAGGTTCTAAACAAACTCTGGCAATACTTGGATTCATAGTTAATAGAAAGCCTGTAGAAATGGAAGTTTTCTCACTTTAAGTTCAGTCAACTTTTTTGCTCTTTGAATGTAGACACTGTGTCTTTAGCAAACTGATACAACTTTACTAAGTTTATTTATTTCTCCATGTGAAAGAAATAAGTCAGTTGTAGTCCATTCAGATGTTTAATCTAAGTTCATTTATGAAGGAGGGGAGTTTCACCAATTCATTTTTGTTCCATCTTTTCCCTCGTTCTTATATCCAACTCGTTTTATTTCCTTATCATTTTCCAACAGCATTTCTCATGTATTTACAAACACACACACATACACACACACACACACACACACACACACATAAGCAAAAACAAGTACAAGGATGTAGAATAGCCTGAACAACTTTGGAGAAGAAGAAGGAAATTAGACTATTTACACTACCTGATTCCAAGAGTTAAAACGCTATAGTAGAGGGCAGACAGCAGAAGCAAGAACTACAATCCTGCAGCCTGTGGAACAAAAACCACATTCCCAGAAAGATACAAAAGATGAAAAGGCAGAGGGCTATGTACCAGATGAAGGAACAAGATAAAACTCCAGAAAAACAACTAAATGAAATGGAGATGGGCAAACTTTCAGAAAAAGAATTCAGAATAATGATAGTGAAGATGATCCAGGACCTACGAAAAAGAATGGAGGCAAAGATCGAGAAGATGCAAGAAATGTTTAAAAAAGATCTAGAAGAATTAAAGAACAAACAACCAGAGATGAACGATACAATAACTGAAATGAAAACTACACTAGAAGGAATCAATAGCAGAATAACTGACAGAACGGATAAGTGACCTGGAAGGCAGAATGGTGGAATTCACTGCTGCAGAACAGAATAAAGAAAAAAGAATGAAAAGAAATGAAGACAGTCTAAGAGACCTCTGGGACGACATTAAACACAGCAACATTCGCATTATAGGGATCCCAGAAGGAGAAGGGAGAGAGGAAAGGACCCGAGAAAATATTTGAAGAGATCATAGTTGAAAACTTCCCTAACACAGGAAAAGAAATAGCAACCCAAGTCCAGGAAATGCAGAGAGTCCCATACAGGATAAACACAAGGAGAAACATGCTGAGACACATAGTAATCAAAGTGGCAAAAATTAAAGACAAAGAAAAATTATTGAAAGTAGCAAGGGAAAAGTGACAAATAACATACAAGGGAACTCCAATAAGGTTAACAACTGATTTCTCAGCAGAAACTCTACAAGCCAGAAGGGAGTGGCACGGTATACTTAAAGTGATGAAAGGGAAGAACCTACCACCAAGATTACTCTACCCGGCAAGGATCTCATTCAGATTCGATGGAGAAATCAAAAGCTTTACAGACAAGCAAAAGCTAAGAGAATTCAGCACCACCAAAGCAGCTCTACAACAAATGCTAAAGGAACTTCTATAAGTGGGAAACACAACAGAAGTAAAGGACCTACAAAAACAAACCCAAAACAATTAAGAAAATGGTCATAGGAACATACATATCGTTAACTACCTTAAAGGTGAATGGATTAAATACTCCAACCAAAAGACACAGGCTTGCTGAATGGATACAAAAACAAGACCCATATATATGCTGTCTACAAGAGACCCACTTCAGACCTAGGGACACATACAGACTGAAAGTGAGGGGATGGAAAAAGATATTCCATGCAAATGGAAATCATAAGAAAGCTGGAGTAGCAATACTCATATCAGATAAAATAATAGACTTTAAAGTAAAGACTGCTACAAGAGATAAGGAGGGACACTACATAATGATCAAGGGATCAATCCAAAAAGAAGATATAACAATTATAAATATATACGCCCCCAACATAGGAACACCTCAATACATAAGGCAACTGCTAACAGCTATAAAACAGGAAATCAACAGTAACACAATAACACTAGGGGGCTTTAATGAACAGATCATCCAAAATGAAAACTAATAAGGAAACACAAGCTTTAAATGACACAATAGACCAGATAGATTTAATTGATATTTATAGGACATTCCATCCAAAAACAGCAGATTACACTTTCTTCTCAAGTGTGCACGGAACATTCCCCAGGATAGATCACATCTTGGGTCACAAATCAAGCCTCAGTAAATTTAAGAAAATTGAAATCATATCAAGCATCTTTTTTAACCAAAATGCTATGAGAGGGCTTCCCTGGTGGCACAGTGGTTGAGAGTCTGCCTGCCAATGCAGGGGACACGGGTTCGTGCCCCTGTTCAGGAAGATCCCACATGCCGCAGAACGGCTAGGCCCATGAGCCATGGCTGCTGAGCCTGCGCGCCCAGAGCCTGTGCTCCACAACGGGAGAGGCCACAACAGTGAGTGGCCCGTGTACTGCAAAAAAAAAAAAAAAAAACCGCTATGAGATTAGAAATCAATTACAGGGAAAAAAACGTAGAAAACACAAACACATGGAGGCTAAATAATATGTTACTAAATAACCAAGAGATCCCTGAAGAAATTAAAGAGGAAATCAGAAAATACCTAGAGACAAATGACAATGAAAACACAACGATCCAAACCCTATGGGATGCAGCAAAAGCAGTTCTAAGACGGAAGTTTATAGCCATACAAGCCTACCTCAAGAAACAAGAAAAATCTCAGATAAACAATCTAACCTTACACCTAAAGGAACTAGAGAAGGAAGAACAAACAAAACCCAAAGTCAGCAGAAGGAAAGAAATTGTAATGATCAGAGCAGAAATAAATGAAATAGAAACAAAGTAAACAATAGCAAAGATCAATAAAACTAAAAGCTGGTTCTTTGAGAAGATAAACAAAATTGATAAACCTTTAGCCAGACTCATCAAGAAAAAGAGGGAGAGGACTCAAATCAATAAAATTAGAAATAAAAAGGAGAAGTTACAACAGACGCCGCAGAAATACAAAGCATCCTAAAAGACTACTACAAGCAACTCTATGCCAATAAAATGGACAGCCTGGAAGAAGTGGACAAATTCTTAGAAAGGAATAACCTTCCAAGACTGAACCAGGAAGAAACAGAAAATATGAACAGACCAATCACAAGTAATGAAATTGAAACTGTGATTAAAATCTTCCAACAAACAAAAGTCCAGGACCAGTTGGCTTCACAGGTGAATTCTATCAAACATTTAGAGAAGAACTGACACCCATCCTTCTCAAATTCTTCCAAAAAATTGCAGAGGAAGGAACACTCCCAAACTCATTCTATGAGGCCACCATCACCCTGATACCAAAACCAGACAAAGATACTACAAAAAAAGAAAATTACACACCAATATCACTGATGAATATAGTTGCAAATATCCTCAACAAAATGCTAGCAAACAGAATCCAACAACACATTAAAAGGATCATACACCATGATCAAGTGGGATTTATCCCAGGGATGCAAGGATTCTTCAATATATGCAAATCAATCAATGTGATACACCATATTAACAAACTGAAGAAGAAAAACCATATGATCATCTCAATAGATGCAGAAAAAGCTTTTGACAAAATTCAACACCCATTTTTGATAAAAACTCTGCAGAAAGTGGGCATAGAGGGAACCTACCTCAACATAATAAACACCATATTTGACAAACCCACAGCAAACATCATTCTCAATGGTGAAAAACTGAAGGCATTTCTTCTAAGATGAGGAACAGAACAAGTATGTCCACTTTCACCACTATTATTCAACATAGTTTTGGAAGTCCTAGCCATGGCAATCAAAGAAGAAAAAGAAATAAACGGAATACAAATTGGAAAAGAAGAAGTAAAACTGTCACTGTTTGCAGATGACATGATACTATACATAGAGAATCCTAAAGATGCCACCAGAAAACTACTAGAGCTAATCAATGAATTTGGTAAAGTTGCAGGATACAAAATGAACGCACAGAAATCCCTTGCATTCCTATACACTGATGATGAAAAATCTGAAAGTGAAACTAAGAAAACACTCCCATTTACTATTGCAACAAAAAGAATAAAATACCTAGGAATAAACCTACCTAGAGATACAAAAGATCTGTATGCCGAAAACTATAAGACACTGATGAGCCGAAAACTATAAGACACTGATGAAAGAAATTAAAGATGATACCAACAAATGGAGAGATATATACCACGTTCTTGGATTGGAAGAATCAATATTGTGAAAATGGCTATACTACCCAAAGCAATCTACAGATTCAATGCAATCCCTATCAAATTACCAATGGCATTTTTTGCAGAATGAGAACAAAGAATCTTAAAATTTGTATGGAGACACAAAAGACCCCGAATAGCCAAAGCAGTCTTGAGGGAAAAAAACGGAGCTGGACGAATCAGACTCCCTGACTTCAGAGTGTACTACAAAGCTACAGTAATCACGACAATATGGTACTGGCACAAAAGCAGAAATACAGATCAATGGAACAGGATAGAAAGCCCAGAGATAAACCCACGCACCTATGGTCACCTTATCTTTGATAAAGGAGGCAAGAATATACAATGGAGAAAAGACAGCCTCTTCAATAAGTGGTGCTGGGAAAACTGGACAGCTACATGTAAAAGAAATTAGAACACTGCCTAACACCATACACAAAAATAAACTCAAAATGGATTAGAGACTTAAATGTAAGACCAGGCACTATCAAACTCTTAGAGGAAAACACAGGAAGAACACTCTTTGACATAAATCACAGCAAGATCTTTTTTGATCCACCTCCTAGAGTAATGGAAATAAAAACAAAAATAAACAAATGGGACCTAATCAAACTTAAAAGCTTTTGCACAGCAAAGGAAACCATAAACAAGACGAAAAGACAACTCTCAGAATGGGAGAAAATATTTGCAAACGAACCAACGGACAAAGCATTAATCTCCGAAATATATAAACAGCTCATGCAGCTCAGTCTTATAAAAATAAACAACCCAATCCAAAAATGGGCAGATGACCTAAACAGACATTTCTCCAAAGAAGACATACAGATGGCCAAGAAGCACATGAAAAGATGCTCAACATCACTAATCATTAGAGAAATGCAAATCAAAACTATGATGAGGTATCACCTCACACCAGTTAGAATGGGCATCATCAGAAAATCTACAAACAATAAATGCTGGAGAGGGTGTGGAGAAAAGAGAACCCTCTTGCACTGTTGGTGGGAATGTACATTGATTGATACAGCCACTATGGAGAACAGTATGGAGGTCCCTTAAAAATCTAAAAACAGAATTACCATATGATCCAGTTATCCCACTACTGGGCATATGCCCAGAGAAAACCGTAATTCAAAAAGACACATGCACCCCAATGTTCATTGCAGCACTATTTACAATAGTCAGGTCATGGAAGCAACCTAAGTGCCCATCGACAGTTGAATGGATAAAGATGTGGTACATATATACAATGGAATATACTCAGCCATAAAAAGGAATGAAATTGGGTCATTTGTAGAGATGTGGATGGATCTAGAGACTGTCATACAGAGTGAGATAAGTCAGAAAGAGAAAAACAAATATTGTATATTAACGCATATATGTGGAACCTAGAAAATGGTACAGATGAATCGGTTTGCAGAGCAGAAAGTGAGACAAGAAGTAGAGAAAAGACGTATGGACCCCAGGTGGGGAAAGCGGCTGGGGTTAGGGGTGGTGGGATGAACTGGGAGATTGGGAATGACATGGATACACTAATGTGTATAAGATTGATGACTAATAAGAAAATATACATAAAAGTTGAGTGGAAATATAAAGAAAATAAAAAAACCACTATAGTAATCCCAACGGTATTGTGATGGCAAAAAGGCAAACATGTAGATCAATGAAATAGAACAGACAGTTCAGAAATAGACCCACACATATATGATCAGTTGCTTTTCATCAAAGGTGTGAAGGCAGTTTAAATGGTGCTAGAACAATTGGATAGCCCTGTGTATAAAAAAGAGATCTCAATTCAGTTACCTACTTTGATGATCTATTTTCAGAGCTATGCTTATTTAAAGAGGGTTGTCACTATAGTAGTCCACCAACTATATTTAGAATATTCTAAAGCCTTGCTACTCAAAGTGTGGTCTGCAAAGATAAAAATTTAAAACAATTTTTTTAACAAAAAAGTTGTTTTAATAAATAAAAAATAAAATAAAGTGCGGTCTGCAGACCTGCAGCAATGGCATCCCCTGGAGCTTATTAGAAATGCAGGCTCTCAGGCCCCACCTCACACCCACTAAATTAGCCTATGCATTTTAACCAGACCCCCAGATGATCCCAGGCACAATATAGTCTGACAAGCAGTGTCCTAGAGGTGCCCTCCCCCATGACCTGGACACCTCTGGGTAATTGACAATTCTTAAACGTTAACATCCAGTAATTGTTATTTTAAATTGAAGATCCCTGTTCTTTTTGAGGATTGGGCGTTTATGTAAAAAGGAAAAACATTATTATTAATAATAGCTGCCCTTATTGAGCACTATCAAGTATGATGTTAAACATTTAATGTGCATTATCATTTAATTCTCATAAACTCTAGAATGTAGATTCTGTTACAGTCTTCATTTTAAAAAGACTAAGTAACTTGCCTAAGGTCTCACAACTACAAAGTGAAGGAACTGACATCAAGACCCAGTGAGCCTGACTCCAGAGCCCATGCTCTTAACTACTTCTGTGTCAGGAGCCTTGCTAAATACATTCTCTTATATGGCCCCCTGATAACTCTGATGAGGTACCTGTCATTCCCATTTTGCCTCTGTGGAAGCTGGAACTTGGAGAGGCTCGTCCGGGCGAGAACTGAGACTTCACTTCTCCGTATTTCCACTTGACAAGCCTAACTGTAGATCTTGGCCAGCAGGTAGCCGCAGGGCTGTGGGGGAGTGATGCTGGCTATCAGGGGAGGAGTCAAATTTAGAGATACCCCCCTCTGACCCTTTGAGTTGCCCACCAAGAATGGAACCTGCCTCTTGAATCCTAGTCTGATTGGCAGCTCACCTGGAATCGTTGCCTAGTTTTCACCCTTCCCTTTCTCCTGGGGCTGGGCTCTTTATTCCCATCCCTTCCTCTCCTGAAGGACTTGCCTGAATCTGGCCATACACGGCCGATGTCTGAGAAAGAACATCTTGACCACTGGAGGGCAAACTTTTTTCAAACCCCTGTCACAAATGGGCAACAAGCCTGCCCTGTGCTGCCAGGCGTGGGGTTTTTTTGGCTGAGAGACTGGGATGGGCTTGACACACCTGAGCCACACAGCTGAGGTGCTGTATGAATAAGGAAACCGGGGCTTGGAGAGATTGGTGGTGGTGGCTGGGTGGGGTAGAGTAGGAACTGACAAGAAATACCTTTTCTAAGTAACTTGAGCTAGTAAAATATAGTTATATCTAAAGAAATTCTCAAGGCAGAAATTATATGGTTTTCAGACCTGTTCAGCATACAACTATTTGCTTTTACCTTTAGTGTCACTGCGGGGATGGTTAATTAGAACCCACAGGAAATAAATTGCAAGAAAGCATAATGGAGATACGTGCCAATACTGCCTTTTCTTTAGATGCATAGTGTTTAAAGAAACGAATGAAACGGAAAGCCAAAATGATCTGCCTAAAGGAAGGTTCCATCACATTTTTAGTAAACTGTTTCTGTTCCTTCGATTTAGTGCATTAGGAATCAAACTATAACCATTTGAATATTTTCTTTCACTTCCCCTATGTGTCTGTGTTCTAAGCTTTGGAATTTAAATAAAGAAATAAATAGGAAATATTCTGGATAACAAAAGTGAGAATTGGAATAAGTACATTAAGGCTAGCTATTATTTTGCGTGTTAAGTAGAAACAGAGATTCCGAGTTCGAGTCCTGTCTCAACCACTATTCTATAGTCTTATATCAGCATTAAAACACAGAGTTCCCATACTTTCACAGTACCACATTCTGAGATACAAAGGAAAAAAAAAACTGATCTGGAATCAAATGATGCTTGAATTTTCATCTACACCAGTCTCCCTTCACATAAGCATAACCTTTGTGGCCAGAAGCACAGATATGTAATATAAATATGTATTAGAATAGTCAGCACATACTTACGGGGAGTGGGAAGGAGGGTGGGGAAGCACTTAATTCTCTCTTCACAGTCTATGTATAACTCTTAGCACAAGGATAGGTATACGTGGCAGGGTATGGTGCAAATACAGCCAGACTGGATTCGAGCCTCCATGTTTTCTGTGATTCTTCTGTCTCTGCCCTCTCAGGTGCTTTCCTTGAGTAGAAAATGTTGACATTTGTGAAAGGAAAAAAAACCTTTGTTTGCTACTCTTTTGCTACTGAGAAAAGCCTAAAGGAGAGGGAGGTCTCAGCCCTCTGAAACGTACATGTTTCCATTTGAGGGCGAGATATTAACAACCACATAAAAGAGAGCTGGCCCCAGTACCTTTCACTGCGGTTCCTAAGGCAACCTGTTTAATAACCAGATAAGCTTTCTCTGCATTGACAGCATGAATCACGTTAGCGGTTTGTTTTGTTTTTTACAGGAAAATAATGTTTTTTTAGGGGGAAAAACTTAAAAAAAAAAACCTGTTGTCCTCTGAGGATTGTGGACTCAGCTACTCCTCTAGCTACATTTTAAAACTATTTAGATATGGTTATGGAAACAAATTTTAAGTGGTTTAAAAATCTATATAATCTTTTATTTGTAAATACAGTCGTTTATTGAAGAGCAAGCTACTAGAAGAAAGGAACAATATTTGATGTATTTGTCTCAAACAATATGTAAAGTGTGTGCTGATAGTTATTGCTATTTACTACTATTTTAAAAGTATTTTTTTCCTCTTTATAGGCTGTGGTTGATGCTTGCAAAATAATGGGGAAAAAGAAATGTTATCATCAAATTATGGAAGATGAACGTCTTTTCCAGAAGTTCAAAATAACTGATGAAATAGACATTGTCACTCTGAAAGATTACATGCAAGTAAGGAATTTAGATTTGGATATTGAAAACAAACAACAAAATAAGCCTTGTGATCCTATCCTCCGGGAAGAAAGAATCATGTATCAGTTTACTGTGGTGAAATACACACAATATAAAATGTACCATTTTAAAGTGTACAATTCAGTGGCATTAAGTACCTTCACAGTGTTGTGCAAACATCACTAAGGTCTAGTTTAAGAAACTTTTTGTCACCCCGAAGGAAACCTCACATCCATTAAGCAGTCACTCCCCATTCCTCTGTCACTCCAGCCCCTATCAGCCACTAATCTGCTTTCTGTCTCTCTGAATTTGCCTGTTCTGGATGTTTCATATTAATGGAATCATATAATATGTGGCTTTTTGTGTCTGGGGAGTGACAGGTAAGGAATGTAGGGTTTTTTTCTGGGGTGATGGAAACGTTTTGGAATTAGTAGTGATAGATATTGCGAATTTACTAAAAAAAAAAACCAAAACATTGAATTTTATAATTTAAAATGGTAAATTTTATATTATGTGAATTTTATCTCAATAAAAAATCAAAAATAAATACATGGTGCTAAAAAGAGTACATGACGGGGAAGGGGTCTATTATTGTTTGGATGCTTTCTGCTACAAGGAACAGAATATCCCCAACCACAAGAAGCTTAAACAATAAAGGACATTGTCCCATGTTAGGGAGTCCCTGGACAGGTGTGTCCTGGGATAGCTAGTGTCGCAGCTCAAGGACATCAGGGTTGTTGGTCAGCTTCTCTACAGTCCTCTCAGCTTCCTTCACATAGTAAAAAGATGACTATCACATTCTCAACTCCATTCAAAGGCAGGAAGAAGAGGACTCAGCTTCTTTTTCTCTAAATCTCAAGAAGAAAAGTCTTTCCCAGAAGCCCCCAACAGACTTCCTCTCAGGCCCCATTGGTCAGAACTGGATCACATGCTCCCCCTAAACCAATCACTGTAAAGGGAAATGGGCTCGTTTCCCATGATTGACTTAGAACAATCATGGTTCATGTGCTAGGGCCTTCTGTCCCAGAGCATATGTCTGTTCCATATGTGGAAAAAAAAAAAATCAGGGCTCCATAAGTAAGGGAGAAGAGGGAAATGGGTGATAGGCAGGCAATCAACAATGTGTCACAGCCTCGGTCTGCGGCTGAACGGGTGGTGCACCCCAGGCAAAGGCTCTGTGGCAGGACAAACTGCAGGGCATGAAAGCAGGTTTGTGGGCCTGGAGAAGGGAGAGCATGGAAGGTGTGGTATGCAGTCAGGCTAGAGGGCTGGAAAGAGATCATGATGCAGGGCTTTTGACCATAGTAAGGTGTTTTTTTGTTTGTTTGTTTGTGGTACGCGGGCCTCTCGCTGTTGTGGCCTCTCCCGTTGTGGAGCACAGGCTCCGGACGCGCAGGCTCAGCGGCCATGGCTCACGGGCCCAGCCGCTCTGCGGCACGTGGGATCTTCCCGGACCTGGGCACGAACCCGTGTCCCCTGCATCGGCAGGTGGACTCTCAACCACTGCGCCACCAGGGAAGCCCAGGTGTTTATTTCTTTCCTTGATTCTGTGTGCAATGAGAAGCTGGTGCAGTGTTTCGGGAAATGTGGTGACCTAATCTAATATGTGAAGAGATCCGTCTGGCTGCAATGTATTATAGATAAGGGATTAGAAGACAGCAAGAGCCTCCTTCTAGTTTGGAGGTTCCTGCAATATTTTAGGAGCGATGGTGGTATCTTGGTTTAGGGCTGTGAGGCTGGAGATGCAAGAGATAACTAGAGAATAAAAGCAGTGGGCCTTGGAGACAGAGAGGTAAGCTAAAGGAAAATGTCCAACATGGCTTCTAGGTTTCTGGTTTGCATAACTGGTCAGACAGCAGTGCTGAATCAGGGAACTTAAACTAGATACCTGAATAGTAATAATAGTAAATGCTGGTGTAATAACAACTCCTTTTATTCTCATAACAACCCTAAGAAGCAGGTACTATTATTATCCCTGTTTTATAAGTTCTAAAGAAACAAGGAATCTCCAAATTCTAGCTCATAATAATAATAATAATATATGGCCTTAACTGTTCACCCAGTTGCTTGCATGTGAAACATGAAATTAATGCGGTGCATTAGAGACTCCCAATTGTGTTATCTTTCTTTTAGAGCCTTAACCTAGAAAATTCAGGGACTGAACCAGGAAGTAAGTAGAGCTTGGGGATGTCAGCTATCTTTGCTAAAGGACATGGGTGGCATACTTCCAGATTGTCCCTATGCCAAGGATTGGTGTTATAGAAAGAAGTTCCCAGATAGACATATTGGAAGAGAGAGATCTGATGATTGCTGACATTTATTGAGCCCTTTATGGACACAGCATTGCTTTTAGCTCTTTAAATGCATATTATCTCCTTTAATCTTCAAGTTTGTAAATTATGTGACCCTTTAAGAGATGAGAAAAATGGAGCTTAATGAGAAGTTTTTAAAAACTTACTCAAGGTCATATAGCTAATAGGTGCAGAGCAGATCATTGACGGTTCTGAGAGGTTTACCCATTTTACCATTCCACTGTCGGGAAATAAAATATACAGGCAGTCCTCACTTTGCATGGTAGTGCAGGGCCATATAAAGGACCATGCAAGCTGAAACCATGCAGAGCAAACTTAATCATCAGTGGGAAAAATCATGATTGTTCCGTGCCTTTAAAAAATCTTATCAAAACATTTAAAAACTCTCTGTTATAAACATATAGGAAAATGGAAAAAAGCAAAACATTTATTTAGTACACTATAATTTAAAACATTAGAAACATTCAGAATTTAAAATGTTTTATTTCTTTGTAAAAAGCTTATCAACTGTGAATATACTATAAACTATTGAATTATATACTTTAAATGGGTGAATTATATGAGAGGTGAATCTCAATAAATCTGTAAAAAAATAGTTTTATCAAGAGTAGTTTAAAAGTGCTTACCTTCTTGTTCTCATATAATTTACAATAAGGAGTGAGCATCTTCTCTATGCCCTGGCCAATTGTCATACTCCTTTCTAAGTCTGGATCATCTGCCAACATTTTATCCTTTGTACTTTTTTTGGCCGCACCACGCAGCTTGCAGGATCTTAGTTCCCTCACCAGGGATCAAACCCAGGGCCCTGGGAGTAAGGGCACTGAGTCATAACCATCAGAACGCCAAGGAATTCCCTATCCTTTGTACTTTAAATGTTATGAAATGTTTCAGAGCTCCTTTAATATGAAGTTTCTTTTTTGCCAACATTACTTCCTCTGAGAAAACTTTACTCTTTTCAGCAGTGCCATTTTCCCCATTTATGTTGATAAGTTCGCCTTCACCAAATTCCTCTAGCAGCCTCGCTGCAATGTCTTGAATGATGGCAGTGTCAGCATCCCCATGGTCACCTATTTCTTCTAGAGCTCTATTTACATTTGATTTGAATTTCACTTCCAGCTTTACCACTTTTTGTTTCTTTGTTTGACCTTTCCCTCTTTTGATTATCTTTATTTTTAAAATGTCACATGGGTTCATCACTGGGAGACAAAGAGGTAACACAATTACACACTTTGCTGTCTGTGAGTGAACTAAAAAGCAGATCTAAAGTGACCAATCACTGACACACTTAGAAAGAACTGACGTGATTTGTCATCTACCACCATGCACATCTGTTATTTATGTAGTAATCTATGGACTGAAGAGCTAGCAGCAGAGTTTGTACTTTATACATTTAACTCAGTTGTACTGTGGTAACTGAAATTTGAACTGTGTTATTGAAGGACTGAGCTTATTTGACTAAATGGTGGTGATTGATTGAAATTCGTGCATGCCTAAATGATACAAAGGGAACACTGCCTGTATGTGTGTGAGTGCGAGAGCGCAAGAGGGAGAGAGTGTACGTGTGTTATACCCTAAATGCTAGGATTGTAGCTCCTCCTGCCCTATTCCTATCTCTTAAATGAACATTTATAAGGTTGAATTGATTATATATATTTACATTTTTAAATCCCTAATTTGATATTTTAAATTAAAAAAAAAGAAAAGTGAGATTTCTACAAATACTCCAAATGAAAATAGTGAAATTTGCCACTTAGCACCAGAGGTGAACTAATTATTTCTAAAAAGGTTTGTGCAAATGTCCTTTCAGTGCAAGCATGTCATGAACAAGCATTGCCAGGTATGTAGATCACATAGCTATTTTCAATTTTCAGACCCATCCTGAGTTTAATTTATCTGAGTTACATTTGCCTTAAAGATTTAGTGTTTATGCATTAAATAAATGTTTAATGAGCATGGTACTATGTGCATGATACTGTGTGACAAGGATCCTGCCTTGTCACAGTAGGGGAGCTAAAACATACACAGATAGCTAGAACATCAAGTAGTCAGTAGTAAGAGTCATAGAAGAGAGATACCAATACAGTTCAGAGACGGGATCAAGGAATGCTTTTGCATGAAGTAGCGTTTGAGTGGATCCTTGGGAAATGTGTCTAAAAACATTCAAGAACACCACAGCCAATCATGCTTATTTGTTTTTTCCATATAGTATTCCAGTCTTCTGGATGAGATCCCTGCATCTTCTGGTGGCAGAAATAACTATTGGCGAAGATTAAATCTCAAAAACATTCCCAGGACAATGATAATGTATGACATAGTTGATTATGCAGAGTCTGGAATAATCTCAAACCGTCTAAAAAAAGAAATGAAGTATCTATTACAAAGACCAAAAACAGAAGAGATGCATCAGCACCAGCTACGGATTGTTTCTCAAATTAGGTAAAAAGTGATCCTTCACTGGGGTTACAATACTAGGGGCTTTTCTGGAAATGTTCACATTCTGCCAAATAGCTCACGAAAAATAATAACAGAACATATGGGGAAAAAGGGGTTGGGGCGGATTGCTCAAGACTTATGCAACTTTGCAAACAGAGCACTAACAAAAAGGGCAGTTGGTACCCGGGAAGATACCTCGTACCACCAGACAGGCCGCCACCGCAAATATAAAAAAATGTACAATAGAGTGAAAATGCTGGCGACTCTTTCATTCGAGCAGGTAGTGGGCACTGAGACAGTGCAGATGGAAGTGGAGCCCTGGGCCAATGTGGTGGCCTTTTAAGTGGACATGAGAGGCAGTGTTACCTGCCAAGAACCGTGAACCGCTCAAGGCAGGGAGTAGGGAAGAGGGTAGTAAGGGTGGATTGTGTGTGTGTGCGGGGGAGTGCCCCTCAGGGGAGAGAGCCCTAGGTGCCCGTGTTCATTCCTGTTTTCATGAATGCAGCCAAAAGGGCTCCCTTTGCCCATGCTGTACAGAGGAGAACTTTTTCCTTTTCCTCTGAAGGTTATAATTCTAGTCTTGATATTCTGGCTCCCTTTGCAGAGGATAAATTGCATATACATTACAGTGACATTATTCCCTTCTTTACCAATAACACGTGTGCCATTTCGCATTATAAAACAACATGTTGTAGCAAAATAGACTGTATTATGATTTGAAACAACATGGACAGACTATGACTGCACCAGTTATCTTCCTTTTTTCTTTCCATTACCACGTCTCACCTAGCCCATCTTATTTACAAATTAAGCTTTTTTTCCTTAAGAAAAAGAAAGAGATAATAAGACTGAAGAGGACCTGTTGGTAGTCTATTTTCACACAGTCATATTTGGAATGAAAAATACTCCTTTAGTACATGAAAAGACACTGGTGACCCACTGTCAGGCAAACACACTGGTTGTTTTTGTTCAGGAGTAGAGATGAGTGCGTGCTGACCCAATAACATAATTTAGCCCATTTATTTTATGATCAAGGCTATACATTTGCCAGACAGATGGCCTAGTGTAGGGCACAGTCTGTCATCATGAAATAGATTTTCTCTAACTCATCCGTCTAAGCACTGAATATGGAACTTAACTCTGTTACCACCAAGGTCAAATAAATGATGTAATTTTCTCTGCCACCATATATAACTGTAGGCTCCCTGCTATTTAGACTCATGCTACTGATTATCCTAGAATGAGTCACTTAAAGAACCAAATAAGTAGCCAAATTCTAAATCAACTGAAGAGGGAAAAGTACTTTCTTAAAGGCTCCTTTGAAGACAGTTCAAAGTTTGGGATCTCCCAGAAGCAAACACTGAGGTATGTATTTGAGTATGAGTAGTTTACTTGGGAGGTGATCCCAGGAACCACCGATGAGAGGGGGTAGAGAAGTGAAACAGGGAAGAGCAGGCAGCCAAAACAGTGTATGTTAGCAAGCAGGTTGTCACTGTGGGCAACTAGAGCTTAATCTCTCCTGGGAATGTCCTAGCCAGTGTAGAACACACAACTCAAGTAATCCCACAGAGGGGAAGGGAGTTGGGATATTTATACACCAACACCCGTCAGTCACTGGTTAAGGGTAGCTTAGGAGGGGAGGTATTAATTCTGGGGCCCTTTCCCTGCACATGGGCTCTTATTTTCATAAGAAAGCTCTCAGGCTAAGTGAGGCCAGTGTGCACTATGGCCAAGGGGACTGAGTGTGGCACCAACTGTGTCTGGTCCCAACACTGATAAAAACAACTTGTTTCAGCCATTATGAAATTTAATACTTTTTGGTGTTAGTATATAGTATATCTTTTAAAAAGATTCAAATGGCTACTACACGGTATTTTCCAGGAAGACTGATTTTAAATTGATATAACATTTTATAATTTTCATTATCATTGTTGTAAGCATCGTCTATACACCTTCATAAGTGGCAAAGAACTATGCTATGTAACTCAAGCAGAAATGATAATTTTGGCCTAAAAACTTACGTGCAGTATTGCTCCAAGCACTGAGGTTTAGGATATATTTACTAGAGGATGCTTTAATAAAATTTGGAACTTGCTTAAATTTAAAATTTTATTTTGTACAATTTTTCTGTCTATACTACAAATATTTCCTAGGTGCCCTTCATCCTTATCAAGTCTTCAACCTTTATATCGGCCCTACCAACAGCAAAGTCAAATTAAACATCTGGGTCGTCGATCTGAGCAAGCTCAAATGAAAGTTGAAAAAATGAAAAAAGCTTATAAGATGGCTAAAGAAAAAATTGCTTCTGCGGGGACTGTAAGTTTAACTTGTACTGAATTCGTTGTTTTGGACAATATTCCAACTGTAAGTAATTCTACTTCCTTAAGTAGAATTTTCCTAATCTACAAGTTCAAGGATGAAACACATACATTTGGTATATACCTTGGATAGTATAAAGCTACATTCCTCTTGGTAACGCATATTTTAAACATTCTTAAACAATATGAGTAGCTATTCTGATAAATACCAGCCATTTTGACTCCACATGAGTATGAGTTGGCAAAAACCCTATTGTTTCTGTATATTGGCACTGTTGATTCAGCACATCGCTAATGGTGCTTTTCTCCAAGTGAAAGTCATTTCTATTTACACTTATTAAGAGCTGTAGTGTGGAAAGTCGGCTTCAGTATACTACATTGCAGGAATATTTACAATGAACATGTATTCATGTTTTACTTAGTAATTTTTTAAAAATCTGCTATATATTTTTTTGAGATGAGGCTAAGTGTGAACAGTCAAATATAAAAAACATAAAATAGGGCTTCCCTGGTGGCGCAGTGGTTGGGGGTCCGCCTGCCGATGCAGGGGTCGCGGGTTCGTGCCCCGGTCCGGGAAGATCCCACGTGCCGCGGAGCGGCTGGGCCCGTGAGCTGTGGCCGCTGAGCCTGCGCGTCTGGAGCCTGTGCTCCGCAGCGGGGGAGGCCACAACAGTGAGAGGCCCGCGTATAACAAAAAAAAAAAAAAAAAAAAACCATAAAATAGTAAAAACCAAATATAAAACACTTTCCGCTTTTATTTATAATTCTACCTAGGAACCAAAAATGGACACACCAGGTACAAAGCAAAAAGAGACGATGGTCTTCTCCACCCCATTCTTTGACATTGTAAAAGTTAATGAACTCATGTCAGATGACAAATTGGAAAAAGAGGAAAAGGAATTATTTGCCTGGTGTCAAGACTTGTATATTAATAATTCTCCATCATGTTAAAGCACAGCTAATTGACAGAAAACCAAGTTATTCAACAATCTGCTTGTCTGTCTGTAAATGATGAGTATGTGCGTTAAAGGAAAACAAAATATAGACAAGCCTTCAGTATGCTCTCTTAACCAAATGTGTGACAGACTTTAAAGCCCTTTTTGTATTACCATAGGTACAAGTATTTTTTACTAACAGAATTTTAATCTAAATAAATTAAATTGAATCAACTAGATGCCCTCAAGCTCGCTGTATATGGTTTTGTTCAAGAAATGGTATTTTGTCCCTGGAACTTTTATTCAATTTTGATTTTCCTTCATTAAAAAAAATATCGAACAGGCCATGCTTAGCATAAATATTAGAATTCACAGAATAAAAGGCTGCTCTTGAGTCAGCCTCCAGTGTCTTTTTTTTTGTAGCATGTTGTTTTCACAGAACAGCTTGTGATTGACCTATTCTGAATTATAATAAAAATAATAATGAATTTGTTGCTACAGTAGGACATGACATAGCATACCTAGTCATTACTGAGCATTGTAAGCACCTGGGGCAGAATGTTGCATCTGCTTCAATGTTGTACTTTGTATTTTTTTAAGTATAAAGACTGTTTTGAGTAATATTTATCAATTTCCTTTTAAATTGATAAATTCTCATTCCTGATGTAGTACAAATTATTGATTTTTTTTTTTTTTTTTTTTTTTTGCGGTAGGCGGGCCTCTCACTGTTGTGTCCTCTCCCGTTGCAGAGCACAGGCTCCGGACACGCAGGCTCAGCGGCCATGGCTCACGGGCCCAGCCGCTCCACGGCATGTGGGATCTTCCCGGACCGAGGCACGAACCCATGTCCCCTGCATCGGCAGGCGGACTCTCAACCACTGCGCCACCAGGGAAGCCCAAATTATTGATTTTCTTTAATCGAGGCTATTAGATTATATCAAACCTTACTTGAGGCTGTGATAATTAAACAAAGTGCATTATTTATTGAACTTTAAAAATACAATTTTTTTGAATTTTTGAATTTTATTTTATTTTTATACAGCAGGTTCTTATTAGTTATCTATTTTATGCATATTAGTGTATATACGTCAATCCCAATCTCCCAATTCATCTCACCACCACCTGCCCCTGCCACTTTCCCCCTTGGTGTCCATGCGTTTCTTCTCTACATCTGTGTCTCTATTTCTGCCTTGCAAACCAGTTCATCTGTACCATTTTTCTAGATTCCACATATATGTGTTAATATACAATATTTGTTTTTCTCTTTCTGACTTAACTTCACTCTGTATGACAGTCTCTAGATCCATCCACATCTCTACAAATGACCCAGTTTCATTCCTTTTTATGGCTGAGTAATATTCCATTGTATATATGTACCACATCTTCTTTATCCATTCATCTGTTGATGGGCATTTAGGTTGCTTCCATGACCTGGCTATTGTAAATAGTGCTGCAGTGAACATTGGGGTGCATATGTCTTTTTGAATTACGGTTTTCTCTGGGTACATGCCCAGTAGTGGGATTGCTGGGTCATATGGTAATTCTATTTTTATTTTTTTAAGGAACCTCCATACTGTTCTCCATAGTGGCTGTATCAATTTACATTCCCACCAATAGTGCAAGAGGGTTCCCTTGTCTCCACACCCTCTCCAGCATTTGTTGTTTGTAGATTTTTGATGATGGCCATTCTGACCAGTGTGAATTGATACCTCATTGTAGTTTTGATTTGCATTTCCCTAATGATTAGAGATGTTGAGCAGTTTTTCATGTGCTTCTTGGCCATCTGTATGTCTTCTTTGGAGAAATGTCTATTTAGGTCTTCTGCCCATTTTTGGATTGGGTTGTTTGTTTTTTAATATTGAGCTGCAGGAGCTGTTTAAATATTTTGGACATTAATCCTTTGTCTGTTGATTCATTTGCAAATATTTTCTCCCATTCTGAGGGTTGTCTTTATGTCTTGTTTGTAGTTTCCTTTGCTTTGCAAAAGCTTTGAAGTTTCATTAGGTTCCATTTGTTTATTTTAGTTTTTATTTCCATTACTCTAGGAGGTGGATCAAAAAAGATCTTGCTGTGATTTATGTCAAAGAGTATTCTTCCTATGTTTTCCTCTAAGAGTTTTATAGTGTTTGGCCTTACATTTAGGTCTTTAATCCATTTTGAGTTAATTTTTGTGTGTGGTGTTAGGGAGTGTTCTAATTTCATTCTTTTACATGTAGCTGTCCAGTTTTCCCAGCACCACTTATTGAAGAGACAGTCTTTTCTCCATTGTATATCTTTGCCTCCTTTGTCATAGATTAGTTGACCATAGGTGCATGGATTTTTCTCTGGGCTTTCTTTTTTTGATTTTGCTTGACATTTAAAATGTAGAGGTTGATTCCTGATTTAACTCAGGCAAAGCAGCCTATAAATGGATCTCATCCTCTGCTAAAACATTCTCTTAAATGATAAAGAATATTGGAGTAAATGTATATAATTCCCACTAGAATATATTTTACATAAATGTGTACTCTTCAATATTAATATATCCTCATTCTATTTCCAAAAATAGGATGGATAATCCTGTTGTTTTCAGAGCTTGTACTGGACACTGGTTGAATAGAAAACACATATTTGTCCTCATGAGTCACACATATTCTCATTCATTAAGTTGGGAAGCAGTCCCTCATCTAATCAAATGCATATCAGATCTAGTCCACCCATAGTATGTGCAATAACAAAACTAAGGAAGATTTCAGATAACAAGATGAAGGAAAAGGTCAAAGGAAGGACAGACTCTTTACGTTTAAGAGCACACACTTCTCATATTTTATTAGCTATGACTTTGTCCCATCATAAAGCCTGACTACAGGGGAGGCTGAGAAATGTACTCTTGTTTTGGGCAGTTATGTACGAAACTAAAATGCTGTTGTTATAAAAGAAAGGGATAATGGATATTAAGGCATAACTAGGGCCTTCCCTGATGGCGCAGTGGTTAAGAATCCGCCTGCCAATGCAGGGGACGCGGGTTCGAGCCCTGGTCTGGGAAGATCACACATGTTGCACAGCATCTAAGCCTGTGCACCACAACTACTGAGCCTGTGCTCTAGAGCCTGCAAGCCACAACTACTGAGCCTGCATGCTACAACTACTGAAGCCCAAGTGCTTAGAGCCCGTGCTCTGCAACAAGAGAAGCCCCCGCAATGAGAAGCACATGCATCGCAATGAAGAGTAGCCCCCACTCACCGCAACTAGAGAAAGCCTGCACGCAGCAACGAAGACCCAATGCAGCCAAAAATTAATACATAAAATAAATGATTTTTTAAAAGGCATAACTAGCATCAGCTGCCAGACAGAGATGTGTCTTCTATTATTCTTTTAACTCACATTAAACAATGAAACCACATCACAAAAAAACCTTTTAAAAGTAGAATTACAGGGTTTCCCTGGTGGTTCAGTGGTTAAGAATCCGCCTGCCAGTGCAGGGGACACGGGTTCAAGCCCTGGTCCAGGAAGATCCCACATGCCGTGGAGCAACTAAGCCCATGTGCCACAACTCCTGAGCCTGCGCTCTAGAGCCCGCGAGCCACAACTACTGAAGCCCGCGTGCCTAGAGCCCGTGCTCCACAAAGAAAAACCAACACAATGAGAAGCCCACGCACAGCAACGAAGAGTAGCCCGCACTCGCCGCAACTAGAGAAACCATGTGCGCAAGGAAGACCCAATGCAGCCAAAAATAAATGATTTTTTTTAAAAAAAGAATTACATATAATCCCATCACTATAATATAACAACTGTTTTCATTTGCTCATATTTTTCTTTCTTTCTTTTTTTCTTTTTTTTGGGGCTGCGTTGGGTCTTCGTTGCTGTGCGTGGGCTTTCTCTAGTTGCGGCGATCGGGGGCTACTCTTCATTGCCGTGCATGGGCTTCTCATTGCAGTGGCTTCTCTTGTTTTGGAGCATGGGCTCTAGGCACACAGGCTTCAGTAGTTGTGGCTCGTGGGCTCTAGAGCGCAGGCTCAGTAGTTGTGGTGCACGGACTTTGTTGCTCCATGGCATGTGTGATCTTCCTGGACCAGGGCTCAAACCCGTGTCCCCTGCATTGGCAGGTGGATCCTTAACCACTGCACCACCAGGGAAGTCCCTCATATCTTTCTGATCTGTCTAAATGCACACATATTTTCACATACAGTAAGTCCTCTACATATGAACCTCCAAGTTGCGAACTTTCAAAGATGCAGATGTGCATTCAGATGTCCAGTCACATAAGTTAGTTCACGTGTCTGGTGTACCTTGTCACGTGTGTGCATCCTTTACATATGGACCAGGGAGTTATAGCAACTGTCAAGAAATATTATTTACATCACACTTTTCGTCAGGCAGTAAAGGTGAGTGACGAATCAAGAACAACCTTGCGACAATTTTGGAAGGACTGTAACATCTACAGGGCCATAAAAAAATAGACTTTGCTTGCCGTGAGGTTACGGTTGTCACCATGAATGGGGTTTGGAGGAACCTTTGCCCGAAGTTTGTTCATGATTTTCGTGGATTTGAGAAGGTGGATGAGGAGTCCAAAGAGGTCTTCAGCAACTTAGTGACCCTCAGTGAGAAGCTGGAGCTAGATCTGCAAGAAGACAACTTCATTGAACTCCTGGCTGTGCAACATGAGGAGCTTACTAATGAAGACCTGATGGAATTGGAGGCCCAGAGAAAGGGCGAAGAGAGACATGAGGAAGAAGTAACTGAAGAACTGAAGATATTCATGACACAGGAAATAGCAAGGAGATTTTCTTTATCTGAGGAGGCACTGTTAGTTTTTGAGGCACAGGACCTGAATGTAGAACAGTACATGAAGGTTGCAGCAGCCATTCAGAATGCAATCCAGTGCTACCGTGTTATCTGTGATGAGAAAAAAGGAGCTACTACCCAGACATCACTGGATCGTTTTTTCAAGAAGGTAGATAGAATTGAGTCCAGCAAGGAACCAGAACCTGTGCCATCAACATCAGGCATGAGTGAAACTGCAGCTTGCCTTTCATCTTCTATTACTGACGATCCTTTAGCTCTACCATCTCCCCCCTCCTCTCCCTCCTACAGTCAGTAACTCTTCTTGCCTGTTCACTAGATGCCAGCCCCTGGATGCCAGCTGTTGTACTGTACTACTGTACTTTTCAAGGTACTATGCTGTAAGATTAAAAATGTTTTCTTTATTTTGTGTTTGTTTTTTATGTATTATTTGTATGAAAAGTATTATAAACCTGTTACAGTACAGTACTATATAGCTGATTGTGTTAGTTGGGTACCTAGGCTAACTTTGTTGGACTTATGAACAAATTGAATTTATGAACGTGCTCTCGGAACGGAACTCGTTCATATGTAGGGAACTTACTGTAGTTGTAATCATAAGTAACACATATAATATTAAGTGAAAATTTAGACTCTATCTTAAATATAGTCTATTTTAAATTAGGAGTTTGAAATTAACATATATACACTAGTATATATAAAATAAACAACAAGGACCTACTGTATAGCACAGGGAACTATATTCAATATCTTGTAATAACCTATACTGGATAACTGAATCACTTTGCTGTACACCTGAAACTAACACAAAAAATAAAAAATTTGGGAATTCCCTGGTGGTCCAGTGGTTAGGACTCAGTGCTTTCACTGCCGAGGGCACGGGTTCAATCCCTTCTCGGGGAACTAAGATTCCGCAAGCCACATGGAAAAAAATTAGAAAGTAGAATTACATATAATCTCATTACTATAATATAACAACTGTTTTCATTTGCTCATATTGTTCTAATGTGTCTAAATACACACATTTTCACATGGTTGTAATCATAAGTAACATATAGATTCTAAATTTTCACTTAATATTACATCTTGAACATAGTCTATTTTTAAAAAATAATTTTTAATAGCCACATGTACCCCATTGGGTTGATGAGGCATAATTTACTTAACCATACCCATATCATTGGATATTTCAGTGATTCTAATATTTCACTATTGTAGGTAATTAACACTAGAGTGAACATCTTCATACACAGTCTTCTTCCTTTTGGTTATCTTTCTGTTATTTATTTTTAACCCAATTGCATTGTAATCAGAGAACATGATTTGTATGAGACTGATCCTGGGAAACTTGTTGAGACTGGCTTTTTAGCCAAGTATATGGTCAGTTTTTATAAGTCTTTCTTGTACTCTTAAGAAAAATGTACATTCTCTATAGTTAGGTCCAACATTCTATACATGTCCTTTAGATCAAGCTTGTTAATTTTATTATTTATATTTTCTATACTATGCTACTAATTTTTGGTCTGTATGATATCAGTTACTGAGAAAGATATATGTTATATCCTACGATGGTGGTGGACTTGTTGGTTTCTCCTCATAAGTCTGTGAATTTTTGCTTTATGTTATTTGAAAATATCGTTACGTACATACATAATTTCAGAAACTGCATCTCTTCCTGGCGAATTGAATCTGTTATCATTATGTATTATAGTTACTATCTTTATTCCTAATAATACATTTTTCTTTGAGGACTTGTCCATTATGAATAGAGCTACTCTAGCATTCTTCTGGTTAGTGTCTGCCTGGCATATTCTTTTGCATCTTTTCTTATTTTCAACATTTTTATGTGCCAGAGACTGGCTAGATGTTCACTAATTCCATGTCCTCTTCCTGGGAACACAAGACTACATTTCCCAGCTCTTTTTGCAGTTATGTTGGGACCACCAGTGGAATGTGGGCAGAAGTGATGTATACCCCTTCTAGGCTTGGCCCCTAAAATGTTATACATGGTCTTCGATGTACTCTTTCAGCTGCTCACATGGCTCAAGGCAAAAAAACTCCAAAATGGTAGAACTAGGATTGAAAGATCTTAGATTCCTACGTCACTGATTAAAGGCACAACAGTCAAAACAGCACCCTGACCTGATGAATTGTGATGTGGGCAAGAAATAAACTTTGTTGTGTTAAGCCCCAGGGATCTTAGGGGTGGTTTGTTACAGCAGCTGACATTAATTATGCTGATATACCATGTCTTTGTGTTTTAGGTTTTCTCTAGGATAACAGCAAATATCTGAATTGTTTTGTTTTGTTTTGTTTTAGTCCAGGCTGAGGATATCTTTCTTTTAACTGGTGAGTTTAGACCATTTACACTTTATTGTGATTTTAATTAATTGTTGATGTGTGGAATTATCTTTACCATTTTATTTTGTGCTATCTGTCCTGATTTTTTGTCTTTTCTCCCATTTCCTGTTTTCTTTCAGATTGTTCTTTTGATTCCACATTTTCCCCTCTATTATTTAGGAAGTTATAACTCTATTTTTTTCTTAGTGATTGATTAACCTTAAAGTTTAGCATGTGTACTTGAAATCTAAATCAATAGTTCCACCCCCTCTCCAAATTTATCCAAGGGTCTTAGAATGCTAATCACCATCCCCTTGTCTTAAAAGTTATTGTTATCCAATATTTTAGCACCACCTTGTTTTCAACCTCCAAATTAGACATTATTATTTTATAAATCTCAGACTTTTTTCTAAGATTATTTTTCTTTATCCTGATGAACAGTCTTGAAAACTTCTTTAATGGGCATCATTTGGTGAGAACTCTGATTTTGGTTTTCTGAAAATGTCTTTATTTCACCCTTATTCTTAAATATATGATTTCAGTAGGTATCAAATTATACATTGACAATGGTTTTCTCTCAGCAATCTGAAGTTATTGTTCCCCTGTTGCTGCCAGTCTAGTTGTTGTGCCTTTTAGATGCTCTGTCTTTTCTCTTTGTATTTTGTGCTCTTCAGTTGTACTGAAGAAGATTGTCCCACATTCTCTTCCATCTCCGTTTTGTTTCACCTCACTGTTCTTTCAGAGTCTGGCTTTATGCGGAGGTCTCAGTTCCAACCTTACCTGAGCCCAAGATTTTGTCTTCCACATACATGAGGTCATTAAAACCTGAGACTTCAGGGACTTCCCCAGTGGTCCCGTGGTTAAGACTCCCTACTTCTACTGCAGGGGGTTTGATCCTGCATGCCATGAGACGTGGCAAAAAATAAATAAGTAAACAAATAAAATTAAAACCTGAGACCTTAAGTTCCAGGTAGTGACAAATGTGCTAGTGTGTAGCTCCCTCTTTATTTTTCACTCCTGAGGATTTTCATTCTTACAAGCTCAACTATACCTTTTTTTTCTTTATTTTCTTATTTTCTTTTTTTTTTTTTTTTGGCTGTACCGCGCGGCATGTGGGATCTTAGTTCCTCCACCAGGGATCGAACCTGCGCCCCCCACCCCTGCAGTGGAAGCTCCGAGTCTTGACCACCAGGGAAGTTCCTCAACTATGCCTTTTAAAATATTTTAAATTTTATTTTATCTAGGGTTTCTGTGGGTTTTGCAGTGGGATGGTTTTTCAGAATATTTAGTGTACTATTTTCTCATGAGTGAAAGTTCACATTGTCATTTAATTGTGTTGAATTACATCCTTAGGATAAAATGTTGAGAGTGGTACTACTTACTGTGTCAGAGATTTTAAACTTTTTTTTTTTTTTTTTTGCGGTACGCGGGCCTCTCACTGTTGCGGCCTCTCCCGTTGCGGAGCACAGGCTCCGGAAGCGCAGGCTCAGCGGCCATGGCTCACGGGCCCAGCCGCTCCGCGGCATGCGGGATCCTCCCGGACCGGGGCACGAACCCGTGTCCCCTACTTCGGCAGGCGGACTCTCAACCACTGCGCCACCAGGGAAGCCCTAAACATTTTTATAACTGTTCATATTTTGAGTGGTGAGTACTATATTGATGTTTGTTTATCCACTTCATGGAGGCAGAGTAGTATCATAGAGTATGGGTTTAAATCACCCAAATCTGCTTCTCTCTCCCTACCCCATCTCTCTCTATTCTGCCACTATTCACACATATACAGATTAGAGAAACTCCTTCCCTAAAAAGTTTTGTTGTGGTTTGAGACGCAAGAGAATTAAGAAAGAATTAATGAATTCTTCCCGTTGAAAAGGAGAGAATTAAGATACGTGTAGAAGCACTTCTGACTAAAAATGCTGGCTTGATTATCTATCGTAGTCTCTTCTCCCCTGCCAAAACCCACTAAAATAACAGTAAAAAGATTTTTTTAAAGCATAAACTTTCAATGATAAAGAGAGATCAGAGAAAACAGTGGCAAAATTTTGTCAGTTGGAAAACGTACAAGTTTTTGACATAGTTGATGTAGCATGTCTGAGATAACTGTATCTGAAACTGGCTAAGGAAAGCTAAGAAGCAAACCAGTTTACACCGTGTGACCCCCAGAAGACTCAGGAATTGGCAACAACTAACAGGTTATTTTTGGAAGTGAGGGGTGAAGTGAAGGAGAAAGAACTGGCTGAAAATCTGTTAAAGAAGCAATTAAAACACCAAATCCCTTTCCCACTGTTATGGGTAGAATTGTGTCCCCTCCTCTTCCACAGAAAATATATGTTGAAGTCCTAACCCCTAGTACTTCAGAATGTGACCTTATTTGGAAACAGAGTTGTTGCAGATGTAATTATTTAAGATGAGGTCATCCTAGAATAGGGTGGGCCCCTAATCCAATAAGACTGGTGTCTTTATAGGAAGACAACCATGTGAAGACAGAATCAGTTAAAAGAATTGAAATGGTTGCCTGTAAGGATCAGAAAATGGGAGAAAGAGGAGCAGTCTAGTGGATTTTAGAGCAATCATTGTAGAACGATTTGACTTTTAAAACTCTGTGCAAGTATGCATTTGACTTTAAAAAGTAAATTTTTTTAAAAATACAAGAAACCAAGAAAATTGTTGGGATGCAGACAGTAGTGCGTCAGAGCAGCTCATACTTAGCTTGCTCAAGCTGTTTGTTAAATTTCCAGGAATTTCATAAGCCAGTTGTTGAATATAGCCATTATTAAAAATTAAATTATATATGCTTACAATTAAACAAACTATTATATTAAAAGCACAGGGCTTCCCTGGTGGCGCAGTGGTTGAGAGTCCGTCTGCCGATGCAGGGGACGCGGGTTCATGCCCCGGTCCGGGAGGATCCCACATGCCGCGGAGCGGCTGGGCCCCTGAGCCATGGCCGCTGAGCCTGCGCGTCCGGAGCGTGTGCTCCGCAACAGGGAGAGGCCGCAACAGTGAGAGGCCCGCGTACCACAAAAATAAATAAATAAAAGCACAGTTAGTTACTCAAAACTCATCACTTCCTATTTATCTTACTACATTTTACTATGATCTATGACCTTGCTGTTATTTATATCAATTTTATCTGTCTGGTAGAAATGCTATATAATGTTGCACTACTGGACACCTCTTCTGAACTCCGCGTTGTGGTATCATGTTGGAAAGTAACTTGAAAATATATGTATTTCTTGTTTACTTCTTAAACTTTTTTATTGTTAAATATAACACATCTATAGAAAACTATATAAGACTAATAAATAGTTTAATGAATTATTGGAAGCCAAAACACCTTTGTAACTACTATCCATGTCAGAAAAAGAACCATGGCTAACCACCCCAGAAGCTCTCCAGCTGCTCCCCTTCTAAGAGTAACCATACTTCTGACTTTTATGGTAGTCACTTCATTACTTTATAGTTTCATCACCTAAGCATGCATCCATGAACACTACGGTTTAGTTTCATCTATTATTTTTATATGGCTTTTACCTCTTTTTAATCTGTAGGTTCCCCATCCACATCTTTTTCTCCCCCTTCCAATTTGTTGACAAAACTGGGTCATTTATCTCTAGCATCTCCCATGATCTGGATTTGGCTGATTGAATTCCCATGGGGTAGCTTAACATGTTCTTCTGTTCTGTGTATTTCCTATAAATTGGTAGGTGGATCTAGAGACTCGCTCTTTATTATTAACAACAATGACAACAACAAAAATAGTAATTCAGTAAATATATATTGAACATTTATTACATGCCTTAATGGGATGCTATAAAAATACGAAGTAATTTTTTTTAATACGAAGTAATTTTTAAGGACTTTCATTATTTTCAGGTAACTGACAGAATCTTCTTGAGGGACAAATTGTTATACTTCACTCTATAGCATTAGCTTGGTCGCCAGCTCAGGATGCATCTCCAAAAGTGTGAGGTTTTATATATGAAATGTTTATTAACTGACAGAGGGACTCCTGATAATAGCATAGCAGTAATGCAACAATGCCTTCCTGAAGAAATTATTAACTGCATAACCACTAGTATAGAAACCTGTGTCTGTTTTTTCAAGGCTAGTACATTTACCAGACACCACTGACAATGATTGCACATTTTATAGAAACAGTTTGTAGGAACTCAGCAGTAAAGGACTTTTTAAAAGAAAAGGAGGAAATTTGATTACATAGTTCTAAGTCATCAGAACCTTGGAATTCCCTGGTGGTCCAGTGGTTAGGACTTGGCGCTTTCACTGCCAGGGCCCAGGTTCGATCCCCGGTCGGGGAACTAAGACCCTGCAAGCCATGTGGCGTGGCCAAAAAAAAAAAAAAAAAAAATCAGAACCTTAAGTTTAAAATAGAACACAGAACAGTAAGATTCTATAACTTGACGCTCTCTGTAACTTTTTCCCATAATGAAGCAATAATACAGTCTCCTTAACTAATACTAATTATTTCTAGAATAATATTGAAACTTGAAGAACTGTTGATTTGCTTTAAGTCAAACATCAAGGCTTCCTGTTCATAAACAGTACTAGGCAAAATTATTTAAAGTGTGGTTTAATTTAGAATAGTTTTGTGGCTTATTTTCATAGTGTACTAGTGAATGTTTTACATATGTATATTATGCTGATAAAATTAATGAAGTTTTAGTAAGAAGAATTTACTTCACCTCTACTATTCAATCTTTGCTTGGAAGTAAGGTGAGATGCTCAGATCTGTGGACCAGAAAGATAAGGAAGAATGAAGATTGCCAAAATACCAAAAAATTTCAACCCTATTCTATAAATTTACAGCATTATATTCAGCTATGATTCATAGGAATGACATTAAGTTTAAAATATTCATGTGTATCATTTTTTAAAGTTCTCCAAGAGTAAGTCATTTCCTTCTGTATTTTTGGAAAAGTGAATATTCATTTCTCCCTGGTAATATTAAATTTTGACAATCTTTGGCATTAAAATTAACCTGTCAAATTATACTCTCCAACATTTGCAGAGATATGAGAAACTTCTGAAAGTGAAAATATCAATGATGGTTATGGACCAGATTAAAAAAATAAATACCAAAAATTATACCATTCCATCATGAAATATTAAGAAAGAATCAAACACAATCTGAGCTTATTTTGGATCAATAATTATAAAGAGTTTCTATAAATAAAAATCCTCCTGTGTTAAAAGACGTTGGATCAGCATTTCTGGAAATCTATGACTAATGCCATTATACTATCTGTCCCAGGGAGTTTTATTATGACATCATCTCTTGAGAAACTTTAAATATTAATCCATAGGTTATTCTCAGCATGGAATCCATTACTTTTTTTCCTCATTCAAAGTACTTTCTCATTTAGTGCACATAAGTTGATGTAATTCTTTTAACATGCTAAATAGGATCAGATGATGATATTCAGGTTTGCATTAATTTAAAGTGAATAAAAATGCTCTATGCAAAGACTATGCATTGCCAGTCCCTTACTGCCTTCACAGATTATTTCTGAAGGCATAGCATCAAAGGGCTATTATTTTTCACAAAAATTTTATAGTGTCACTCCCAGGAATATGTTCCTATAGTTTGAGTAATTTGGGGATAAATTAAATCATGATATTCATATTTTCCTTCGAAAATCACACAAATCTTTCTCTGCAAGGTAATTTCACTGTCTCCAAAATGCGATTCCCCTTCCCAGCTATGGCAGATGCTGTAGATGTGCTGTGTGTATCCCTTCCCCTTTACCACTTCCGTGCACACAGCCTAACTTCCAACTTACCAACCCCTGACCACTTTTTTTGCTCTTATTCATAAAATTCTGTATTCATATTTAATATCATCATTAGGAAGACCACTGCAATGTACTAATGGCAAACAACTTCTAAAATTTAAACCTGGGAGAATGTATTTGAGAATTGTCAGTATAGAGAGATGAAGAACCACAAAAAGAAGAGAAGAGTGGATTAAGAAAGGAATGCAAAACCTGGAACAATAATAAATATTGGGACCAACAGGTAAAACCGTTGCTTTTGTTTTTGTTTTGTGTGTGCTTGGCTTTTTGTTTGGTAAGCAGACTGATCTTTGTTTAGGGCATTCTGCTGCTGGTTTTTACATAGCAGGCCAGAAGTGCTAGGGAATTAATGCCTCTCAAGAGTGACTCTAATGCAATGCCTGAAAGAACTTGGTATGTAAATATCCCAGCTCCTTCTGTCTTTGGTGGAGTAACTGAGGTGTGTGTGTGCCTTACACTGGTTCTCAGAATTTCACCAGCACGATTAAGTTCCAGTCACCCACAGTGGCAATGGACTTAATAATTCACTCTATTGGCTGCCCTGCCTTCCTTCTCTTACTTTCCCAATAACTTCCTTATTCTCCTACTGAGGTGTTTGTTTGTTTGTTTTTCTACCTTCTAAATAAGCTACCTGCGCTGGAATCCTTGCCGCAGAGTCAGCTTCTGGGGAAAACCAACCAAAGACCAGTCCTTACTGCTTTGGTTCATTCTTTCCTCAACATTTGAATTTATTTGTCGTTTCTTGGTTTTATAGTGCAATGAAGAGAACAAATATCACCTTTGTTAGGAAATGACTTTTCAGCTCCTTCTGAGCATACTGTCTTCTTTCTATTCTGTGTCAAGAATAGTCATTTTAATTCCTTTGCTAATCCTCCAAGGTATAGAAATCTACAATTAAATTTGGCTACCTGGAGAGAAAAAAATGGGGTCTCTGGTGTCCCAACAGTCAAATCAAGGTCCTGGTCAGTACTCGATTTCAAAGGTGACTTCCAGCTTTAAAATTCTATGAGTTTTAGCACCAATTCTACAGAAACTCTTCCACAAAGTTGAGGAGGAGGGAATGCTTCCCAACTCATTTTGAGGACAATATAATAATACCCAAACCAGATAAAAGCAGCGCAAAAAGAAAACTATAGAATAATATCACGCATGAACTTAGACACAAAAATCCTCAAAAAATTTTTTTAGCAAATCAAATCCTGCAATATATAAACAGAAGTATATACACCATAATCAAGTGCGGTTTATTCCAGGATGTAAAGGTAAAATATTTAAAAATCATATGAACAGGCTAAAGTAGAATAATCACATGATAATATAATTGATGCAGAAAAAGCATTTAACAAAATTAAATGCTCATTCATAAGAAACACTCAGCAAATTAGGAATACAGGGGAACTTCCTCACCTGATAAAGAGCATTGAAAAAAACCCCTATAGCTAACATCATACATAACGGTAAAAAACTAAATGCTTTCTCCCTAGGATCAGGAACAAGGCAAGGATGTCCACTCTCACCACTCTTATTCAACGCAGCATTGTGAGTCCAGTGCAATAAAACGATAAAAGGAAATAAGATGCATACATATCAGAAAGAAAGACTGAAAACTATTCCTATTTGCACATGGCTTGATTGTCTACATAAAAAATCCCAAAGAATCTACCACAAAAACTTATAGAACTAATGAGTTCAACAAGGTTGCAGAGTACAAGATAAATACCCTGAAATCAATCTATTCCTATATACTAGCAAGAAACATGTGGAAACTGAAAAAGAATACCATCTCATATCATTACTGAAAACACCCCCACCCAGGTGCAAATCTAAACAATCATGTAAAACATATGTACGCTGAAAATTTAAAAATATGGATAAAAGAAACCAAAGATTTAAATAAATGGAGAGACATACTGTGTTCATGAATAGGCAGATAATATAGTAAAGGTGTTAATTATCTCTAAATTGATATACAGATTTAACACAATTCCTGTCAAACTCCCAGTAAGACTTTTTTGTAGATATGGAAAAGCTTATTCTCAAAGTTATATGGGACTTCCCTGGTGGCTCAGTGGTTAAGAATCCCTGTGCCAATGCAGGAAACATGGGTTCGAGCCCTGGTCCGGGAAGATCCCACATGCCTGGGAGCAACTAAGCCTGTGTGTCACAACTACTGAGGCTGTGCTTTAGAGCCTGTGCTCAGCAACAAGAGAAGCCAGCACAATGAGAAGCCCGCGCACCCCAACGAAGAGTAGCCCCCGCTCGCCGCAACTAGAGAAAGCCTGCGTGCAGCAACGAAGACCCAATGCAGCCAAAAACAAATAAATAAATTTATTTTTAAAAATACAAAAATTATATGGAAAGGCAAAGGAACTGAAATAGCTACAACATTTTGAAAAACAGGTATAAAGTGGCAATAATCACTCTACCTGATGTTAACGTACTATATAGCTACAGTAATCAAGGCAGTGTGATATTGGTGACGGAAAAGACACAGATCAATAGAACAAAATAGAACCCAGAAATAAACCAAAATAAATACACCAAGTTGATATTTTACAAACATGCAAAAGCAATTCAATAGAGGAAGAAGAGTCATCTCAACAAATGGTGCTTGAACAATTGGACATCCATAAGCAAAAATAGAAGAACGTTAACTTGAACCTCACATCAATGTTTCCCATATTTCGAGCTTGCTTCACTCTGATTAATTTTTCATATGCCATTATTATTGCTTCCAGTTGTCTTTTCAGAAAGGGACATGACCCCTTAAATGTCTGAAATGTTTGCCTTTGTGCATGAAGAATAGCTGGAACAGGGGCTGAATTATAGAGTCACATTCCTTTTCTGACAGAACTCCATTTTTTTCGATCATTTGGTTCTAGACTTGAAGCTCCATGCTAGTGAAATTAATAATACTTTAATAGTATTTTGGTCAGATTGAGATGAGAGATCAACAATGATAATGGACAAAGCAGTATGGTAAAATTTTTCAAATTTAAGTTTATTCTTTCATTTATTTCCTTCCTGACTTTACTAAAATGTTTCACATTTTAGCCAAATGTTGAAGTGTATTGATTGAAGAAGTTTAATTCTGCAAATAAAAGATGAATAATTTTCAAAGAGGAGAAAAATACCTTAGCCTCTCAATCCCTGTTTTTCTGCCTCTGATAACTAATAAATGGCGAGTGCCTGGTCAAGCATGACTATGGTTATAATCCTCACATAGAAAATTGGGCCAGGGAAAAATATTCTCAACACACAGCACAGGGACTTTCCTCGTGGCACAGTGGTTAAGAATCCGCCTGTCAGTGTAGGGGACATGGGTTCGAGCCCTGGTCCAGGAAGATCCCACATGCCACAGAGCAACTAAGCCTGTGCACCACAACTACTGAGCCTGCGCTCTACAGCCGGCAAGCCACAACTACTGAGCCCACGTGCCACAACTACTGAGCCCGTGCTCTGCAACAAGAGAAGCCACTGCAATGAGAAGACCGTGCACTGCAAGGAAGAGTAGCCCCCGCTCGCGGCAACTAGAGAAAGCCCGTGTGCAGCAATGAAGACCGAACGCAGCCCAAAATATTAATTAATTAATTAATTAATTAATTATTAAAAACTACACAATACACAAATCTTAATTTTAAAAATTGCAACTGCTTTGTTGAGGTGTACTAGACATACAATAAATCATACATATTGAAAGGACAATTTGAGAAGTTTTGACCTATGTATATACCCATAAAACCATCACCACAGTCAAAGTAGTGAACATGTCCTCCATCCCCATAAGTTTCTTCACGCCACTTTAGTCCCTCCCTTATGCCTTTCCCAGCCCCCATCTCCAAGCAACCACTGATGTGCTTTCTGTCAGTATAAATTTGTTTGCATTTTCTAGCATTCTATATAAGTGGAATCAAATGACATGTGCTCTTTTTTTGCCCAGCTTCTTTCACTCAACATAATTATCTTGAGATTCATCTGTGTTGTTGCACGTACTCATCTGAGTAGTATTTCATTGTTTGGATGGACCACAATTTGTTTACCCATGTTGGGTAGTTCACCTGTAAATGGACATTTGTGTTGTATCCAGTTTTGGGGCTATTACAAATAAAACTACTGCTTTGAACATTTATGTAGTCTTTGTGAGGACATAGACTTTCATTTCTCTTGACATCATCAGTCTTTTTAATTTTAGCCATTCTGGTAAGTGTGAAGTGATATCTTACTGTAGTTTAATATGCATTTCCTCAAGGACTAATGATGTTGAACATCTTTTCATGTGCTTTTTTGCCATTCATATATCTTCTTTGGTGAAGTATCTTGCCAAATCTTTTGTCCATATTTTTATTGGGTTGTTTTCTTATTGGATATTGAGAGTTTTTATATACTCTGGATACAAATTCTATCACATATATTCTCTGAAGAGATTTTTCTCCCAGTCTGTGGCTTGTCTTTTCATCACAAGTGTCTTTTGAAGACCAGTTCTTTTTTTTTTTAATATTTATTTATTTGGCTGCATGGGGTCTTAGTTGTGGCACGCGGGATCTTTTGTTGCCACGCACGGGCTTCTCTCTAGTTGTGGCATGCAGGCTTAGTTGCCCCGCAGGAGTGGGATCTTAGTTCCATGACCAGGAATTGAACCTACGTTCCCTGCATTGGAAGGCAGATTCTTAACCACTGGACCACCAGGGAAGTCTCCTGAAGACCAGTTCTTAATTTTGATGAAGTCTAATTTATCAGTTCGGTTTTTAATGGATTATGCTTTTGTTGTCCTATCTAAGAAATCTTCACCTAACTCAAGGTCACAAAGATTTTCTCGTATGTTTTCTTATAGTTTTATAGTTATAGGTTTTACATTTAGGTATATGATCCATTTTGAATTAATTTTGGTATATGGTGAGTATATAGTGTGAGGCATGTATCCAAGTTCCTTTTGTTTTTTGGGGTTTTTTGCATGTGGATAACCAACTGTTACAGTACCATTTGTTGAAAAGGCTATTCTTTCTCCACTGCATTGCCTTTGCACCGTTGTAAAAAATAAGTTGTTCATATATGTGTGGATTTATTCCTGAACTCTCTAGTTTATTCCATTAATCTATTTGTCAATATTTTACCCCAAAAAAATCCTGCTAGGATTTTGGGATTGCATTCAATTTTTGATCAATGTGGGAGAGAATTAACATCTTAATATTGAGTCTTCAATATTAAGAAGACACATACCATACAATTCACCCGTTTATTTTTTAAAATTAATTAATTTTATTTATTTATTTTTGGCTGCACTGTATCTTCTCTGTGCATGGGCTTTTTCTAGTTGCGGCGAGTGGGGGCTACTCTTCGCTGCGGTGCGCGGGCTTCTCATTGCGGTGGCTTCTCTTGTTGTGGAGCACGGGCTCTAGGCACAAAGGCTTCAGTAGTTGTGGCGCGTGGGCTTAGTTGCTCTGCAGCATGTGGGAACTTCCGGGACCAGTGCTCGAACCCGTGTCCCCTGCATTGGCAGGCGGATTCTTAACCACTGCACCACCAGGGAAGCCCACATCCAGTTTTTGACAACTGTGAATAATGCTACCGTACACATTTGCATGCAGGGTTTTGTCTAAACATATGTTTTCATTTCTCTTAAGTAAATATCTAGGAGTGGGATTGCTGTGTGGTATGGCAAGTTGTATTAGTTTCCCATTGCTGTTGTAACAAATTACCGAAAACTCACTGGCTTAAAACAACACATATTTATTCCCCTACAGTTCTGGAGGTCAGAAGTCCAAAATGAGTCTTTTTTTTTTTTAAGTATTTATTTATTTGGCTGCACCGGGTCTTAGTTGCGGCATGCAGGATATTTAGTTGCGGCATGTGGGATCTAGTGCCCTGACCAGGGATTGAACCCGGCCCCCCTGCATTAGGAGAGTGGAGGTTTAGCCACTGGACCACCAGGGAAGTCCCCAAAATGAGTCTTAAGTGGCTAAAACCAAGACGTCAGTAGGGCTGATTCCTTCTGGAGGCTATGAGGAGAGATCCTTTTCCTTGCCTTTTTCAGTTTCTAGTGGCCACTTGTATTCTTTCTTCAGGTGGAATACAGAAGGATGGATGAAGGTCTCTTCTTGCATCTTCAAAGCTCATCACTCCAATTCCCTGCTTCCATCAGCACATTACTGACTTCTCTTGCGTCCCTCTTGCAAGTACCACTGTGATTACGTGAGGCCCACCCAGATAATCCAGGATTATTCCCTCAACCCAACAGCCTTAATTTAATCACATCTGCAACTTGTTCCTTTTACCATGTAAAGTAACTTTCACAAATTCCAGGGATTAGGATGTGGACACATTTGGAAGGTCATTATTCAGCCTATGTGCGTTTAACTTTGTATGTTTAACTTTATAAGAAACTGCCAAACTCTTTCCCAAAGCGGCCATAACGTTTTGCATTCTCACCAGCAATGTATAAGAGTTCTAATGGCGCCACAGCCTTGCTTTGAGCTTGATATTATTAGTTGTCTTACTCTTAGCCATTCTAGAGGGAGTGGAGTGATATTTCATTATGGTTTTAATTTGCGTTTCCCTAATAACTAATGATGTCAAGCAGCTTTTCGTCATCCATATATCTTCTTTAGGGAAGTATCTGTTTAAATATTTTGACCATTTTTTAGTTAGGTTGTTTGTGTTCTTAGTGAGTTTTCAGAGTTCATTATGTGTTCTGCCTACAATTCCTTTATCAGATATGTATTTTGCAAATATTTTTCTCGGACTGTGGTTTGTCTGTTTCCTTTTCTTCAAAATGTTTTTCAAAGAGCAGAATTTTAGTGAAGTCCAACATCAATTTTTTATAGATTGTCCTTTTAGTGTCAGAGATAAGGATTCCTTGTCTAACAAAAGTCACAAAGATTTCACTCTAAAAGTTTTCTGCTTTAGATTTTACATCTAGGTCTGTGATCTATGCTTAATTCATTTGTGTATATGACGTGAGGTATACAATGAAGTTCTCTTGTTTATTTTCCCTGTGACTATTCAGTGGTTCCAGCCACATTTGTTGAAAAAATTATCTATTTACAAATTGCCTTTGTGCCTATGTGAAAAATCAATTGACCATATATGTGTGGGTTTATTTCTGGATTCTCTGTTCTATTTCATGGGTCTATGGGTCTTTTTGCCAATACCACACTTAATTACTCTAGCTTTATATCACATCTTGAAATCAGGCACTGTGAGCCCTCCAGCTCTGCTCTTCTTTTTCAAAATTATTTTGACTATTCTAGTTCCTTTGCTTTACCATATCAATTTTAGAGGCAGATTGACAATTTCTACAAAAAGTCTTTCTGAGATTTTTGGTTGGGATTGCATGGAATCTATCCATCAATTTGGGGAAAATTGACATAGTGTTATCTATTACTGCATAACAGACTAGCCTAAAAGTAACCAGTCTACACCATCAAATATTTATTACCTCACAGATTCTGTGGATCAGGTGTCTCAGCTTAGCAGGGTGCCTCTGCCTCATGTCTTTTCACCAGCTTGCAATAAGTTGTCAGCCAGGGCTTGGTTGAAGGCTCAACTTGTGGAGGTTCTCCTTCAAAACTCACTCATGTGGTTGTTGGCAAGATTCAGTTCCTTTTGGGGTGTTGGCTGGAAGCCTCCCTCAGTTCCTTTACCCATGGGCCTTTCTGAAGAGCAGCTCACAACATGGGAGCTTGTTTTCCTCTGAGCAACAGTGTGACAGAGTGCTCAAGACAAAACCACAGAATCTTTGCAACCTAATCTGGGAAGCAACATCATTTTTGCCCTGTTCTGTTCATTAGATGTGCATGACCCTATGTAGCCCACCTTCAAGGGGAGGAGTTAGTACAAGGGCGTGAGTACCAGAGGCAGGGATCATTAAGGGCCATCTTTTTTTTTTAACATCTTTATTGGAGAATAATTGCTTTACAACGGTGTGTTAGTTTCTGCTTTATAACAAAGTGAATCAGTTATACGTATACATATATCCCCATATCTCCTCCCTCTTGCGTCTCCCTCCCACCGTCTCTATCCCACCCCTCTAGGGGGTCACAAAGCAACGAACTGATCTCCCTGTGCTATGTAGCCACTTCTTAAGGGCCATCTTAAAGTCTGCCTACCACAGACATCTTAACAATGAGTCTTCCAGTTTATGAAGATAATATATCATTATGTATTGAGGTCTTCTTTGATTTCTTTCACTGATATTTTGTAATTTTCAGCATACTGATCTTGCACATATTTTATAAGAATCATACCTAAGGATTTCATGTTTCTGGTGCTCTTGTAAATAGGACTATTTTCAATTCTCAATTTCCAATTGTTTATTATTAGTATACAGAAATATAGTTGATTTTCACATATTGACCTCCTGTCCTATGACCTTGATAAACTCATTTATTGTTTCTAGTAGTTTTTTCGTAGACTCTTTGGGTTTTTATACATGGAAGGGTTGTTTGTCAATATAAATGATTTTATTTCTTTTCTTTTTTTTTTTTTTTTTTTTTGCGGTATGCGGGCCTCTCACTGTTGTGGCCTCTCCCGTTGTGGAGCACAGGCTCCGCACGCACAGGCCCAGCGGCCATGGCTCGCGGGCCCAGCCGCTCCGCGGCATGTGGGATCCTCCCGGACCAGGGCACGAACCCGTGTCTCCTGCATCGGCAGGCGGATTCTCAACCACTGCGCCACCAGGGAAGCCCTTCTTTTCTGATATGTATGTTGTTTATTTCTTTTTCTTGCCTTTTTTCACTGGCAATGTCCCAGATGTTCCTCTTAGAATCATTTTTATCCTTCTGGGATATATTCTTTAAAAGTTCTTTTAATGATGTCTGTTTGTTCTTTTAATGATGTCTGTTTATGTCTGAAAATATCTCTATTTCACCATAATTCATAAAAGTTTATTTGCTGCTGGGACTTCCCTGGTGGCGCAGTGGTTAAGAATCTGCCTGCCAATGCAGGGGACATGGATTCCATCCCTGGTCCGGGAAGATCCCACATGCCACGGAGCAACTAAGCCTGTGTGTCACAACTACTGAAGCTCACGCGCACCTGGAACCTGTGTTACACAACAGGAGAAGCCCACGCACTTCAATGAGAAGTGGCCCCCCACTCGCCGCAACTAGAGGAAGCCCGCGCACAGCAACGAAGACCCAACGCAGCCAAAAATAAATTAATTAACTTTTTTAAAAGTTCATTTGCTGGTATAAAATTCTAGGTTCCCAGTTATTTCTCTTGCCGCTTCAAATATGCTATTTTATTTTCTTCTGGCTACCATTACTGGAAAGTCTTCTGCTTGTGTTTGGTATACTGGAGTTTTATTACTACGTGTTTAAGTGTGAATTTATTTTAATTATCCTGCTTAGAATTCTCAGGTTTCTGCATCTGAGGATTGGTATCCTTCATAATAACTGAAAACTCATCTCATATATTGCATTTTCCTCTATTATCATTCTTCTCTCCTTCTGGAATTCCACTTGGAACATATATTGGACCTTTTCCATGCTCTATTTCTCTTAACCTCTAATTAATATTTTCTATCATTCTCTTTTTTCCTATATTGGTAATTTATTTAGATCTATCTTCTAGTTCTCTGATTTTATCTTTAGTTCTATCTACTGTTTATAACATCCTTTGAGTTTCTAATTTAAATTATTACTTTTTTATTGTATAAACTCCTATTTGATTTTCTTTCAGACTTACCCTAGTCAGTTTTGATAGTCTCTTTGCCCTTAATTGTCAAGCCTGTTTTTATTTATTTTAAAAATATATTTATTTATTTATTTTTGGCTGTGTTGGGTCTTCGTTGCTGCATGCAGGCTTTCTCTAGTTGTGGCGAGCGGGGGCTGCTCTTCGTTGTGGTACGCGGGCTTCTCATTGTGGTGGCTTCTCTTGTTGCGGAGCACGGGCTCTAGGTGCTTGGGGTTCAGTAGTTGTGCCTCGCGGGCTCTAGAGCACAGGCTCGGTAGTTGTGGCGCACAGGCTTAGTTGCTCCATGGCATGTGGGATCTTCCCAGACCAGGGCTCGAACCCGTGTCCCCTCCTTTGGCAGGCGGATTCTTAACCACTGCGCCACCAGGAAAGTCCCTAATTCTTTATATACAACAAACATTGCTATTTTATAATTGGTACATGAATATCCCATATCTATTGTTTTGTGTGTGTTTGTAGCTGAGTCTGAATTTTTATGTTCATACTGACTCATGGATTTAGTGATTTACTTATTATTCTGAATTAGTAACTTTATGGCAATTCTTTAAAGCTGGTAAAAGTGTTCCTTCAAAGAAAAATTTTTGTTTTCTTCTGGCAGTTTTCTGAGGGCACTACCAAGGACCACTTTGAACTCTGTTTTGGGCATGGGGTTTATTTTGGCCACAGCGATTCAGGTTTAGATCTGGCCCACGCTCATGTGAGTTCGCTTGTGCGTGGCTGTTCCCATGAAGTTTACTTCCCCCAGTTCCATCTGCAGGGTGGGCTTTTTCCAGCTGAACTTCTTGAGTCTGTTGCTCTTTGGCTCTCTGGCCTTTATGCAAGCGTCTCCATCCTGACCTCTCACACTGCTTGGGCTCTAGGATTTGTCTCCTGTCCCCCACAGCAATGGCTCATTAAAAGCTGGCTCTAGACCATCAGGAATCAGCAGATACCTCCAGAGTAATATGATCTCTAACTCTTGTGGATTTGTGCTTTCTTATCATTCCTGCCCCCACCCCAGGAATTCCCTTACTTTCCCACCACTACTCTATGTATTAAAATATTAAAACTAGGGGACTTCCCTGGCGGTCCAGTGGTTAAGACTCCATGCTTCCAATGCAGAGGGTGCGGGTTCAATCTCTGGTCAGGGAACTAAGATCCCACACGCTACATGGCCAAAAAATAAAATGTTAAGACTTCTCTTTTTGGCATTTAATGTCTTCTGAACTAGGAGTTTCTGTAAATATCGAGTTCAGCATATTGCTGGAAAACACAAGTTCTGCTGTTAAATTATTAGTGTTTTCCTTTACAGAAAGTTTTTCCATGCAGATATGTCATCTATATAATAAGAAAACACCATGCACACTGCTTTATAACTTGTTGTTGTGTCATTTAGCAATATATTTTGAACATCTTTTTCACGTGAATAAATGTGTCAGCAGTGCTGTGGGCGGGGTTCCCCAGGAAACAGACTCTGAAGAGATTTGAGTGCAGGAAGTTTATCTGGGACAACTCTTAAGATCCACACCATCGGGAAAGGGAATAAAGTAGGACTAGGCAGAAGGGGAAGTTAGGCAATGGTGCAGTAGTCGCAAGGGCTCCAGCTCTGGGGCTGGGAGGGCCCTGCAACTTGAAGAAAGAAGGCTGGGTCTTTACACTTCTGTGGACAGGTTGATGTGGGCTGCCTCCCAGGAGGGGGAATGTGAGATTGAGCAAGGCAGCCAACTTCACCTGAGTGCAATTCCTGGAGATAGCTGGCAGGTGAAGACTGGCAGCCTGGAGCACTCCTAGTATCTGGGAGCCCTGAAGGGAGATCTGAGGAGGCACATCACAACATCCATCAAGTTAGAGACACTTTGGGCTCCAAAAAACAGAAAACCCAAGCAACTCTTGCTTAACAAATAGTTAAAATTTTCTCCCTTAACATAAGTTCTGCAGTAGATGATTAGTGGCATCAGCAGAATCTTTCCCTTTGATCAGGAAAGCAAAAAACTTCCTCAAAGCCCCCAATAGACTTCTCCTTAGATTTCATTGACCAGAACCGGATCACTTGTCCACTCCTAGGTGCAAGGGAAGCTGGGAAAGTGGGAACAGGATTGAAATGATTTTCTGCCTTCAAAGTGAGCATTGCTGCCCTGAAAAATATCTGGGTTCTGTCTCTATAGAGGAAGAGGGGAAAGGATTTTAGACATGCAATTAACAAAGCCTGCCACAATAGACCTCAACAAAATTATTTTGAATAATTAGACATGTATATAACTTAGTGAAGCAGTCCCCATATTGCTGGACATTTTGATTATTTCCAATATTTTGCTATTACACACTGCACTGCAGTAAACATCCTTGCCTGCCCATATCCTCAGTTATTTACTCGAAAAGCCAAATATGTAACTTCTGGGCCAGGAGAATCCTTTTTAAGGATTTTGATACAGATACCAAGATGTACCTGAGAAAGGGTCTACAGATTTATGTTTCCAGGAGCAGTAAATGTAGAAGCCTAGTTCCCCTGGACCCTTACTAACACTAGATGTTAACATTCTTGTGACTTTTCATCAGACTTATATTCTCAAAAAAGTACCTTATTATAATTTGCATTTTTGATAACTTTGTACTCACCGGATTGATTCATTTTTTGAATTATGGTCCGAAAATAGGGTTTGTATGGTTTCAGCATTTTGGAAATTATTGAGTTATACTTTGTGTTTTGCTATTGCACTATAAAGGTTAATCACAGCAGAACTGCAATTAACCTGAGCTGTTTGGTAAAATTAAACCTCCTGTTTGACACTGACTCCTGGTCACAGCACAAAACATTGATGTAGAGTGTCTCTGTGTAACCAAGAATCCAAAAAGTTTCAGGGTAGTTTGGCCCCGCTCGTCTGCCTTGTTTATTAACAGTGAGATTGAAGAGTCGCACCTGGTTTGGTGTAATACTCCCCAGCCCCCGCACCACGGTCCTGCTGGTTCTGCAGCAGGGCTTTGCCTACGCGGTGAGCAAAATGTGAACAACCACAGCAAAGACTTCAGTTTAGGCTCCCTGGTTCTGAAGTGTTCTGTGCATACATCATTGGTTCCTGATCCACAAGACATCTGGCCTGGCCTTTCCAGCAAGAGGACAATAGGAGCCCGCACCTGGCCTCCAGACCCCTGCTGTGAGTCATCTGCTCTGATGTATGTTCTGACTTTCACGTTCTTGCTATACTGTGTCCTTTCCCTGTACTAAACTGTACATTTGTAATCTTTGCCATTTTGGGTCCTGTGAGTCTTCAGCAATTGAACCCTGTTTAAGTGTCACTGTTAGTGCAGCATATATTCAATTTTTGTAAGTGTTCCATGGGCACTAGGAAAAAAGATGTATTGTTTGGTATACACGTTTCTTTCCAGGGAGCTATTAGATAAGACTTACTGTTATTATTGAGGCGCTATCCTTCATATTTTAGTTTTATACATTTCCAAGCCATTTCATTCAGTTTTTGGTCTCAAATTCTACTAATTCAAGTATCTTGATCTTGGTTGCCCTTCATTTGTATCTGTTTTGCATATTTTTCCAGTTCTCCTTTGGTGCCATTGTGTGATTCTTTTCAATAACATAGAAATGATTTTTTTAAATCCAGTCTGGGAAATTTTATTTTTAAATATGGGAGCAGATTCCACTTATATTTATCATTATTGCTAATACATTTAGTTTATTATGTTTCATCTTTTTCTATGCTATTTTTAGTGGGCTTTTTTGCCATCTCCTTTGGTTTATGATTTTTCTCTTATGAGTATTTCCTTTGCTTTAACTTCTTGATGCTTTGGAAGGCATATATACTCCCTTTAGGACTAGCAAGTATGACCTTTAAGCATTCTGTGGATCTGGGGAAGGACGCATACAAGGTGTTTTGATAGCAATAAAACTATCAGAGACTAATACATCATGTCAAAACGATTCAGGAGCCAACTTCAAGTTCCCACTAGCTAAAGTGGGGATAATTTTAACATCAGTAAAGATAATTGCAGTGGTGTGAAACACATCAAATATGTTTGAATCCATGAGTTCATATTACCAAAAAACCTTTACTGTTTACCTTTTTAAAAAAAACTTACTGTTTTTTTTTTAAGAGATGTTTCTGGCCCCAGCTGTATTTGGAAAACTGCTAAATAAAATATTCAAGCAGAACAAGAATTTTTTTAAAAAAAGCATTCTGTGGCCTGTATTTCTTAAATTATCAGAATTTTAAAAATGAAATAGTAATCTTTTAGTTTCTCCTGATTCAGCCAAGCTGAGCTCACTTTTACTTTCCTCCCTCTTCTCTTTGTTAATAAAATCTTACATTTAGCTGCAGATGAATCATTTAGACTTTTAAAAATTTTGTCGTTTTTACACGATTTTGTACGTTTTTTGAACTCTGTTTCTTTACTCTCGTTATTGTGGCATATATTTTTATTAAATTTTTTTTCAAGAAGTACGTTTTGGGACTTCCCTGGTGGTCCAGTGGTTAAGACTCTGCACTTCCAATGCAGAGAGCCTAGGTTCAATCCCTAGTTGGGGAACTAAGATCCCACATGCCACGCAGCATGGCCAAAACAAATATAATAAAATAAAAAGTGTGTGTTGTTGATATGCTTTTGAACCCTGACATTGTGCAAGAGCAGTTCCCAGCATGGGCTTAGAAGATCAGATTGCCTAGGCACCATCCTGGCTTTTAGATAAGGTACTCAATCTCTCTGGGCTTCAGTTTCCTCATCTGTAAAATGAGGATAATAAGAATTTCTGTGTTACAGGGTTGTCCATGGAGTGGATGAGTCAATATATATAAAGCAGAACAGTGCCCGTCACACAGGGTGTGGTTTTCTTTTTTGGGGGGGCCGCCCCGCGTGGCATGCGGACCAGGGATCAAATCTGTGCCCCCTGCAGTGGAAGCATGGACTCTTAACCACTGGACCACTGGGGAAGTCCACGCAGGGTGTGTTTAATATCTGTTCCGTATTATTGTGAAAGACAATTTGGCAGAGCACGCAAATCTTTGGTTACTATCTTTTTCTCCACAAAGTCTAGCTGTTGCTCCATTTTCTTCTGAAAGCTGATGTTGCAGAGAAGCCTGAAACCAAACTGGTGTTGTTGCCCTATGGCAGGGTGGTTAAGAGCTCTGGTCAGACTGCCTCGGTTTGTGTCCTGGCTCTTCAGCTTACCCTGGATGTGCGACCTTGGGCAAGTTGCTCGACCTGTCTAATTCTTACTGTCGTCATCTGTAAAGTGGGGCAGCTCCTAGACCTCCCTGTCGTGGACCCTTTGGATTTCTTAGCCAAACCATCCCTCCTCTCTTTTATTTGTCTATTTTTTCTCACTCTAACCTGTTAGTTCTGGGACGCCTCATCATAGTGCCCTCAGCCCCCGGCCAAGAGTCTTCCTCCCTCCTCTCGGCCGCCGGTGGTGGATCCAAGGGCAAGCACAGAACGTAAGGACAACCGGTGTCCTTCTGTGGCGAAACCAGAATAGGGACCCTGCCTTTCTTCTGGGGTGACTGAGCTGGGACAACGTGAGCGCGGCGCTGCGTGTGCCGCTCTGGGGGAAGCCTACCTGCTCCCACGCGGAACGAGAGAGCTGAGGCAGCCGGAGAGCACAGGTGCCCTGACAAGCTCGTCCGAGTTTCGGAATCCAGTCCACTTAAAGGCCAGCGCCGCCACTTTACTGGAATGCTATGAGGATTAAATGGGAGCGTTCACGGAAAGCACCAAGGTAAGCCCTCAATTAATGATGACTTGTTTTCTCCCGCCGTAATGATCGCAGGGCTTTTTCCCCTTGTTAAAAGTTGTTGCCAAGTGCCTCTGCGTGCAGGTAGTTCATTTTCCCTGAAGTGTGGCAAGGTCTTGCAGTCTGCAGGTACAGATCTTCCTCCAGCTTAGGAAGACCCTTTTCTCGAAGATCTTTCATTGCGTGTCTTGGCTGGGAACAGCGAGTACCTGGGCGCTGGCGCTCCCTCTATGTTCTCCGTGTGCATCGATCGTCTCTCTCTCGCCGTTCTCTCCTCCACCTCTGCCCGATGAGCTCCTGGGGGCGTGCACGTGGGTGACAGTGTTAACCCCAAGAGCGCTTGACTCCTTCCCTGTTCTACCCCCAACCCTCCGGGCCACACAAGGCCTGGGAGGACGAAGCCCCTGACTGCCACGAGGCAGCCCCTCTACCCGGAGGGGTCCCCCGGGGGATGGGCTTCGGCCATTTCCCGGGCCAGGGCCTCTGTCTTTCTAGCAGCAGTGCTGGCAGGTACCTGCCATACACGACTTCTCAGTGACAGACTTGAGGCAGAGTCGGGGGAGGAGCGGCAGCTCTGCAGGATCCCACAGACCACTGCTGCACAGGCCTAGCCTGGGCGCTCAGAGGAAATGCAGAATTTCAGGCCCCATTCAGGACCCACTGCACCACAAGGAGCGTTTCTCACAACATCCCCAGGCGATTGGTGTGCCCATTAACCTTTGAGAAGCTCTGCTCCAGAGCACAGGCCACTTTAACCCTTTAGTTCATAATCCTTTTTTTTTTTTTTTTTTTGGTCTACTCACAAAGTCATTCTTTACAGCAAAAACCTTCCCAGACTTTATCACCAGACCAGATCATGTCATGTTCTCTTTATTGCTTACTTCATCTTCATGTGCATTTTCCCTTAATGTAATGTTGTTATCATAAAGTGGGGGCTCCATTGCCGGGGACTAGGAGTCTTATATGCACAGTCCACACTTCACTGAAACTTTAACTTTACTAGGTCAGATTCCTGCTGTGTCCTTGGCTCGCCTCACCTTGCCATAGTTGTGTCAGCAGCTTCTTCTGTTTTGTTCTTCTCTCCAAAAGAGCTCAATGATTTGAATACTTTCTCCTGGAGTTTAGAAACTTAACTAATTTGTTTCCACTCACTAACCTTGATATATTTTCTTTCTCCAGTACTGGATCAATATTGCCCACCCAACAGTAACAAAATATTAATGGCTAACATTGGTTACCACACACCGTTGACATGGTTAATCTTCTTGTAACTCCATCAAGTAGGTTCAAATATTCCCATTTTTTGGATGAGTTGGAATTGGGATCTTTCTCTCTCTCTTTAGGGTACTTCCATTTTCATGACAAAATATTACGTGTACTATAATGGGTATATAGAAATTCAATATACAATTTTGTCTACTTTTGTGTACCTTTGCATACTTCCATCAGGAAAAGGTACGTAAAAACAAAATAAATAAGTACGGTCTGTAATGTAATAGTGGATGACTGTCCAATGTATCTCTCCAGCTCCGACCTCTCTTCTAAACTTCATCTAGATTTATATCTAGGGATTTTTTTGACCTTTACACTTGTGAACACCTCACAAGCATTTGAGACCTGATGGGACTGAACCTGCACTCCCGCTACTTCCTCCCCAAATCGCTCTTCTACCCATCCTTCCCATTGTAATTTATGGCATCATCATATGTCCTGTACTGAAGATGGTCCCCTCTCCAGCACCTCTTGTACCCAACCCATCACCAAGTCCTGCCGGTTGTAACCTCCAGAGCATGTCCTAACCATTCACTTCTCTGTCTGCAGTGTCAGCCACCACCGTTTTCCAAGTCATCATCACCCTTCACACTCCCCTGACCCACTCAGTGAGATTCCCAACTGCATCCTTATTGCCATCTGGGGACCAGATGACCCTTTAAAATATAAATCACATCGGCCACTTATTTAGAACCCTTCAATGACTTCCCATTTCCCTTAGAATTAAATACAAACTCCTCACCCAGCCTTAGGTGGCCTGTGTGATCTGGCCCTAGTACCTCTCCCATTACATCTTGCACCACATTTCCCACCATCCTCTCCTCAGTCCTCTTTTAGTCTCTCTGCTGCCCCACCTGCTTTTTTGCTGCAGAGCTACACACCCCTGCCCACTATTTTTCGATCTTCTCTTACTCATCCTTTATATCTCCAGCTATATATTCCTTCTTTAGAGAGACCTTTCCTAACCACCCAATCAGAACTGGCTTCTCCTGAGTAATCTTTATAGTGCCAATGGTAGCAGCCATCACAATTTGCAATTACATGTTAATTTGTATTTAAGGGTTTAATGGCTGCCTCTCGTACTCTGAAGATAGAGAATATGAAAGCCTTTAGATCCTAGCACCTAGCACAGTGTCTGGCACGTAATAGGTGTTCATGAAACATGTGTGGTGAAGAACTGAATCTCCTTGTCATTTTCTTCTGCACTCTGGGAAAGCATCTCAAAGATGCCTCTCACATGAGCAGGTGAATTTTCTACCACATCCTTTCTATTCTTTACTGACTTCCTATGGATTTTAATTCTCTTGTTGCCTTTGGAATTTTCTTAGTCTTTGAGTCAACTACCTTTTCGTCTTTTGCTCTTCATCTTCCTGTGACCTTTTGCTCGCCACGCACAGAGGTTATGATTACTTGCAATCTTTTGAAGATGCCAAGTAGTGTGACTTTCTTCTTCTGGACCTGAAAGCAAATAATTCTCCACAAATCTTTCCTTGCTCTGAGTCTTCCAACTACTTATTTTATCCCATAGTCTTTGTTTGTAAACCCCAACTTGTTTTTTCATTTAAGTCACGCACAAATAAGGGAAGACCCTTCCAGACTCAGTGTGTCAACAGAATGCATGGGTTGCCTTTAGTCTCAACTTCTATCCGTTTGGGTAGCGGTTCCATCCCTTTGATACATCTGTAGTTGGAAAGTGGGTGAGTTGATGAGCAGAGTTTCCAGTCCACATTTCAGCTTCTAATAGGCCTTCTCTCATTGCACCTGTTGAATTCTGGTGGTTATTGCCCTCCTCTCATTGTCTCCTTCTCTGGTACTGGAAGCCAATGGCAGTAAGTGAAACTGTTCTTCCTGTGTCTGTGGTCGCCTACACTGAGTGAGTAATGGGGGAGGATATGCTTTATACCACGGCCACTTGGTCCTTACTTCCTGCCTAGCTGATTGCTGGGCTTGTTCTGTCTCAATGTGAAAATGTAAAAAGACAGTTGGGTAGACTGAGGGGTGGGGATGGGGGCTGGAGGGGTCAGAGGGCGCTGGTGGGGGTGAGGGGTTTCAAAGCAAGGGGCAAAACTCAGGAACAAAACTGCCTCACTTACAGTGTAGCTCCTTGGAATCAAGAGAATTGAAGGCCCAGTTCTCTGGCTAGTAAAGGCCCGAATCTCTGAGTCAGGACACAGTGGTGGAGCAATAACAATATATCTTAAAAAAATATATTTCTTCACTTGCTGTCTTTCATGAAGGGAAGCCTGATTATTCCATAATGTGAAGTATGGATCTGTTTTTCTCAGTCTAACTCCATCTGCCTTAAAATTATTTTCAGGGCTGCTCACAATTTTATATTATGTTGCCTGTCAATCTTTCATTATTTTGATGGGTTTTTATTCTTTTCTGTAAGGTCATGGGATATTAGTGAAAAGTTGCGAGGAGTTTCACTGGAGGACTGTAATATCCAATTTTTCTCTTATCCGCTTTCAACAAAGAACTCTGCAGATCCACAGAATATTCATGAATATGATTTTTTTTTCTTAACATCTGCTCCCATAGCTCTGTCAGTGAGGAATTCATCATTCCCAAAGCATTCCATATGCTTTTCCACTCTGCATTTACCCATGCAATTTCCCCTGGCACAAATCCTCTTCATTTTTTGGCCTCTAGCAATTCAAGAACAGGATGTTTCGATCCTCCTCTTCTTTTGAGCCGAGGACACTGTGACTCCATGTTTGTGAGTACAAACATTCTAATCAGAATCATGCCAAAATTGATGAAATTTAATGAAGAACATATTTTCCTGAGCAAACTCAAATCAATTTAATTCCTTGATATCATTTTTCTGTATAATGCAGGTAAAATGTTTCTAGTACACATAAATTTATTTGCTTTTATTTTACTGAAATTATTTTCATCTGGAAAATTCTTGTTCATAAAACTGTCACCATGGAGACCTCTTTTAAAATTTGTCCCAATAAAAAAATTTAACCTCTTACAAGTGAGTTTACTTTTATGGCAATTTTGTCTACCAGTTTCCTGAGATGCAAATTTTGTGGCCCTAAATTTTGCCAAGACGTGATTCTTCTGATACTTTTGAGCCAATAACAAATGTAGAAGATAGTAGTGGTGACCCTCCCCATACTCCCTTGGCACTCACCCTTCAGTATACCTGCAGCTCCCCACCTGAGGGCTTTCTCTCAGCCAGACACCCTGAGCCAGAAGTGCTGGGGAGTTAACGTGCCTGGAAGTAACCCTGAGCCAATGACGGACAGCAGTTGGAGGATAAATACCCTAGCTTCCTTGGCCTCTGGTGAGATGACTCAGGTGAGTTCTACACAGTTTTTCCCAGTACCCCGGGGAAGGGGGTGGGATTGACCTCCAGTCACCCCCAGTGAAAAACTGCTTGCTGATATACCCTTTACTGGCTCATCCCCAGCCCTGTCTTATTTCCCACCTCCCTACTGATGCTTTCTGGAATGACCTCTTAGATCATTCTAATACTCTCATTCTAGCCTCAGATGGAGTCAGCTTCCAGGGAGTCCAACCTAAGATTACCAATATTATTGTATAAAGCTTTTGCCATTGTCAGTTATACTGTTGATTATTTGTATGGAGTCTAAATTTTCCATGGTTGGTGTTTTTTTTAATTCCCAGAGATTAAAAAAAGTTTAATGAGTTAAAATAAATGAGCCCCTAAATAAAAACGAGCCATTTTTTCATCTTAACGAATTTTACTAGGTGCTATTCTATGTTGATTATTTCTACCAGAACTAGAGTCCACTTGAACAGAAAACTGATAGATTGGATCTGGGTGCATGCCTGGGTCAGAACCTCCTGCCTCATGTGACATCCTGTGCTTTTTGGCACATCCTTTCTTAAAAAGCCTTTTTCATATTCTCCACCTAGAGAAATCCAACTTAATCTCCATGACCAAGCAGAAATGCCTGTTCCTCCATGAACCTTTTACTGATTCTCATCAATAGTAACTATAAGGCTGAGCTCCCACAGCCTTCCTGTTTTTCCTTCTACTTGGCACCGCGTCTTCAGTGATTATTAGGTGTTTATGTTTCCTCATTAGATTGAGAGCAAAGTAGATCTTTTCTTTCACTCCCACTAGCACCCACATAGCAGGTATTCAATAAAAGTTTGGATGTATGTTTTCATTACAGAAGATGGAACCCTACAAAGAAAATTCTCATAATCCAGATCTAAGGAGAATGCTGTTCAGGGTTTCTTTTGAATCTGTGATGTACACCACGCTTTTCTCAATATTTTATCTCTCAAATATATTTGATTCTTAATCATTTTGTTCCATTAGTATATTTTCCATCCCTTTGTTTTCTCTAAATTGTTTTATTTGCTTTCCATATTTAATGAAATGTGATGATATGATTTTTAATAATTGCCAATAATTAAAGATACCTAGTCATCGCTTGAAATACTATACTGAAGAGTGACAAAGCATTGTTGATGAAGAATCCTTCAAAATCCATAATAAAACACCAAAATATCATTGAAAAATGCATAAGTGACATGAACAGGAATTCATAGAACATATATGACAAATAGACATGTGAAAATTTCTCAATACTCACTATAATCAAAGAAATAGTAATTAAAATACAATTTTCATCTATTAAATTGCTAATTTATTTATTTCTAAGTACAGGGTATGGTAATAGAGAAATTCATATTCACTGCTGATGTGAGTTTAATACTGTACAAATTTCCTGGAGCTTAACCTAGCAATATTTGTCAGGGACTTCAGTTCATTTTTTTATTCCATCTTACAAAACTACATTTAGGAAACAATTGTAAGTCTGGAACATATCAAATGAACGAAATTTTTTAAATGTAGTATAGGAACAAGAGGGGCATGGTTAGATAAATTATGGTACAGCCATATTATGGAACACTAAGCAATCACTACAAATAGTTTCAAAGAAATTTTAATGACTTGTGAAATTGTTTCTAATAAAATTTTATGTGGAATACGGGATACAAAACTAATCTCACTCATCTCCATAACACTCTGATCCCTGAGACAGCTTTCTATTGACTCCTTATTTTCCTAGGTATGAGTCACTTTCCTGTTTCTTAGCATGTCTCACAACTTTTCATTAGAAACATTTTAGATAATATATTGTAGTAACTCTGTAGCCTGTGGGGTTGTTTTGCTGTTTTTTTGGTTTGTTGTGTGTTTGTTTAGTGACTTGCCTGGAGGAATTGTGGTGGCTATTCCCCGCCCCGCCCCCCCCCACCCCACCCCATGTACAACCACTGATGTCTCAGCTCACTTTTTTTCTTTTTTTTTTTAACTCTTGTTTTTATTTTTAAACTGGGATACCCAGGGATCACGGGAGTCATCACAGCTTTGTGGTCAGCCAATGATTGGTCAGAAGTTACACTTAAAACACCTTGAGCCAGTAAAGCTTCTGCCCTTTGCTGAGAAATCTGTGTGTGGCCTGGAGAATGCATTCAAAGTCTGTGCAGTTTCCAAGTCTATTACAGCTTTTATTTTCTGTGTCTGCAAAGCCTCACATCCAGCCAGGGTCAAGTAGCTTGCTAGGGCCCTCTTAGGTCTCCCCTTAGTTACACACAGCCTTGTCCATGAGCACAGCTTCCTAGACCACCAGGGTTAAAGTAAATATCTCATTCACAAGATCTCCTGGTCTGTCCACTACTCTATTGCTAAACCCAATCACTATTGAGACCTCAGGCTAGCTGCAGTGTCGGCCACACTGACACATGGGATTACTCCACACTCCATTCCAAAGAAAGGCAGACCCCTCCAATGGCCCTGGTAGAATTTCCATGCCACAGAGCTGGGGGACAAGGAGTTAGGATGAGAACAGCCCCAGGCTAAAACATCAGACTCCCACTGTTCTTACTGAGGTTCAGTACATTTTCTTGAATAAGTGCTTCTCAAGTTGTTGGATGCCTTTTGTCAATTTCCAGAGTCTTTACATTTTTTTGACAAGTCTGTTCACCTTTATCATAGTTTTTTAGGGAGAGGATTTGCTGAGCTCCTAAATTGGCCATTCTGGAAATCCTGCTTCTTAAATCATACAAGTTGTACAAATTAACTACACAAACTTATCCTACTCCTGGGGGGAGAAGGTAAGACCTTCCTTGGGATGTGAAATCACCAGGGTAATGTTGCCTTGGCAAGATTTTCACTTCAAGCCTGGAAGCTAACTGGAGCTGCAGGAGTTAATTCCTACTTTGTAAACCAGAGTGCCTGAATCAGTGGTCTTCTGTGCTTGTTTTCTTCCAGTTACTCCTTAGCCAGGCTTTTTCAAGAGCATTCATGGATCATATATATTCCATGAAAAAAAGAGCTCCGTGGTCAAATGTTTGATTTACAACTAGCTAAACAAAATCAAATGAATTTACATAAGGACTTCTCAGAGCCTTTTAACATGCTAATGTTTGAGATTCTCTAAGAAAGAGAAATGATATGTAGGGTTTCCTCAGATTTTCGTGACCATTGAACACTATCCGCCCCCCACCCCCCGAGCATTTCAGGGGATTAATGATCTGCAAAACACCCTTTGGTCTTGTTTTATTTGACATTTTCAGCCTGGGTCAGAAATACTGGATATTAAGGGAAGAACTATCTGTTGACAACTGTGATAGCTGTATGCATCAACCTTTTAGACATAGGAGCGATGGTAGTGGAAACTGAATGGAGGGAAATTCCTCTGGGAGGTCAGTTTTGGCAGACAACCTAGCTCTCTAATACAGCTGCCCCTCCTCACCAGGAGTATTTCACTGGTGATCTTCCAAGTTTCTGGGTTCTATTTTTATTAAGGCAGACTTATCATGTGCCAGACATTAAGTCAGACTCTTGGAAAATAAAAAGACAGCATCTGTCCTCAATGAGTACAGTTAAAGGTAAGGTAAAGAAGACATTTATAATCAAGTTTTAGAGGAGGTGGGGTCTAGGTCTCCACAAGGTGCTATGGTAAGACCAAGGGGACATTTTAAAAAGATGACAAAGGCCATGATGCCCACGCTGGTTCTTGAAGGCCAAGAAAGGGTTAGCCAGGAAAAGAAGAGGGAAAGATCATGTGTGAAGGCAGAGAGGCTGGAGAGAACATGGCATATTCAGGGAACTCCCAGCAGCTTGCATAGCTAGAGAACAGGGCACAAGAGAGACTAAACAGGTATGAAGGGCATGCTAGGGAGTTTGAATCTTATTCTCATGGTGAAGGGGGATTACTAAAGGCTGTTGAATCTCAGGATCAGATTTACATTTTGAAAGTTCACTCTGAAAGCAGTGTAAAAAGTGGATTGTGGAGGTAGAAAATCAGAGAGAAAGCTCCAGGAGGCCAGTATGGATGGCAAGGTGAAGGCAGTTGAGGGTTTAAAGTGATAGGAGTGGGTGAAGTAAGATGTTGGGGTGAAGCGGGAGAGAGGCAATGGTAGCGCCACATAATAGTACATGGAATACAGGACAAGGGGCAGGTTTGGGGGGGAGAAGATAATGTATTGAGGCTTGCACTTGTTCAGTTTGAGATTCCGATAAAATGTGAGAGATGTTCAGAAGATGAGGTGAGAAATAGAGATTTAACAGGTATCAATAAAAGTGGTAGGTGAAGCCATAGATGTGGGTGAAACTGGACAGGGAACGTATAGACTGAGAAAAAAGCAGAGACAAAAACCCTGAGGAACTATATTATCTCCCTCTTCCAAATGCCTACAGAATCTTTTTGCAACTCATATAGCAATAAACAGTTAGCTCAGTGCCTATTATGTACAAAAAGTATCATGCTAGATATGAGGGTACAAAGAGGAATAAAAGAAGGTCCCTTCATCCAAGGAGACTATGATCTAATTGTGGAAGGAATTATACCCAACTAGTATGCAAAATGAAATGAAATAAGAGCTATAAATGTGTTGAGCATAGAAGAGGCAATTAATTCAATGGAAGAGATAAAACAGGTTTCAGGAGGGGAGGAGAGCATTTGAGTTGGGCTTTGCAAGATAAGTGGACTTTGCAAGCAGGGAATGGGAAACAAGGCAAGCGATTTGAAGCTGGAAATTAGCAAAGGTCACAACAGAACAGAGTGCGGGAAGTGATAGAAACAGGCGGGAAAGGTGGCTTGAGGCCAGGATCCAGGGAATCCTGTCCAGGTTTCTCAGGAGTCCATTTTAAAGAAGGCACACACGTGCCTAAATATATCCAAGTGCTTGTGTTGTAGCAGATTCATTTCTACCGGATTCCCTAATTTCAGAAATGCCTTTAAGAACAATGAATCAAAAATGCTAAAGGAAATCTAAAAATCACCAAACTAAGGCTTGAGGGCTTATAAATGCTTTTTCTCAGTTCTCTATTTCCATTCTCCAAAACTCTGTTAGTGGAACTTTAATTACTTGGCTTCACTATAAAATTTCCATTGCATGTAAGTGTAAATAATTTCACTCAAATGCTCTCATTTCAATCTGTGGCTGAAAGCATCGGTAGAAATTACATTTTTGTGGCACTTCCTTGTCACGTTGAAGGAAAACAAAATGTATACTGTTAAGTCATGAGCGACTTTGAAAGTGATAGATTATATCAAGATAGTAAATAATAAGAGATGAAGTATATTTTAAAGATTAAAAATATTTTATTTAAACTTTTCTTCATAAACACTTTTAACATTTTTTTTCAATTTAAAAACAGAATGGATAGCATAAACATGTTTTGAATAGATTATATTCACGGCTTGGGAAAAATTACCTGACAAAAATGTAAAGGCTTCCAAAACAGGTATAAAAGGCAAACCTTAAATTATTCTAAGATTTTTAAATCGGCCCTAGGATTATTTGACTACTGGCCCAAAATGTACCTAAAGGTCAAAATATTTTTTCTATAGACAAAATATGCCCAAGGGGTATAGGGCATATACAAGTTAGATAGAAAATAACCTCTCTGATCACCTCACTGGAACATTCCTTCAGAAAGCAAACACCTAATCCTTACTGATACACTGATTAATAAGGTTTTTAATGTAGTTGTTCCCAAAGATGTAAAAAGAAAATCTAAGAACATTAAGGAGGAACAAACAAAGCTGATGGCATTCTCTCAATGTTACTCGTGTAATATTGAAGTTATACTGGTATACTGAAAGGAAACGACTTCCATGAGTTTACCTATTCCAGTCTATGTCTATTGAATATTTGACTTTATAAACTCTTGATAAACTAATTTTTCAGAACTTTCATTTTTAAGATAAATCTCTTTTTAGAAGATATTTATCCCTAAACCAACTCTAATCTGATAGAACACATGATCCCTAAAAATGTTCAGAGTACAAAAAAAAATAAAAAATGTGTAATAGGCAAACAGGAAAAATGGCACTAGCAGTTTTACTGCCATATAGCCCTCATTTATATCTAATTTACACTATTATCTATGTTGTGTTTTACTTCAGTCTAAAATTTTAAATTACGTATTCTCAAAAGAGCTAGTCTTTTCTGAGAGATAGCTTATAAACTGAAATAACGATTTATATTATAAACTGAAATGTTATGACCTACAACCACATATACATATATAAAAATAGTCCCACTGAACGTTTGACATGTTTAGATAATGCAGCTCAAATAATTTGTTATAAAATATTTTAAAGCTTAGTTTCATGTAATTAAGACAAAACCATTTTTACCACTTCTCCCCACACAAATGTGTGTGTCCTTTACTATGACTCGAGCAGGCTTCCCAGAATGAGGTGTCCAAAGGTGCTGCTTTAGAAAAGATAAGTGAAGGGCTCAGTCAATATTTCACAAATTATAGTAACACTCACACAGAGTAATGAGGACACAGAGAAAGTTGTCTCAAGAAAAGCTAATAATTCTACTAATTAAGCTTTACTTTTTAAAAACCAGTAGTATTTCTTCCAATACAAAACCTTCAACGTGAGAATCTTGAATTTTATGAAAAGGTTGTAGTGCAAGGATTTTCTTTAAGCAGATTAAAATAAAAACTTAGAAGGTCAAAGACATGGAAGAGAACAAATGTTTCTAATTAAGATGCAATCAACAAAGATCAGCTATTTTTGTAAAGTCTGGCATTTAAAATGTAAAGTGAAAATTAACACACAAAGATCACAGCAATTACACTGTATAGTTTTAAATCTTACTGAATTAAAAAAAAACTATTTTGAGCACATATAATGTATATAAACAAAAATGGTTCCAAATGAAGCACACAAAAAATAAACTTGAAAAAAATTCTATGAAAAAATTTTCCATAGTTTAGTATAACAAAAATAAATCTCTTTCAGCAATTAAACCATAATTTTAAAAGGGAATGTAAGTTAATCATGGATTCAAAATAACCTAAATTAGCACTACATATAAACAGAAGAGTTTTCTCATACATTCAGAACCCAAGCAATAACAACTATTCTTAAAGCTCAAAACTGATTACAGCTAACATCAGGTCAGACATGACTTAACGTGTGAAGCTAAACCCAGAGTTAGTTCAAGTTAAAAGATTTCACAAATTTTCCAAAACATGAACTTTGATCTTGGTCTTGTGTTTTTACAATGAAGACCAAGAATATTCAATTGTTTGCCCAGATCTTACTTTAACTAGGACTACGAAGTCATATCTAAGCAATTAAAGAGAACCACCACTGGAGTGTAAAAGCCTGATGGGGTACCCTGTTCTCGGTCTTTTCCAGCAAAAGACAACAATGAGGAAAATAATGAAGACGTTACTGTTATTTTCTTTAAAGCAAGATGGCACACATATAAAACACTAAGCCAACTAATATATTAGAAAAAGAATTAAACGGCTAATCTAACTCCTAGCTTTCAAAAATAAAACGACTAAAAATGATTTTTAAGATGTAGAAAAAGACTTTTACCCATATTACCATGGGAAACAGGATACTGAATTTCGTTTTTAGAAACTGAAAGTAAATGATAGGACCACTTAAAAAAAATTTAACTCTCATATACAAAAGAATATTAACTTGATTTCTAAAACCAACCCCAATGTTTTGCTTTTTACAAAACTACTTATGTACCTGACTGTTTCTAGCCTCCAGTTGTAGAGTTTTAAAATCAGGTTTTTTTCATAGTTGTCTATTTTAATTGCAAAAATGAAATAAGTCTTCACATTTCCATGACTTCACTCTTCCATTTTATATTCAGTGGTGGCAGCAGCAAAAAAAAAAGTGAAACTAGAAAATTTATACAACAGCCATATAGAAGGCATTGCAATATTGCACCAATATCCTAAGATCTGGCAAGTTTTGCCAGTGTAGATCTAGTCTGTATCATATATAGAGTCTACTCAGAAGAAAATGGCATCAATTTGAAGGATCCACTCCCTGGTTATTCTTGCTTAATTTTGACAACTATACGTTTTTTCTTCGAGTTTAAAGGTGCGGCTAATAATCCTAAAACACTTATTATAAATGCTTTTAAACAGTTATTCTTGATCCATTCTGAACTTTGAGGTTACTATCCTTCATGCTAGTAGCTTTCAGTAAATAAAACAAAAGCTGAGGGCTTACATCCCCAGTGCCACTAAATATTTTGTACTAAATAAACAAGTAGATATGACCAGTTAAGATTATAGTTCTATTCCTAAGTCAAAACTGAGCTCAAATTTTCCCCAAGTTGCTACTTTCCATTCAATAACAGATGCAGCAGCCTTATTGAATGTAAAGAATGGGAGTTGCACTTACTTTTAAGGGGCCTTTATTTAGGAGTCTGGTATTACCTAAATTCTCTTTAAAAGTGCTTGCACGCTGCAGGGCCAGGGCTTGTCATATACCACTCCAATTCTCACTAAAAAGAGGGTAACATTAAACAGACTGCAAAGAAAAACATTTTCAAAAAGAAGACATACATCGATAAGCAACACTAACGTTTACTTTTGAAAATAAAACATAAAATGTTAGTTTTCATAAAGCCATACATGTTTCAGGAATATAAGTTTGAATATTACTGAATCAGTATGGACTGAAGATAGGCTACTCTGATACCAAACGAGGACTCCAGTTATTTTAACTTTCTAAAAATGTTAACACATGAAAAGACGTTACATCTAGAATACAACAAGTATGGCAAACCGTGTGTGCAAGTGCACTAGCTTAAAAATATAGAATCCTAACCACGCATAAAAGGGGATGTGCCTTATATATTCATAAGATGTAAGCAAGTATGGATATGCTTTCACTAACACAATGCAGATAAGAGAAGGCAGCTTAGAAATAGTGTTTTGAATATAAAAAAGTTAAATTTGTAGAAAATTTATATTTTTGCATTTTCAGCAAAAAGCCATGCAAAAAGGTCAAGAGTTTTAAACTTAAAAAATAAAATCAAAAAGTCTAACAGACTGCAATACACCGAAATAAATGTTCAAAAAGATTTCAGATAGAGATAGGAACTGAAATTACATCCAGTGACACTTATCAGGTCTTCTCTTAGAAGATGCATGACTCCTACACTGACATTTGAAAGAAATGTTTAAAGCATAACATCAACTTCCCAGATAAGTGAATCGTTCTATTAAACTGCTTCTGGAAGTAGTTTCAAGAGCTAGTGCTTAGAATTGACTTATTGCATGAGTTTGAGGCCACTAAAAAGAAAAAAAAGGATGCGAGAACAGAACGAAAATATTTTTATGTATTAGACCAATGGCTTTGATAGTAAAACTGGTGAGGTTTTTCTTTATATTTTTAAATTAACTACTTTGTCTCAAATTTTCTGTTTGGCTTTTTTGAAGGGAGAAAGATGCCATTAGTTGCAACGTCTGACCTCGTCCAGTATATATTCTGGAAAATGCAGGTTGCATACTTGTAAACCATCCAGCTTGCAGGGCATCCGCGGGTACTCATCTTCCTTCCATTTGTTTTCATCCGGATCAAAAGTAAGAATAGAATCGCTGTAATGACCATTGTAGCAAAGGCCTCCAAGAACCATTATCTGTTTATCCAGCACAGTCACACCATGGCCACTTCTACCAATTGGCATGGACGCCAAGATGGTCCACTGATCAGTCTCTGGGTTGTACACTTCTGTGGAAGGGCATCCCTGAGACTCAAAAGAGGCCCTCAAGATCACACAGACACCACCGAAGACATAAAGCTTGCCGTTGTAAGAAATCATCTTGTGAAAGCATCTAGCGTAATTCATTTTGCTCTTATTCTCCCAACAGTTGGTAACTACTTGAGTTCTCCTGGTCCGCTGTTCTATGGTCCCTTCTTTACTGGGGTCAAACACGCACACTTGTTTGGAGGTGGAAGATGAGGTGATTCCACCAGTGATAAACAACTTGTTATTGAGCACTGTCCCCTCATGTCCATATTTGTTAACTGGATAAGGATCCACAAATTCCCATTTATCATTGGTGATATCATATCTCTCTGTTGAATAGAAAGTCTCATCTCTGGTTCTGCCTGCTACCGCGTAAATAAACTTTCCAATAACACCAACTGCAAATTCTGAACGTGGTACAGACATGTCTGCCATCCGGAGCCAAGAGTTTTGTCTCGGGTCATACCTGAACACTTTGGAAGAAGCATGGAATTCGCCATCCGGGCCCAGTTCTTCCCCGCCCAACAAGAACACGAAGTTATTCACAATAGCAAGGCAGTCCGGACGCAGAGGTACTTGTGGGCCCTCCAGTTCCCACCAGACTCTTGGTTTCTTTAGGAGAAGTATTTTACTGTTAACCATGCTATGTCCAATCATGCCTCGGAATACTGTAGTTTGGGGTTTGGCAGAGCGGATGCGGCTTGATTTCATGTCCAACAGAGGCTGCTGGTGAACGTTCTGAAAGTAATTCAAGGCTTGATCAACTTCATAACGCAGCTGTCGGGAGTATCTATAAAATTCTGATGTCTTAACCTAAGAATACAAGTAAAAGAATTTAACAACAAAAACAAAAAAACAAAAACAAAAAACAAAACATCAATGGCAAACAAAATATCAAAGCCCACTAAGATGATTAGCTTATGATTTTAAGCTACTTTACTAAAACTGATTTCCTGTTAAGATCACATACTTTCTTTTTATTATTTTTTTACAAAGCTTTTATCATATTTGTTTTTGTAATTTGTATTTGTACTAATTTATGCACATTCCCAATCTTTTTAAAAGTAAACAAGCTATTTTCCAAGCACAAGCTAAATTCCTCTAACAAAATGTATTAATCCTCTAATATATGTCAGGCCCTGGGCTACAAGTGGTGGCTATACGAGGACAAGTAGGGGTTTCACAGTAAAGGAAACGTTGGCCTTGGTTTTCTTAACCACAAGGAACACTGTAAGAACACCCATGACTGAATAATTTGGGGAATGAAGTTAGTGAGTTAGTAAAAATTTTAACACACACAATTTTCTCAGGTGGTTTTTGACATAAAAACTTGGTCTGGTATCATTAACTCCTATAGTAATAATTCAGTTGACAAGAAAAGGTCAAACTTTTTCCTTTTTGTTTTTGGGGTTGGAATTACCTAATTATAATGACTGCTAACATCTTATGAAGCACTTCTAAGTATCATGCTAACTACTGTGGAGAGATTTAAAAAAAGAGTATAAGATGTGGTCCATTACCTCAAAGAACTGAGAGTATATTTCAGGAAATGAAAACAAATACACATCTACCAGTTTTAAGTAAATGAGGCAATTGACAGTTAGGTATGAAGCTGTATAGCACATCTGTGAGTGCTACGAACTTTACATACAGAACATATCAAACTGGTCCAAAACATTCAAGGGATATTTTGTGAAAGAGGTAGGAAGTTGGAAACCAAGCAGAAACAGCCTGAATCATAATGACAAGGGTGAGATAAGAGGGCTAGGATTTGGATGGTTACCATTTGGATCCTGCAGAGATAAAATCGACAGATTTTATACTTTTTCTCTTTATTGAAATTGTTCATTATTATTATTTGCTGTGATTTCTTTCACAGTTATTTTGCTAGGAAGAACTAGGTTGTATGTCCAATCACTGTGATCATATGATTAATTCTTTGTATTAAGAACAATTATACTATCTTTTCTCTTAGAGGGGTCGTTAGGCTAACAAATTAAATATTTAAGTGCCTACTGTGCACAGCCAGTAGTCTGACTGCTACACAGGTTTTGAACGAACAGAATCAGCACAGTAATTAAGCACAACAAAGCAGCCCAGTACGGTGATTAAGAATTCGATTTAGGAAATATCTGACTTTGCCACTCACAAGCTGTGTGATTTGGGGCAAGTGACTCAGTATCTCTAAGCCAGTTTCCTCATCTGTATTACTGGGACAATAGCACCTACACCTCATAAACCTAAGGTAGGAGACAGGCAAGAAAATCCTAGGCGGAAAGGACTTAGTATGGTGCCTATCATGTGGCAGCTCAGAAAAAATTACGGCTGTTATTAGCTATTATTACTGACCAGGGGACATCTGTGGAAGTGTCACTCAATTTACGTTAATGCATCTGATGATGTGCGTTTGTTTGTGTAAATATTCAGTCTTCCAGAAAGTAGAGGAGAAATGAGAAAAACTGTTACTTTGTACCTAATCCTCACCAGAAAAGCATGACTGATGACATGCAAGTAGGAGGAAGCTTTAGAGGAAGCAGCGGTGTTGTTTGGAGATCAAGAAAGAAAAGAAGGGGAATGCTGCCCATAATGGATAGGCAGATTTCAAGATTTTCAAAGGAAAATTAGGATCAATTCCAAGATCAGAAACTGTGTAAAGAAGCTCGAGAAGGCTTGGAGGCTTTCAAAAGCATAATGCTGACTGCATAATTGCAAAACATACTGATGAGGGGAAGAAAGGGGTAAAGTATCTAAAAAATCTGATGTGCTGCAGAGAGCTTTCTGGAATTTGGATGTTAAAAAACCACTTACGACAGATGGTAAAAAACAGGCACATAAAACAAGTATTATAAAGAGTGAAATGGAGCTGTAAGAATATTGTGAACAAAGCTAAAGCCTAAGGAGGAATTGTGACTTTACAAAGTGCCAGACAGTGAATAAATGGCATTTTAGAGGTTAAAGTAAAAAAAAAAAAAAAAGTAGAGGAAAAAGTGAATTCCCCCCTGGATGAGGTGGTTAATGTAATATTAACAAAGATAGGGCTTCCCTGGTGGCGCAGTGGTTGAGAATCTGCCTGCCGATGCAGGGGTCACGGGTTCGTGCCCTGGTCCGGGAAGATCCCACATGCCGCGGAGCAACTAAGCCCGTGAGCCATGGCCGCTAGGCCTGCGCGTCCGGAGCCTGTGCTCCGCAACGGGAGAGGCCACAGCAGTGAGAGGCCCGCATACCGCAAAAAAAAAAAAAAAAAAACAAAGATAAAGAGAAACAGCCTCCTATCTTATTTCCATTCTCGGCTAAGAATATTATATTCTTTCTAATCTGAAGATCAAACACAATAACTAAGAAAAAACTTAAATCCAAGATGGCTGAGAAAAAAGAAAAACCAGCTAGATATTCTCACCGAGTTCAAGTCATCTGACCTCACAAATCACGTCCTGGGATCCTAGGAGCCTTCACAGATAAGGCTGCTTAACTGCTTTCTGTAATCTGTGTGGAATCATGAAGGATGGCAGAGGACTAGAAACCAGACAGATTTCCGAACTAAGACTGGTTAGCTTGAGCCTGATCCTGCATTGTTAAAAACTAGTTAGCACTTGCATATAAGAAAGCACTACAAACTAGGAGGCAACACAGACTCACCAAGTAATGCCAAGACTGACCATTTCTGGTTTAATTTTTGATGATGTAACAACACTGCTAGAGAAGAGAGAACCTATGACTTCAGCAAAGTAATCAACAAAGTCATAAACAAAACAGAAACACTAGGGACCCCTGAACCACCTGAAATTGCAACAGTAATTATGTTCATGCATTTAGGGGGGGGGAGGAAGTCCACAGCTTGTATCAGGTGTTCCAGGGATCCACAAACTCCAAATGTAACGTTTTAACTGACTCTATCCTCACTACGAACCAACAATGTGATATGACAGTCTTAAGAACTAATAAAATCATGGACTGAATTAGACAGTCCCACCCTCTCTGTTCAGGTGAAACCACAACTAAGACAGTGTTCAATTCCACCAGTGTACTTTAGACAACAAAGTGGATCATGTGGAGAAGACAGCAAAGAGATCCAAATCACAGGAAGAGTGGTCAAACAGATGAAGAATGTTTCAATCCAACAGAAGACTCAGGAGAGAAAGATGGCAACTGTTTTCAGGACCAATAAGTAGAAGTTAAGAGAAAGACTTTAGGCCAATATAAGGAAAAGCTTTGCAATTAGGACTGACAACATAATGGATGTTCACTGCATTATTATTTGTAAGAGCACAAAAACTGGGCACAACTCACCTATCTATTAATATGAAATTGGTTGACCAAACTCTGGCATATAACATGCAATCACTAAAAGGAATGAGATTAATCCACATGCAGTAACACAGACATTCAAAATGGCAAAATGACAAAACCTGCAGAACTGTATATATAATACTCTCAAAAAATAAAAATGGACTGTTTTGCACAGTCAGCAGTATATGCAGGGGGAAAATGTATATACTACATGTACAACATATAGTTACCAGTGAGCTCTTGAGGGGCTTGCCCTTTTTAGATTCGAAATTGGTTTGTATTGGGCTTTCCTACAGGGACTACAGTAAAAAGGGAACGGGTACGTGTTCCCAAAGTGAACAACTGTCTACTTCTGGAGTCTAGCATCCTGCCACTGAAGATAGTCCAGGTGTGGCCACCTATCCAGAGGGCTGGAGAGAAATTCCAGCATCACACGAGGACTAGGCAGAATGGCCTATAATGTCTTTCCACCTTCCAACCCCAGGTTCTTGCAGATCACGTCAAACTGGGCCAGCTTAATGGCTTCCTAGAGTCACTTCCTCGTCTTTTCTTTTTTTTATATACCCAATCTTCTGGTCCCTTTGTTCTCTCCCTATTCATTCTATTGTGCTCCTTTGATATTTGGGTTCCAATGAGTTTACAAGAATCACTTCAGCACTATGTTGAAGTCCCAGTCAAAGCTACATCTTTACCTGATCTGTTCTACCTCTAAGCCCACAATACTGGAAGTTGTGCCTTTTGAGATAGCTATTATACCCTAAGAGATATTCTAACCAAAGAAATTTAGCTCCTACTTCTCTCTGCCAAGGCTAGAAGTTCTAGATCTACCTTGCCTTTTCCCAGGGCTACTTATTGCTGCAATTTTCCTCTAAAACCACACAATATCAATAAGCATAAGTAGCTTCTCCTTTCATGATAGAAACAGGAAATTAATGAATCTCTGATAATCCTGGACAAAGTAATTAGATACACTCTGCTTTAAAACAAAGTGTAGGGCCAAAAGCTTCTTTGTGAATGGAATCACTTAAAATGCATTAATGAAGGGACCTATCCAAAAAGAAATGTGTGGCTCATCTTTTCACAGAGAAAGCATTTCTCTCATCATTTGCTCCTCATATAACAGTTTAACTATCTGTGTATCAGGCTCTCTCAAAAGAAAGATATGGAAAGAATGACATTTCTTTCATGTTCTGAATTACTTTCCTTATCCTTTCTAGGATTTAAAAAGCTGTCCTATTTTAAAACTTGGAAAGATTATCACTTTTCTCGCTTTGATACTTTAAAAAATTGTATTATGAAAAGCATTTTGAAGTGAAAGTATTTATTACCTCTTAAAAACAGTGATCTGAAAAATTTAAATTGGCCATTTCCTCCTCTAATCTTTTGGTTTAATGAAATTGTGTGCATGCACATATGCATGTAGAGAAAATATGAGAAATTAATAATTTTGAATGTGATTCCTCTAAATATATTTATTAAGTCAAAGAAATAATAGCTAGCCATTAGCACTGGATAAAAATTCCATGATTCTCTTCTCACTGTCAAATGTTATATAATCCACTTACTAAATTAACTTTCAAAGGTAATTTGTTTATACTGCTCTTAATTTTGAAAGAATTAAAATGAAGCAGGCAATATAATTAAAGCAGGCATTTCCATAGAGCTTACTACCTTTGATTAAAAATCTACAATTTAAAAGTATCTACTAAAACAGGCTACAGTTTTAAAAATTATTTTAGCCTTTCAGCCAGCCAATTTAAGGTATTATCAGCTGTTTCACCTTCCAAAAGGATTTTTTTAAATGCCCAATATACTAAACCAAAGAAACAAAAGGCCTTTTATTAGTTTATCCAGTTGTAGGGAGGTGGGAGGGGTGAGGACTGAGGATTAGAATAATCTCTGAACTCAAGATCCCAGGTCTTAGACTTGACACCGTCCCCAAGTCACTGTGTGACCATGGAGCTTCCAGTTTAGGTATCTTCCCTTTATAAAGGAGTAAGCTGCATGAACAGACATCTCTCTGGCCCTCCTACATCCAAAACTGCTAACCTAATTTTTGCAATGATGAGTATAAGGTGTCATGTGGAAGGAAGACTGAGTCCTGGCTGTCAGTTTTATCATCCTTCCTCCATGATTCAGTATTCTCAAAAGAAATACCCAGAAATAAAGCAGTTACTGTCATGGAACGTTAGTGCGAAAACAAATTATGTCTTTGGGAACCACAGCTACATTTGATATGAATTTTGATATTCAGTAACATGTGGAAGTCTTTATATGTTGTACTGCAAAAGCATCTACCCTGATATCAGAGGCTTACTTATAAAATCATGCTCAGAACTGAAGCTTGTATTGATTTATGTGACACAAAAGAAGCTAGTTACAAAATGCCTTTAATTAATCCCTTTGTCCTGAAAAACTGAATAATGACCAGGGATAAGGCTATTTAAAAAAATTAGTTCCTGTTAAGCACAAATCCTCTCAATAACACTATAATTGCAGTCAAATACCAAACAGTTAAATTTTTTTTTTTTTTTTTTTTGCAGTACGCGGGCCTCTCACTGTTATGGCCTCTCCCACTGCGGAGCACAGGCTCCGGACGCGTAGGCTCAGCGGCCATGGCTCACGGGCCCAGCCGCCCCGCGGCATGTGGGATCTTACCGGACCGTGTCATGAACCCGCGTCCCCTGCATCAGCAGGCGGACTCTCAACCACTGCGCCACCAGGAAAGCCCTAAAACAAATTTTAAAAAGGATTTACACATCCTGTCTTCTCCAAGTGGGCAAGAGTCTAAAGTATTGACAGCTTCAGAAGGCAAGTGACCAGGGCAAATGGGAGCAAGGGAAAGGACTCCCTCAGGACAATATTCTTATAAGAGTTTCAGCACAATTTGGTGAGTCCTCTATCCCTTCAACTTTTCTATAGATAGTGAAAAATATTTCACTCAAAAATAAATGTGTTTCATACGTAGAAAATAAACTTACAGTTGCCAAGGGGGAAAGGTGGGCGGGTGGGAGGGATAAATTGGGAGACTGGGACTGACATATACACACACTACTATATATAAAATAGAAAACGAGTAAGAACCTACTGTATAGCACAGGGAACTCTACTTAATATTCTGTAATGACCTATATGGGAATAGAATCTAAAAAAGAGTGGATATATGTGTATGTGTAACTGATTCACTTTGCTGTACAGCAGAAACTAACACAACACTGTAAATCAACTACACTCCAATAAAAATTAATTATAAATAAATAAATAAATGTGCTTAGGGAATTTCCTGGGGGTCCAGGAGTGAGGACTTGGCGCTTTCACTGCCAAGGGCCCAGGTTCGATCCCTGGTCAGGGAACTAAGACCCCACAAGCTGCGCTGCAAGGCCAAAAATGAATAAATAGATAGATAAATAAATGGGCTTAGAAAGTCTAATTTCCTTCCAATTTTGGTACAACAGTAACAGAGCACCACTAGAAATTAAATGAGTGCACAAGCCTAAAAAGTAGAAAATAATGTAAAAGACTTAAGAATATCTTATCACCTGATTACACTAATATTTAGATAGTACAACTTTTTTTACACAATTTTTTCCCTACTTATGGAAATACTCTCAACTATGTCAATATTTTATTTATAAATACGGAAGAGCAGAAGGAAAGTCAACTAAAAGGTTTAATCCTAGAACTAACTTCCGAATGAGCAAGGCTTACCTATGACACATGTAACATTTTCTGGGTAAATATTACATTTGAGAATTAAAACTTTAAAGCCTAAAATCTTAATACACACCCCTGGTTCCTTTCCTGCTCCTAACCTTTCCTCCAGTCATTTTCTGAATTCTCTGACCCTTTTCGATTTCTGCTTATCACTTGGTTTCTCTCCCTCTCTTTATTTCCCAATTCATTAAAAAGATTTTCTCCTTTTACAAGTAAATATGGCTGTCCCCATTCCATGTCTTCCTTTCCTGTTACTCCACAGTCAATTTCCAATTCTATGCTTTCGTTTTCATCTCCCTTTTATTTAAAAGGAAAATCAGCAAGTAAGGTTGAATTTTTTAACTCCCATTTTCAATAGGTTCCTACCAGCTTAATACAACCTTCCAATAGTCTCCTTCCCAGGGGATTTCACAGCAGTCAACACCTAGTCAACTCCAGGAACCTGGAGGGAATGCAAGTCAAAGGTGGAAAATAAGAGCACTCCATATCTATACACAAAGGGCAGAAGACTGGAGAAAAACACCTTGGGTGATTTTTAAAGTGCACATGTATTAATTACAATCATCCAAGTCCACGGGGCTGGGAGGGAGGGGTCGGTAAAAAAGAGACTGATGCAGAAAAAGACATTGACTGAGAAAGTACGCTTAACCCACTGACCTAGTTTCAAACAAAAACCTGCTAATCTCTGTGCTTTCACTCCAAGGGGCAAGTGAGCTGATTGTTAAGTAATTTCAAGTTTATAGCTGTATAAGTACTATTTAATATATGAAGGGGATTTTAAACTTTTTCAAAAACAACTCAAGCTTATTAGAAATTCTAATCAAATTTCACATTGGAAATCCAGGTTACTGTCTTCTAAAAAATATTTTTATTGTCAAATACAGCACTGCTTGTTTCTTCTAAAATTGTGAGGGTTAGAGGGAAACTTGTTTTCTCCTCTAGATTTGTCTGGCTGTAGTTTAAGTCATTAGAAATAATTACTTTTTTCGAGTTTTGGGGCTAAACTGTGGTAACACTAAAGTTAATGGTTTGGTTTCTGGACAGAAATTTTGGACTGGTCAAGCGCTAGATTAGTCAAAACATGTTGCAGTGCCTAAGTGAAGGAATTCCGAGGGGTACACAGCACCTACATTTTACATAGATGTGTTCTTGCCCAGGCAATTTCACTACCAAGTGGGTTGTGCCTCAACCAAAATATCGCACCACCCAAGCACGACAGACACATTAAGAATAAATTTCCTTATGTGTCGTAGTCCATTGTTAATGCTATATAAACCAACTATGCTGATAGAGAAATATTTGGAAGATTATCATTGCTTTGTGAAGACCAGTTCTGAGAGCTACCACGTTCTTAGGAAGGTACTAAGGGTCTTAGTAAGGTATACCTGGATACTTAATTTGTAATTCTTAAATTCTATCAGTTTCAAGGTGAGTCCAGGACATCTTACCCCATTTTAAACTGTAGCTTTTAAAGCCACAAATTCTGGTCCTTAAGTAAAAAACATTAAAAAAATAAGCGTTAGCCTTTCTGAAGCATTTTCACTCTGATCCTAGGATTAATATTCACTAGTAATGAACTTATCTTTTTTCAATGGACTATCAAAATTATCTCAAGGCTGTAAATATCCTTATAACAACAAACTTATAAAATGCAGATATGATTTGCTAAATCCAAATATATTCTCAGGGAAGGAGAATTAACATCTTTTCTCATTAAAACATTAGTTTTGCTCTTCAAAAGTTAAATAAACCTAATTTGGGGGGATATGGTGAATTACATTTAACAGGTTAGGGGAAAAAAAAAGCACATTAGGGTATCTGAATATCATGAGCTAGTTTATAAAACAAAATATTTGGAAAAAAGCAGAATTCATCTATATAATCTGATTCCTTAAAAAATAATTTTCTTTCCTTTTGAAAAATTATCAGATCTTATGATTATGATTAATATAATTTCTAAGGGAATCATTGGTATGCTAAATCTTACCTTATGCATATTTATGATACCGAAGATGCCCTGGGTTCAAAAATATTAAAATGTCACTTTACTAAAAAATCAACATATGGGTATTTTAATGAATAATTTAACAATTTTGCGAAAAAGGTCTTTTCGGTACAAAAAAGTAAAAGAGGCATTTTGCCAAACATACATTTACTTAATAAAATGTTTTCAATAAAGCAATAATTGTTTTTTAAAAACCAAAAGACCGAAGAGAGCAAAGTTTAAACTATTTAAATCTTCTCATCACTGAAATTCAGAATGACAAATGTCAGGCCTTATCTCTGTTAACAGATGCAAAGACCATTAGAGTTAGTAAAAATACATGACACAGACATTTGCATTACGTAAAAACTGAGATTGAAGTCTAGTATTAAAACTGAGAATGGACTATAGTTAAAATGAATCATACTCCTAACCAACTATGTCAAAAGGACAAGATCCTTAAATTTATTTTCAGCTTTCCTCGATTATACAGCAAAAACTCCAGAATTCTGCTTTCACACCTTAAAGTGTTCCCACATCTTACACTTTTTTCAGTGCCATTAAAATTCTTAGGCTATGTGCTTTTTTTTTTTTATTTGCATTACGCGGGCCTCTCACTGTTGTGGCCTCTCCCGTTGCAGAGCACAGGCTCCAGACGCGCAGGCTCAGCGGCCATGGCTCACGGGCCCAGCCGCTCCGGCGGCATCTGGGATCCTCCCGGCCCGGGGCACTAACCCGTGTCCCCTGCATCGGCAGGCAGACTCTCAACCACTGCACCACCAGGGAAGCCCTTAGGCTATGTTTTGTTCATGCAAACATGTTAGAATTTTCACAAGTCTGTAACAACTTCTAAACCACCCAAGCAGGGCCACAGGGTTAACTGCATGCTTCCTGCACATGGTCCTCTCCCTACTCTAGTAGCTTGGACTGAGAAGCAAGCAGACCCGGGTTCCAGTCTGGACAGTGCCACTTACTCTGGGATAAGATTCCTAACTCTTCTGAGCCTGTTTTCTTACCTACAAAACAGAGATAACCCGTAGACTCTACCTACGTGTAGAGCACTCAGTGCAAGTCCTGGCATATAAGTGTAAGGTGTTCAGATAAGTACAATCACTGCCTCTAAGGAACTTGGTGAGGAAATCTGGGAAGTCTTGGTCTCTTGGGTGATGATCCTGTCCCACAGTCAGTACAAAAGTTAAGACAGTCTGTTTTCAGCTGGGGAGAAAATCCAGTAGTCAACTAGGGGAAAAGATACTGCAGAAGAATAAACCCAAAGATTTTGTCACATCTAGAGGGCATGATTCGGGTCCCTGGAATCAGTGGGGGCTATTCCTTAGGGAGAGGCAGAATGGCCCCTTACAAAGCCACTGCTCAGATCTGATCGTTACTACCAAAGGAAGAATTAAAATCTCTAAAGGTTTCTTCACGAAGCTTTGTTCAATCACTTTTTATTTTCCTGAGGCCAGGGAAAGGATTCTGACAAAGAGATGCTATACTTAAGTTATCTTCATCAGCCATTCCACAGAATAGTTAAGTAGGAAGGTTCACTTAACACTAAACTGTACAGAACATTTCTAAAGGCTAAGGATTCAGGAGAGGGTTAAATAAGTGAGAAAGGCTGTTTAACGTATGCATATTTAGAGTTTCTAGAGCACAATTTACTCCCTGAACTTGTAGAGCAGCGCTGTGCAACAGAAATATAATCTGAGCCACAAATGTGAGCCAAAGATGTAATTTTTATACTTTTTAGTGGCCATAGTTTAAAAAGCAAAAAGGTGAAGTTGACTTTAATAATGTATTTTAGCCCAATATATCCAAAATATCATTTCAACATATAATCAATATATAAGTTAGTAATGAGGAAATTTATATCCTTTTTGTCATCTTCACCTTTGAAATCTCAAATCAGACTTGTCACATTTCAAGTATTCAAAGGCCCCAAGCAGTGACTGTATTGAACAGCATGGTTCTAGAGATACACTACTTTTTTAATAAGAAAGAATAATCTTTTAACTTTGACACTTTAGCTAGTTTTAATTCCAATAAATTGAATGGAAGGGCTCCAAATTTTTTTAAAAGGGAGGGAAATTTTATGGATCTAAAAGGAACCTAATGCAGAGCAGTGTGAATAAAGTCCTTGATGATTTTAGTCATAGGATTGGGCTACTTAGCCTCCTAATACAAAAAAGAATGGCAAATTCTAAGTTTGATCAGAGTTGCTAAGTGGTTTTCCAAGACTTTCTCTGGCATTACAACAATATTTTCCTGTAATTGTTCCTGAAAATACACGATGCTAAAAAGTAGGTGTGTTAACAGGAAATATAAGGAAGAGAAGAACTAAGTTAACACGAACACAAGGAAATAATCTGATAAATCCAGAATGTGGGGACATACTAGGACAATTGGTAATCTGATCTTTCTAAAAAAAAAAGTGGGGGACTGTTTTAGATTCTTTAAGAAAGATTAAACAGACATGATAACCAAAAGCAATGTGTAAACCATGACTGGATTCTAGGGCATTTGGGGGACAACTCTGAATATGAACTAGCTGTTAGATGATTATCAGGGTCTTACTGTTAATTTTCCTGGGTGGAATGGTATTGAACCTGGGTAGGAAAAAGTCCTAATTCTTAGGAGAGGCATGTTAATAAGTATTAAAGGACGAGATGTCATGATGTTTTCAACTTATTTTCAAACGTTCAGCAAAGGAAAAAAAATCTGCATATAGAAAATATGGTAAAATGTTAACAGTTCTTGAATCTAGGTGATAGCTATTATAGGTATTCATTATACTATTCTTTCAACTTTTTGTACATTTCAGCATCCTCATCATAAATGAGAAAAAGGAGAGACAATTTCAGATTAAAAGACAAACATAATAACCAATGTGCTGTATGAACCTTGATTAAATCTTTAAGAAACAGCGTAGGGGCTTCCCTGGTAGCGCAGTGGTTGAGAATCTGCCTGCTAATGCAGGGGACAAGGGTTCGAGCCCTGGTCTGGGAAGATCCCACATGCCGCGGAGCAACTAGGCCCGTGAGCCACAACTACTGAGCCTGCGTGTCTGGACCTGTGCTCCGTAACAAAAGAGGCCGCAATAGTGAGAGGCCCGCGCACCGCGATGAAGAGTGGCCCCCGCTTGCCACAACTAGAGAAAGCCCTCGCACAGAATCAAAGACCCAACACAGCCCCAAATAAATAAATAAACAAATGTGGGGTTAAAAAAAAAAAAGAAACAGCTTAAAAAAGACATTTTTGGAACTGAGAAAATCAGAAAATGAAGTGGGTATTACACGATATTAAGGAATGACTGTTAATTTCAATAACGGTATTATGATTATGTAGAATTTCCTCACACTTGGGAGATAAGATGCTTGCTGAAGTAGTCAACGAGGAAACGTCACATCTACAACTCTCTTTGAAATGGTTTAGCAAAAAACAAAAATTTTACATAAAGGCACACACACTCTCCTCTCTATCTAAAACCAGGGTGGCAAAATGACAACAACTATTAACCTACAAGATTGGTTTATGGGTGATCATTCTACTGTTCCTTCAGCTTTTTTGTTTGTTTACAAAGTCTAATAGACAGTTTTCAAAAACTGAAAGCTAAAAAGTACATATTAACATTCCATTTTTCTAAATTTCAGCAAATAGGATAAAACCACAAATCAAAACTGCCTACACTTTCCCCCATGTAGATCCTCATACTAAAAAAGGACCAGCACAGATGTACTATGTCTTTATTTCTGTGCCCTTTCTGGTTCCATGCATATATAATGGTTTTAAAATGGCCTTGTTTGAGACCTGCAGAGTGCTGAGTACAGGAAAAATAGATGGGCCCTATTTTCAAGGAGCTCAAAACAGTATGGTGTAAAATAGTCCAAATTCTTATTTCCCAACCAAATTTTCCATTTTAGTTTCTGAAGTTTAATTTCTAGAGATAAGGTCTCAGATCTGCTTAACTTAGTGTTTTACAACACATTCCTTTGATAAACATTATCTCTCATACACTGCTAAGACAAGAATCACCAACTACCTTCCCTTCCATTTACCTTACTAGTATCACAAATAAAACTGGCAGATTTATATTATAAAAAACAGAAAGATTTCTCTGTAGCCAGGGCCTTATTAAGTTTTCGTAAGAAATTAATTCAAGAAGGAAGCCTTAACATTTTTATTCTGATGAGATTCCCAATACCTGGCCAATAAGTAATAACCACGTCCTACGCTATATATGCAAACAGAACCATCAGAAGGTACAAGTGTCGTTTTATATGATTTACAAAATTGGGAGTTCCCTGGCGGTCTAGCGGTTAGGACTCCATGCTTCGACCCCTGGTCGGGGAATTAAGATCCCACAAGCTGCGCAGTGTGGTCAAAAAAGAAAGAAGATTATGGAAAAAAAAAACAACTACAAAATTACCTAATGGTATTAACTTCCAGCCACTGTCACTACTGACCACCCTGAACTGATAGTTGGAATATAAAAAGGCTCTGCAGCTCAGCACTTAATCATTTACTGCTATCAATTATCCATCATAATGTCCTACAAGAGGGAAAATTTTATTCTCTATTTCACGAGCACTTAGATGTAGACTGAAGTTGAGGGGGGTTTGTTTGCTTTAATAGTGGGAAAGCATTTCCATCTAACATGTAAAGACAAAACAGGATTCCCCAGGAAAAGAAAGCAATAAAAACAATAGTAAGGGGGCTTCCCTGGTGGCGCAGTGGTTGAGAATCCACCTGCCGATGCAGGGGACGCGGGTTCGTGCCCCGGTCCAGGAAGATCCCACATGCCGCGGAGCGGCTGGGCCCGTGAGCCATGGCCGCTGAGCCTGTGCGTCCGGAGCCTGCGCTCCGCAACGGGTGAGGCCACAACATTGAGAGGCCCGCGTACTGGAGGAAAAAAAAAGTAAGGAAAAAAATCAAAACATCAGAGAAAAATGATACACATTGTTGATGTGGGGCTGATTATCACTGAACAAAAAATAATTAAGAAATATATTCTTTAGTTTCAATTATTTCTGTCATATCAGTACATTCTGAGAATAAAGATAAAATCCCACAAAACTGAGTTATCTAGTAAAAGTTTAAGTTAATGATATTTCACAGCATTTCAGAGGGGAAAAAAAAAGACATGCCAGGCTGCTGAGTGTTATTCGAAGGCGCAAAATCTGTTTATTTTTCAAATGGTGTGAACAACCCTCCTTTGCAAATATTATATTTTTATCACCAGGTCTGGTAACTAAAGCTCAGGAACCACCTAACATGAAGGGTGTTGACCAAAGCTTTAAGTGTGCTTTCTAGAAAGAAGAAAAGATGCAAGAGGTAAAGAGAGCGCCAGAGGTAACCATGTGATTAGAAACCAATTAAGTTAAGCAATTACTGAAACTGCTTTCTCTCCTTTGGCCAAGAGAGCATCACAACTGAGACTCTGATATAAAAATGAAAAGGCCAAGGCTGTTTTGGAGAAAGACAATTTTAAGACAGCAGAACTATTATGTGGTAAAATGTGCACAGGGATGTTTGATCAATGTAGACAGAGGATCTATAGTCTATTTGTTTAGAAATGCCAAAACAATGGTTTTAGACAAACATACGTTTTCATGATTAAATTCAGTTAGTATTCACAGTGAAGGGGAGTGGGGAGGAAGGACGGGGAGGCACAGAACTAGGCAAGAGTAGGGAAGAAAATCACCACCAGGGCCTATTGGTTTTCAAGAGCTATTTATGTTTCCTCACTACATTTTAGAGGAATACAAAATTGTGTTAATACTTATCATTCAGAACTACAAAACTCCTCTCAACTCTAATTTCAGCATGTATCACTTAAATTCATCTTTAAAAAGAGAGCTAGACGGACCCAGTTCAAATTTAATTACTCTGTGAAAAGAAAGAGAAGCTAAAGCAAACATAATATTTGGAGTTAAATAATTATGCTTCAACTTTAAAAGTACTTTCAAAATGAAACTATTCTACCACCTACCTACCTGGTCCATCTTTCACCCACAAAATGTGTTTTAAAAAACCTAAATACACAAGCTACAACAAATTAGACTTCTTACACATAACTATTTTTAAAAACTATTCATTCTTTCTGGCTCCTGACCAAGCCTGAGAATCTTATCTACAAAGACACACTGCCTTATTAGCTAAACGATGAGTCCTGTCTATTGCTTTCAAATGCACCAACCTTCTCAAAAACACTGGATGGGGTCATCAAACAAAACCTGATGTTCTGAATGATGGTATCGGTATGTCTCCAGCGTCTTCTATCATGCCGCAGCCAAGACTGCACAGCCTCGTACAGCTCTATCTCTGGGAACCTGCTCAGATGATCATTATCCAAGTAAGACATGAGCTTCTCAAAGCTCAGATAAGACAGGAAGTCAGGCCTGGACATGAGTGGTACGAAGTTGTCTAGCAGAAAGGCGTCCAACTTCTCCCTGACTCCCTCGATGTTTACACCGAAATCATCTAAGAGTCTCATAATTTCTGCACAGTTTTCTAAGCAGATTTTTGCTAATAGAAAAGAGCAGCAGAACTTCACCACTTCTATAAGTTGAACATACATGGCAGCCTGAAGAATCTCATGAACAGTATTCATACTCAGTTCTATAGTTCCATAGTACATAAACTGAAGGACGTGGCTGAAACCGGTAGCAGTTAGACCTTTTAAATGAATTTTGTCCTGATCTCGCTCCCTCATGTCTGCGGTAAACATAATTCTGAAGTAATCACTCTGGGTGGCCAAGAGTGCTTTATGGGCCTGGAACTGATGATCTTCAATAACCAGAGTGACATCAAGAAGCAATCCCTCCTCATACAGTGCTCTGAACCCAGCAGAGACACTGGTGTCATGGATGGAGGAACAGAATCCTTCCACGTCCCCTGCCATGAATCACCTGGAAAAAAAGTAATCAAAGAAAACTGTGTTAATCATTTCCATGCATTCTGAACACATCATTAACTTAGAGCTTTAAAAGTTTTTATAATTATCTCAATTCCACTGCCTAAGTCCTACATGTACAAACCCTTTGGGAAAAAACAACTTAAAGGTTTGTGGGCTAATATTTTTGGCTTCCCTCCCTGGGGGAAAACAATCTATTAAATATCTATTCAACAATGGTAAATTGTTAACTTACAAATATATGTCTATCCCACTGATTTTACACTGTTTACCAAATATATTTAAACGTCCCCAAATTATCAACCAAAAAGGATTTCTCAGCTAAATACAAAATCATGAGAAAAAGAGATAAGAAATTAAACCAAGAAGTACACCGTTGACCTTGAAAACTCCTAGAAACTTACCCAAAGGAAATAATCAGATACATATGCCAACTTACACACACAAGGTTTTTCTTTCTAACCTTATTTATAATAAAAAACTGGAAAGTATTCAAAAGCCCAACAACAGAAATAAATATGGTACAGTCCTACAATGGATTACTATAACAACTAAAAATGATGGCAGCAATCTACCTATTCTGAGAAATAATATTTACTAGGTATTGTTGTTATGTGGGAAAAAAAGCAGGCAACTGCAGTACACTCAGTATATTTTCAAAAATTAAATATATATATATATGTTTAGATGAGAAAAAGTCTGGAGGAATATATACCAAAATGATGTCCCTGGAGTAGTGAGACTTAAGGAAATTTTGAGGTTTATCTTTTCCTTCTTACTTACCTCATTAACCTTATTTTTAAAAACAATGATCATGTATTGTTTATATATTTAAAACATAAATACATAATTTTTAAAGGAAATTAAACCACATTTTTGCATATCAGAGAAATGAAGCCAAATAGTGGGATTATAATTAGATCTCTTAAGCAGAATAAACTAATTCAGTCTACTAGACTGTTTATGAAGCAAAGTCATTTTCTTTCCACACAACACCCCCAGGCCAACCTCTCCTCAACTCTCATCCTCACACAGCTCCAAGCTTCCTCCACAATGACACATCTTCCCATCCAAGAATTCCCTCCCAACCCTTTCCACTGTGCCCTGTGGAACCTTGCTTCAGTGTAAACAAACTCCCCTACAGGCTCATGCCGGTCACAGAAAGTTTTCTCTGCTTTCTAATTTAAAAACAAAAACCAAAATAACCCTCTTGTATGTTCTTCTTAGAACAAAATGCTCTTCTATAGTTTACGACCTACCTTCTAATAAGCCTTCTCTTAGCTTTCTACTGTCCTTTTTCTAAAATATGGCAGAGGGGATTCCTGAAAGGCATATACCACTATATCTAACGTAATGCCTGCCACACAGAGGTGCTCTTCTTTTGGTTACCAAAGGGGAAGGCACTGGTAATAGAGTGGTGAAGCTGCCAGGATCCTCCCTGAAGAAGGAGGTAGAGCAGGTGCCAGCAGTGACTGTGGCACCAGCTGCTTCGCTGTAGGGCTCGTGGCCCACCCAAACACTCAACCAGGGAAAGGGAAGAAGGTCTAAGTTGGAGAAGGACAGAGGTAAAGTTTGGAGATGACAGACCAAATGAAAAGAGAGGAGACTAAGCCAGAGACTGGGAAGCCAACAGTTAAAGATTTCAGGTGTGGATCAGTTCCTGATTGTGGCAAGGCCCAGCAGGTTTGAGAATAAGGTTTTAAAATGGAGCAAGGGGGCTTCGCTGGTGGCGCAGTGGTTGAGAATCTGACTGCTAATGCAGGGGACACGAGTTCGAGTCCTGGTCTGGGAGGATCCCACAGGCCACGGAGCAACTAGGCCCGTGAGCCACAACTACTGAGCCTGCACGTCTGGAGCCTGTGCTCCGCAACAAGAGAGGCCGCGATACTGAGAGGCCCGCGCACCGCGATTAAGAGTGGCCCCCGCTTGCCACAACTAGAGAAAGCCCTCGCACAGTAAACGAAGACCCAACACAGCAAAAATAAATAAATTAATTAATAAACTCCTACCCCCAACAACAGCAACAACAAAAAAGTCTTTAAAATGGAGCAAGGGGGGAGGTTATAAGAGTTTAGGTAGTCAGGGAACTTTGCCTCTCAGTTTTTGGATGAGTGGTCTTATGTGAACGTTGAAGAGGTGGAGAAAATGACTCTTAGCCAGGTACCACAGTCATCAGTGATTATGGAGGGGAGAGAGAGAGATCAGGATATGTGTATATGATAAGTAACAAGGAGCAATAGAAGGTGGATTTTCATCTAAGAGAGCCATCCTTTAAACACTGGTGTTCCCCAGCATTCTATTCTTGCACCTTTCCTCCTCTCATCCAAACACTGTATTTCTCTCAATGATCTCATCTAAACCCACGGTTTCTACTAATTCCTACCTTATCAGTGCCTTCACCATCACTGTCCCAATCTCTATCCTTACACTAGTACTATACATAGCAAATCTCCTGTTAGATACCTCTGGGTGCCCCACAGGGATCTCAAAATTGTGTCTAAACAGAATCATAACTCTACTCTCTCCCCAATCAGTTCTTTTGTATTCCCCGTCTTATCAAGAGGCATTCTACGTGCCACTTTCTCCCCCTTTGTCCTTAACTTACCTGTAAGTCTTACTGATTATCCCACATAATATGTTCACTTACCTAAGACAGCAAAGTATGCACAAGATGAAATTAATATCAAAATTTTTATTAGCACTCCATTAATCCAAAAGCTATATACTTTCATTTTGGAAAGGTAGAAAACAAGAGGGCTGTTTATAATTTTGAAAATAGGTATAAAATATTTTAGACACTGTAATCAATGCTTGGCAGAACTACTTTACTAACACAATCAAGACTAAAGTAAGCTATCAGATTTTATTTGCTGAATTTTTTTTTTTTTTTTTTTTTGCGGTACGCGGGCCTCTCACTGTTGTGGCCTCTCCGGTTGCGGAGCACAGGCTCCGGACGCGCAGGCTCAGTGGCCACGGCTCACAGGCCCAGCCGCTCCGCACATGTGGGATCTTCCCGGACCGGGGCACGAACCCGGGTCCCCTGCATCGGCAGGCGGACTCTCAACCACTGCGCCACCAGGGAAGCCCTACTGAATTATTTTTAAAGGTAAAATGAATGAACTTAGAATTTTCGAAGTGATATAAAGCACATATACACAAATGCATACTGTGAACAAAAGGAACATATCTGAATAATCAAATATTCTGGTTAGTAGAAGGCTAACATCACACTAATTATCAATTTTCAAAATAATCAGAATAAAAAACAAATCAAACTGGATGAAAATTTTGATATTTCATTATCTTTCTCAGGATCATTAAGGACACCAACTATCACCCTGACTCATCAAGATTTATTGGTCACAGTTAATGTGGATTTAATAGAAGGTTGGACATGAGCATTCATATACTTGAGAGGAAACTACTTTGTTTCATTAATCTGTTATTTTGACAGTGCCTAAAGTACCATACATTTCACTTCTTGTCAAAGTAACCCTCTCTATCCAACAGTTATCACTATGTGATATGGTCTCAAACAGCTAATATTCACCTTTCGGACAAAGATTCCATCTAAAGGAAAGTTTTTAAAGGAGATAGATACTATGCTTTCTCAAAAAAAGTAACCTAGGTTCCAGATACTTAATATGGTGGTAACATCATAAGGCAAAGAAGCCGGGGGCGGGGGGGAATGAGGAGAATTGATAAGCTGTGAGGCAAAAGACCCTAAAGATGTCAGGAGAGCACCCACTCTCCTCTGGGCACCCAGCCCACCAAGTGGGATTCCTAGCAGACAGGCATCCACCCTGTGATCTTGTCCTGTTACATATGGTCAGATTGGGGTGGGAAATAGGAATCAAGATGAACGCTCCTGTGTCAAGAATTTAGAAAGAAGAGGAGAGAAAGAGAAAAAGAGACGTGCACTGATTATGTATGACTGGAACTAGAACATGTCAAAGAGCAGCTGTGGGCGCCAACTTCTGCCTGCCATGTGGGCTGAGTATCAGAGAAAGGCAGTCAACTGAGAAAGAGGAAAGGCAAGACGAGAGGACAGGGAGTGCTCCGTAACTTCTTCATTTTTCCACTTCCTAGGCCCAGCTCTATTCCTACCCATGGGTGCTGAGAGAAATCCTTACATGCTCAGAAGAGATCCCCCCCCTTACTACCTCAGGTGGGTTTTTCCTACATATAACCAAGGTACCTAACTAATACAGTTTTAGAGCAGAAATAGCTATACTTTGAGTAAGTTACTCAAACTTTCTTGGCCTTATCTTTGCACCTATAAAATAAAAGCATTCAACACAATGATTTCTAAAAATTTTTAGTCATAAAACTCTTATTCTATTTTTTATATGATTTTACTGATGTGTAAATCACTTATAAAGATATGCAAAGTAAATAAACTATAGCTATTTTTTTAAGTCTTAGCAATGCATTTCTGAAGTTTATCTGATCTAAAGTTCTTCTAAAACTAATTTGTAATAGCTGAGAAATTTGCAGTAATTTTTTTTCTACATGATAAAGCTTGGTGCATCTATCAATAAGACAGCTTTAGAGAAGCAGCAACATCTTACACTTTTATAGGAAGCATGTATGTAAGTAGAAAATGATACTCAGTGATTAACTGACCAATATGATATAGTCTGTAAATGGTAGTGAGTTATGAGTAAAGGTCTGGAGTGAGATGCCTGTGTCTGAATCCTGGTTCTACCGCTTCTTAGCTCTGTGACCTCGGGGCAAGCTACTTAGCCTCTCTGCGTTCTCATGTCCTTATGTGTAAAAAGGGGATTCTAATATTAATAGAATCTACCTCACAGTTGGCCGTGAAGATTAAACGAGTTAATACACATAACGACTTCAAACAGTATATGGCCCTTAAGTACACCATAATGTTAGGGCTTATTATTATTATGCCCCTTCACTTGGTGCTACTGGAACCAATAAAATAAACCTGACCCTTTAATAGTCCAGTTAATTCTGGAGAAACCCTTCCCCTTAGCAACAGCACTTCAAACCCCAGCTCCTTTTCTCAGTAAAGTCTCTTAGGACCCAGGCCAACTCTAACTTGAGAGATGAAGATACTAATGTCCACAGGTGAAATTTTTCTTCAAAGTCATACAACTAGTTAGAAATAGAGTTAAGACTAGATCTGCAAGAAGTACAAAATGGTATGGTTAGGAAGAGCAGAATCTTTGAAACCAGAGCGCTTTTAGTACTTACCATCGGTGTGACCTGGAGAAATTTAACTTCCTGACCTCAGTTTCCATCCATATATTAGGAATAATCATCAACTATTATTACTGAGTTGGGGTGATGATCAATAAGTTAAATGTCTAGCCCAGAGGGAGGCACCCCACCAGAGGTCAATCAATGCTGCCTTCCCTGTCCAACTCTTACCTAATGCTCCTTACCACCCACAGAACCACAGGAACTTAACACCCTTCAAACTTCCCTCTACAGATGCCATACCTCCCTAAGGTTTATCACAATGCAAGTTTATAAGAGATCAGGAGATGTGCTGGTAGTCAAAACACTGGACCTCGCTCATTTGCAATGGCATTGTTTTCCATTTTTTCTCTTCACACAAGTATAATTTTCCAGCTTTTCAGGGCTCCTTAGGCTTTTCTGCCCTAGCAAGAGTAACTACTCTTTGTATCTGTGCTGTTCAATATGAAAGCCACTACCCATGGGGCTTGTGAACACTTGAAATATGGTTAGACCAAATTGAGATGTGCTTTAAGTGTAAAATGAACACCAGATTTTGAAGACTTAGAAAAATACCTCATTATACAAATTTTTAATACTGATTACATGTTGAAGTAATATTTTGGATATACTGAGTTAAATAAAACATTAAAATTAGTCTCACCTGTTTTTTACTTTTTAACGCTGCTGCTATGAGAAAAATTTAAATTACATATTGTGGCTTGCATTATATTCTATCAGACAGCACAGATCTATAACATAAATGTTTAAGGTGTCAAACAACCAAACTTACAAATGAACATGTGAAACAAAACCAACTTGTTCACAATCCATACCCTGGAAGCTATAAAGAAAAGAAAAAAAAAGTGAGGCTTAGATTAAAATAAAACAAAAATAACACAAAAACACACATGTAAGCAAATAAAATAAATAAAGAAAAAGGTAAGTGTAAGAAGAATACAAAAAGAAAAATATACAAAATCTTAAGTGTAAAATAGAGAATTATAGGAATTTAAGGAATAAATTAACAATCATAAGAACTAATCACTGTAAAAGTAAACAAAAATAACTATAAATCAATGAGGGCTGGAGAAAAATAATCTGCTAAGGGGCTTTGAGAAAAGATATTTACTGACATACAAAATGCTCAATGTACAAAAATTATGTATCCTACCTTTTTTTTTTTTTTTTTTTTGCGGTACACGGGCCTCTCACTGTTGTGGCCTCTCCCGCTGCGGAGCGCAGGCTCCAGACGCGCAGGCTCAGCGGCCATGACTCACGGGCCCAGCCGCTCCGCGGCATGTAGGATCTTCCCGGACCGGGGCACGAACCCGTATCCCCTGCATCGGCAGGTGGACTCCCAACCACTGCGCCACCAGGGAAGCCCTATCCTAACTTTTCAAAACACATCATCAGGTTAAGAGAAATCATGGTTTATAAACCTGTATACCCTTGGCCTTCTACACTTCTGTATTCTACACCTGGCCTTCAGAATTTCAAACGTTAGGGTTTTTCAAAAGAGGAACCAACTTAAACTAAATGATAAGGCATACTGATACTACGAGGAAAGAAAATACTGGAGTTTGTCCTGTTCCATAAACTTGGCACAGACTAAAGAAAAAAGAAAGCCTCACATTTTCTATGTATGAGAATGACTGGTATAGCATTTCTCAAAGTGTGGTCCAGGTATAACTGGGGCCTTAGTCCCCTAAGACAACTTCGCGAGATCAAAACAATTTTCATAATAATAATTTTAAAAGTGAGTTTTCTTTTTTACTTTCATTCTTTCAGTGTTTTCCAGATACTACATGCGATATGAATGCAGAAGCCAATAAGAAGTCTATTGTCTTTTATTAAGCCAGACATTAAAAAGATTTGAAAAATGTAAAACGATGCCATTCTCTCACCAAGTTTTTTGTTGCTTTGGAAAATAGCTATTTTTCATTAAAAAATGTTATTTAGATTAATAGGTAATGGGTTTTTTTAGAATGAATTACAAGTAAGTACTTTTTTAAACTTCCCAATTTTAATTATTAACATGTAATGGATTTTTACAATGAATTACAAGTTTTTTTTTAAACTTCCCAATTTTAATTTCTAATGGTCAATATAAATAGACACAACCCACATAAACAAAAGCTCTTTGAGATCCCAGTAATTTTTAAGAGTATAATGATATTCTGAGACCAAAAAGTTTAAGTACCACTGATTGTACAAGAGATAAATAACAACACACACATACACAAAGCAACCTCTTCCTACCTCTGCCCTGGAAGACCATTACTGCTATTTGTATCACAGAAATTTCTAACAGTTCAAACTCTCTAGTGACCAGTAAAGAAAGAAGTCTGGTGGGAGTAAAATTGGACAGGAAATTAAAGGCAAAGAAATTAAATGCTTCCTTTTCAGTTAGAAGGCTGTCATTCTGATTGGAAGGCAAAATTCTGGGCAATTAAGTAGAAGATATTTCAAAATTAACTAACCTCCATGTTTATGCCATAAGTAATAATTTAATGCTTTCACATTCCTTCTACAGCTGCTTGAAAATTCATACTAAACCCTAATTCATTCAGTCCAAAGCTAGATTCTCAGAGGTTGATATACTTATCTCCAATGAAAACTTTGAATTATTTCATACTACCTTCATCCTCAAACTGTTAGCCTACCAATGTTGATGCCTATGCAGAAAATGCGATACTTGCATACTAAAAAGAAAATGCAAAGCTTACTATGGATAAAAATAGAATTCCTGAATCGTAAAATTTCTCACAATTTCTGTAACCTGTAAAGTAAAACTTTTATTGAACAATCTCAAAGCAACCAACTTCTCAATCTAAAAGGAAAGAAATTCCCCAAACAGACTAACTTTATTAGCTCTATTAGCAGTCATTTTACCCTGAGATATACTACTCAAATTGAGAAACAACTAAGTCTAATACTAGCAGAAAGGCTGCATAAGTTAACTAATTTGTTTAGTACTGGAAATTCTTTCTTGTCCATCAAAATGTTTTTATAACTCAGTACCAAACTGCAAATGACCACTAACTAAGCTTTTAGAAAGGCTCTGGGTCCTCCAGCCTCCCGGTTGGCACCTAATATCTAAATTACTTAACTTTTCAGGTATGTTTAGCATTTAGTCATCCTATAATAAAAGAAACCTTATAAGAAAAAGCCACTCCTGTTTCAATGCTATTTTTTCATCAGAAGATTTTAATTTAATGCTCCTCTGCTTATTCTTCACTACAAGTAAAAGTAGTCCAAGAGTGATGTCATGGAAAACAGCTTCCCTAGCCTTTAGAGATTGGATCCAGTGAGAATTCTAGGAAAAGCCTCTATTGGGGAATAAAACCCCAAATCTTCTAATAAGTTACTTCCTAACATGAAATAATCAATACGATAATGTTAACACCTTAGTTTTACATAAGAAATAAACAACTAAACTGAACCTTTTGGAAGGTCCTGATGTTACCATACAGATTTCCTGCAAATCTTAAAATGATGCAGAATCATTAACTAAATTCAATGATCTTATCAGAGACAAAGAATACATCTTCTATCTGTTTTTATCAACCAGATGAGTTGTTTTGTTTCTTTTCTTTTTTTTTTTTGCTTTTTTGCCGTACGCCACACAGGCTTGGGACGCGAAGGCTCAGCTCGGGACGCGCAGGCTCAGCGGCCATGGCTCATGGGCCCAGCTCCCCCGCGGCACGTGGTTTCTTCCCGGACCGCGGCACGAACCCGTGTCCCCTGCATCAGCAGGCAGACTCTCAACCACTGCACCACCAGGGAAGCCCAGCCAGATGCGTTTTAAAGGTCTTATGTTAAAAACAAAACGTCTGAGGAAATATCTTGCCTTTTCTGGTTTCTTTATTCCAAAGTTAAAATTTCTAATTCTGAAAAGGCCTTCCGCTTTCGGACCAGCAGCAGTACAACATATACCAATGGCAAAAATGAACTATGAGAGTTCCTCCAAAGACTCCTAGAACAGCAATAATAGTTATCTCCTAATTCCTCCCCCTTGTTCACCCTGTCCCAGATACACTGGCCTCTGTTGTTTGAAAAACAGCCACACACCCGCCTTAAGACCTCTGAACTTGCCATTCCCTCTGCCTGGATCACTAATCCCAATATATAAGGCTCCCTTCAGGTCTTTACTCCCACCCACCCCACCCAACAGAAAATCCTCCTGTTCCTTTCCTGCTTTATTTTTCTCCGTAGTATATTAAATGGAGATAAGGCTATTTTCCTTATTTAGTTTACTTTTTTGTTGTTTTGTTTTGTTTCGTTGGCTGTTGTATCCCCACAACCTTTCTAGGAACGGTGCTTGGCACATAATAAGTGCTTAATAAATATTTGTGGGATGAATAAATAAATTTAACCCTTGCAACCCTCCATGTTCCGTAACCATCCCTGATTTAGAGATGAAACAAAATCAAAGCTCACAGACGTTAAGTAACTTGCCCAAGGCTATGATTCTTCATAAGCTGGGGTCAGTCTGATTTCAGAGCCGAGTTTAAGCACTATCCTGCAATGCTTCAGCAATAACTGCCTTTCATTTCTCTTCAATAAAAAAGCCCACAACAGCTACAGCATTCCAATTCAGAGGAAATATATGCTAATAAATTAATCTGACCCTTCATAAGCTATAGATTCATTCTCTTCACAGTTAATGTTATTCACTCTGAAAACGTTTAAAATAGGAAAGGGCAAGTTTCAGAACAGGCCAGCTACATCATTTTGGGGGCCCAGGGCAAAATGAAAATGTGGGGCCCCTCGCTCAAAAGCAGGAAAAAAGTGTCGTTAAAGGTAGTAAAGTACAAAGCTTTCTCCTTTCTTCTGAGGTCTCTCTCGACATGTCATGGTGTTTTTTTATTTGCTGTTTAATGCATTCTAAGTAAAGAAAAAAAAAATTTACATTACCACGAATTTCACCATTCACCTTTATACTGTACAATGCCAGTTTTACGCGCAGATTATTAAACTAAGTTTGGGGTCCTTCTGGACACCAATGAAGCCACGCCAGCCCTGGTTCCAAGGTTTTAGCCCCAGGTAACCCAAATCAAGGCAGAGAGAAGGCCAAACCTTGAAGTTCCTAATGAAGCACTGATTTGTCAAAATTTTATCTTCAGGACAAGCGATAAGTCCAATGTATAAAAGCTAGCACATTAAAATAGGCTCTTCCTTTTGCTAATTTAATCCTGTCCGCCTTATATTATTCTGCTTTAAAAAAAGCATATTCGGAAAGACAACTCGTACTGGATTATAAATTTAATAAAACATTTCAGAAAAAAACTCAGAAAACCATTTGTTAGCTAAAAATAACAATATACTAAAAAAAAAGCTTCTCTTTCACTTTTTGTGGACCATTTTAAAAAACCATACATTTTTGATGTGCCAAATAAAAATGATTTCATACTGATCTGTTACACATATGTATCATAAATTCTGACAAATAAGTCCGATTTTCAAACCACAAATATTTATAGCTTATATATCCTAGTATCCCCCCCAAGTTAATCGGCAATAAAAAGTGCAAATTAACATCCTTTACCACGGAAAACCTGGCTCTAAGCACCTACTAAGTGTTGTGATGATTAAAAAAGAGAATTAAATTACATAAATATGAAATTAAGTGTCCCCCAATTGAAATTTTCTATACATTTCTAGATCTATTAAGTACAGAAATCTTCATGCATTTACAAGCTCTCCAAAAACAATTTTCAAATTACTAGAGATATTCAGACATCTTGTTTCCTAGATATGAAAAACAGGCATTAAAATTAGGATATATATCTTAAAAGCATTTTCTAAATTACAATTTAATCAGACTACCAAAAGAAAATGTAAATTCAAAAAATAGAAAAGACTGAACAAATGCAAGGTGCTTAATATTCCAAGTAAAAAAAAGGGCATAAGCGGCCTAGAAAAATGAAAAGCAAACCACTACAGTAACGTTAAATTTGAATTAAAGAATACCGTTATTTAAATAAGCAGTTAGCATTTCGTAGGAACAAGGCCAAGCAACGTGACTATTATATATCTAGTCGATTCACAGCACTGCTTCCTATCCCGCACTTATTCCTTATACTTATAATATAGAAATAAAGAGGCAGCAACAGTTAGCCACTACAACATTCACCACTCTGGCAAAGGTTACTTTAAAAATTGCCTTGCATTTTTACAACACTTTACAGCTACAGATTATTTTCACATATATGACCTCATACAGTCCTCGCTACCCTGTGATGTGGCTATAACTGACTAGATTTCATAGATAAGAAACCGAGGTTCGCTAAGCGATTTTCTCGGAGTCACCCAGTCGAACCCAGACCTTCTGATTCCGCGTTTTATGCCTCGCATTTCGCATAGTTCTATTTCAGGCACACACAGAATTTGTAAAGGAAAGAAACGGGTTAGGGAGAAAATAATCATGGTACCTGCAGCTGTGTGCTGCAAAAAATGGCTGAATTATGCTTCTTCCTTTTTTTTTTTTTTTCCTCCTTCAAAAAAATTAAATTTCAAACAATTTAAGTAAACTCAAAGACAAATTAGATGCCGGCGTCAACCAAATGTCTGACTCGGGTCGGTGCAGAAAGGGCTACCGAATCCGTGCCTAGCGCGGGGCCGCGGACGAAGCCCGGGCTCCCGCAGGCCGGAGGGCCAGGGGCGGCTACGCACCTCGGGGGTCCGTCCAGCCTCTAGTGGACGGCAGTCTGCATCAGGAAGAAGCGGGCCAGCGGGCCGGACGGTGGGCGGTCGGGCGCCGGGACGGCACTCAGCAGGCTTCTAGAACGTCTACAAGGGGCCGCTCCGGGGCCGGGCCGGGGCGCTCCGGCGGGGGGCGAGTCTGCGCGCCTGCGGCCCCCACGAAACCAGTCCTGGGAAAGAAGACAGCGCTGAGACGCAATTCGAGACAGTCGGGATCTGCGCGAGGCGGAGCGGCGTCGGGGCCGGGCCCGGCCTTGCCAACGCCAGGGGCCTCGCAGCGCCCGGCTGGGGTCGGCGGTAGGGCCGACTCGGGGCCTCGGGCGGAGAGAGGGGCTGGGGGGTCGCAGACAGCAACAGAGGCGCAGGCACTGGCGACGTCGACGACGGCGTCTCTGGGCTTCTGCCCCGAAGCGCGCCGAGCCTCAGGATCACCCACGCCGGGGGTGGAGGAAGGCGGAAAAGGGGCGGGCAAGGGGCGGAGCGTGCGGGGCCACGAGCCAGGGGCCGCTCCGGGCCGCGCGCCCCCTGCGGGCCACGGGAGCCGCCCGGGGTCCGCCCAGGGAGGCGGGGCCCGCCGGCATGGGGCTCCGTTCGCCGTCGTCGCAAAGCGGAAGCCTGCCACGCGGGTAGGGAGGTCGTGGGGTGGGAAGCTGAGAGTTGGAACGGAGGCCTGGGAGGCGCCCTCGGCCCCCACCGGCGCCTCGAGGGGGCCCGCGCGCGGGGAGCGGCCCGGAGGGTGTTTACCTTCCCCCTGGTCGAGCGCCAATGCCGCCATCTTTCACCCAGCGCGCGTCACTTCCGGCGCCGCGGGAGCGGGAGCGGGTGTGGGAGCGGGGTGGGGGCAGGGCTGTCCCACGCCCGCGGGGCCCCACGTTCTGCAGGCCACGCCAGCGGGCCTCACCGAGGGAAGAAGGCGGCCCGACGTGGCGTCGCCGTCGGGGCTGGGAACTCTCGGCAATGCTGGTTCCCTTGCCGCGGTCCCACTTCGTTTGCACGAGCGGTGGGCTCGAGCCAGTGGGGTGCGCCCACCCTCGACAAGTTGAGGGTTAGGAAACCCGGGAAATGTCTTTTTGCATCTTGCACACGGTGGGGGTGGGGGAATCAGGGACGACGTGGAGGGAGCTTTGCGGTATGTACCTGTGTTATAAACGTGACTACATCTGCGCCAAATGACATCATTGTTTTAAAGGCAACTTGCAGGGGGTTGTTGCGTCATAGTTCCACTTGGCTAGTTGCACAACAGTTATACGTTTCAGAAATACATTTCCCAGAGGTGAGAAAATTCATAGAAAACGGCATGTCTGCACCGCACAGAAATGCCGGATCTAAAAACGCTGTTCTGTTTCTATTTGCGTCAAAGTAAGATGGCAAGAACGAACATTCAGAGGGCAGTGATTTTGGGGGTGGTTGTTCGCTTTTGACAAATCGGTTCTAGAGTTGTAGCTAATGCTTTTCACATACCGCCTTTTCTTGATTTAAGAATTTAAAACTACATTACAGGACTGTTTTGTAAATTTATTGCTGTGAAATCTCATTGAGGGAAAAGTGTAGATGACAGAAAAACACAGTTGGAGGCCACTGGTTCTACAACTAACCTTAAATTAAGTCATCCATTGCCCATTTCTGATCCTAAACTGAGAGATTTCTCCTACCCCCACCCCCTGCCACCATTTTCTCTGTAGATCAATATCCCGAAGATATTGGGAGATGTATGGCTAAAAACGATCATTAATCTCTTTCTAGCAAACTTGAATATGTCATGTTTCCCAAGAGGCCAAAATAGCACACTGTGTACCATTTTGCTGAAGTAGACTACTACGTGGGAAAAAATAGTGACTCACTTTAATCTTTTGAAAATAGGGAAATAACGTGTCCCTTTTCTGATTTAAACTATAAAACAAGCTTTAAAAAACTGTAAGCCATAAATGACTTTTTAAAAAATAAATTACTTTTGGCTGCGTTGGGTCTTCGTTTCTTTGCGCGTGCTTTCTCTAGTTGCGGCCAGTGGGGGCTACTCTTTGTTGCAGTGCGCGGGCTTCTCATTGCTGTGGCTTCTCTTGTTGCAGAGCACAGGCTTCAGTAGTTGTGGCTCGCGGGCTCTAGAGCGCAGGCTCAGTAGTTGCGGCGCATGGGCTTAGCTGCTCCGCGGCATGTGGGATCTTCCCGGACCGGGGCTCGAACCCGTGTCCCCTGCACTGGCAGGCGGATTCTTAACCAGTGCGCCACCAGGGAAGCCCCATAAAATAACTTTAAAACGTTATAGAGGTCTTCCCTGGTGGCGCACTGGTTAAGAATCCGCCTGCCAGTGCAGGGGACACGGGTTCGAGCCCCGGTCCGGGAAGATCCCACATGCCGCGGAGCAGCTAAGCCCATGCGCCGCAACTACTGAGCCTGCGCTCTAGAGCCCGCGAGCCACAACTACTGAAGCCTGCGCGCCTAGAGCCCAAGCTCCTCAACAAGAGAAGCCACCACAATGAGAAGCCCCCGTACCACAACTAGAGAAAGCCCGCACGCAGCAACAAAAGACCCAACTCAGCCAAAAATAAATAAATAAATAGATAAATAAATTTTTTTTTAAAGTTATAGATTCAACTTTGAACATCTGAGTTTTCATGCATTATTCTTGAACATCTAAAAGCGCTGGATTTTGATTTTTGTACATTAGCTAATAGACATACATTTTGAACTATGTATTACATAGTGTGGCACTGATCTGTCTGGAGACTTGTTCAAGAGGAGACTGAAATGTGTCTGTGTCTGTGTTATAAGTAGCACGTGTATACATACTTGTTCAAGCAAAGACTGAAATGTGTCTATGTTCTAAGTAGCACGTGTATATATACTTACAGTGATGTCATGAGCCATTGTCATCACAATGCTCCTTATTATGACATGACACGGTCTGGTGACATTCCATTAAGTCCAAATTATGTGTGTGTGTATATATATACAGTTTCTGAAACTGGGCTGTGTCTTTCCACCAATCTATATATTACTATGTAGAGCCCCCCCCGAAAAAAAGTTATCTTTAATCAGTGATGCCTCCTTTACTATCTTTTTTTAATGAGCGTTTTTAACAAAATTTTTTTTAAGGAAACATAAAAAATAAATTTTAAAAAATGAGTGTTTTATAGACGGGTCTAGTATAATAAGAAGCATTCTGCTTCTCCAAGACCAAGCAAAATAAAACCACATTATTTAAATTAACTCCTCCAGGTAATTCCTGTCTTCAATTACTTTTCCCACCAATTACTGGAAAGTAATGGGAGCTCCTAAATGCCTTGAGGGCATCCTTTCACACTGAAAAAGCCCCATGGGGCAACTGGAAGCTGTCTTTTCCTAGCCATCTAGCTTAAGTATTTGAGAGTACAGTCCTCAAACCCGATATCTAGCAGTCCAGAGATGTCCGGAGGCATGCTAGAGGCTTGGGGCTGGGAGCGGTAGTGGAGTTAGAAGGAAGTTCATAGCCGGGGGTTCTGAGGATTTAGGATACTGTATACCCTCTCCCCTCCCTCTTTTTTTAAAAAAGAAGTTGAGGCTCTTCAGAAATCCACAGAGTCTATGGTAATTATCTTGGTAATCACTTTTCATGTAACTAGCCTCCATCCCAGTGTCAGGGAATCAAAGTTACATCCTCAGCAAACTCTAATAAAGCTGCATATATATTTTCTTTCCTCTTGAAAACTTTTGCCAAGTACTCTGTAGCTCTTCAGGGGGGTTTTCTAAGCCCCTCAGGGTATACCGGTATCCCCCAAATCAGTACAAACTTCTGCGGGTCCACACCAAGACTTGTACACTGACACATTCCAACAGGATGGTGACTGTTGTCCTAGGCCTTATTTCCGGGTCCCTATCCCAGATGGAACCTTCAAAATGCAATCAAGATCCGCTGTTTGATCCCAAACTTTTCCAGCCGTGAAAGTTTGTTGTTTTAACAGCCAAACAGAATATTATGTTGCATGACTAATAGGAAATCAATGTCTTCATGAATGTTGGAGGAATCCTGGTTAATGTTTACACATCTTGGGCATCGTTGGTCACCTGTCACTTAGAGTGGCTCTTCTTAGCCTCTCTCCTATTATTACTTCTGGCCTTCTGATCTTTCACCACCTCTCCATATTTCTCCAACTCTCTCTTTGCACTTCATGACTCAAACTTAATTCTCCCTCCACTTCCCTAGCAAAGCAAAAACCTAAAGCCATCACAAAGAAATTGCAATCTCTTTAAACAGGTCATGGCTTCTAGAGATCCTTACACATGGAGGTTCTTTCTGGTCATCTCTAAGTCAGATCTGTACTATTTGGTGGGAACCCATTCTTAAAAATATCACTTGTTTCTCCCATCTTCTCTCTTCCCCAATCTTATGAGCCCCCAGACCCATCCCCTGGGCCCAGCTAGGAGAATATGAAATTCCTAAACATCCAAAAGGGATGTGGGCAGAAAAACAAGCAAAGGCCCTTCACAGGGCACTCCCCCCATGAAACAGGTGCATCTGAAATATTTTCATTTGTGTTATTTCACCAATGTGGGAAGCTACCTCAAGGATAATGAAGTGATAACATATCTTTATGGTCAAGGGGACTCAACACTGTAATTCTTCCAGGAACCAAATGCTTCTTCATATTTCACTTCCATCCTTAAAGCCCGAGCAAACAATTCTCTGCCTGCAGTTGTTAGAGTAACTGCCTTGCACCTGTGGCCAGCCAACAAGGATTCAAAAGCACTCAGCTTTGGTTTCAGAGTCCCTAACACATTGTGACAGATTTAGACAACATGGGGTGTTGTGTGAGCTAGCACAAACGGGGGGATGTAATCTGGGCTTCGGCGTGTCAAGCAAGGTTACTTGGAGGCAGTGATTGCTAAGTTCAGTCCAAAGGGAAGGAGGAAAGGGAAAAAGAGTAAAGGATACTCGCAGGGCAGTGCCTTCTGATCCTGGAAGAGGCAGCGAGGCACCTTTATTTAGAGAACCACTGAAAATTCAGGTAGGGTTACAGTAGGACCCGAAGGGCAGAGGAAAAGAAGCAAAAATCAGGAAGGCTGGCATGTATAGACCTTGGCAGACAGGGCTTCTCCCCTCCTGTGTTGCCTCTCACCCCATGCTCTTTCCACTATATTATGTTATTATACTGATTAACATATTCAGTGATCTTTACAGTTGCATTTTTTTTACTCCCACTTAATTCAATAAATTGTTCACTTATAATCTACTATACTAATTTATTTATTCATGGCATAAATATTTATGAGTACCTACTATGTGCCAAGTCCTGTTCTAAGCACTGCGGATCTATCAGTGGCCAAAACATATGAAAATCCTTGCCTTCTTATAGACTGCGTAAGTCAGGCAATAAACAAAATAAATAAGCAAATTATGTGGTCTCTCTTAGAATGTGACCATATGGGAAATAATAGAGCAGGATAAAGAGATTACGAGTGTCGAGGGGGAGAGGTGTTCCAATTTTAACTGGGATGATAGGGTAGTCATTTTAGCCTTTTTTTTTTTGGCCACACTGCGGGGCATGCAGGATCTTAGTTCCCTTACCAGGGATCGAATCCATGCCCCTGCAGTGGAAGGGCAGAGTCTTAACCACTGGACCACCAGGGAAGTCCCTTTTGTTTTTCCTTCTGTTATTTTAGCCTTGACTTCAAGGAGATGAGGGACCAGACTGTGTAAAGCCTTGTTGGCCATTATTAGGTCTTTGGCCTTTGAAAAGTTAGGAACCTTTGGAAGGTTTTGAGAAGAGGAGTAATAAGATTAACACTCAGGCTGCTGTGTAGAAGAGAATTTAGGTGTACTATAATACACAACACGATGACTATAGTTAACACTGGTGTACGGTATATTTGAAAGTTACTTAAAGAGTGGACCCTAAAAGTTCTCACCACAAGGAAAAAAGCATTTTTTCTTTTTTTTCCCCCTTGTATCTGTATGAGATGATGGATGTTAACTAGACTTATTGTGGTGATCGTTTCACAATATATGTAAGTCAGGTCATTATTCTGTACACCTTAAACTTATACAGTGCTGTATGTCAGTTACATCTCAATACAACTGAAAGGGGAAAAAAACACTGGAAGATAATACACACAAAAAAATAAAATGAGCAGTTAAAAAAAAGAATTAGGCAGACAAGTGTGGAAGCAGGGAGATGGGTAAGGAGACGGACTTTTCCAACGATGGAGTGGAATGGGGGCCACAGTGGAGATGGTGAGAACTTGCCAGAAGTCTGCAAATATTCTTGAAGGTAGAACCAACAGAATTTCCTGGATGTAGGGATAAAGGAAAGAAAGGTAGCAAAGAAGGATGGAATTTTCATTTCCTGAGATCTGGAAGACTTCAAGAAGAAGCAGGTTTGAAGGGAATGGGGGAAAAAGGAGAAGGTGCAAGGAGTAGAATCTGGGGCGTGCCAAGGGTAGGGAGCCATCCCAGAGAACATCAGGAACTGGTCTAGGAGACTAGAGTGTGGTACGCTACAAGCTGGGGAGACACGTACTGTAAGTTGCTGAACATCCACCGTCAACAAAAGATACAGTGAATGTCGCCATTTTTAAAATTATTTTTTATTGGAGTGTAGTCGATTTACAGTGTTGTGTTAGGGAATTCCCTGGCGGTCCAGTGGTTAGCACTCTGTGCTTTCACTGCCAAGGGCTGGGGATAGATCCCTGGTCGGGGAGCTAAGACCCCGGCAAGCCACGAGGCACGGCCAAAAAACAAACAAACAAACAAAAAATACAATGTTGTGTTAGTTTCTGCTGTACAGCAAAGTGAATCAATTATACATATATCCACTCTTTTTTAGATTCTTTTCCCGTATAGGTCATTACAGAGCATTGAGTAGAGTTCCCTGTGCTATACAGTAGGTTTTTGTTGGTTTTCAATTTTATATATAGCAGTGTGTATGTGTCAATCCCAGTCTCCCAATTTATCCCTCCCCCCCACTTTACCCTTGGTAACCATAAGTTTGTTTTCTACATCTGTGACTCTATTTCTGTTTGTAAGTAAGTTCATTTGTACCATTTTTTTTAGATTCCACAACATAAGTGATATCATGTGATATTTGTCTTTCTCTGTCTGACTGACTTCACTCAGTATGACAATCTCTAGGTCCATTTTAACTGAAAATATTTACCTTGAAATGCAGTCTAGACAATGCCCCCTTGCAAATGGAAATGTTTAAAAATAAAATTTTAAAAGAAATTCACCACTTTTGTGCTCCTTACAAGCTAATGAAAAATAACACTGTGTTTCAGAAGCCACAACATGCAAGTCACATATTCATGAGGTGTTTGGAAGATTACCAAGGGGCTGAGGGTAAGTAGAGCAAGGGCTGGGCTCTGGGGCACTCCAACGTTAGGGAGTCATCTGGGAGAAGATAGAGAGCTGCCAAGGAGACAGAGAAGGAGTAGCCAGTGACACAAGAGTAAAACAGAGCGTGCTATGCTAAGCTGGCTAGAAAAGTACTGTAAGTTGTTAAAACACCCACTATCAATCAAAGATGAAATTAATGCCATCGTTTTAATAAAATGTATTTACTTTGAAACACAGTGTAGACAATACCCCCTTGTAAATGAAAATGTTGAAAAGAACAAATCCTCCCCTAAAGTTAATCATGTTTATGTTCTTTATGAACCAGTGAAAAGCAACACTATGCTTGAGAAGCCTCAAGACACAAGCCGCATATTCATCAATACTGCACTTCAGTAGATGTGCATGCAGACACACACACATCCTAAGTGTGAACGCCAGAGTTGAGGTGAGTGGGAGCAATGAAGAGCTGCTATATGGTGTTTGCTTGATGGAAGAAGTGAAGAAAAGCCTCCAGTAACTACTGTTGCCAGCGCACAGCTTTAGGGTTTGGGGACTGTGGTTAAGGATAGAGACGGGATTGAATCTAGGCTCTGAGGTTATTTACTGGTTCTAAAACTAAGTTCTGCAAAGAGACAGCTATGCATAGCTGTCTTGGGACAAAATGTCTTTGTCAATACAGGGCATGGAGGGACTTCAGGTAAGTCAGTTCTGGCCTCTTCAGCTTGGGGCAGGGGTAGCTGAAGTGGAAGCAGGGGAGGTACATGTGAACAACCGGGGCCCAGGTCTGGCTGAAAGGATGGCTGAACTTTCCGCTGTTCTGGGAGCATGACTTGGGAGGGACACGGGAATGCTAAACATAAGTGGGGCAGGCTGGCCCTCTGGGAATGGAAGTCTCAAGGTTGTGAAGATGGTGATTTTCCTCAAATTTATCTACAGATTTAAAACAATCCCTATCAGAAGTGTCCTCCGTATACAAGCAAACACCATGTGCCTGTGACACTTTGGTCAGCTTCACCAGAGAGCAGTGCAGGAGACCGTGCAGCACAGTGCTTCAACATGTGGGTTCTGGGTCTGGCTGCATGGGTTCAAATCCTAGATCCTCCATTTTTTTTGCTTTATGCCTTGGGGCAATTTATTTAAAAAAAATTTTTTTAAAAGATGATGTTGGGGGTAGGAGTTTATTAATTAATTTATTTATTTTGCTGTGTTGGGTCTTCGTTTCTGTGCGAGGGCTTTCTCTAGTTGTGACAAGTGGGGGCCACTCTACATCGCGGTGCGTGGGCCTCTCAGTATCGCGGCCTCTCTTGTTGCAGAGCACAGGCTCCAGACACGCAGGCTCAGTAGTTGTGACTCACGGGCCTAGTTGCTCTGCGACATGTGGGATCTTCCCAGACCAGGGCTCGAACCTGTGTCCCCTGCATTAGCAGGCAGATTCTCAACCACTGCGCCACCAGGGAAGCCCTCCAAAAAATTTTTATTTTATATTGGAGTATAGTTGATAAACAATGTTGTATTAGTTTCAGGTGTACAATAAAGTGATTCAGTTATACATAGACATGTATCTATTTCAAATTCTTTCCCCATTTAAGTTATTACAGAATATTGAGCAGAGTTCCCTGTGCTATATAGTAGGTCCTTGTTGGTTATCTATTTTAAATATAGCAGTGTGTACATGTCAATTAATTTCACCGTTCCAAGGATATGGACAATCTCCAAGGGTAATTGTTTTTCTTTTTTTTATATATACTAAGTATTTTATTGTATGCTGCCACCAGTGTGTATAAAATAATGACCCTTGTGAAACAAATTCATGAATATTCAGGGAGGTAGACTGACAAAAGTAGAAGTTTGTATAGTATGGCACATGTTATAGAGACAGGCTTTTGTACAGGCTTCAAATTTACCTTTCCTTTGAATATTCACCGGTTTATGAAAAGTGGTTTAAAAACCTTGCAAAGATTCATTTTACTACAAAAAGGAACAGACTTTCTGAGATCTGAAGGGATTTGTACTTGAAGCTACTCCAGTCAGCAGGGGGTCATGTTGAACATTCTGCATACAGAATTGTTTCAAATCTGCAGCTGCCTGGGAAACCTTCACGCGGTTGAGCCCGGCCTCCAGCCGGAGCTGTTGAGCCACTTTCTTCATAGCGGCGACGCTGGAGGAACCAGACATGGCGCACGCGAGAGCTGGGCAGATGGGCAATCCATCGGTGGATCGGTGGTGGGTCCTCCAAGGGTAATTGTAAGGAACAAATGCAATAAGGACTGTAAACCACTCAGCACCATGCCTGGTAAACAGTAAATATTGATTTATATTATTATTACTAAGAAATATATGCTAAGAATTTGGGGGTATTTAGGAAGAGGAGCGCATCCAAAGGAATAAAAAATATAATCCCCCCCAAAATAAAATCCCTATCAAAAACCCAGCAGGCTTTATTGCAGAAATTGACAAGCTGATCCTGAAATTTATATGGAAATAAAAAGGCTCTAGAAGAGCCAAACCAGTTTTGAAAACGAACATAGTTAAAGGACTTACACATTCCAAATTCAAAATGTACTATAAAACTACAGAAATCAAGACATTGTGGTACTGGCGTAAGGATAGATATGTAGATCAATGGAACAGAATAGAGAGTCCAGAAGTAAACATTTATATGGTCAATTTCTTTTTAAAAAATATTTATTTGGCTGCACCGGGTCTTAGTTGCGGCATGCAGGATCGTTGTTATGTCATGCAGGATCTTTTTTTTTTTTTTTCAGTTGCGGCGTGCAAATTCTTAGTTGCGGCATGTGGGATCTAGTTCCCCAACCAGGGATCAAACCTGGGCCCCCTGCACTGGGAGCACAGAGGCTTAGCCACGGGACCACCCGGGAAGTCCTTGGTCAATTTATTTTTGATAAAGGTGCCAAGGCAATTCCATAGGAAAAGGATTGTCTTTTCAGTATATAGTGCTGGTACAATTGGATAACTAAATGCAAAAATATGGAGTTAAACCCTTAGCTCACACTATACACAAAATAGATCACAGACCCAAAAGGTGAGAGCTGAAACCATAAACCTTTAAGAAGAAAACATAGGAGTAGGGGCACATTGTGCCCTGGTGGCACAATGGTTAAGAATCCACCCGCCAATGCAGGGGACACGGGTTCGAGCCCTGGTCCAGGAAGATCACACATGCTGTGGAGCAACTAAGACTGTGTGTGCCACAGCTACTGAGCCTGCGTTCTAGAGCCCATGAGCCACAACTACTGAAGCCCACGCGCCTAGAGCCCATGCTCTGCAACAAGACAAACCACCGCAATGAAAAGCCATGCACCGTAGAGAAGAGTAGCCCTCGCTCGCCACAGCTAGAGAAAGCCCGTGTGCAGCACGAAGACCCAATGCAGCCACAAATAAAAATAAATAAATAAATTTTTTTAAAAAAGAAAACATAGGAGTAAATCATTGTGTCCTTGGGTTAGGCAAAGTGTTCTTAAATTTGACACCAAAAGCAAGATTCATAAAAGAAGAAATAAATTGGACTTCATCAAAGGTAGAAACTTGTTCTTCACAGACACCATTAAGAAAATGAAAAGACAAGCTACAGACTGGGAGAAAACATTTGCAACTCATGCATCTGATGAAGACTTGTATCCAGAATATATAAAGAACTCTTAAAACTCAATAATAAGATAAACAACCCAATTTTAAAATGGGTTTAAATAGATATTTTACCAAAGAAGAGATATGAATGGCTATTAAGTATATGAAAAGATGTTCAACATAGTCATTAGAGAAATGCAAATTAAAACCACATCTACTAGAATGTCTACAATAAAAAGAAGAGACAATATCAAGCATTGGTAAGGGGTGGAGAAATGAGCTCTCATATGTTGCTGCTGGGAATGTAAAATGGTGCAGCCACTTTGGAAAAATTAGGCTGTTCCTCAAGATGTTAAACATAGATTTACCATAGGACTCAGCAAATGCACAACTAGATATTTACCAACATAAAGGAAAATATGTTCTCATAAAAACTTGTACACAAATGTTCATAGCAATATTATTCACAACACCCCAAAAGTGGAAACAATCCCAATATCCATCAACTGGTGAATGGATCAACAAAAGCGTTATGTCCATAAAATGGAATTATATTCAGCAATAGAAAGGCATGAACTACTACTGATAGATGCTACAACATGGATGAACCTCAAAATCATTATGCTAAGTGAGAGCAGCCAGAAGCAAAAGACCACATATTGTATGATTCCATTTATATAAGATGTCCAGGAAAGGCAAATCTATATATAGAGAAAGACCACTAGTGGTTGCCTGGGGCCAGAGGTGGATACGGGGATTGACTGCAAATGGGCTGCAAATGGGATTGACATGAGGGATCTCTTTGGGGTGATGGAAATGTTCAAAATCTGGATTGTGATGGTTGCACAACTCTGTAAATTTGCTTAAAAGCATTGAATTGTATACTTTTAGTTTTTTCTCGCGCCTTGCAGCTTGTGGGATCTTAGTTCCCCTCGACCAGGGATTGAACCCAGGCCCCGGCCATGAAAGCGCCGAATCCTAACCACTGGACCGCCAGGGAATTCCCCAAGTTGGAGCCAATGTTAATACTATTATTAATAGCATTATTTTCAGTGACATTTCTACTTCCAATAAAAGTTTCTGACAGTGAAGCATATTATATACTGTTACCAACAAATTTTATATTTTTTATTGAGATATAATTCACATACCATAAGAGTCACCCTTTTAAACAGTACAATTCACTGTTTTTTAGTATATTTGCAGTTGTGTAACCATCACCACTAATTCCACATCTTTATTACCTCAGTGGGTTTTCTGAATTGGCTGGTACAGTATAACTATTGAGAATGTAAGATAAATTCGAAATTTAGAAGTTAAATTTGTTCAAATTTAGGAATTAAATACAATATACAAATATATTGTATATATACAATATACATGTACATACATATATGTACAATATATTGTACAGTTTCTACCATCACTTAACCAATGAATGCATTTATTGAAATGTAACTTCCTATTTTAGGTTAATTGTTGTACCCAAAACTTGTGTGATAGAAAACATATATATATGTTTTATATATGTAAACATATATGTGTACAAAATGTTTATTTTATTGAAATATAGTTGATTTACAATGTGTTAATTTCTGCTGTACAGCAAACTGATTCAGTTATACATATATATATTCTTTTTCATATTCCTTTCCATTATGGTTTACCACAGGATGCTGAATATAGTTCCCTGCGCTATATAGTAGGACCTTGTTGTTTATCCATTCTATATATAATTGTTTGCATCTGCTAATCCCAAACTCCCAATCCATCCCTCCCCGACTCCCCCTCCCCCTTGGCAACCAGAAGTCTGTTCTCTATGTCTGTGATTCTGTTTCGTAGATAAGTTCATTTGTCATATTTTAGATTCCGCATATGTGATATCATGTGGTATTTGTCTTTCTCTGATAGAAAACATATATTAATTTTAATCTTGCTTAAGTATTCAATGACCACAGGTAACTGAAATACTTACTCATTTCTCCTTACATTTTTTTTCTGGCTAGAAATGAAGACCTGTACATGATAGAAAATTTGTAAAGTGTAGAAATGCATGAAGAGAAATGAAACCTACTGTAATTCCTTTTAACACGACGAAAAAGGGGTTAAGAAAGTCTCAAAAATCTTTAAATTTTAAAATACCGATTTATTGGTAATCGTTCCAGTGAAGAAGTGGGTATTCTCGGAGTTGTTTTTTTCATACAGAATAGTTTGTTATTATATGCACATTTTACTGAAAATCAGGAAGTCAAGAAAGCAATAGCTCTTACCAGAAACAAAATTCCAAGTATATTAAAATAAGTCAGAGATTATAAATATCTTTAGTATATTCACTACTCTTTGCCTTTTTCACTGTTTTTTGTTTTTTTTTCCCCCGGTACGCGGCCTCTCACTGTTGTGGCCTCTCTCCTTGCGGAGCACAGGCTCCGGACGCGCAGGCCCAGCGGCCATGGCTCACGGGCCCAGCCGCTCCGCGGCACGTGAGATCTTCCCGGACCGGGGCACGAACCCGTGCATCGGCAGGCAGACTCTCAACCAGTGCGCCACCAGGGAAGCCTTTTTTCACTGTTTTAAAAAACAAATCCCCAAAGAATAATTTTACATTTGATTTTAGAGCAGGTGATTTTTAACTATATTTTCTTACATTTAAGGTTTACAAAAAATATGTATGTATATGGGGCTTCCCTGGTGGCGCAGTGGTTGAGAGTCCGCCTGCCGATGCAGGAGTACACGGGTTCGTGCCCGGGTCCGGGAGGATCCCACATGCCGCGCAGCGGCTGGGCCCGTGAGCCATGGCCTCTGAGCCTGCGCGCCGGAAGTCTGTGCTCCGCAACGGGAGAGGCCACAACGGTGAGAGGCCCGCGTACCACAAAAAAAAAAAAAAAAAAGTATGTACAGATTGTTTTATGTTCTTGGGATAAAAAACCATATTTGATGACTCCCAATTTCCACTGAATACTATTTGTACTCTCAAACATGACATTTGAAGACCTTCACTTTTCATTAGCTGCAGAAAAAGTACATTGAATATTTAGAAACAAGAGTAAAGAAAATAGAGATGGAAATTCGGATCGGCTTAAAAAAAATTTGGGGCGCTCTCACGACACCTAACTTCTATCCAGTGCTAGCTCCATCATGGACCGCCTCCCTGGCTCTAGAAACCTCCCTCCGAGAACACGACTTTGCTTTTGCCCTCCCTGGGCCGCGGAACCTCCGCGTGAGGGCGCCCTCTCCACCGCCAGCTCGGTGCGCGGCCACTTTCCGGCCAAGGGCCCCGGCCGGACCCGGAGCTGATCTCGCCTTACTAAATTATAGAAATCGGTAAAGAAGGACATTCCCACTGTCTATCCTCACACCCCAGATAAGAATGCCAGGTTTCGGGAAATTCTTTCAGCCCTCCCCACGGGAACCGGAAATGGCTACACCCTCCCCAGCGCGCGCGTCGGTTGCATCGCCAGCCTAGCAAGGGGCCTTTTTCAGGGCTGCCCTCACCATTGCCTGCACAAATATGCAACAGGTCTGACGCGAATAAATCCTGAAACTGGCCTTGTGTTTTTTTAGTCAGCCTGGCGGCAGGCACTGTACAAATCCATGGGGAGAAAAGTCCAAGCATTGAGGCCTCCGCTGCACCGGCTCTCTTCCTCTCCCAGGCCTGGGCCCTAGTCGGCCCTCCCGCCTCCGCTGCTCCGCCCTGCACAAGGGGGCTTGCGAACGGTCAGGCAGCCACCCGGACGACTTCCTTCCTCTACGGGCAAGATGGCGGGGGGCGAGGCTGGTGTGACTTTAGGGCAGCCGCACCTTTCTCGGCAAGATCTCAACACTTTGGTAAGTCTTCGCTCTGGCAGGATGCTGAAGGGGCTCAGGAGTGGGGATGACCGGGCCTTCCGGGAAGCTTTGAGACGAGGCAGTGCCGGGCTGTCGGGAGACTCGGAGCCCGGCGCCCTCAGTCGTGCTCGCGCCGCCCCACGCGCCTCTGCTAGTATGCGAGCTGGGAATGAGGCTATGCGGTCGTGGGACCCCGAGCCTCCCGAATGATTCGGCTGGAAAGTCACAGTGTTCAGTGTCATTAAGGCTTTTCAGTTTGGAAGGTCTGGGAAGGGAGTATCTACACTGTCAGTGCTAAAATGCTCTCAAGGTTGGGGGACCTCAAGCTTCCACATCTCCCATAGTCAGTGTGTAACGATGAAGGACTTTTACAGCTTCCAGTCATCAGAGTCCAAGGTTGCTTGTACAGAAAAAGCGCTTTAGAAGTAGAACAGGGCTACTCAAATGGTGGAGAGCTGTAGGTAGCAAATGTGAAGTCGAAGTTGTGATTTGTCTTATGTACAGCGATTTAAAATAAAAATGTTCGATTGCAGGATGTTACCAAGTTGACGCCACTTTCACATGAAGTTATCAGCAGACAGGCCACGATTAATATAGGTAAGATAAGAATAACTTGGAGACCTGACTTAATTGATCTCCGGCCACTAATTTTAACCTCTCCCTTTGTGTGATTACCTGAATTACATGAAGATGCAGATATTCTATAAATAGATGTTCAGCTTTTGCGAGCCAAGCACCTACTAGATATTTTTGGGTAGCCCATGTTGCCCGTGCCTAGTTTACAGACTGGGCGAGAAGAAGCAATAAATACATAAGAAAAGTTTAATAGCATAAGGTGATTGTAGTCATGTAGCATTTTGAAGAAGATGGGGAAACGCGACTGTACTTGCCACACAGGGTTATTGCAAGGGCAGAGTACGCTGAAGTTTTGTTTGATACATAAGCTATTATTAACTAGACAATTTTTTTCTTAATTGGCACATAGAACTTTGGAGAAGAAGTTATGTTGACTGATTGTAAATTTGGAGTATTTGAGAGTCTGCACAAACAACACAGTAAAACCTAGTTAAAAGTAAGACTCTTCCATGAGGCTTTTAAAAACTTATAAGATATGTGCTACCCTTGACAGCATTACCGTAATGATACCTGAGTTGTTTTCTTGTTTTCATGGATTCCTTTTTGTTATGTGAGGGCTCCTCATACCTATTTACTTCACTCTGAAAATGCTGGAAAGTTTCTTGAAATACAAGATTTCATGTACTTTTTACCAAGTGTTTATTTTAAATGAAGGCATTCTTTTCTGTGAGTAAAAACATAAGATGGATAGCTTTTATTATGCTGAGTATGGTTTAAAAGAAGGTTGTCGGTTACATGGAAAGTTCTCCTCAGTCCTGTATCAGAGTAAGTTTTTTGTAATCAAGGATGTGTAGGAGGAGAAATTGAAGTCACTATTAGTTTTACTTTGATATTTACAGTGAGTTATGGCTTTGGGTTTTCTCCTCTAAAACTGAAAAAATATGTTGTGTAACTGAATGCACATGAATTAATTTTTTTGTACTTTGTCTATAGGTACAATTGGTCATGTAGCTCATGGGAAGTCTACGGTTGTAAAAGCTATTTCTGGAGTTCACACTGTCAGGTTCAAAAATGAACTAGAAAGAAATATTACAATCAAACTTGGCTATGCTAATGCTAAGGTGAGCTGTGTACAGTGAAATTAGAAACTAACTTCAATTGTTGAATGTGCAGATAACAAATCCAAGTCTTTTTTTCATTGGAACTTTTAGATTTATAAACTTGACGACCCAAGTTGTCCTCGGCCAGAATGTTATAGATCCTGTGGAAGTAGTACACCCGATGAGTTTCCTACAGATATTCCAGGGACCAAAGGGAACTTCAAATTAGTCAGGTGACCTCTTTTCTGCTAAAAACACTTTACACTTCATATTTTGTTGTTGTGTGATTTGTGCTTTTTGAAATATTTCACTGAGATTTTAAACAGTGAACCTAATTGTTGAATGGCTTTTTTTTTTGCATTATTTTGTTTTTCTTGTCCATAATGACAATAATTTGAAAAGTCACGTATTTAAACGTACATTAAGAGATGTACATGTAAGTTCTCCAAAGGAAAAGTATTACATAAGCAGAATGAAATGGAGGGAAACACAGCTCAATGGATTTAAGGGATTCTTTTTGCCAGGCCTCCTAAATTTCTCTTAAACAGTGTTGTTTCTGTTTCTTAGAGGAGAACAAAGCCATTCTTAATCACATTTTTTAAATACACTGGCTTGTTACCCATCTGTTTTCTGAATATGGTTGCATATACTTATTCTTTATTAGAGGATACTGTCATCCACCCAGCAATGTTTATGGGGTTTGGGGATATTCCACAAAGAAATTGTAGGTTGGGGCAGAGCTGGGACTAGGGAGAGGCGAATGAAGCCCAAAGTTTAAGGGGAGGGAGAAGCTTTAAAAAGAAAAGAAAAGAAAAAGGGCCTCGGTAATCAAGATAAATAGTATTATTTATTCATTTATATTTAAATTAAAAAAAAATTTTTTTTGGCCCCACTGTGCAGCTTGTGGGATCTTAGTTCCCCGACAGCTCAAACTACTAGTGTTTTCCTTTTCATTATCACTTGGGGTTTTTTGTTTGATTTGCTTTTGGCATGGCATTGTTGCTGATCCTGTTTTCATTTAAATTTTTGAATTTTGTTCATCATGGATTTTTTGCATGAATTTTGATTTTTTTAAATATTAAATTTAAATATTGTTTGGTTTGATTACTGGGTTTTTTTGGGCACCCCCTTAAATTTTGCACCTAGGGCGAGTGGCTCACTTGCCTCACCCTAGTTGTGGCCCTTATCAGATGTCAGCAAACTTTTCCTGCAAAGGGCCCAATAGTAAATATTTTCAGCTTTGCAGGCCATAGATTCTCTTTGCAGCTACTCATTTCTGCTCTTGTGTTGTGAAAGCAGACATGATGTGCATGAGTGGTTATGGCAGTGGGCCAGTCTGCTGCCCCTATTTTAGATCGTGAGTGTGAGCATACAATTATTAAAAATAATGATTCCGAATGAGTAGCATAATTTTGTTTAAATGGTGCTGCCGTCTGCACTTCAGATGGGCAGTTCCAGCTTTTCAAGATACTAGAGAAGTTTTTGGAAATTTTTTTAGATGGCACTGCCCATTCTGTTAACACTGGTTTAGCTTTCAAATCAATGACATTCCCAGTATATACTTTATACCATTTTCACTTTGATTGGATTTGGGAGTTTTTGTATCCCGTTATTTCTACACATAGCTAATTTCATTTGCTTTGTAATGATCTGCAGTGAGTTTACTCTCAGCCAGTAGGTAATTTTTGTTGTTGTTCTTTTTATATTTTATTTTTTCCCTCCAGTTTTATTGAGCTATAATTGACATACAGCACTGTATAAGCTTAAGGTATACAGCATAATGATTTGACTTTCATACATCGTGAAATGATGATCACAATAAGTTTAGTGAACATCCATCATCTCGTATAAACTTAAATGAGTAGAAAAAAAATTTTTTCCTTATGATGAGAACTCTTACAATTTATTCTGTTAACAACTTTCATGTATAACAAACAGTGGTGTTAACTATATTTATCATATTGTACGTCATATTTCTAGTACTTATTTATCTTATAACTGAAAGTGTGTACCTTTTGACTGCTTTCATTCGATTCCCCTGCCCTCCATCCCCCACCTCTGGTAACCACAGATCTGGTAGTCACAAATCTGATCTCTTTCTCTATGAGTTTTATTGTTTGTTTGTTTCTGAAGTATAATTGAGCCAGTAGGTAATCTTATTTTTAAGGTCTAGAAGCACCAAGTCCTGTAACCACTTGACTTTACAGAAATAAGAATTATTTCCATATTCTTATTTCATATTTATATGTAATATTCATATTCTATATTTAAAGGGATTTAATTTTAGGAAATCTGTAACTCGAATGTTGAAGTATTGATTGATCTTAGGACTGATTGCTGTTTTTTAATTGTTAGACATGTTTCCTTTGTTGACTGTCCTGGCCACGATATTTTGATGGCTACTATGCTGAACGGTGCCGCAGTGATGGATGCAGCTCTTCTGTTGATAGGTAAATATGTTAGAAGTGGTTTGGACAAATCATTGTGGAGCAAATCCAAGATGGACTATTTAAAGGGAAACTAAGGCCTTTAAGGGCCACATCCATTACCTAAAGGTGACGGAAATGGGAACTAACATGTCAACCAGGATGATATCCTTGTCTACCAGCTATCACAAAATACTAAAAATAGACCTAGGACAGATGTGAGAATTCTTTTGGTAGTATATATTTGAAAAAAATCAATAGTGCATTTCCTCCCCTTAGATCACATGAAATGACTTATTAGTTTTATATTTACATGTAAAAGTACATGTATTTTTGTGTGTGTGTGCATCTTTGAGTTGTCTACTGCAGCTCTGGTGTATAATGGTTTTATTTAGATGCAAATCATTCATAATAAATGCTGATGTCTAGATGAATTCGGGTTTTCAAGGCTGTTGTTGTGCCACCTTCCTTATGTGAGCTGTGAAGAGATTTTGTTGCTATGGGATACAATTTTTAAAAGTATGCCGAGTGGATATAGCACAGGACACCTGAACATCATCACTTAGGATGATGCTTTAGGTGCCCAAAAAACATACCTATTTCTTTATAATACCAGTGGTTGTTTTTAGTGTTCTTCCCTCGGTTTGTTAGGGAGTAGCCTCTGATAGTAGCTGAAATTCATGGACTGTGTTAAGTGTCTTCCCTTAATTACTCTCTGCCTCTCAGGAGCTTGACTGGGCCAGAATGTCTCTAAGACTCGACAGCCAGAGGGCTCTTCCTTATGCCTGAGCAAAAGCTAAGGGCAGACCCTGAGATGCCAAACTTGTGGGTTCCAAGCTTTTGGCTTAGGACCAGGGAAGAGAGCCAAATGAACAGGAGGCTCCAGTGAATCCAGACACAGTGGATGAAGCAGGGGCAAAGGTGGATGCTCGGCAACGATCCAGGACTTTTGCCTTGAGTAGGGCTAGGGCATTCAAGCGTTTCCTTTTTTAGATGTCAGCTAGTGTTTTTTTGGTAGTGCAATACACAAAACACAAAATTTAGCATTTTAGCCATTTAAAGTATACAATTCAGTGATGTTAAGTACATTCACAGTGTTCTACAAGTGTCAGCACTGTCTAGTTCTGGAACATTTTCATCACCCCAAAAGGAAACCCTGTGCCCATTAAGCAATTACTCTGATCCCCCTTTCCCTCAGTCCCTGGTAACCACTAACCTGCCTTCTGTCTCTTATGGATTTGCCTATTCTGACAAATATTTCTAGCTAATTCTCATGCATCTTTTTTATTCTTTATCATTTAGCTGGTAATGAGTCTTGTCCTCAGCCCCAGACTTCTGAGCACCTGGCTGCTATAGAAATTATGAAACTGAAGCATATTTTGATTCTACAAAATAAAATTGATTTGGTAAAGGAAAGCCAGGCTAAAGAACAGTATGAACAGATCCTTGCATTTGTACAAGGTAAGAAGCCATAATATTTAATAAAAATCCTCCTCAGTGATAGTAAAATAAACAAAGCATTTAAAAAAACAAAACCTTAAGTCTTCGGAATTCAGTGGCGATCCAATGGTTGGGATTCTGCACTTTCACTGCCGAGGGAGTGGGTTCAATCCCCGGTCGGGGAACTGAGATCCCCCAAGCCACGCAGCATGGCCAAAAAAATTAATTAATTTTTAAAAAATCCATTAAAAAGACACTTCAGTCTTACACTGTTCTTACTGAGTAGCTACTTTTAGAACTGAAACTGACAATGATTTATTTTATCTTTTAGTGTTCCTTTCCTCTAACAGCAGTGTTTTTCATTTCAGGGAAGACATCTTATTATTGACATTTGACCCTCTCTTAGCCTTGTTTTTCTTGTTAGAAAGGTTGATTTCCTATGCACCTAGTTCTCTCATAACAAAAAAGAATACATCATTTTGATTAAAATCTCATTGTGTTTGGTCCATTTCTTTCACCAGCCTGTTTGACATTTAATTAATAAGGAGTAAATACTATATATGCCATCAGTCTTTGATTAGCAGAGTCTATAATTTTATCTTGACATGTATTGGGAAGTTAATTACATGTTATTAGGAATCTTTCAACTAGTAAAGTGCTCTTTCCCAGGAGTGTTAGTATTTTATTCCTTTGAGCAGTTTTATCATTTTGGTGTATTAAATATATCTGTTAATATATTTTGACTTTTTTTCCCCTTAAATGCAATAATATTCATTTTCAGGAGCAAAAGCAAACATAGAATACTGACACTTTTCTAAAAGGAATTATCATTTTCTACCTGTTGCTGGCATTGGGGGATGTTTAGGCATCTATTTTAGTAATCTTAACTGTTTCCTGTAATATGTAAAGAACAAGTTCTGTAAAACTGAAGAATTTTGATCTTTCTGAATTTTGTCTTATAGGTACAGTAGCAGAAGGAGCTCCTATTATTCCAATTTCTGCTCAGCTGAAATACAATATTGAAGTTGTCTGCGAGTACATAGTAAAGAAAATTCCAGTACCCCCAAGAGACTTTACTTCAGAACCCCGACTTATTGGTAAGTGATAGGATTTTGTCTGATCTTTTCCACATTGGTGATTCCTCTTTAAGGGAATCAGCAATGATTTCTGCAGAGGTGATAATAAATTACAATCTCCATAAAAAATTTTTTTAACTCAATTCTGAGATTGTATTAGCAGTGCTAGATTGCATTACTGATGAGAGAAAGTTTTGAATACAGAAGGAACTTTTAGTCTTTTTGTGCTTGGTATGTGATATGTTACGCGGTTGAGATGGAGTAATGCATTATTCTGTATGGAATTACGTTTTAGTCAGGAGCAGGATATTAGAATTTCCATACAAATTATTTCATTGTACCATTAATGAAGATTTTCATGTCTTTGAACTTATTTAAGTTCATAGTACCAATATTGGTATAATTTGATCATCTAAACTCGTGATTTCTACATAGATATAGGAGCCTTTTCAAAACAGACATTTGAACCCCTCCCTTCATCCAGACACCCCCCCCACCGTGTATTGTGAGAAGGGTTCTCTTGGGTGATTGTGATGTGTACCCCTTGTTAATAATAACTGCTCTCAAGACCAAATTGCAGGTCACATAGTTCTAGGGTTGTGGGTTTTTTTGTTTTGGGGGTTTTTTTAATTTATTTATTTATTTATTTATCTATCTTTTGGCTGTGTTGGGTCTTTGTTGCTGTGTGTGGGCTTTCTCTAGTTGCGGCAAGCCGGGGCTACTCTTCGTTGCGGTGCACGAGCTTCTTGTTGCGGAGCATGGGCTCTAGGTGCACCGGCTCAGTAGTTGTGGCTCGTGGGCTCTAGAGCGCAGGCTCAGTAGTTGTGACACACGGGCTTAGTTGCTCCATGGCATGTGGGATCTTCACGGACCAGGGATCGAACCCTTGTCCCCTGCATTGGCAGGTGGATTCTTAACCACTGCGCCACCAAGGAAGTCCAATCCTAGGGTTGTTTTGAAGTTTTAAAACTACATTTTTAATGCAGAAATCATACAATATAGAGGTATATGAAGAAAAAGGTCTATAGTCTCCCTGCCTCGCCCCTTAGCCCTGAAGTAACCAAAGTTAACAGTTGGTGTGTACTATTCCCGCACCTTTCTGTTTGTTCATATCATCATGTATAAACATATACACATTTCTTGTTTTAGTTTTTGTTTGTGGAAGTGGGGTCATACTATGCATAACTAGTTTTTTCTTTTTCCTTTAACAATATATGAAGGTTATCCTTCCACATCATTACGTGTGCTCTAACATTCTTTTTTAATAGCTGCATGATACTCCATACTATGGGTGTACCATTTTATGCCTCCTATCAATGGACTTTTAAGTTATTTCCACTTTTTCCATTGTAATTAAGGTTGCAGTATACTTAGTTGGGATAATATTAGATTTTGTCACAAAGTCCCCCTTGTATAAATCTTACGTGTCTACTATTTTAGAGAAGTTAACTTAATCAAATTTTTCTGAAGTTAAAGTGAATAGAATTGGCTTTAATTTCTTTTGTGTTTTTTTTTAGTTATTAGATCCTTTGATGTCAACAAACCTGGCTGTGAAGTTGATGACCTTAAGGGGGGTGTAGCTGGTGGTAGTATTCTAAAAGGAGTATTAAAGGTAAACTAGGTTTTGGTTGTTGTGTTTTTATTTTGTTTGGTTTTCTCTTGTCTTAATTAGGAAAATAGTATGAACACTCCAAATTGAAAAATAATTTTTTTATTCCTGGTGTCTAGTACTTGATATAGACTTCTTTGTTTACTATTATATCTTTTGAGTGTGTTTGACCTCTAACTTTATAGGCTTCTATGAATATGGAGCACAATTTATGTGGTGATAGGCCTGTGTGGTAGGTAGTTTGAAACATTTGGATGGTTCTGGTTTTGAAGATCTCGCCCACATCTTTTTTTTAAAAATAGTGATCTTTGAAATAGAGAAAGGATTGCTTTTCAGTTTTGTGGTCTTCCTGTTAGGACTTTTTGTATGTAATGGAAATCGTGTTGTCCCACAAATTCTAATCACTAATTTGTATTTTTACAGGTGGGCCAGGAGATAGAAGTCAGACCTGGTATTGTTTCCAAAGATAGTGAAGGAAAGCTCATGTGTAAACCCATCTTTTCCAAAATTGTATCACTTTTTGCAGAGCATAATGATCTCCAGTATGCTGCTCCAGGAGGTCTTATTGGTAAAGATTTTTCTCTCATCCCTGCGTTTTTAATTTGTGGATGTTCATGGTACTTTTCATGAGAAACATATTACTCATAAAGATATATTATAGATTTTTAATTTGATGTTTAATAATTGAATGGGGTAGAGGAACATGTGGTTAAGCTGTTGATTTTAGGTCATAAGATGGTTTCATGTGTTTGTAAAAATTATTTTTAAACATAAAGTAGAATTTTGGTTTAGTTTTTTAAAGTAGCTCCTTTTTAGCAGTAACAAAGTAAGTTTTATGTCCTATCATTTAAAATACCTAACTATACTTATTTTTTAGCCTACATGGTTTTGGGGGTAGAGTGGTGGTGGTTTTTTGTTTTTGTTTTTTTGGGTTTTTTTTTTTTTTTTTTTTTCGGTACGCGGGCCTCTCACTGTTGTGGCCTCTCCCGTTGCGGAGCACAGGCTCCGGACGCGCAGGCTCAGCGGCCATGGCTCACGGGCCCAGCCCCTCCGCGGCACGTGGGATCTTCCCGGACCGGGGCACGAACCCGTGTCCCCTGCATCGGCAGGCGGACTCTCAACCACTGCGCCACCAGGGAAGCCCCCTGTTTTTGTTTTTTTTAATGTATGTTTTGCAAATGGAGAGTTACCCACAAATGTCAGCTGAATTATGTCAGATCATAGTTACACTGAGGTGGGAATTAAAGAAGATAACTTCCGTTATGTTGGAATTACTGAGATAATTTATGGATCTTCTGATCTCATACAGTAGTGTATTACCAGATACCCAGAAAAAGGCAAGATACAGTGAGAATTAGAGGTACTATAACTTTTGGATTAAAGAGGAAAACATTTGGTAAAGGAGTTTGTCTTTTTTTCTCTGGTGTTTGACTATATAATTCATTTTTCTGTTGTATCTGGTAATTAGGAGTTTACCGTGTATAATTTTATCCTTTTTGTTTGTTTTGTAAACAAGGAAACTCTGGAGACTTCTAAAATTTAACTTATGGAACTTTTCAAACATAAAGGTAGAGAGAATAGTGTAATGTAGTGTAATGTGTGGTCATGTAGCCACCACCCAGGTTCAACAGTTAATACTTTACCACTCTTTTTTTTTTTTTTTCTACTTTGGCCACGCTACGCGGTTTGCGGGATGTTAGTTCCCCGGAACCTGGGCCCACGGCAGTGAGAGCACCAACTCCTAACCACTGGACCTCCAGGAATTCCCAGCACTTTACTATTCTTGCCTCATCTTTGTATCTTCTTCCCTCTTCTCCTTGAAAGACATACAGCTAAATTATTTTGAAGTGGATCCCAGGAATCATATAAAGTCTTTACGCTATCTTTTTGATCAGCCTTCCAGGGGAGAAATGGCAGCAAATATCCTGAAAACTACTCATTGTGAATTTCGTATCTTTTCAACCTTCATTAAGGATATTCAGGCTCATTTTTGAGTTAGGCTCTTAGCTCTGTTTGTCCTTTGCTTAGAATTTAAATCAAGAGAATCTTTCTGTTCTCAAATGCCCAGCTAACCCATGAGTTTACAGTTCTGTTTCTTCACATAAAACAGATATTTTGTCACATCTATGTAGCTAATACATGAGTATGAAAATATAAGTGTGTATTAAAATGTATAGGTATATGCTGTACTCGTTTGACTAAGTTTTTTGGGTAAACAGCTTTATAGGAAATAAAATGTTGAACAATAAAATGTATATCTTATTTTGTATTAGGAGTTGGAACAAAAATTGACCCCACTTTGTGCCGGGCTGACAGAATGGTGGGGCAGGTACTTGGTGCAGTTGGAGCTTTACCTGAGATCTTCACAGAACTGGAAATTTCCTATTTCCTGCTTAGACGGCTTCTAGGTGTACGCACTGAAGGAGACAAGAAAGCAGCAAAAGTAAGTGCTTTCTGTGATTCCTGTTCCAAAAAAAGTGACAGTGAAGTTAAGACCAGTTTTGAGGTTCATTTCTTTTCAGTTAACATGGGACTAAGAAAAAAGAAGAGGTAGATAAATTTGACTTCCTGAAAATTGAGGACTTCTATATGGCAGTCAGTTCAAAGTAAAACAAAACAGGAAACAGTCTGTCATGTATGACAGTGACATGATAATGCCTATTATCCATGTGATTTTTTTAAAAAGTCTTACTGAGATCAGGTTGGCAGAGATGGAAAATTGCTGACATCTTTTGTTGGCAAGGTTGTAGGAAAATAAGCAGTTATTTGGAAAGCATTTTCTTAATTTTGGGGTTTATTTTTCCCCCCTTGATTTCCCTAGGTGCAAAAGCTGTCTAAGAATGAAGTGCTTATGGTGAACATAGGATCCCTGTCGACAGGAGGAAGAGTTAGTGCAGTCAAGGCTGATTTGGGCAAAATCGTTTTGACTAATCCTGTGTGCACAGAAGTAGGAGAAAAAATTGCACTTAGCCGAAGAGTTGAGAAGCACTGGCGGTAAGTTTATTAGCCTTTGTCAGTGTCTAAGAAAAAAGTCAGAATCAGTTTTCTTAACACACGCACAAACACACTTTACCTTGAACGCATCAGTTACTGTACTGTGGTTTCAACTCTCAACTGTTTATTCGAATGACTTAGAAATCTGTATTTCTAGGCCTGATTTGTGATAGACACAACCTATGTGAAAACCAGTGAAGTTAGGTTTAATATCTCCCTTATCTTTTTCTGAACCATTTGAGGAATAGGTTGCCCCTTGATGTCTAATACTTTGGTGTATATTTCCTAAAAACAAGGATATTCTCTTATATAACCACTTAACAAGTTTAACATTGTTAAAATACTGAAATCTACAGTCTTTTCCAGTTTTATCACTTCTTCCAGTAATATCCTCTGTGTCCCCCGTCTAGGATCATGCATTGCATTTGGTTTTTATGTCTCTTGATCTCTAATCTGGAACTTCCTCAGCCTTTCTTTGTCTTGTCATTGGCAATTTTGAAGAATACAAGCTAGTTCCTTTCTAGACTGCTCCTCAGTTTGGGTTTACTTGGTATTTCCTAAGAGTAGGTTCAGGTCATGTATTCTTGGTTGGAATACTTTCGTGTAGGTGGTGATGTCTCTCCTTAGGGAGTCACAGCCAAAGACACGTGATATCTGATTCCTCCTTGTTGAAGTTAATTTTGATCATGCAGTCAAGGTGTTAGCCAGTTTCTCCACTATATGGTTACTCTTTTTTACCCTTGTAAATAAGTGTTCTGTGGGGCGACTCTATGCAAATAGCCTGCTCCTCATGAAATCCCACCCAGCTGGATTTAGCATCCAGTGATGATGATTTTTGTCTGAATTGAGCTTGATTATAGTGTTTACAAGATGGTGTAAACATCCCCCAGCTCCACCACTCCTCATTTATCATTTGTCATTCTTTCTGCCCCGTTATTTTTTTTTTTTCTACCCCGTTATTATCTAGTTACAATAAGCACTCATGGCATCCTATTTTATTCAGTAGGTTATGATTCATTACTGTTCTTATTTATTTATTTGAATTTTTGAATTTTATTTATTTTTTATACAGCAGGTTCTTATTAGTTATCCATTTCATACATATTAGTGTATATATGTCAATCCCAATTCATCCCACCACCACCTCTCCACCCCGCCAAGTTTGTTCTCTCCATTTGTGTCTCTTTTTCTACCTTGCAAACGGGTTCATCTGTTCCATTTTTCTAGGTTCCACATATATGCTTTAATACACGTATTTATTTTTCTCTTTCTGACTTACTTCACTCTGTATAACAGTCTCTAGATGCATCTGTGTCTCTACAAATGACCCAATTTCGTTCCTTTTTATGGCTGAGTAATATTCCATTGTATATATGTACCACATCTTTATCCATTCTTCTGTCAGTGGGCACTTAGGTTGCTTCCATGTCCTGGCTATTGTAAAACTGATGCAATGAACATTGTGGTACATAACTCTTTGAATTATGGTTTTCTCAGGTATATGCCCAGTAGTGGGATTGCTGGGTCGTATAGTAGTTCTATTTTTAGTTTTTTAAGGAACCTCCGTACTGTTCTCCGTAGTGGCTGTATCAGTTTACATTCCCACCAACAGTGCAAGAGGGTTCCCTTTTCTCCACACCCTCTCCAGCATTTATTGTTTGTAGATTTTCTCATGATGGCCATTCTGACTGGTGTGAGGTGATAACCTGTTCTTATTTATTTTGATACCCAAATTGTTGAGGATTTGTCCAGTAGAGACCCTTTAAGTGACTCCTATGTCCTTTTGACATTTCACCCCCTTTTTTTTTTTTAACCTATTATTAAGGAATCCATTTCTATGACTGTCATGAAACCCAGGCTAGGTTAGCAGTGATGCATTTTGGAGGTAACTACATCCCACTCTGGACTTTCTGGTAATAGCCACTGTCTTCTCTACCTCAACTGAAAACCCAGAATCAGTCCCTGCCCTCCTACCTTGGGAGGATGCCAAAGCCAAATACATAAGAGGCTTTTTCAGAGAAGATGACTTTTCTTAGAAGACAAACCCTCTGCTTTGTTTTACGAAGCAGATAGCAACCCCATGGACAGGTTGGGACTTAGCAAGCCTCAATATTTCCCCATTGGGTTTGTTTTTGTTTTTTGGACAGTTCCTTACTTTGTGGCACAAGATGTTCTGGAATCATCTTGTATCTCTCCCCTGCTCCAGTTTAAAATTGGTCATTTCTCCTGAGGGGGCCTTGGTTCCTTTTAGTGGGAAATGGTATTAGAAATGCAGATACGGGTGCTGTGTGTGCTTGTTGCTCCTAAGGTGCTGTTGCTTCGGGGCACTTTGAGTGGATAGAGCTAGGAAACATGCACATATTGTTGACTCCTGTCTCTTTTCTCTTTTCCTGGTTAGTTACTGAATCTCCTCTTTCCTTTCTATTCTGTGTGACCTCATTATAGCCCATACCACCATCATTTCACACATAAAAGTTATAGCAAAAGATTCCTAATTTGCCTCTTCCACTGTTACTTAAGCACTCAGTCAAAATTAATCTTGTAAAACATTTTTTCATGCTGTACTCAGTAATTTTTAGTAGCTTCCCACTACTTTCTGATATTTAGGACCTTTCTGGAAGCCTGCTTGAACGAATTTTAAGTTTCTCCTGCTTTGTCTCATATAAACCCTCTAAATTAGACTGTTCTGTGTCCTGATTGTCCCCATAATTACTCAAATCACCCTTGCCTTTGTTTTTTTCTCATTACCTACCTCCCTTATTAAGGCTTCCCTGGTACAGTGCCTCAGGATGGTCTCTCACCATTTACTGTTCAGAAGATATGAATTATTACTCTCTAATTTAGACAGAGTTAAACTTTTTGTTCTCTTTTAAGTAAATCATTTCTGCTTCATCATGATTTATGCCAGCTTGATTTTACTTTCTTGTGTGATTATACTATTTGCTGTTATAGACATACTGATTTACAGTGTATTTTAAAAAAAAGGAATGGGGCTTCCCTGGTGGTGCAGTGGTTGAGAGTCCGCCTGCTGATGCAGGGGATATGGGTTCGTGCCCCGGTCCAGGAGGATCCCACATGCCGCGGAGCGGCTGGGCCTGTGAGCCATGGCCGCTGAGCCTGCACGTCCGGGGCCTGTGCTCCGCAACGGGAAAGGCCACAACAGTGAGAGGCCTGCGTACTGCAAAAAAAAAAAAAAAGGGAATGATCTTTTTGTGTCTTTTTCCCTTTTTTTTCTTTTTTTTTTTTTTGGCTGCGCCAGGTCTTAGTTGTGGCACACAGGATCTTCGTTGCTGCATGCGGGAGCTTTAGTTGTGGCACGTGAACTCTTAGTTGCAGCATGTGGGATCTAGTTCCCTGACCAGGGATTGAACCCGGTCCCCCTGCATTGGGAGCACAGAGTCTTAGCCACTGGACCACCAGTGAGGTCCCTGTCTACTAATATTGTAAGAGGATTCTACCCAAATGAAATTTTATACGTTGCTTAAAAATTAGCAAGTATGTTAAAAGAAATGAAAGCATCTGAATGATCCTTATGTTCTTTAGATTTGTTGTTTTGAACCCGTGCTTAGGTAAGTTCTGTTCTAGAAGCTACAGTTGAGATAGCAGTCTGGTCTGCCCGGTGACTAGAGCAGACATTGAAAGAGAGAAGGAGCAGGAATCCCTCTGCTCTTGGGAGTAATCTGTTTATAGATTGTCTAGTCCTCTAGGTCTTCTCTTAATTTCCTTTACCAGCTAAAGTCATGATAAAGCAAGCCATGGTGATCCGTTGAAGTGCTGTGAATGGTTAAAAAACAAAACAGAATGAAACATAAAAACATTTTTCAAAGAGGAAAAGAGAATGAAATTTAAAAAAAAAAATCAGACAGGTGGTTTATGTATAAGCATGGTTCCTTGGGCAGACTGGAAGGTTCTTCATTAGTGGTTCTGAGGGGCAGGTATATTTTGATAAGAGTGAAGATGAGCATGTGTATACTAACACCTTTTCGTTTGCTTTTCCTATCATTCCTTCTGGCTAGAGCCCATCTCTCTGGGTCTAAGAAGATAGTGTGAGCTTTCTTTCTGAAGGAGCAGGTTTTGGAAACAAATTTAGATTTAGCAAATAGGCCAGTAAAACTAGTTATGTCATGTGATTATGTGGTAATGATAATGAAATGGATATAAAATTCATGATTTCTTTTACTTTCATTTTGCAGTTTAATTGGTTGGGGTCAAATAAGAAGAGGAGTGACAATCAAGCCAACAGTAGATGATGACTGAAGAATTAAATAAAAGATTTGGATGAAGTCGGAATTTATCTTAACAACCTAGGGGTATATTTTCAAAGCAATAGTGAGGAATTAATTTCACAGCTCATTACCTTAGGAGTAGCTGTAAGGTTATTCTCATTTTTTGGTGATGAAAATTTAACCTCTGGTACTAAAATAGGGGCTACAATAAATGTAAAAATTGACATAATGTTGGATATTGCATCTACATTTTACCAGAAATTAGTCATTCCCAAATAATGTCTAATTTATACATTAGTGCAGGTTTGAAAGGAAACTGCTACAACCAGCCTTTGCTGTAGCACACATACCACTGAATCTGTTTGAAATAAAATTTTTCTTCTTACTTTTCATGATTCGTCTTTGAGTAGCTCCAGGCTTGAAGGATTATTGTTATCAGTAAAAACTTGAAGACAAATTCTTGAAGACCAACTTCCCTTTACCCCATATTTTATGTTGCTTTTATCTTTTTAATTTTGAGTGACAAATTAATAGGTTCAAATAAAATTGTCCTTTCAGGCATGAGGGCTTGTTCCCATGGACACACCTTTCTTTCACCTTTTTTTCTGGACTAGAACACAGGAAGCTAGAGCCCGAAGTTCTCATCCTCTCCCTGTGATGCCCTGCGATTGTTTCTGCGTTGCTTTACGCCTGAAACCCTACAGCCTTCCCCCATTGGAAAGTACTGTTAACACCAGATGATTTTAGTTAAGTAACAAAGATCTTTCCAGGCCTTATTTTATGTTTTTTCTTAACTGCTTAATTGATGAGGTTATGATGTAGATTCTAATATTAGTAATCTTTGGAACTTTCAGGAGGCAAAAAATGTTACACAGCAAAGGGTGAGCCCTTTCGCTTTTAACTTATTCTCCGTGTTCTTGCACTTTTCCTGTGTTGTGCATTTTAATTTTTGTTTATTTTTGTTTCATAAAATTCTGTTAAAGCAGTGGTTCTTAACTCTGGCTGACATTAAAATTGTTGGGGAAGCTTAAAAAAATATAGATGCTCCACAGAGATTCTGATTTTAATTGGCTTTGGGTGGCGCCCAGGCATTAATTTTTAAAGCTCCCCTGTGTTGAGTAACAAATTTAGAGAGTTGAGAAGTAGGAGTATCAAATAACAGAATCTTACTAAGGTTTGGTAGTCTGATAATACTCTTGTTTGCTTTTCTTAAATTTGCATTTAATGTGGGACTTGATGCCATAGTTGTAACCTTGTGCTCTTTGGGGCGTTGGACTTGCTGCCTTGTAGAAGTTTAAAAGCTGTGGCTCTGGTTGTTATGTAAGTTTATCAGTTTTGGGGAAACATATTAATGTTACGTACTTCCTTGACTTTGAAGGGTTGTGTTATAGCATGGAGAACACACTTAAATGAAACAAGGTTTTAATCCAAACATTAATGTTATGTCTAACATGTCCCCATGTGTTTTGTAAGCACCTTCTACCAGAAATTCTGGAGTAACATATGACCCAAGTTTACTAATTTACTGTAATTAATCTCATGTCAGAACTGAAATCAGAAGTCTTTTCTATTTCAAACATCCACATGAATTTCAACAAATTTGCAAAGCACTGTGCTTAGTGTAAATGGGAATACGCAAATATGAAAACAGTGGGCCTTGTTTTCATAGAACAGTGATTCTCAGCAAAAGTTGTACCTGGTTGAGAATCTGCCTGTAAGGAGAGGTTATTGATGAAAGTACACTGTATATGTAAATCCTGTTGGCTGTCCTGTTAAGGTATTTTCAGAATCTAACCAGTTGTCACCATCTGCACTGCTACTGTCCTAGTCCAAGCCACCAGTGGCTCTCACCTAGAATAGCCCTGTAACAACTCCTCACTTCCACACTTGCCCCACTGCAGTCTGTTCTCAACACAGCCAGAGTTAACCTTTTTGTAAGAGAGAATGCTGTGCACCACTGTGATAAATTATAAAGTTCATCTGACAGGAATGGGGGGCATCAGGACAGTAGCTTTGACATCTTCCAAATGATTTCCAGGCTGACTTAGAAAGTTCGCTGTACTATTTCACTCTTTGTATATAATCTCCAAAGATGATGATAATGATGTGTGTGTGTGTTTTTGGTTTTTGCAGAGCAAAAAAGAATTTTTCTTTCAATAAGTGTGCAAATAGCTGCACTCCTATAAACTGAAATTCTATTTCTAGAAAAATTTAATATGGTGAAGGGAAATGGATGCTTCTCTGGAAATACATAAAAATTTTTTAAATTACCAGAGATGAAGCAGATACCCTTAAAATATTGATAATCAAGAAACTGAGGTTATTAAAAAATTTCCTCTGCAGAAGTTTCCACAAACTCATAATACAAGGAATGGGTAATCCCTGTTGTTTAATTTGCACCAGAATGTAGGACACAAAAAGGAGGCAAAAAAGGAGACATTCTAATTCATTGTTCAAAATTATATCCTTGCTGCCCAAACGTGGAGAGAACACTACCAAAAACAAAGCAAAAGCAAACCACTAGAGACCATTCTCACAAAGTTATCAAATCCATACTAAAATATTAGTAAATTAAGTCCAGCATTCTATTGAAAGAGTAAAGCATTCTTGTATGTACCTGGAGCTTTTAGAGGTGGAAAGGAAAAAGCATACCTTGAAGATGTATTTGATACAATTCAAAATTTTTTTAATGAAGGCAATGTAGAGAAGGACACTATTAACTTGATATAAGGTACTTAGAGAACTATCAGAATCATAGATTTTAATGAGGAAACACTGGAGCACAGTAACATCCTTCCATAATGCTGTAGGTGGGATAAAGTTTCAATTGGGTAAAATGTGGGGTTGTGAGGTTAATGAAATAAGGGTAAATTCAGAGGATTGGGAAGTAGTCATCAATTGCATTGCACTGGAATTCATATAATTGTTTGGTTTCTCTATATTCTCATTAGGGTCTGGAACAAGTCAAGAATATCAGCTACCACTTGAATTCTGCAATATTTTTCTCTGGGGCTTAGCAAATGAGATAGAAATGTTGAGAATGGAAGCGACAGGACGTTAACTTACAAGGTATAATAAGATTGTCTGCCTAGAAAATAACCCAGAAACTGAAAAACTTGAACTGCTATGAGAGTTCAGTGAGGTGACAGTTCAAAATAAATATGCAAAAATTATTAGTTTACTAAATAATTTACTAATTAGTTTACACCACACACACGTACACACAGACACACACAAATCAGAAAATGCCATGGGTATAAACCTACCGGGTATAAATTTTAACAAGATTATGCAAGATATATATGAATAAAACTAATTTGTTGAAGGACAAGAGGAGCATATGAGTAATGAGAAAATAGGCAATGCTCTTAGATAAGAATACTCAATATTGTACAGATGACTCCTTTTTTCCCACCTATAAATTCAGTGTATTTTTTTAATAGTTTATTATTTTTTTAATTAATTTTTATTTTTGGCTGTGTTGGGTCTTTGTTGCTGTGCACGGGCTTTCTCTGGTTGTGGCGAGTTGGGGCTACTCTTGTGGTGAGCGGGCTTCTAATTGTGATGGCTTCTCTTGTTGTGGAGCACAGGTTCTAGGTGCGTGGGCTCAGTAGTTGTGGCACATGGGCTCAGTAGTTGTGGCATGCAGACTCTAGAGCACAGGCTCAGTAGTTGTGCATGGGCTTAGTTGCTGCGTGACATGTGGGATCTTCCCAGACCAGGGCTCAAACCCGTGTCCCCTACATTGGCAGGTGGATTCTTAAGCATTGCACCACCCGGGAAGCCCAGTTTAGTGCATTCTGAATAAAAATTTCAATAAGGTTTTTTTAAAGAACTTGTCCAATTGATATTAAAGACTTGGAAAAGTAAGATTCACAAGAATCGTAAATAAACCGGAATTCCCTGGCGGTCCATTAGGACTCTGCGCTCTCACTGCCTAGGCCCCGGGTTCAATCCCTTGTCGGGGAACTAAGATCTCACAAGCCATGCAGCACAGCTAAATAAATAAAGTGAATGAATAAAAATGTAAGTGTTCTTGACGGGGTTGGGGGCAGTAGTAAATAAGCATGTTTAAAAGGATTATGATGGGAGAGTTGACATGTTTTAGAACATATGATAAAGCCACAATATATAAGAAGTATGGTATTGATGCAGAAGTAGATGAATCATTGGAACAAACTTTACAACCAGATATAAAATTTTAATAATACATGCTATAGGCAGCATTTTATGTCAGTGAGAAAAAGAATACTTTTTTAGTCAAAATTGTGAGCCATTTGGGGATAAAAGATCTTTTATTTAAAACCTTATTTAAGATATTTTATTGAGACAAAATTATGAACAAAGAAATCTTAGGAGAGGAAGGCAAAACAAACCCAAAAGCGTAAAGAGAAAGTTGGTAGGTCTGATACATAAAAAGTTCAAAACTTACAGCCAAGGAGATTACAGATTTAAAAGATGATAGGTTGAGAGAAAATAATTAAAACTTACATGAAATGTGAAAGATTAATATTCCTAGTACAAATCAGTAAGATAGAATAGAAATGGGACAAAATACATATTGAATCACTTTAGATGGGCTAAAGACCAGTAGGAAGAGGACTCATGTAGACTCATGAGCACACAGTGCCGATGATTTGATTTGGGCAAAGATGGAAGTTAGTGGCAGTGAACTCCCACAGGCAGGAGCAGACACAGGCATCTCATCTTCATAGAGTTTTCTTTGTGTCTCAGGCTCCGCAACAGGGGAGGGCTGTGCTGCTGCCAGTGACTCTTACAAGGTAGGGTCTTGCCAGAGCAGAGAAAATTAGTTCTGTGCTGAGCCATTGACTTTCGTACTCAGGGATCATATCACTGTTCAGGAAGAACTTAGACAAATACTTAATGCTTGCATTTAAAGGAATGTTTACAAACATTGGGCAGCAGGGTAATTACACTATTCTGGAGGATAAAGCAGCATTATTAAACAATATGTCTGACTTCAGCTCTTTGGCAGCAGGGAAAATCCAGCTCGCAAATATGTATAGACTGTTTATAAAAGAAATGCAAGTACCCAATACACATTTGTGAAGTGTTCAGCCCGTCTAGTAATAAGAAACATGAAAAATGTGATTCACTCATTAAAATTGGCGAAAATTAAAAGGATTTATAGCAGCCAGTGTTGGTGAGGATATATTGTTGGTGAGAAGTATAAACTGGTACATTCTCTAAAGAGGACAGTTTGATTTCATCTATCGAGATTTAAAATATCTCACCCTTCGACCCAGAATTCTGTATCTGGGAATGTATCGTAATGAAATATTTGCTCATGTTCACAAAGACCTACGTAGAAGGATGTTTATTCCAGCATTGTTTAGTATGGCAGCAATTGTAGGACACCAAAATGTTAGTCAAAAGGGGATCATTAAGTAGCTTCTGTGGTACATTTATCCTGTTATGAAATAAAACCATAAGCCACCTTTGATTCAGCCCTGGTTAAAATGAAAGGTGAAAATATTGGTCCCAAAGGTATTTTATGAAAATCCCGAGAGGGAATAATCTCTTTGACTTAAAGTGCTTTGAGAATTCATAATACAGTATTGGTTGTTGCTCACCTTAGCAAAAAGAATTGAGAGGAGTGTCAAAGGAACATGCTCCTTGTCGGTGTTAGCACTGAATCTATTAGAATCACAAGTTTATTTTCTCAAACAAGTTTTTTTGGGGAAAGCCAAGATCAGCAAGTGAATTCATGCCACTTACATAATAGTGAAATTATACATTAAAGTTTATCACTATCAGGCTGGTATATCCATTGCAATCTATATTCCTACAATAAATACATTCTATAAAATATAATTTCCTATTACAAGCATACAGTGACTAATATATTTCCTACAACAAACATAAAAAGACTAAGCAGAAATCATAATTTTAAGTAGTATACTCCAAAAGATTAAAAATCAACTGTTTATAAATGATAGGTATGTCAAGAATATCACAGTAGGAGCCTCAATTAACCAGGAATGCATTTAATGATGGCAAGATGCAGATTATAGCTCAAACTTAAAGAAAATCTTTATCCCTTTCAAATTCTCTTAAGTCTTAGGGACTTTATGGTTTGTAAATCATCTTCAAACTTCTCCAAAGGTTTGTAAAAAATAAAACAAACCGATTAGTCCAATGGTTTTTATTCTCGAGAGCACTATTCCAACAATCTTTTGTCTCAAAAGTTTCTCATCAACTACTATTATGCCTCATGGACTATTTTTTCAAAAATTGTATTGGCCTTTTCAAAGGACCAGTTTTTGGCTTTGTTGAGTCTCTATTGTGCTTTTTATTTCATTGATTTCTTACCTTTATTATTTCCTTTCTTCCACTTTCTTTGGATTTATTTCGCTATTTAATTTTCTTTTAGTTTTTCTTCTTTCTAATATAAACACTGAAGGCCAAGCATTTTCCACTTGGGACTTTCATAGCAGAATCAAACAAATCTTTATTTATTTATTTAGGTATAATCTGCATTTAATAAAATGCACAAATCTCATGTGCTCAGTTTAATGAGTTTTGATTATTTTATATACCCATGTATCCATCAGCCCAAACAAAATATAAAACATTTCCATCACCTCAGAAAATTCTCATGCTCCTACAATACATAGTCTTTTGGCATCTGAATTCTAATTAGGATGTTTTTGAGATTCAGTAGTTTGTTTCTTTTTATTGCTGGATAGTATTACACTGTAAAGATAAAACCATGTTTTGTTTATCCATTCACCAGTTGATGTACATTTGGATTACTTCCACATTTTGGCTGTTAAGAATAAACCTGCTATGAACATTAGCATTCAAGTCTGTGTAGATATGTTTTCATTTCTCTATTTATTTATTTATTTGTTTGTTTTTATTTGGGGCTGTGTTGGGTCTTCATTGCTGTGCGCGGGTTTTCTCTAGTTGCAGTGAGTGGAGGCTACTCTTCGTTGCAGTGCGTGGACTTCTCATTGTCACGGCTTGTTGCAGAGCATGGGCTCTAGGCACACGGGCTTCAGTAGTTGTGGCACGTGGGCTCAGTAGTTGTGGCTCGTGGGCTCTAGAGCGCAGACTCAGTAGTTGTGGCGCATGGGCTTAGTTGCTCCGCAGCATGTGGGATCTTCCCGGGCCAGGGCTCGAACCCGTGTCCCCTGCATTGGCAGGCGGATTCTTAACCACTGCGCCACCAGGGAAGCCCTGTTTTCATTTCTCTTGAGTAGATTTCGAGGAATGGAGTGTTAGGTTGTATGATAAGACTGTTCCACTTTTTAAGAAACTGCTAAACTGTTTTCCAAAGTGGCTGTACCATTTTATATTCCCATCAGCAATGTATGGGGGGTTCTGGTTTCTCCACATCTTTTCCAACACTTGGTATTATCTGTTTTTTATTATAGCAATTTTAGTGGATATGCAGTGGTATCTCAATGTTTTAATTTGCATTTTCCTAATGACAGTGTTGAGCGTCTTTTCATGTGCTTACTAGCCATCCATATTTCTTTGGTGAAATGTGTATTCAAATCTTTTGCCTACTTTTTTTTTTTTTCGTTTTGGTGGTACACGGGCCTCTCACTGTTGTGGCCTCTCCTGTTGCGGAGCACAGGCTCTGGACGTGCAGGCTCAGCGGCCATGGCTCACAGGCCCAGCCGCTCCACGGCATGTGAGATCTTCCCCGACCGGGGCACGAACCCATGTCCCCTGCATCGGCAGGCGGACTCTCAACCACTGCGCCACCAGGGAAGCCCTTTTGCCTACTTTTTGATTGGATTGTTTTATTACGGAGCTGTAAGAGTTCTTTGTATATTCTCGATACAAATCCGGTATCACATATATGATTTGCAAATATTTTCTCCATTTCTGTGGCTTGTCTTTTGATTTTATCAATGGTATCTTTTGAAGTGAAGTTTTTGATTTTGATGAAGTCCAATTTCTTTCTTTTTTTCTTTTATGGATTATGCTTTTGGCATCATATCTAAGAACTCTTTGCCTACCCCAAGTTCACAAAGATTTTTTTTCCTCCTATGTTTTCTTCTAGAAGTTTTACAGTTTTAGCTCTTACGTTTAAATCTGATCTGTTTAGAGTTAATTTTTTTATGGTATAAGGTAAAGATTTAAGTTCATTTTTTTCTATATGGGTATCCAGTTGTCCCAAGCCATTTGTTGAAAAGACTATCCTTTCTCCAGTGGATTGTCTTGGTACCTTTACTGAAAAGCAGTTGACATAGGTGTAAAGGTTGATTTCTTGAATTCTTTTTTATTGATCTGTATGACACACTGTCTTGATTACTGCAACTTCACAGTTAAGTTTTTATATCAGGTAATAAAAATTCTCCAACTTTGTTCTTTTTTTCAAAATGGCTTTGACTATTCTAAGTCCTTTGAATTTCCATATAAATTAGCTTGTCAATTTCTTCCAAAAAGCCTGCTGGAATTTTGATAGGGATCATATTAAATTTATAGATTTCATTTGGAGGGAATTACTATCCTAACAATATTGATTCTTCCAATTCATTAATATGGAATTCTCTCCATTTAAATTTTCTTTAATTTCTCTCAGTCATGTTTTGTTAGTTTTCACTGTACAAGTCTTACACTTCTTTTGTTAAATTTATTCCTATTTAGTTATTTTTGATGTTTGTGAATAGAATTATTTTCTTAATTTCATTTTTGGATTGTTTGTTGCTCATATGTAAAAATTAGTTGTTTTTTTTTTCCCTTGCAGTTGATATGATCTTTTTTTTTTTTTTTTTTTTTTTTTAAATGTATTTTGGCTGCACCATGCAGCATGTGGGAGGTTTCCCTGACCAGGGATTGAACCCGGGCCTCTGCAGTGAAAGCACCAAATCCTAGCACTAGGCCACCAGGAAACTCCTGATCTTTTTTTTTTCTTTCAGTTTTATTCAGATATAATTGACATGTTTAAGGTGTACAGCATAATAATTTGCCTTACATACATCTTGAAGTGATTACCACAATGAATTCATTGAATATTCATCATCTCCTATATATACAAAATAAAAGAAATAGAAAAAAATATTTTTCCTTGTAATGAGAACTCTTAGGATTTGCTCTCAACAACTTTCATATGTAATGTACAGCAATGTTAATTATATTTCTCATGCTGTACATTACATCCCTAGTACTTATTCATCTTATAACTGGAAGTTTGTACCTTTTGGCTGCTTTCATCCAATTCCCCCTCCCTGCAATGCCCACCTCTTGTAGCCACAAATCTGACCTCTTTTTTTTTTTGAGTTTGTTTGTTTCTGAAGTATAATTGACCTACAGTGCTATGTTAGTTCCTGTTACACAACATCATTTGATTTGATGTTTCTATACATTTCAAAATGATCACCACAATAAGTCTAGTTAAGTTACATCACTGTACGGAGATGTTACATGGTTATTGACTGTATTCCCCTCATTGTACATTCCATACCTGTGAGTCATTTTTTTTGCAACTGGAAGTTTGCACCTGTTAATCTCCATCACCTATTTGTCTCCTCCACCTACCCCTCTCCCCTCTGGCCACCACCTATTTGTTCTCTGTATCTATAACTCTGTTTCTATTTTATTATGTTTGTTCCTTTGTTTTGTTTTTTAGATTCCACATGTAAGTCATACAGTATTTGTCTTTCTCTGCCTGACTTATTTTACTTCGTGTAATACCCCCTAGGTTCATCCATGTTGTCTCAAATGGCAAGATTTCATTCTTTTTTATGGCTGAGTAATATTCCATTTTATAAATATACCACGTTGTCTTTATCCATTATCTGTTGATGGGCACTTAGGTCATTTCCATATCTTGGCTATTGTAAATAATGCTGCAATGAACATAGGGATGCATGTTATCTTTTTTAATTAGTGTTTTCATTTTCCTCAGATAAATACTCAGGAGAAGAATTGCTGGATTGTCTGGTAGTTCATTTTTAGTTTTTTGAGGAATCTCCATACTGTTTTCCATAGTGGCTGCTCCAATTTACATTCCCACCAACAGTACACAAAGGTTCCCTTTTCTCCACATCCTTGCCACCTCTTGTTATTTGTTGTCTTTTTGATAATAACCATTCTGACAGGTGTGAGGTGATATCTCATTGTGGTTTTGATTCGTATTTCCCTGATGTTTCGTGATGTTGAGCATCTTTTCACGTGCCTGTTGGCCATCAATGTGTCTTCTTTGGAAAAATGTCTGTTCAGTTCCTCGGCCCATTTTTTTAATTGGGTTATTTGATTTTTGATTTTCATATTTTGATCTTATATTCTGTGACCTCGATAAACTCGTTTATTGGTTCTAATCTTTTTTTGGGAATTCCTTGGGATTTTCTACAAATAGGATCATATGATTTGCAAATAAAGACAGTTTTACATCTTCCTTTCCAGTTTGGTTACCTTTAACTTTTTTTCTTCTTCTTTATTATACTGGATAGAATGTCCAGATCAATGTTGAATAGAATTGGCAATAGCAGACATCTTTGTTTTGTTCCTGATCTTAAGAGAGAAAGCATTCAGTCTATCACCATTAAGTATGATGTTAGCTGTGGGTTTTATAGGTTGAGGAAGCTCCTTTTGATTCCTTGTTTGTTGATAGTTTTTATCATGGATGGGTGATGGATTTTGTGAAATATTTTTTTCTGCATCTATTGAGATGAATATGTGTTATCATTTATTCTTTTTAAACACAGTGTATTACATTAATTTTTGCATGTTACATCAACCTTGTATTCCCAGGATAAATCCCATTTGGTCATAGTGTATGATCCTTTTTATGTTGCTGAATTCAGTTGGTTTATATTTTGTTAAGGATTCTTGCATTTATATTGTGAGGGATATTGATTTTTTTTTTTTTTTTTTTTTTTTTTTTTTTGCTGCATCAAGCAGCTTGCGGGGTCTTAGTTCCCCGACCAGGGATTGAACCTGCCCCTCAGTGGTGAAAGTGCGGTGTCCTAACCACTGGGCCACCAGGGAATTCCTGGGATACTGATTTTTAGTTTTCTTTTCTTGTGATGGCTTTGTTTGGTCCATACCAGACAAAGATAATGTTAGGCTCATAGAATTAATTGGTCAATGTTCTAACCTCCTCTGTTTCCTGAAAGAGTTTGTGAAGGATTGGTAATATTTCTTCTTTAAATATTAGATAGAATATTGATTTGATATCTTTTTTCTCATATAGGCATTTGAAACTATAAATTTCCCTGTAAGCACTGTTTTCTCTGTATACCATCCTTTTTTTAAAATATAAATTTATTTATTTTATTTTTGACTGCGTTGGGTCTTCGTTGCTGTGCACAGGCTTTTCTCTAGTTGCGGTGCACGAGCTTCTCATTGTGGCGGCTTCTCGTTGCAGAGCATGGGCTCTAGGTGCATGGGCTTCAGTAGTTGTGGCATGCAGGCTCAGTAGTTGTGGCTCGCGAGCTCTAGAGCGCCAGCTCAGTAATTGTGGCACACGGGCTTAGTTGCTCCGCAGCATGTGGGATCTTCCTGGACCAGGGCTCAAACCCTGTCCCTTGCATTAGTAGGCGGATTCTAAATGACTGCGCCACCAGGGAAGCCCCATAGCATCCTATTTTAAAGGTTAAACATTTTACTGTGAGGTAATTGTGAATTCACATGCTGTTCTAAGAAATCATACAGAGAGATAACCATGTACTCTTTATGCAGTGTCCCCTGGTGGTAACATCTTACAAAACTATAATAGCATTTCACGACCAAGATATTGACATTGACATAGACAAGATACTGGGCTTTGCCATCACCAAGGGTCTCTTATGTTGCCCTCATGCAGCCATACCTGCTTTCCTCCTGCTCTCCCTCCCCCTCAGTCCTTAAGTCCTGGTGACCACTAATATGTTTTCTGTTTTCATAATTTTGTCATTTCAAGTATGTTTATATAAATAGAATCATACCTTGGGGGATGGGCTTCTTTTTTTTTTCTTTTTAACTCTGCATAGTTCTCTGGAGATTCATCTAAGTTGTTGTGTGTGTCAATAGTTCAGTAGTTCATTTCTTTTTATTACGGAATAGTATTTCGTGGTATGGATATACCGTAGTTTAACCATTCACCCATTGAAGGACATTGGTTTTTTCCAGTTATTGCCTATTCCAGTTAAAGCTGGTATAAACATTCATGTACAGGTCTTTGTGTGAACTTAAATTTTTAGTTCTCCAGAATAAATGCCTAGGAGTGCAATTGCTGAGTCATGTGGTACTTGCATGTTTAGTTTTTCAAGAAACTGCCAAACTCTTTTCTGGAATGGTTGTACTATTTTACTTTTCCACCAGGAAGGTTGCCAGTCTTTCTATATCCTCGTCAGCATTTGATGTTGTCACTGTTTTTCATTTTAGCCATTCTGGTAAGTGTGTAGTGATACCTCATTGTTGTCTTAATTTGCATCTCTTAAGGTAATGATTTTGAACATCTTTTTATGGGCTTATCTGCCATCTGTATATCCTCTTTGGTGAAATGTCTGTTCATGTTTTTTCTTCATTTTGTAATTGGACTATTTACTTTTCTACAGTTGAGTTTGAAATACTGTCCTTTGTCAGATGTGTGCTTTGCAAATATTTTCTCCCAGTCTGTGGCTTGACTTTTTCATCCTCTAGTTAAAGTTGTTCACAAAGGAAAATTTTACATTTTAATGAAATTCAGCTTATCCATTTTTCCTTGTATGGTGCTCTTGGTGTTAAGTCTATGAACACTTTGTCTTAGATCCTGAAGATTTTCTCCTATTTCTTTTCTTGAAAGTTTTTTGGGGTTTTTTTGGTGGTTTTTTTTTTTTTTTTTTTTTTTTTTTTTGCAGTACTCGGGCCTCTCACTGTTGTGGCCTCTCAGTTGCAGAGCACAGGCTCCAGACGCGCAGGCTCAGTGGCCATGGCTCACGGGCCCAGCCGCTCCACGGCATGTGGGATCTTCCCGTAACCCGTGTCCCCTGCATCGGCAGGCAGACACTCAACCACTGCGCCACCAGGGAAGCCCTCCTGAAAGTTTTATAGTTTTATGATTTATGTTTAAGTCCATGATCCATTTTGAGTTAATTTTTGTATAAGGTTTAGGTTGAGGTTCATATTTTTACCTATCAATGTTGAGTTGATCAAGCACCATTTGATGAAAAGTTTCTCCTACCTCCACTGAATTACTTTTTGCACCTTTGTCAGAAATCATTTGGGCATATTTGTGTGGGTCTGTTTCTGGGTTCTGTATTTTGTCCATTGATCTATGTCTGTCTGTAAATATCACACAATCTGGATTGCTGTAGCTATTTAATAAGTCGTGAAATCAGGTAGACTGATTCATTCCACTGTATTCCTCTTTTCCAAAATTAATTTAGCTATTGTAGTTCCTTTTTCTTTCCATCTGAATTTTAGAATAAACTTGTCTACATCTATAAAAAATATTGCTAGGATTTTAATGGGAATTACATTAATCCTGTATCTGAATTTGGGGAGAATAGGCATCTTTTCTTTGGTAAGTCTTCCAATCCATGAACACAGAATGTCTCTCCATTTATTTGTCTTTTATTTCTTTCATCAGTGCTCTGTAGTTTTCAGCATACAAGTCCTATATATGTTTTGTTAGGTTTACATCTAAGCATTTCATTTTTTTGGACTGATTGTAAATGGTATTGTCTTTTAAGTTTTGGTATCCATATGTTCATTGTTAATATGTAGAAATACAGTTGATTTTATACGTTTATCTTTTCTCTTGCATCCTTGCTGGACTCACTTATAAGTTCTAGGAGTTCTTTTATAGATTGTTTTTACATAGACATGCATGTCATCTGTAAATAGGGACAGCTTTATTTTTCTGTGTACAAACAAGTTGCCTTTTTTTTTTTTGTCTTGTTGCACTGACTAGGACTTCTAGTACTACGTTGAGTAAGGTGATGAGAGCAGACATCCTTGCCTTATTCCTGTTCTTAGGGGGAAAGCAGTCAGTCTTTCACCGATAAGTATAATGTTAGCTGTAAGTTTTTTTGTAGATTTTCTTTATCGGGTTGAAGAATTTACCTCCTATCCCTAGTTTTCTGAGATTTTTTTAATGAGGAATGGGTGTTGACTTTTTCCAAATGCTTTTTCTGCATCAGTTGATATGGTTATGTGATTTTTCATCTTTAGCTTGTTGATGTGATTTTTGAATATTAAACTAGATTTGCATCCAGAGAATAAACCTCCTGGTCATGATGTATGATTCTTTTTGTAAAAATTATTACGGTAAAATAGTCAATACACATAGCATACAATTTACCATTTAAAAGTGTACGATTAATTGGGGTTTTTTACTGTTTTTTCTTATGCATTTAAAAAAAATTTATTATATTTATTTATTTTTGGCTGCATTGGTTCTTCGTTGCTGCATGTGGGCATTCTCTAGTTTCGGCGAGCGGGGGCTACTCTTCATTGCGGTGCCCATAGGCTTCTCATTGCGGTGGCTTCTCTTGTTGTGGAGCATGGGCTCTAGGTGCACGGGCTTCAGTAGTTGTGGCTCGCGGGCTCTAGAGCACAGGCTCAGTAGTTGTGGCACACAGGCTTAGCTGCTCCACGGCATGTGGGATCTTCCTGGACCAGGGCTCGAACCCGTGTCCCCTCCATTGGCAGGCGGATTCTTAACCACTGGACCACCAGGGAAGCCCAATTAGTTGTTGCTAAGTACATTCCCAGTGTTGTGCAGCCGTCACCACTGTCTAATTCCAGAATGTTTTCATCACCTCAGAAGGAAACCTCGTACTCATTAAGCAATCTCTTCCCATTCCCATTTACCCCAGCCCCTGGCAACCACTAATCTGCTTTTTGTTTCTATGGATTTGTCAGCTCTGCATATTTCATATAAATGGAATTATACAATATGTGGCCTTTCATGTCTGGTTTCTTTCACTTAGCATAATGTTTTCAAGGTTCATCCATGTCATAGCATGTCAGTACTTCATTCCTTTCTATGACTGAATAATACGCCATATTTTGTTTATCCATTCATCTGTTGATGGACATTTGAGTTGTTTCCATCTTTTGGCTATTGTGAATAGTGGTACTGTGAACTTTCATGTACAAGTTTTTGTTTGGACACCTGTTTTCAGTTCTTTTGGGAATATACCTAGATGTGGAATTACTGGGTCTTATGGTAATTCAATGTTTTAACTTTTTGAGGAACTGTCAAACTCTTTTCCAAAGTGGCTACACCATTTTACATTCCCACCAGGAATCTATGACGGAGGGTTCAAGTTTCTTCACATCCTCATCAATACCTGTTATTTTTTGTTTTGCTGTTGTTGTTATGGCCACCCTAGTAGGAGTAAAGTGGTGTCTCGTGGTTTTGATTTGCATTTCCTAATCATTAATGATGTTGAGCATTTTGTCATATGCTTGTTAGCCATGTGTATATCTTTTTTAAAAATTACTTTATTTATTTTTATTTTTGGCAGCGTTGGGTCTTTGTTGCTGCGCACAGGCTTTCTCTAGTTGTGGGGAGCGGTGGCTACTCTTCGTTGCAGTGCACAGGCTTCTCATTGTGGTGGCTTCTCGTTGCGGAGCACAGGCTCTAGGCGTGGGGACTTCAGTAGTTGTGGCACGCAGGGTCAGTAGCTGTGGCTCACAGGCTCAAGAGCGCAGGCTCAGTAGTTGTGACTCACGGGCTTAGTTGCTCCGCGGCATGTGGGATCTTCCTGGACCAGGGCTCGAACCCCCGTCTCCTGCATTGGCAGGTGGATTCCTAACCACTGCGGCACGAGGGAAGTCCCCATGTGTATATCTTCTTTGGAGAAATGTCTATTCAAGTCCTTTGTTCATTTTTTAAGTGAGTCTTTTTGTTGTTGAGTTGTAGAAGGTTTTTAAATATACTCTGATACTAGAACCTATGTAATTCTTTTTATATGTTGCTAAATATCATTAATGACTTTACAACTATATTCATGAGAGATATTGGCAGTAGTTTTCATTTTTTGTACTATTTTGGTCAGGGAAATACTAGCTTCATAACATGAATTGGGAAGTGTTCCCTGTTCTGTTTTCTGAAAGAGATTGTATGTAGTTGATGTTAAGTCTTCTTTAAAAGTTTGGTATAATTCTCTAATCAAGCCATCTAGGCCTCAAGATTTCTTTTTGGGGGATTTTTAGATTAAAAATTCAATTTCAGGCTTCCCTGGTGGTACAGTGGTGGAGAGTCCGCCTGCCGATGCAGGGGACACGGGTTCGTGCCCCGGTCCGGGAAGATACCACATGCCGCGGAGCGGCTGGGCCCATGCGCCGTGGCCGCTGAGCCTGCGCCTCTGGAACCTGTGCTCCGTAACGGGAGAGGCCACAACAGTGAGAAGCACGCATACCGCAAAAAAAAATTCAATTTGTTTCAGAGTTACAGGACTATTAAAATTATATATTTCATATTAGGTGCATTATGGTAGTATGGTGGTTTTTTTGAGGAATTGGTGCATTTCCTCTTAGTTGTCAAGTTTTTGTGTGTAGAATTGTTTGTAATTTCCCTTATCATCCTTTCTATGTTTCTAAGGTCTGTAGTCATATCCCGTTTCATTCCTGATAGTGGTAGTTTGTGTCCTCCCTCCCTTTCCCCTCTTCGGTTGATTTCTAGAACACTGAAATGGTTTTTGTCAATGTTATCCAACTTTATGGTTGCTTTTCTGGGAAAGAATTTGTCTTTCACCTTCCCTTCTCTACTGTAGTCTTTTTTTAAAACATAACTTTCTTTTTCTAGGTTAAAGAAGTTTCCTTTTAATTCTCATTCTCTTAAGAGTTTTTATTTTGTTTTATTTTTTATTATTATTTATTATTATTATTTTTCTGGCTGCACCACGCAGCTTGCAGGATCTTAGTTCCCCGACCAGGGATTGAACCCGGGCCATGGCAGTGAAAGCGCCGAATCCTAACCACTGGAGTGCCAAGGAATTTCCTCTTTTGTTTTATTTTAAGTAGTGAATAATTGTTCATCGTCTCTTCTCTATCTCATGAAATGACTATATTTTTGCCTTTAATCTATAAAATATCATATTACTAGATTTTCCGATGTTGAACTCTTCTTGATGCGTTCCTCAAAAAGTTTTACTTGGTCAGAGCACATTACTTTTTTTAATGCGCTGCTGAAATTTGGTTTGTTACTATTTTATTCAGAAGATTTGCATGCATATTAATAAGCAAGATTGATCTAAAATGTTATTTTCTTTTACTATTTTGTTGGTTTGATATCAAGTTTATGTTAGCTCATAAAATGGGCTGAGTAACTTTTCCACTTCTTCTGTTTTATGAAATATGTTGTTTAATATAGAAAGATTATTTTTCCTTTGAAGATTTGGTAAAACTTTTTAGTGAAACTGTGGGCTTGGTATTTCTTATCATGGAAGACATTTGATTGTCAGTTCCAGTTTTGGTAATTTATATTTTTCTTGAAATCTCTCCATGTCTTCCTAGTTTTCAAATGTACTGGAATAAAGTTATTCATAGTATTCTCATATGTTATTAAAAAGATCTGCTGTCACTGTTTGTTATACTTCCTTTTCTGTTCCTAATGTTGTTTGTTTTCTCACTCTCTCCTCTCTTTCTGATAAGCAGACTTCCCGGAGTTTTTTCTAGTTTAGTAGTTTTGTCAGAGAAGAAGATTTTGGTTTTATTGATTACTGTTTTGTTTTGTATTACTAATTTGTGCCCTTACATACATTTTTTCCTATTTTTTCTTTTCTTTCTTTTTTTTTTCTTTCTAGTTCCCTGACCAGGGATCGAACCCGTGCCCTTGGCAGTGAAAGCACAGAGTCCTAACCACTGGACCGCCAGGGAACTCCCCTTATCTTTTATTTTTATATTCATTTTTCTACTTCTTTTGGGTTTACTTTCTTCACCCCAGGGTCCTGAACTGAATATGGAACTCATTTATTCTCAGGCTTTCCTATCTTCGATTTTGCAACTTTTTTTTTCTTAAATCAAGCCCCTTCCCCAGGAGCAGCCACTGGAACTGTCCTGTTCCTTGAGGCGCAGGGTGTTTATATTATTTTTTATTGAAATATAATTTACATATTGTTAAACTCATCCACTTAAAGTGTGTGATTCAGTGGGTCTTAGTATATTCACGAAGTTGTACAACTAGTATCACGATGTCATTCCGAAACCTGAAGCCCCATACCGCATACCCAGTAGGCCGTCATTCCCAGCTCCAGCCCCTGGTAACCACTAATCTCCTTTCTGTTTCTATGCATTTGCCTGTTCTAGACATTTAATATATATGGAATCATATAATATACGGCCTTTTACACTTGATTTCTTTTATTTAGCGTAACGTTTTCAAGATTCACCCATGTTATAGCCTGTGTCAGTACTTGGGTTAGTTTCCTAGGGCTGATATAACAAATTACCACAAAACGGATGACTTAAACAACAGACATTAATTGTCTCACTGTTCTGGAGGCTAAAGGTCTGAGATTAGGGTGTTAGCGGGAATGGTTCCTCCAGAAGGCTGTGAGGGAGAATCTGTTCCAGACCTCTTGCCTAGCTTCTGGTAGTTGGCTGGCAATCTTTGATGTTTCTTGGCTTGTAGGGGTAAAACATTTAATCTTTGTGCATCAAGTATGTGTTACCTAGGTGTTCTCAGTATGATCTCTCCATTATAAAATTTCCCTTTCACCTCTCATCTAGAGGTTTTAGCCTCCACGGATAATTGTAACGTAAATCCATAACTTCATTAGGGGTGGCAAGCTGTTGATTTTCTAATTCTCTCATTCTTTTTGGCCAGTGGGGCCCCTTCAGTGTGACTCCTGTGCCATCCTGGTAGCATCCTTGCAAGTTGTCCCAGGTTTGCCTTGTACATTTCCTTCCCAGATTTGGAATCAGCCATTCTGGAGCTTTCCTTTTTTATTTAAAATTAATCCATTTTAGGATCAAAAAGTTATCTCAAAAATACTGATTTTGCCACACCCCATACATTTTAGTATGTAGTACTTAAATTCTAAATCAGCTATAAATATTTTGTAATTTTAAAATTTATTCTTATTTTTATTTATTTTATTTTATAAATTTATTTTATTTATTTACTTTTGGCTTCCTTGGGTCTTCGTTGCCATACGTGGGCCTTCTCTAGTTGCGGCGAGCAGGGGCTACTCTTCGTTGCGGTGCATGGGCTTCTCATTGCGGTGGCTTCTCTTGTTGCAGAGCAAGGGCTCTAGGCGTGCAGGCTTCAGTAGTTGTGACACGCGGGCTCAGTAGTTGTGGCTCATGGGCTCTAGAGCGCAGGCTCAGTAGTTGTGGTGCACAGGCTTAGTTGTTCCACAGCATGTGGGATCTTCCTGGACCAGGGCTCAAACCCGTGTCCCCTGCATTGGCAGGTGGATTCTTAATTACTGTGCCACCAGGGAAGTCCCTATTTACTCTTTTTTAAAAAAAACATATATGTGAGATATAGTTCACATACTCTACAATTCACCCATTTAAAACTTAATTCCGTGGTTTTTTAGTATATGTATAGAAATGTGCAGCCATCATCATGGTAAATTCTGGAAAGTTTAAATCATCTCAAAAAGAAACCCCATACTCTTTAGCTATCACTCACCCACTCTCATTCCCTTGTTCTTCAACTCTGTAGCCCTAATAACTGCTAATCTACTTTCTGTCGCTATAGATTTTTCTATTCTGGACTTTCATGTGAATGGAATTACGTGTGGTCTTTCGTGTCTGGCTTCTTTCACTTAGTGTAATGTTTTTGAGATTCATCCACGTTGTAGCAGGTATCAGTACTTCATTACTTTTTAAAAATCTGCTTTATCGAGATGTAATTCACATACCATACAATTCACCCATTTAGAGTGTACAATTCAGTGGTTTTTAATATATTATTAGATATATGCAGTCATTACCACAGTAAATTTTAGAACCATTTCATCACTTCAGAAAGAAACCCTGTACCCTCTAGCTATCATCCCCTCCCTCTGAAAGCCACCCCCGCCACGGCACTCAACAACCACTCATCTACTTTCTGTTCTTTAGATTTCCACAATCTAAACTTCCATATGACTAGAGTCATAATATGTGGACTTTTGTGACTGACTTCTTTCATTTAGCATGCTTTCAAGGTTCGTCCATGTTGTAGCATCCATCAGTAAGTACTTCATTACTCTTTATTGCTGAATCATGTTCTGTTGTATGGATATACCACGTTTTTGTTTTTTTGTTTTTTTTTTTTCGGTATGTGGGCCTCTCACTGTTGTGGCCTCTCCCGTTGCGGGGCGCAGGCTCAGCGGTCACGGCTCACGGGCCCAGCCGCTCCGCGTCACGTGGGATCTTCCCGGACCGGGGCACGAACCCGCGTCCCCTGCATCGGCAGGCGGACTCTCAACCACTGCGCCACCAGGGAAGCCCCCACGTTTTGTTTATTCATTCATCCACTGATGGTCATTTGGGTTTCCATCTTTTGACTATCACGAATAATGTTGCTATAAACATTTGTATGCAAGTTTTTGTGTAGACATGTTTTTGATTCTCTTCAGTATATAGCTAGGTATGGAATTACCGAGTCAAATGATAACTATATTGAATCATTTGAAGAACTGCCAGGCTGTGTTCTAAAGTGGCTGCACCATTTTGTATTCCTACCAGCAATGTGTGAGCGTTCTTATTTCACCACATCTTACCAAACTTATTATTATGACCTTTTTTCTCCTTTGGCTATATTCTTTTTATTTTACATTATCTACGCTACAACAGTTTTTTTTTTTTAAACTAAAGTCTGTGGTTTACGTTACGATTCATTCTTTGTGTTATACATTCTGTGGGTTTTGACAATTGTATAATTACATATATCTGCCATTATGCTATCATACAGAATAGTTTTACTGCCCTAAAAATCCCGTTGCTCCTCTACTCATATCCTTTCCTCCTTCCCCTCCATCCCTTGGCAACCACTGATCTTTTTACACTCTCCATAGTTTGCCTTTTCCAGAATGTCATAGTTGGAATTCTACAGTATGTAGCCTCTTCAGGTTAGCATCTTTCACTTCAGCAATCTGCACTTAAAGTTCCTCCACATCGGGCTTCCCTGGTGACTCAGTGGTTGAGAGTCCGCCTGCCGATGCAGGGGACGCGGGTTCGTGCCCCGGTCCGGGAATGTCCCACATGCCATGGAGCGGCTAGGCCCGTGAGCCGTGGCCACTGAGGCTGCGCGTACAGAGCCTGTGCTTCGCAATGGGAGAGGCCACAACAGTGAGAGGCCCGTGTACCGCAAAAAAAAAAAAAAAAAAAAAACACCAGTTCCTCCACGTCATCTTGGCTTGATAGCTTATATCTTTTTATCACTGAATAATATTCCATTGTGTGAATGAACCACTGTTTGTTTATCCATTCATCTATTGAAGGACATCGTGATTGCTTCCACATTTTGGCAGTTGTGAATAAAGCTGCTATAAACATTCATGTGCAAATTTTTTGTGTGGACATAAGTTTTCAGTTCATTTGGGTAAACACCAAGGAGAGTCATTGCTGGATCACATAAGAGTACGTTTAGTTTTGTATGAAACTGCCAAACTATCTTCCAAAGCGGCTGTACGTTTTGCTTTCTCACCTGCAATGATGAGAGTTCCTGTTGCTTATTGTGGCTTTTTGATTCTAGCCATCGTAGTGGGTATGAAGTGGTATCCCTTATCATTTTGATTTGCATTCCCTGATGGCTAATGCTGTTGAACTTTATTTTTTCATTTTATTCTTTATTGAGGTAACATTGGTTTATAACATTGTATGAGTTTCATGTGTACATTATATTTTGACTTCTGTATACACTATGATGTGCTCACCACCAAAAATTTAGTTTCCTTTCATCACCATACAGTTGACCCCCTTTACCCATTTCACCCTTACCCCCTTCCCCTCTGGTAATCACTCTTCTGTTCTCTGTATCTATGTGTTTGTTTTTGTTTGGTTTATTCATTTTTTTAGGTTTTTTTTTTTATATTCCACATATGAGTGAAATCATACGGTATTTGTCTTTCTCATTCTGACTTATTTCATTTTGCATAATACCCTCAAGGTCCATCCATATTGTTGCACATAGCAAGATTTCATCTTTTTTTAATGGCTCAGTAGTATTCCATTGTATTTATATGTGTGTATACATGTATATATCACATCTTATTTATCCATTTGTCCATTGATGGGCACTTACGTTGTTTCCATATCTTGGCTATTGTAAATAATGCTGTGATGAACATAGGGGTTCATATATCTTTTCAAATTAGTGTTTTTGTATTCTTTGGATAAATAGCCAGAAGTGGGATAGATGTGATAGTTCTATTGTTAATTTTTTGAGCAATCTCCATACTGTTTTCCATAGTGGTGGCACCAATTTACATTCTTACCAACAGTATATGAGGGCTCCCTTTTCTCCACATCTTTGCCAACACTTGTTTCTGGCCTTTTTGATAGTTGCCATTCTGACAGGTGTGAGGTGATATCTCACTGTAGTTTTGATTTGCATTTCTCTAATAATAAGCGATGTTGAACATCTTTTCATGTGCCTGTTGGCCATCTGTATGTGATCTTTGGAAAAATGTCTATTCAACTCCTCTGCCCATTTTTTAATGGGGTCGTTTGTTGTTGAGTTGTATGCGTTCTTTATGTAGTTTGAATATTAACTCCTTATTGGATATATGAATTGAAAATATCCTCTGTCATTAGTAGGTTATCTTTTCATTTTGCTGATGGTTTCCTTTGTTGCTCAGAAGCTTTTAAGTTTGATATAGTCCCATTTGTTTATTTTGAACATCCTTTCATTTGTTTATTGGTCATTTTTATATCTTCCTTGGAGAAATGTCTATTCAAATCCTTTGCTCATTTAAAAATTGGATTGTCTTTTTTTTTTTTTTTTTTTTTTTTGCTGTACGCGGGCCTCTCACTGCTGTGGCCTCTCCCGCCGCGAAGCACAGGCTCTGGACGTGCAGGCTCAGCGGCCATGGCCCATGAGCCCAGCCGCTCCGCGGCATGCGGGATCTTCCCGGACCGGGGCACAAACCCGCATCCCCTGCACCAGCAGGCGGACTCCCAACCACTGCACCACCAGGGAAGCCCTGGATTGTCTTTAGAACAAACGTATGGACACCAAGCGGGGAAACCGGTGGGGGGGGGTGGATGAACTGGGAGATTGGGATTGACATTTATACACTAATATGTATAAAATAGGTAACTAATAAGAACCTGCTGTATAAAAAATAAATAAGATTAAAAAACAAATTGGATTGTCTTTATTGTGTTGTAATAGTTCTTTATGTAGTCTGGATACAAATCTTTTAACGGATTTATGATTTGCAGACATGTTCTCCAATTCTTTGGGTTTTCTTTGCATTTTCTTTTTCTTAATTTATTTTTTCTTTTCTATTTATTTATTTTTGTGGGGGGCCATGCTGTGCAGCATGCAGGATCTTAGTTCCCCGACCAGGGATTGGACCCGTGCCCCCTGCAGTGGAAGCACGGAGTCTTAACCACTGGACTGCCAGGGAAGTCCCCTTTCTTTGCATTTTCTTGGTGGTGTCATTTTAAACACAAAAGTTTTTCATTTTGATGAAGTCCAATTTATCTGTGTTTTCTTTTGTGGCTCATGGTTTTGGTGTCATCTAAGAATCCTTTGCCAAACCATGATTTATTGTTAAACCCATGAGTTCTTTTCTTTTTAAAAATATTTATTTATTTATTTAGGCTGTGCCAGGTCTGAGTTGTGGCACGCAGGATCTTCATTGTGGCATGCGGACTCTTAACTTGCAGCATGGAAGGGGGGTCTAGTTTCCTGACCAGGGATCCAACCCGGTCCCCATGCATTGGGAGCTCAGAGTCTTACCCACTGGACCACCAGGGAAGTCCCCCATGAGTTCTGTAGTAGCATTTTAGTGTTCTAAACAATGTTTTCAGCTTTATTGGAGTGTAATTGGCTAAAAATTTTTAAAATTTCTTTTTATAGTTCTTTTGAAACCATCAAAGAGTAAGGTCTATTTAATTATTTTTTAATAAATTATATTTTTGGCTGCGTTGGGTCTTCGTTGCTGCGCACAGGGTTTCTCTAGTTGGCGGCGATCAGGGGCTACTCTTTGTTGCAGTGGTGGGCTTCTCATCATGGTGGCCTCTCGTTACAGAGCATGGGCTCTAGGTGCATGGGCTTCAGTAGTTGTGGCATGCAGGCTCAATAGTTGTGGCTCACAGGCTCTAGAGCGCAGGCTCAGTAGTTGTGGCGCATGGGCTTAGTTGCTCCACAGCATGTGAGATCTTCCCGGATCAGGGCTCAAACCCATGTCCCCTGCATTGGCAGGCAGATTCTTAACCACTGCTCCACCAGGGAAGTTTGAGGTCAGTTTAATATTATTTGAAATTTGTTGAGACTTCAATTGTCACTTATCTCTGGTCATTTTTTATAAATGCTCTATATGTAATAGAGAAGAATGAACAAAACTTTTTTGTTGGTGAGTTTATCTGTGGGTTTGCTGATCTTTATATATTTATGTCTTCAAATTTGGGGAATTTTCAACCATTATTTCTTCAAATATTTTTCCTGTACTAATCTCTTTCTGCTCTCCTGGGACTCCAGTGTTACAAATGGTAGAATTTTTTTTTTTTTTTTTTTTTTTTTTGCTGTACATGGGCCTCTCACTGTTGTGGCCTCTCCCGTTGCGGAGCACAGGCTCCAGACGCGCAGGCTCAGCGGCCATGGCTCACGGGCCTAGCCGCTCCGCGGCATGTGGGATCTTCCCGGACCGGGTCACGAACCTGCGTCCCCTGCATCGGCAGGCAGACTCTCAACCACTGCGCCACCAGGGAAGCCCAGTGGTAGACCTTTTGATATTTTTTTCACAGACCTGAAGTTCTGCTAAATTTCTTCAATTTTCTTTCCATTTTTTGGATTGGACAATTTCTATTGATCTATCTTCAAGCTCACAAACTCCTCTGTCATCTGTAATGGTTAATTTTGTGTGTCAGCTTGGCTAGGTTATGGTACCCAGTGTTTGGTCAAAAACTGGTTTAGCTATTCCTGTGAAGATATTTAAAAATATGTGATTAACATTTAATAAGCAGACTTTGAATAAAGATTATCTCTATAATTGTGGGTGGGTCTTATCTAATCAGTTGAAGGCCTCGAGAAAAGACTGCCCTTCCTTGAGGAAGAAAGAATTCTGCTTCCAGACTGCTTTTGGACTCAAGACTGCAACATCAATTTTTCCCTGGGTCTCCAGCCTGCTCTCCTTCCCTGAAGATTTTGGATTTGGCAGCCCCCATTATTGCCTTAAGCCAATTCCTTAAAATCAGTCAATCAAACCCTCTCTCTGTCTCTGTCTCTCTCTCTGTCTCACTCTCCATATATATATATATATATATTCTCTTTATCACTGATGTTTTGCAGTTTGACTCCAATGTATCAAAAAATTGTACCCACAAGCTTCCAAAATGATCCCTAGAGGGCAGTGTTGTCCCCGTTGAGCCCATAGCACTTTTGAGACAATTGTCTCTTGACTGAGGTTGCTTTTTTTTTTTTTTTTTTTTTTTTTTTTTTTTTTTTCCGGTATGCGGGCCTCTCACTGTTGTGGCCTCTCCCGTTGCAGAGCACAGACTCCGGACGCGCAGGCCCAGCGGCCATGGCTCACGGGCTCAGTCGCTCCGCGGCATGTGGGATCTTCCCGGACCAGGGCACGAACCCGTGTCCCCTGCACCGGCAGGCGGATTCTCAACCACTGCACCACCAGGGAAGCCCTGAGGTTGCTTTTTGATCAGAGACTGGCTGGGTTGTAAGATCTGGGCTGTAGATCTCCAGTTTCTCATGGTCTCAAAGGCTAGACTAATCCCCTTTTTATAGACATGGATTCCAAAATTTTAAACTAGGGGATGTACCTGCAATCCACATAATCCTCATTTTATATAAACACAATTCATTAGATGAGCTCAGTAGAAGTAGATATGTGATATATATATATATATATACACACACACATATATATAATGAGGATTTTATACATATATATTTTTATATATGTATTACACATTTACTTCTATTGAGCTCATCCAGTGAATTTTTAATTTTGTATATTTTTATCATCTAAAATTTCCATTTGGTTAGTTTTTATAGTTTCTTTTTACTCTGCTGAGAACTACCTTTTCATTTGTTTGAACGGTGTGTTTACCTCACAGAGCATAATTATAACAGCTTTAAAGTCTTTGTTAATTTCAACATCTGTATCATTTTGGATTTGGCATCTGTTGACCGTGTTTTCCCTTGGGAATTAGTCACATTTTCCTTAATTCTTTGTACGTCAAGTAATTTTGGATTGTATACTGGATATTTTGAACCTAAAATAAGAATCTGGGTCCTGTTAAAGTCCTCTGATGGATGAGATTTTTTCTTTTTTAAAGCAGGCAATCAACCTAGTTAGGTTCAGTCTACAAGTTCTTGCTCACCTTCTGTGCATAGTGGTCCCAGCGTCAGTTCAGTTTTCAAAGCCATTGCGCTAATACTTTGGGCTTATCCTACATATGCGCTCCTCAAGGGTTAGTTTGAGTGGTGTTTCATATAGTAGTTCAGTTCTCAAAGTCTTTGCTATGTTGCTTTCGGTCTGCCCCATGCATGCTCAGCTCACAGGTGAGCCTGGAATTTCTGCTGGTTCATACACAGAATTAATGGATCCCCTTCTCCAGCTCACTCTTTGTGATTCTTTCTACACTTTCCAGCTTTCGGGGGCACGTTTTCTCAGACCTCTGGCCAGAAGTATGGGGTTCCTTGGAGTTTTTCTCCTTGTACTGCCTACAGCAGCTCTGCTAGAGACTTCTCTGATCAGTGTTGGGATAGAATGTAGATTAAAATTCGGTAAATCACCCCTGTATGAGACACTTCTTCAAGTTTTGACTTCCCTTCTCAATTTACCTCCTTTGCTTTTCAGGATTCTCAAGTAGTTGCTTTTTGTGTTGTTTTTTTCCCAGAGATTTTAGTTGCTTGAAGTGGGAGAGATAGACTGTAGTGGGCTTACTCTATCTTGACTGTCAGCAGAAATCGGTACATCCACAATATTTCTTTTAGTGAGAGTCTGTGAGTGGTAAATTACTTCTTTGTATGTCTGTAAATATCTCTATTTTGCCTTTACTCTACAATGGTAATTTACCTAGGTATAAAATCCTATGTTGCTAATAATTTCCCTTTTCACTTTGAAAATATCATTCCACTGTCTTCTGGTATCAGTTGATGGTTGATGCAAAGTCTGCTGATACTCTGATTTTCATTTCTTAGTGGTAATGCCTTTTTTCTCTTCTGGCTTTCAAGATTCCCTTTATCAAAGAAAAAGTACCCACAAGCTTCTAAAATTCTCCCTAGAGGGCAGTATTGTCCCTGTTGAGCCCATAGCACTTTTGAGAAAACTGTCTCTTGACTGAGGTTGTTTGATCATAGACTGGCTGGGTTGTGAGATCTGGGCTGTAGATCTCCAGTTTCTCATGGTCTCAAAGGCTAGACTAATTCCCTTTTTATAGACAAAATAACATGGATTCCAAAATTTCAAAGTAGGGGTTGTATCTGCAGACCATATAATCTTCATTTCTGGGTTTATAGCCTATTAATCCCTATTTCTTTCACTGATTCATGGAAATCTGCAGCTTTCGCTTAAGGTTTTGGCTAGCTTCCTTCAGTCCTTAATTGCTTTGTATTTCTTTATTCCATTTAAGGTATTTAAATATATTTCAGAGTAACTTAAAGCCATCTCATTGGATCATTTGCCTCCCTCCTCCCAATTATCCATTCATTTATTTAACATTAATTGAGTTAATATGCCAGTTTCTATACTAGACCAGGGGACAGAACTAAATAAAACCCAGACCCTTTTCTCAGGGTTCCCTCAGCCTCTTCAATGCATTATTAATCCAGAGAGAAATTTCATGATGTAGAACAGAGTTTTAAGGAACATGTGAAGCTGTGCCAGAAAGTCTTTGATTTAAATAATTTGGGGACTTCCCTGGTGGTGCAGTGGTTAAGAATCCTCCTGCCAATGCAGGGGACACGGGTTCAAGCCCTGGTCCGGGAAGATCCCACATGCCGTGGAGCAACTGAGCCCGTGCACCACAACTACTGAGCTGGCGCTCTAGAGCTCGCGAGCCACAACTACTGAGCCCACATGCCACAGTTGCTGAAGCCTGCGCGCCTAGAGCCCGTGCTCCCCAACAAGAGAAGCCAATGCAGTTAGAAGCCTGCGCTTCGCAACAAAGAGTAACCCCTGCTCACCGCAACTAGAGAAAACCTGCGTGCAGCGACGAAGCCGCACACACCATAAATTAATTAATTAATTAATTTTAAAAAATAAATGTGTATTAAATAACTTAATCTCTTTCTTAGTGGGTATGATAATTTTGGTCAGGAGAAACTTGTTCCTCAATCTTCTATAAAGCCAGTCCTGCTACTTTCTATAAAATACTTTACAGTAGGACTTCCTTGGTGGCGCCGTGGTTGAGAATCTGCCTGGCAATGCAGGGGACGCAGGTTCGAGCCCTGGTCTGGGAAGATCCTGCATGCCGCGGAGCAACTAGGCCCGTGAGCCACAACTACTGAGCCTGTGTGTCTGGAGCTTGTGCTCCGCAAGAAGAGAGGCCGCGACAGTGAGAGGCCCGCGCACTGTGATGAAGAGTGGCCCCCGCTCGCTGCAACTAGAGAAAGCCCTGGCACAGAAACAAAGACCCAACACAGCCATAAATAAATAAATAAATAAAAATACATTATAGTAATATTGATCCATGTGCAGGATGCTTGTGAGATATTTTACAATATTTACTGTCAAGTCTCATTCAGCAGAGAAATTGTTACTGGAAGTAGTACTGTTGGGAAATGTTGTTTTGTCAGGCTGAATTATTTGTTCTATAACATCTTGTGTTGAACCTGAAAGTATTAATAGACAAGTATTCAAAATGAATCTGAGTTTTTTCTTCGATGAGTATTAATAATACCATTTCAAGTGGACGTTTGACAACATTTAATTTTTGAGCAGATAGAAATATAAATGTACTTGTATAATTTTGAAAATTAAATATTTGTTACCAAATATTCAAAACAAAGGTTGTGGGGACTTCTCTGGCCGTCCAGTGGTTAAGACTCCATGCTTCCACTGCAGGGGGCACGGGTTCAATCCCTGTCTGGGGAACTAAGATCCCTACATGCCATGCGGCGCAGCCAAAAAAATTAAAAAACAAAACAAAACAAAACAAAAACAAAGAAGTTGATGTTAGGTTAGGGACATCTTTATTCATCATAAGTGGTTGTTTAGCGCTTGGACTTTGAATTTCTGTTTAATATGCTAATTAAAAATATGAAGAATCAAAGTGTATTTAACTGTTAAAAATTTTTTTTGAAGCATAGATGTGCCTTGTTTGGGGAAATAGATATTGTTAGTGAGAAGCAAATAATTTGTATGATAATTTTGTCTAAATCAAATTTCTGTTAATTTAATGCTATTCCAAAAATTTAGTAGAGAAACTTATACATGAACAAATTTGTTTTAAACCATGAAGTACTATACTAACAGGAAATATTACAGTTTGTAATAACAATTTAAAGGAATCCTAGGGCTAAAAGTATTATGAAGTGATTTCATAGACTTAGTTTACTTAAATGAGCAAGGCCATAAGACAAAAAAATATGAATGAATAAATGTTCCCATTCAAAGAGAGGAAGAATGGAAAAATAGAAAGGAGAGGAGATCCCTCATTTTCATTTTTGCATTCACAATTTGGTGTGCAGTCCTCCAGGGGATAGGACCAGTAGTTCCATTATTGGTAAAAATTTTAGGATAAAATCCAAGAAATTGAAAACATTGTAATATTAAAATGGAATTGAAAATATTCATGTAAATCCATCATTAAATAGTGTACTTGTTATCTATTGTTACATAGCAATATTTCCACAGACTTAGAGGCTTAACACAAGACATTTATTATATCACACTTTCTGTGGGTCAGCTGTCTGGGCATAGCTTAACTAGACTCTCTGCTTCAGGGACTAACAAAGCTTCAGTCGAGGTGTCAGCCGAGGCTGTGATCACATCTTCCAAGCTCACATGGTTGTTGGCAGGTTTATTCATTCCTTGCAGGCTGCTGAACTGAAGGCCTCAGTTTCTTGCTGGCTGTCAGCCAGAGGCTGCTCTTAGTTCCTTGCCAAGTGGCCTTCTCCATAGGCAGCTTACAACATGGCAGTTGTCTTCTTTAAAGCCAGCAAGGGAGATAGTCTCCTTGTAAGGCTGGCATTGATCATACATACTATAATCATATATATATTTGTGTGTGTGTGTATGTGTGTGTGTGTGTATAATCATGTGCATCCTGTCACCTTTGGCATATACTACTGACTAGAAGAAAGTCATAGTTCTTCCCACTTTCAGGAGGAGGGGAGCACACAAAAATATCAACACCAGAAGACAGGGCTCATTGGGGCCACCCTAAAGTCTGTCTGCCACAATATGTGTATTTTTTTTAGCTCTGTCCGTTGAAATGACCTAAAAGCAACGTCACCTCAGTAATAACGAACACCCCCTCGTGCTCAGGTTGTGGCCTCTGAAAAGCCATTCTGCCTTAAAGGGAAGCTGGGTGCTTTTAGAGAAGTAGTTTATTCCAGGGCTGGGACACGGAAAGTACAAGGAGAGCTAGGGACATTTTGTTGTGCTAGAAATCCATAAAGTTCTTAAAGATCAATGGGATTATGTTGCACTGGCCACAGCCATGACATTTAGAACATTATAAAGACGAATGGTGGCAATTAATTGAAACAAATGGATTCTATGAAAACCCGTGATTTGATAATGGTGTTCAAAATAGAGAAAGTCTGAAAAATTTTATTTGTCACCATTTGAGGCAGCTATTAAATCAACTGCTTACTATGAAAATTGGTAGTTAATAGTAAAGAAGTAAGCATTTTATCCTGCCTTTTCAGTAGAATCTGTGTTTCAGGTAACCAAATATCCCCAGTTGATGAGGGAAGCTCTACTTCACAGATGAATGCCAATTAGCAAAAGTAGACAAGATGATAGATTTTGAAAAACATCACAAACTTTAATGAAATTATCAGGATCACTGTCATCATCATAATGGTTATCAACTGGTGTTAAAATGAATGGATGGCATTGGATGTTTTTAAAATGCAAAAGTAAAATGGTCACTTCCTAGTTTCAGGGCAAAAATATAATTGTAAAATGGAGGGATTAAGCAGTCATCACTTTAATCAAGTAATCAATCTCAAAATTATTAATGGATTAACCATATATTATGTGTTTCCCCTGATGCAATTCAATATGAATACCCATGCCTATAAAATAGTCTAGCCAAAAATGTTTAATAAGACTGTTACAGAAAATAACAAATAGAAGAACAAACTAAATAGCACCAAGAGGTAGCAACTGAACAAACCCAGAAGGTGGTATATCCTCAGAACAACTGTAGGACCATCTCTCCAATAGTCAACACTATAATGAAAGTTACCTAATAATTATATGCTATGGGTGGTCCTTGAACAGATCATGATTGGACCAAACAACTGATAAGGACATTTTTGTGTTATTTGGGAAATTTTTAATATAGTCTAGGTATTTGATGAAATGGAAAGACGGAGTTTGTTGACTTTAAAAAAGCAGGCTATAATATAGCATGTACACTGTGATCCATTCTTGTAAAAAATACATACGCACACATATTATAGGATAGGAAAATATCTCGAAGTACAGGTACTAAGGTGTTAACAATGGTGGATCTTTGTTTTGGCTGGCGGGGGAGGGGGTTGTTTATGAATTTCCTATTGTTGCTGAAACAAATTACCACAGAATAGTAGCTTAAAACAATACAAATTTATTCTCTCACAGGTTTAGAGGCCAGAAGTATAAAATGAGTCTTATGGGACTAAAATCAAGGTGTCTGTGAGGCTGGTTCCTTTAGGAGTCTCAAGGGGAGAATCCATTCCTTGCCTCTTCCAGCTTCTAGAGGCTCCTAGCATTCCTTGGCTCTGACTGCACATCACTCAGTATCTGTTTCTATCATCACATCACCTTCTCTGCCTTCTGATCCTCCTGCTTCCCTTTTATAAGAACACTTGTGATTACATTGGGCCCACATAGATCATCCAGGATCATCTCTCCATCAAGATCCTTCACATAGGGACTTCCCTGGTGGCACTCAGTGCAGGGGGCCCAGGTTTGATACCTGGTCAGGGAAATAGATCCCACATGCATGCTGCAACTAAGAGTTTGCATGCCACAACTAAGGAGTCCACGAGCCACAACTAAGGAGCCCATGAGCCACAACTAAGGAGCCCATCTGCTGCAACTAATATCTGGTGCAACCAAATAATAAATACATAAATACATAAATAATAATAATTTTAAAAGATCGGGACTTCCCTGGTGGTGCAGTGGTTAAGAATCCGTCTGCCAATGCAGGGGACACAGGTTCGATCCCTGGACCAGGAAGATCCCACATGCCACAGAGCAACCAAGCCCGTGTGCCACAGCTACTGAGCCTGTGCTCTAAAGCACGCAAGCCACAACTACTGAGCCTGCGTGCCACAACTACTGAAGCCCGTGCGCCCTAGAGCCCACTCACTGCAACTACTGAGCCTACATGTTGCAACTACTGAAGCCTGCATGTCTAGAGCCCGTGTTCTGCAACAAGAGAAACCACCACAATGAGAAGCCCGCACACCAGGCTGCACCCAACACAGCCAAAAAGAAATAAATAAAATATAAATAAATTTATTTTTAAAATTTTTTTTAAAAGATCCTTCACTTAATCATATCGTTTTTTTTTTGTTTTTTTTTTTTTTTTTGTGGTACGTGGGCCTCTCACTGTTGTGGCCTCTCCTGTTGCGGAGCTCAGGCTCCAGATGCACAGGCTCAGTGGCCATGGCTCATGGGCCTAGCCGCTCCGTGGCATGTGGGATCTTCCCGGACCGGGGCACAAACCTGTGTCCCCTGCATCGGCAGGCGGACTCTCAACCACTGCGCCACCAGGGAAGCCCAATCACATCTTTAAAGACTTATTGGAGGTAGGAACCAAGATGGCAGAGTAGAAGGACAAGCTCTCACTCCCTCTTGTGAGAACACCAGAATCACAACTAACTGCTGAACAATCATCGACAGGAAGACACTGGAAGTCACCAAAAAAGATACCCCACATCCAAAGACAAAGGAGAGTCACAATGAGAGAGAAGGAGGGGCACAATCACAATAAAATCAAATCCCATAACTGCTGGGTGGGTGACTCACAGACTGGAGAACACTTATACCACGGAAGTCCACCCACTGGAGTGAAGGTTCTGAACGCCACATCAGGCTTCCCAACCTAGGGGTCCAGCAACGGGAGGAGGATTTCCTAGAGAATCAGACTTTGAAGGCTAGTGGGATTTGATTGCAGGACTTCGACAGGACTGGGGAAAACAGAGACTCCACTCTTGGAGGGCACACACAAAGTATTGTGCGCATCAGGACCCAGGGGAAGGAGCAGTGACCCCAGGGGAGACTGAACCAGACCTACCTGCTAGTGTTGGAGGGTCTCCTGCAGAGTTGGGGGGTGGCTGTGGCTCACCGACTGGACAAGGACACTGGCAGCAGAAGTTCTGGGAAATACTCCATTGCATGAGCCCTCCCAGAGTCTGCCATTAGCCCCACCAAAGAGCCCAGGTAGGTTCCAGTGTTGGGTCGCCTCAGGCCAAACAACCAACAGGGAGGGAACCCAGCCCCACCCATCAGGAGACAAGAAGATTAAAGTTTTACTGAGCTCTGCCCACCAGAAAAACAGTCAGCTCTACCCACCACCAGTCCCTCCCATCAGGAAACTTACACAAGCCTCTTAGATAGCCTCATCCACAGGAGGGCAGACAGCAGAAGCAAGAAGAACTACAATCTTGCAGCCTGTGGAACAAAAACCACATTCACAGAAAGATAGACAAGATGAAAAGGCAGAGGACTATGCACCAGATGAAGGAACAAGGTAAAACCCCAGAAAAATGAAATGAGGTGGAGATAGGTGATCTTCCAGAAAAAGAATTCAGAATAATGATAGTGAAGATGATCTAGGACCTACGAAAAAGAATGGAGGCAAAGATCGAGAAGATGCAAGAAATGTTTAACAAAGACCTAGAAGAATTAAAGAACAAACAAACAGACATGAACAATACAATAACTGAAATGAAAACTACACTAGAAGGAATCAATAGCAGAATAACTGAGTCAGAAGAACGGATAAGTGACCTGGATGACAGAATGGTGGAATTCACTGCTGCAGAACAGAATAAAGAAAAAAAGAATGAAAACAAATGAAGACAGCCTAAGAGACCTCTGGGACAACATTAAAAACAACAACATTCGCATTATAGGGATCCCAGAAGGAGAAGAGAGACAGAAAGGACCCGAGAAAATATTTGAAGAGATTATAGTCGAAAACTTTCCTAACATGGGAAAGGAAATGGCCACCCAAGTCCAGGAAGCACAGTGAGTCCCATACAGGATAAACACAAGGAGAAACATGCTGAGACACATAGTAATCAAAGTGGCAAAAATTAAAGACAAAAATTATTGAAAGCAGCAAGGGAAAAATGACAAATAACATACAAGGGCACTCCGATAAGGTTAACAGCTGATTTCTCAGCAGAAACACTACAAGCCAGAAGGGAGTGGCATGATATACTTAAAGTGATGAAAGGGAAGAACCTACAACCAAAATTACTCTACCCAGCAAGGATCTCATTTAGATTTGATGGAGAAATCAAAAGCTTTACAGACAAGCAAAACCTAAGAGAATTCAGCACCACCAAACTAGCTCTACAACAAATGTTAAAGGAACTTCTCTAAGTGGGAAACACAAGAGAAGAAAAGGACCTAAAAAAACAAACCCAAAACAATTAAGAAAATGGTCATAGGAACATATATATCAATAATTACCTTAAACGTGAATGGATTAAATGCTCCAACCAAAAGACACAGGCTTGCTGAATGGATACAAAAACAAGACCCATATATATGCTGTCTACAAGAGACTCACTTCAGACCTAGGGAAACATACAGACTGAAAGTGAGGGGATGGAGAAAGATATTCCATGCAAATGGAAATCAAAAGAAAGCTGGAGTAGCAATACTCATATCAGATAAAATAAACCTTAAAATAAAGAATGTTACAAGAGACAAAGAAGGACACTACATAATGATCAAGGGATCAATCCAAGTAGAAGATATACCAATTATAAATATATATGCACCCAACATAGGAGGACCTCAATACATAAGGCAACTGCTAACAGCTATAAAAGAGGAAATCAACAATAACACAATAATAGTGGGGGACTTTAACACCTCACTTACACCAATGGACAGATCATCCAAAATGAAAATAAATAAGGAAACAGAAGCTTTAAATGATACAGTAGACCAGATAGATTTAATTGATATTTATAGGAGATTCCATCCCAAAACAGCAGATTACACTTTCTTCTCAAGTGTGCACAGAACATTCTCCAGGATAGATCACATCTTGGGTCACAAATCAAGCCTCAGTAAATTTAAGAAAATTGAAATCATATTAAGCATCTTTTCTGACCACAATGCTATGAGATTAGAAATGAATTACAGGGGAAAAAACATAAAAAACACAAACACATGGAGGCTAAACAATATGTTAATAAATCACCAAGAGATCACTGAAGAAATCAAAGAGAAAATCAAAAAACACCTAGATGGCTTCCCTGGTGGTGCAGTGGTTGAGAGCCCGCCTGCCGATGCAAGGGACACGGGTTTGTGCCCCGGTCCGGGAAGATCCCACATGCCGTGGAGCATCTGGGCCCACGAGCCATAGCCGCTGGGTCTGCGCGTCTGGAGCCTGTGCTCCACAACAGGAGAGGCCACACCAGTGAGAGGCCCACGTACCATAAAAGAAAAAAACAACAACACCTAGAGACCAATGACAATAAAAACACGACGATCCAAAACCTATTGGATGCAGCAAAAGCAGTTCTAAGAGGAAAGTTGATAGCTTTACAAGCCTACCTCAAGAAACAAAAATCTCAAATAAGCAATCTAACCTTACACCTAAAGGAACTAGAGAAAGAAGAACAACAAAACCCGAAGTTAGCAGAAGGAAAGAAATCATAACGATCAGAACAGAAATAAATGAAATAGAAACAAAGAAAACAATAGCAAAGATCAATAAAACTAAAAGCTGGTTCTTTGAGAAGATAAACAAAATTGATAAACCTTTAGCCAGACTCATCAAGAAAAAGAGGGAGAGGACTCAAATCAATAAAATTAGAAATGAAAAGGAGAAGTTACAACAGACACTACAGAAATACAAAGCATCCTAAAAGACTACTACAAGCAACTCTATGCCAATAAAATGGACAGCCTGGAAGAAGTGGACAAATTCTTAGAAAGGAATAACCTTCCAAGACTGAACCAGGAAGAAACAGAAAATATGAACAGACCAATCACAAGTAATGAAATTGAAACTGTGATTAAAATCTTCCAACAAACAAAAGTCCAGGACCAGTTGGCTTCACAGGTGAATTCTATCAAACATTTAGAGAAGAACTGACACCATCCTTCTCAAATTCTTCCAAAAAATTGCAGAGGAAGGAACACTCCCAAACTCATTCTATGAGGCCACCATCACCCTGATACCAAAACCAGACAAAGATACTACAAAAAAAGAAAATTACACACCAATATCACTGATGAATATAGATGCAAAAATCCTCAACAAAATACTAGCAAACAGAATCCAACAACACATTAGAAGGATCATACACCATGATCAAGTGGGATTTATCCCAGGGATGCAAGGATTCTTCAGTATATGCAAATCAATCAAGGTGATATACCATATTAACAAATTGAAAAGGAAAAACCATATGATCATCTCAATAGATGCAGAAAAAGCTTTTGACAAAATTCAACACCGATTTATGACAAAAACTCTCCAGAAAGTGGGCATAGAGGGAACCTACCTCAACATAATAAAGGCCATATTTGACAAACCCACAGCAAACATCATTCTCAATGGTGGAAAACTGAAAGCATTTCCTCTAAGTCAGGAACAAGACAAGGATGTGCACTCTTGCCACTATTATTCAACATAGTTTTGGAAGTCCTAGCCACAGCAATAACAGAAGAAAAAGAAATAAAAGGAATACAAGTTGGAAAAGAAGAAGTAAAACTCACTTTTTGCTGATGACATGATACTATATATAGAGAATTCTAAAAATGCCACCAGAAAACTACTAGAGCTAATCAGTGAATTTGGTAAAGTTGCAGGATACAAAATTAATGCACAGAAATCTCTTGCATTCCTACGCACTAATGATGAAAAATCTGAAAGAGAAATTCAGGAACCACTCCCTTTTACCACTGCAACAAGAAGAATAAAATACCTAGGAATAAACCTACCTAGGGAGACAAAAGACCTGTATGCAGAAAACTATAAGACGCTGATGAAAGAAATCAAAGATGACACAGATGGAGAGATATACCATGTTCTTGGATTGGAAGAATCAATATTGTGAAAATGGCTATACTACCCAAAGCAATCTACAGATTCAATGCAATCCCTATCAAATTACCAATGGCACTTTTTACGGAACTAGAACAACGAATCATAAAATTTGTATGGAGACACAAAAGACCCCGAATAGCCAAAGCAGTCTTGAGGGAAAAAAAACGGAGCTGGAGGAATCAGACTCCCTGACTTCAGACTACACTACAAAGCTACAGTAGTCAAGACAATATTGTACTGGCACAAACACAGAAATATAGATCAATGGAACAGGATAGAAAGCCCAGAGATAAACCCATGCACCTATGGTCAGCTAATCTATGACAAAGAAGGCAAGGTTATACAATGGAGAAAAGACAGTCTCTTCAAGAAGTGGTGCTGGGAAAACTGGACATCTACATGTAAAAGAATGAAATTAGAATATTTCCTAACACCATACACAAAAATAAGCTCAAAATGGATTTGAGACCTAAATGTAAGACCGGACACTATAAAACTCTTAGAGGAAAACATAGGAAGAACACTCTATGACATAAATCACAGCAAGATCTTTTTTGATCCACCTCCTAGAGTAATGGAAATAAAAACAAAAATAAACAAATGGGACCTAATCAAACTTAAAAGCTTTTGCACAGCAAAGAAAACCATAAACAGGACGAAAAGACAACCCTCAGAATGGGAGAAAATATTTGCAAATGAATCAACAGACAAAGGATAATGTCCAAAATATATAAACAGCTCATGCAGCTCAATATTAAAGAAACAAACAACCCAATGCAAAAATGGGCAGAAAACCTAAATAGACATTTCTCCAAAGAAGACATACAGATGGCCAAGAGGCACATGAAAAGCTGCTCAACATCACTAATAATTAGAGAAATGGAAATCAAAACTACAATGAGGTATCACCTCACACCAGTTAGAAAGGGCATCATCAGAAAATCTACAAACAATAAATGCTGGAGAGTGTGTGGAGAAAAGGGAACCCTCTTGCACTGTTGGTGGGAATGTACATTGATACAGCCACTCTGGAGACCAGTATGGAGGTTCGTTAAAAAACTAAAAATAGAATTATCATGTGATCCAGCAGTCCCACTACTGGGCATATACCCAGAGAAAACCATAATTCAAAAAGACACATGCACCCCAATGTTCATTGCAGAACTATTTACAATAGACAGATCATGGAAGCAACCTAAATGCCCATCGACAGACGAATGGATAAAGAAGATGTGGTACATACATACAGTGGAACATTACTCAGCCATAAAAGGGAACGAAATTAGGTCATTTGTTGAGACGTGGATGGATCTAGAGACTGTCATGCAGAGTGAAGTAAGTCAGAAAGAGAAAAACAAATATTGTATATTAACACATGTATGTGGAACCTAGAAAAACGGTACAGATGAACTGGTTTGCAGGGCAGAATTTGAGACACAGATGTAGAGAACAAACGTATGGACACGAAGGGTGGAAAGCCACGAGGGGGTGGGGATGGTGGTGTGATGAATTGGGCGATTTGGTTTGAGACGTATACACTGATGTGTATAAAATTGATGACTAATAAAAACCTGCTGTATAAAAAAATAAATTAAATGAAATTCCAAAAAAAAAGATTAATTAATTAATTAATCTATTTATTTATTTTTGGCTGTGTTGAGTCTTCGTTGTGGCACCTGAGATCTTCGTTGAGGCACATGGGATCTTTCATTGTGGCAAGTGAGCTCTTCGTTGTGGTGTGCGGGCTTCTCTCTAGTTGTGGTGTGTGGGCTCTGTAGTTGTGGTGTGTGGATTCCAGAGCGCATGGGCTCTGTAGTTTGCGGCACGCGTGCTCTAGATGAGGCACAAGAGCTCCGTAGTTGTGGCGTGCAGGCTTAGTTGCCCCACTGAATGTGCGAACTTAGTTCCCTGACCAGGGATAGAACACACGTCCCCTGCGTTGGAAGGTGGATTCTTTACCACGGAACCACCGGGGGAGTCCCTAGTCATATCTTTAGAATCCCTTTTGCCATGTAAATAGTTCCAGGGATTAGGTCGTGGACATCTTTGAGGGGGCCCATTATTCTGTCTACCACAGAATATTATGTTTTTATTCTTGTGTCTATTTTATAACTTTATATAATGTGTATGTGTTACCTAAAATGTGTAAGTTAAAACTAGAAAAATGTTATAGTTTAATTTCAAGTGACATGAAATGTGGTTATTTATAAACTTTACCTGGCTCCATGTGAAGCTTGAGCTTCGCATCCAGTTATTTTCTTACTTTTTATTTATATTAAATCATAAAATTCAAATTCACAGTATGTTGCTAGAAATGGCAGCAAGCGTTTGGTAGCTGGCTCAGAGACTTTTGTATATTGGATTGAACAAGGACCCATGCATGAATTGAAAAGTCCTTTCTTCCATTTATTGTCTCCCCCAGCCGCTAAGGGGATGAAGTATCAGACTCAAAATCTGTAAGGATGAATGTTTCACCCTAGGAGAGTGGGTCTCACTGGGGACAGTACCACCAAGGGTATGTTTTGAAAACAAGTGGGGCTATTTTGGTTGTTACAGTGATTGACAGGAATCCCCTGGCAGGAATCTCCTGGCAGTTAGAGGGCAGGGGCCAAGAATGTCATATGTCCCTCAATGCATGTGACATTCACAGGGATGAAGTTTTCTACACGTTACATAATTTTCAAATGTTCCTCTAGCCAGTCCTGTGTATGAGAAACCTATTTGTGACGGTCTCAGCCTAAGCCTAACCTCATTTTACATGTAAAGTCAGAGTACTTTTTTCTTTTTCTAAAATTTGCTTTTAAAAATATGGAATGCTTCCACAAATGTGCATGTCATTCTGGTTCAGGGGCCATGCTAATCTTCTCTGTATAATTCCAATTTTAGTATATTGCTGCTGAAGCGAGCATAACTCAAAGTATTTTCTGAACAGTTTTAATATCCTGGAATTTTCCAGGAACGGAACTACTGTGTAAATTGAAAGGAGTGTGTGTTGTTTTGTTTGGAATGTTACCAGGAATGGTTTAATGTTTTAGAAAATCACACCAATGACATCAATGCCATTTATGGGCTGTGCTGGATATCTTCCATTTGCCCTTCGAGATTCACTCCACCCTCTCTACCTCCCCTGGCCCTGGAAAGGGATTGTATCAACAGGTTTCCTAGCCCTCTAGCTTCTGGATGGGTTCACTCTTTGGAAAGCATGAGCAGGAGATCTGGAAGGTAAAAGAAGAGTGAGGTATGCTACTTGAAATGACCATCAGGAACTAGGTGTTATCTGATCCATGGAAACATAAAGTTGGATGTGACAGCGGTATTCTGTTTGAAAATGATAACGTTATATATACGATTGAGTCCAAGCTAGTCAGAAGGCATAAGTAAACTGCCTGAAGAGGTGTTTTAAACTCCTACGGTACTTGCTCCTACTGATTTACTTCTCACTTAATCCACATTTATGGCTTCCCAGAGAGTTCTCTATGACTGGTTTACAGAGAAAAAGCACAGGCCTGGTTTTTGCACAGTTTGCTGGAACCAGCTAAAGGCAGAACGTAGCTGCATTCTAGCCCCTATTTTACCCCTGAAAAATAGTGGTCAAAGAAAATATTCTAGGGACAAAACTTCGGGTAGTCCATCTTATTGTTCACTTCATGTGGAAGGAGAGATGGCCCGTCTTCTCTCTGGGCATAATATTATTGGGAGATACAATCTGACACAGCCCAGAGTGTCCCTGCTTGTTCTTGTTTTATATGCCAAGAATGCAAGGCCCTGACCACTTTACCTGGCTCATTTCTCAGGACTGTGTTTGCAGGGAGCTGTCTTGAGGGATGAGGTGATATTTCCTTCTGGGATAAAGAGCAGGCTTGCTGTAAAAGATGTGAATTTCCCAAGGCCAATATCCTTCGTCTGTGATGCACACATGCACTGTGTACACCTGGCCCCTCTGCATGGCCCCCTGTTGGACCTGGGGATGTGGGGAACCCACAGAAATATGCTGATGGTGTTCATACTGCTTACTGTGCTGCTGGCGCCCAGGAAATAGTAAAAGGCTAACTTGTTAGCTTGTAAGTAGGAGAAAATCCCATACCCTGACAAATATTTGTTACACACTTTGAGGTAGGTTTTACAAGCCTTTTGCATATTACATTACTCGAACCTGATTTCACATTGAGGGGTGCGACTCAGAGTTCTTCCTCTGTAGTTTTGGGCCCTTGAGGTAAAATATTGCCACTTTTATGTTTGAATGGCTTATTTTTTTTTTCTCTGTTCAGGCAAAACTCCCCTGGCAGAAGGGTCACTGCATATCTGTTGGAAAAAACAGGTAAACCTTAATGACTTCATGAAACTATTTGACAAAGTTTCATAGCAAACAATACTAAGGACTAGGGATGGGTAACATTACATGCTCCTTATTCCAATTGTTTGTAATTCTATTTTGCCCCTTTCCTTTCCATAGTAAGTTTTAATCTTCTTAGAACTGTCCTTATTCCTCACAGTTCTAAATAATGGAATTTCATCATTTAGTCTGAAAAACCACAGGCCCTTCCTAACTGCTGGTGTAAGAAATCCCAGCAACAGAATAAGATGATATTCTGGTTTCTTAAAATGTCCTTGAACATGTTACTTCTAACAAAGGGGACTTGTAAGACATCTGCAAGTGAGAACTTACGGCTTGTTCTGTGAATGTAACCTTGGCCTTAAAAAGCCTGTAATTCTTTTTGTTTGTATTATTTAGTAATATGTTTCCCTGGTAATGATATTTAAATCGACATCTCCATGGCCTAAAAGCTATGAATACCTATGATTTGTCTTTTTAATATTTATTTTATTTATTTATTTTCCTTATGTTTTTGGCTGCGTCAGGTCTTAGTTGTGGCACGCCGGATCTTTTTGTTACCACGCAGTCTCTTCGTTTCACTGCGCGGTCTTCTCTCTAGTTGTGGCGTGCAGGTTTTCTCTCTCTAGCGGCGAACGGGCTCCAGGGCGCATGGGCCCTATAGTTTGCGACACGTGGGCCCTCCCATTGAGGCGTGCGACCTCATTAGTTGTGGCGCGCGGGCTTAGTTGCCCCATGGCACGTGGGATCTTAGTTCTCCGGCCAGGGATGGAATCCACGTCCCTTGCGTTGGAAGGCGGATTCTTTACCACTGAACTACCAGGGAAGTCCCTTATGAGTTGTCTTTCATAGCCAAGTGAAATGAAAATTTATGTACACGCAAAAACTTATATGCAAATGTTTATAGCGTCTTTATCAAAAACTGGAAGCAACCAGATGTCCTTCAACAGGTGAGTGGATAAACAAACTGGTACATGCATACAATGGAATACTAGTCAGTCATAAGAAGGAAAGATCTATTGATTCACTCAATAACATGAATGAATCATTTTTTTAAGTAGTAAGATATGCATAACATAAGCATGGACGAATCTTAAATGCATTTTGCCAAGCGAAAGAAGCCAGACCCCAAAGACCCAAAAGTATTGTATGATTCTATTCATATGGCATTTTGAAAAAGGCAGGACTAAAGATATGTGTATTAGTTTCCGACTGCTGCTATAAAAAATTACCACGAGTTTATTCTCTTACAATTCTGGAGGCCAGAAATCTGAAATCAGTTTAACTCGGCTAAATAAAGTCAAGGTAGGGCTGGTTTCTTCTTGAACCTCTAGGGGAGAATTTATTTTCCATGACTTTTCTCGCTTCTGGAGGCCACCGGTATTCCTTAGCTTGTGACTCCTTCCTCACACCGCTCCAACCTCTAGCTTCCATCCTCATGTCTCGTACTACCTCCTTTGACTTTCTTGCTGCCCTCTTTAAGGACCCTTGTGATTACATTTAGGACCCACCTGGATAATCACATCTGCAAAATCCCCTTTTCCATATGATATAATATTCAACCGTTGTGGGGATTAGGACGTGGCTATCTTTCCATATCACTATTTAGTTTACAACAGGACTAGGAAAGCAGATCAGTGGTTGCCAGGGATTGGGGGAGAGGGAAGGGTTGAGTATGTAATGGGCTGCACAAGGGGTAATGGATACATGACTCTACAATTGTCAAAAGCTGTAGAGTGGTACACCACTAAGAATGAACTTTACCGTATGGAAATTTTGAAAAATCACTTTGGTTGTTAATGATCTCAGAGTGTGACAACATAATTTAATTGTATTAAAAATGTATGATAACTTCACTAAAGAGGGTAGGGGGAAAAGTTGCTAAGAAACTGAAAAACAGTGTTTTCAAGCTCATAGATACAGAGAGCAGACTGGTGGTTCCCAGAGGTGAGGGGTGAGGAGTGGGTGAAATGGGTGAAGGGGGTCAAAAGGTATAAACTTCCAGTTACAAATAAATAAGTCATGGAGATGTAATGTACAGCATAGTGACATTTTTTTAAATTTCAAATTCTAGTAATGTATTTTCATCTTTGATTTCTCTTAATTTGCATTTGTTTTATATATTTCCACTTCATTTACAGGAATCTTTTTGTTTCATTTTGTGCTTCATTTAATAATAGTTAATACTACTATATTGCATATTTGAAAGTTGCTAAGACAGTAGATCTTAAAAGTTCTCATAACAAGAAAAAAATCTGTAACTTTGTATGGTGATGGATGTTAACTAGACTTATTGTGGGAATCATTTTGTAATAAATACATATATTGAGTCATTATGTTATATACCTGAAACTAGTATAATGCTCTTTGTCTATTATACCCCAGTATATTTTTTTTAAAAAAGAAAGAAAAGAAAGCCTGTGTTTTGACTAGGTAATGTAAGGCTACCAACAAAAAGAACTGTACATAAATACTGTACTCTAGTTGGTAAATAGATACAGAAATATAGGTATGTCTGTATATGTAGGGTGGTATACTTAGATATATTTCCTGGCTCTGACTGCTGAAATGGCCTAGAAACAGTGGCACCCCAGCAGCAGTAAGCACACCTAGCATCCAAATCTTTGTTTCTAAATACCTTTCTCCCATAAATGGAATCAGGGCTCCTTGAAGAAATGGCTAATTCTAGCACTGGGGCAGGAAGTTACAAGATGAGTACAGAATATCGTGTGGGACCAGAGGAAAAAAAAACAATAGGAGCCTACACTTGGCCTTTCTAGACCCCTGCTATGAATCATATGCTGTGATGTATATTCTGACTTTCATACTCTTGCTATAGTGTGTCCTTTCCCTGTAATAAACTGTGCATTTGTAAGTTTTGTCATATTGGGTCCTGTGAGTCTTCTTTAGTAATTGAACCCTGTTTAAGTGCCACTGTTAGTGCAGTTGTATCGTTGTATCCATGTATTCAATTTTTGTAAAGGTTGCATGGGCACTGAGGGGGAAAAAAAGGTATATTGTCTAGTATACATGTTTCTTTCCAGGGAGCTATTAAATAGCAAGACTTATTAATGATATTATTATTTTTTATTGAAATATAGTTGATTTATAATATTGTATTAGTTTCAGGTGTACAACAAAGTGATTCAGTCATTTTTTTTCTGATTGTATTCCATTTTAAGTTATTACAAGGTATGGAATATGATTCCCTGTGCTATAAAGTAAATCCTTGTTGCTTAGCTATTTTATGTATAGTAGTTTGTATCTGTTAATCTCATACTCCTATTTTCTCCCTCCCTCCCTCCCTCCCTCTCCCCTTTGGTAACCATAAGTTTGTTTTCTATGTCTGTGAGTCTGTTTCTGTTTTGTATATAGATTCATTTGTATTATTTTTAGATTCCACATATAAGTGATATCATATAGTATTTGTCTTTTTCTGTCTGACTTACTTCATTGAACACAATATTCTCTAGGTACATCCATGTTGCTGCAAATGGCAATATTTCATTCTTTTTTATGGCTGAGTTATATTCCATTGTCTATAAATACCACATCTTCTTAAGCCAGTTGTCTGTTGGTGGGCACTTGGGTTGTTTCTGTGTCTTGTATATTATAAATTGTGCTGCTGTGAACATTGGGGTGCATGTATCTTTTTGACTTAGAGTTTTCATTTTTTCCAGATATGTACTCAGCAGTGGGATTGCTAGATTGTATGGTAGCTCTATTTTTAGTTTTTTAAGGAACCTTCATACTGTTTTCTGTAGTGACTGCACCAGTTTACATTCCCACCAACAGTGTAGGAGGGTTCCTTTTTCTCTACACCCTCTCCAGCATTTATTATTTGTAGACTTTTTGATGATGGCCATTCTGACCAGTGTGAGGTGGTACCTCATTGTAGTTTTGATTTGCATTTGTCTAATGATTAGCGATGTTGAGCATCTTTTCATGTGCTCATTGGCCATCTCTATGTTTTTTTTGGAGAAATGTCTATTTAGGTCTTCTGCCCATTTTTTGATTGGGTTGGGTTTTTTTTGATATTGAGATGTATGAGTTGTTTGTATATTTTAGATAGTTACCCCTTGTCAGATGCATTGTTTGCAAATATTTTCTCCCATTCCACAGGTTGCCTTTTCATTTTGTTGATGATTTCCTTGGCTGTGCTAAAGCTTCTAAGGTTGATTAGGTCCCATTTGTTTATTTTTGCTTTTATTTCTTTTGCCTTGGGAGACAGATCTAAAAAAATACTGCTGTGATTTATGTCAGAGAATGTTTTGCCTATGTTCTCTTCTAGGAGTTTTATGGAGTCATGTCTTATAGGTAGGTCTTTTTTTAAAAAAATTAATTTATTTTATTTATTTATTTTTGGCTGTGTTGGGTCTTTGTTGCTATACGTGGGCTTTCTCTACTTGCAGCGAATGGGAGCTACTCTTTGTTGTGGTGTGCGGGCTTCTCATTGCAGTGACTTCTCTTGTTGTGAAGCACAGGCTGTAGGCATGTGGGCTTCAGTAGTTGTGGCTTGCGGGCTCAGTAGTTGTGGCTCACGGGCTCTCGAGCGCAGGCTCAGTAGTTGTGGTGCATGGGCTTAGTTGCTCCATGGCAAGTGGGATCTTCCTGGGCCAGGGCTTGAACCTGTGTCCCCTGCATTGGCAGGCAGATTCTTAACCAGTGCGCCACTAGGGAAGCCCTTATATGTAGGTCTTTAAACCATTTTGAGTTTATATTTGTATATGGTATGAGGGAGTGCTCTAATTTCATTATTTACATGTAGCTGTCCTGCTTTCCCAACACCATTTGTTGAAGAGACTGTCTTTTCTCCATTGTATAGTCTTGCCTTCTTTGTCATAGATTAATTGACTGTAGGTGTGTAGGTTTATTTCTGGGCTCTCTATTCTATTCCATTCGTTTACACGTCTGTTTTTGTTCCAAAACCACACTGTTTGATTACTGTAGCTTTGTAATATAGTCTGAAGTCTGGGAGGGTTATGCCTCCAGCTTTGTTCTTTTTCCTCAGGATTGCTTTGGCAATTCTCTGCCTTTTGTGGTTCCATGTAAATTTTAGGATTGTTTGTTCTAGTTTTGTGAAAAATGTCTTGGGTATTTTGATAGGGATTGCATTAAATCTGTAGATTGCTTGGGGTAGTATGGCCATTTTAACAGTATTAATTCTTCCAATCCAAGAGCATGGGATATCTTTCCATTTCTTTGAATCACCTTCAATTTCCTTTATCAGTGTTTTATAGTTTTCAGTGTATAGGTCTTTCACCTCCTTGGTTAAGTTTATTCCTAGGTATTTTATTTTTCTGATGTGATTTTAACTGAGATTGTTTTTTACTTTCTCTTTGACATTTCATTATTAGTGTAAAGAAATGCAGCAGATTTCTGTGTATTAATTTTGTATCCTGCTGTCTTGCTGAATTCATTTATTAGTTCTAATAGATTTTGTGTGGAGACTTTAGGGTTCTCTCTGTATATAGAGTATCATGAAATCTGCAAATAATGATAGTTTTACCTCTTCCCTTCCAATTTGGATAGCTTTAGTTTCTTTTTCTTGTCCTATTGTTGTGGCTAGGACTTCCAAAACTATGTTGAATAGAAGCCGTAAAAGTGGGCATCCTTGTCTTGTTCCTGAACTTAGCAGGAAGGCTTTCAGCTTTTCACCATTGATTATTATGTTGGCTGTGGGTTTGTCGTAAATGGCTTTTTTTATGTTGAGCTATGTTCCCTCTATACCCATTTTGGTGAGAGTTTTTATCATGAATGGAAGCTGAATTTTGTCAAATGCTTTTTCTGCATCTATTGAGCTGATTATGTGGTTTTCGTCTTTCTTTTTGTTAATGTGCTGTATCACATTGACTGAGTTGCATATGTTGAACCATCCTTGCGATCCTGGAATGAATCCAACTTGATCATGGTGTGTGATCCTTTTTATGTATTGTTGGATTCATTTTGCTAATATTTGTGAGGATTTTTGCATCTGTATTCATCAAAGATATTGGCCTGTAATTTTCTTTTTTTGTAGTGTCTTTGGTTTTGGTATCAGGGTAATAGTATCTTCATAGAATGAATTTGAGAGTGTACCCTCCTCTTCAATTTTCTGGACCAGTTTAAGAAGGATAGGCATAAGTCATTCTTTGTATGTTTGGTAGAATTCTTCTATGAAGCTGTGTGGTCCTGGACTTTTATTTGCAGGGTATTAATCATATTGTTAAGCGTTTTTCTATCCTTCTACATATAAATTTCTTTATAAATTTCAATGTATTTTTTTAACATCTTTGAGTATAACTGTTTTACAATAGTGTGTTAGTTTCTCCTTTACAACAAAATGAATCAGTTATACATATACATATGTTCCCATATCTCTTCCCTCTTGCATCACCCTCCCTCCCACCCTCCCTATCCCACCCCTCAAGGTGGTCACAAAGCACAGAGGTGAACTCCCTGTGCTATGCGGCAGCTTCCCACTAGCTATCCAATTCACATATGGTAGTGTGTATGTGTCCCTGCCACTCTCTCACATCGTCACACCCTACCCTTCCCCCTCCCCATATCCTCAAGTCCATGCTCTAGTAGGTCTGTGTTTTATTCCCGTCCTACCACTAATCTCTTCATGACATTTTTTTTCTTAGATTCCATATATATGTGTTAGCATACGGTATTTGTTTTTCTCCTTCTGACTTACTTCACTCTGTATGACAGACTCCAGGTCTATCCACCTCATTACAAATAACTCAGTTTCATTTCTTTTTACGGCTGAGTAATATTCCAATGGATAAAGAAGATGTGGCACATATATACAATGTATTTTTTAATTGTCAAACTCTACTAATGTAAGTATTTTCATATTTGATTTCTCTTAATTTGTATTTGTTTTATATGTTTCCCCTTCCTTTACATTAATCTTTTTGTTTCATTTTGTGCTTCATTTAAATAATATAAAATTAAATTTTAATCAAATTTGTGAATCTTAATTTTTAATAAGGGAGTAGATTCCATCTTTATTTATCATGATCACTAATACATTTGTTTTATTTTTTTTTTATTTATTTATTTTTTTTATTATTATTTTTTTTTGTGGTACGCGGGCCTCTCACTGTTGTGGCCTCTCCCATTGCGGAGCGCAGGCTCCGGACGCGCAGGCTCAGCGGCCATGGCTCACGGGCCCAGCCGCTCCGCGGCACGTGGGATCTTCCCGGACCGGGGCACGAACCCGTGTCCCCTGCATCGGCAGGCGGATTCTCAACCACTGCGCCACCAGGGAAGCCCTACATTTGTTTTATTATTCATGTCATATTTTTCTATGCTATTTTAATGTTTCCTTACTTTTTATTTGCTTTATGATTTTTAAATTTATTTTTCTCTTTTGAGTGTTTGATTTTATCTTCTTTGTTTCTTTGGCAGGCCTACATATTCCTTTTGATGCTGGTAACTATGACTTCTTCTTTTTTTTTTTTAGCCACACTGTGCAGCTGTGGGATCTTAGCTCCCTGACCAGGGAGTGAACCCCAGCCCTTGGCAGTGAGAGCATGGAGTTCTAACCACTGGACCACCAGGGAGTTCCCTGGTAACTATGACTTTTAAGTTTTTCAAAAGCATTCTGTGGGTCTGCGGAAGGTCATGTACATAGTATTTTATTTTATTTTTGTAATTTATTTTATTTTTATTTATTTTTGGCTGTGTTGGATCTTCGTTGCTGGGGGGGGGCTTTCTCTAGTTTCAGTGAGTGGGGGCTACTCTTCATTGCGGTGTGCGGGCTACTCATTGTGGTGGCTTCTCTTGTTGCGGAACACGGGCTCTAGGTGTGCAGGCTTCAGTAGTTGTGGCTCACGGGGTCTAGAGCGTAAGCTCAGTAGTTGTGACGCACGGGCTTAGATGCTCTGCGGCATGTGGGATCTTCCCAGACCAGGGCTCGAACCCATGTCCCCTGCATTGACAGGTGGATTCTTAACCACTGAGCCACCAGGGAAGCCCCATAGTATTTTAGCAGCAAGAAAGTTGTCCGTTACTATTAGGGTCACTTCAGAGGGACTCAGAAGGACACTGGAGGCAACTTAAAGAAGTTCCCACTAGCCACAGTTGGGATAATTTGAACATCAATAAAAATAACTGCATTGGGGAATTCCTTGGCCATCCAGTGATTAGGACTGCACGCTTTCACTGCTGGGCCCAGGTTCAATCCCTGGTCAGGGAACTAAGATCCTGCAAGCCGCACAGCACAGCCCCCACCCCCACCCCCCCAAAAATTGCAGTGGGTTGAAACACATTGAATATGTTTGAATCATGAGTTTATAATACTACCAAACAAACTTATTTTTTGCCTAAAAGAAAAACCTGATTAAGGTAGCAGACTTTCAAAATGGTGGGGTAAGGAGGCTGGGAGATACTCTCCCCAGTGAAATAACCATTTAACTAGTGAAAATTATTCGAAAAACCCAATCATTTAAAGTCTCTGGAATTTGTTCTAAGGACATACAGTGAATAGAGAAAATCTACTACAAACCTTAGTAAGAACAATGGAAATCTGTGGCATTTGAGCCAAGAACTGCTTTCCATCCCCAGCTCAGTGTGATGGAAGCTCTATTCTTGGAAAATACAGTCAGAAAGGTGCGGCCCCATTTCCTCACAGCTCCCGGTCTAGAGCTATGGTTTCACTCCAGTAAGGGCAGGCCATTACCATCTCTCACCACAGCCAGCTCTGTGTTGCAGAAGGTATATCCAGGCAGGTGCAGGGCAGAGGGTTGGAGCTCTCTCCCCCTGCCCGGCCTCCACTGTAGGACAGAAGTTCTACTACACGTGCGGGAGGCTGTGTAGTACTGGGCTGTGATCACTCCTGCTCCAGCTTGCTCACAGGGCAAAGGTTCCATATCAGGAGGAGCAAGATGAGAAGACCACAGGCTACAATCCCTGCCCACTTACCCTCTTCTAGAGCAGATGTGTCACTCTGGGAGAAGTGGGCCACCATCCTCCCCTCCCCCCAGCTCAGGCATAGTAGTGCAGAGGTCCCCTTAGAACTTAGACCTGTGCCTGCCACGCAGGGTGTGTTTAATATCTGTTCCGTGTTATTGTGAAAGACAATTTGGCAGAGCACGCAAATCTTTGGTTACTATCTTTTTCTCCACAAAGTCTAGCTGTTGCTCCATTTTCTTCTGAAAGCTGATGTTGCAGAGAAGCCTGAAACCAAACTGGTGTTGTTGCCCTATGGCAGGGTGGTTAAGAGCTCTGGTCAGACTGCCTCGGTTTGTGTCCTGGCTCTTCAGCTTACCCTGGATGTGCGACCTTGGGCAAGTTGCTCGACCTGTCTAATTCTTACTGTCGTCATCTGTAAAGTGGGGCAGCTCCTAGACCTCCCTGTCGTGGACCCTTTGGATTTCTTAGCCAAACCATCCCTCCTCTCTTTTATTTGTCTATTTTTTCTCACTCTAACCTGTTAGTTCTGGGACGTCTCATCATAGTGCCCTCAGCCCCCGGCCAAGAGTCTTCCTCCCTCCTCTCGGCCGCCGGTGGTGGATCCAAGGGCAAGCACAGAACGTAAGGACAACCGGTGTCCTTCTGTGGCGAAACCAGAATAGGGACCCTGCCTTTCTTCTGGGGTGACTGAGCTGGGACAACGTGAGCGCGGCGCTGCGTGTGCCGCTCTGGGGGAAGCCTACCTGCTCCCACGCGGAACGAGAGAGCTGAGGCAGCCGGAGAGCACAGGTGCCCTGACAAGCTCGTCCGAGTTTCGGAATCCAGTCCACTTAAAGGCCAGCGCCGCCACTTTACTGGAATGCTATGAGGGTTAAATGGGAGCGTTCACGGAAAGCACCAAGGTAAGCCCTCAATTAATGATGACTTGTTTTCTCCCGCCGTAATGATCGCAGGGCTTTTTCCCCTTGTTAAAAGTTGTTGCCGGGCTTCCCTGGTGGCGCGGTGGTTGAGGGTCCGCCTGCCGATGCGGGGGACACGGGTTCGTGCCCCGGTTTGGGAGGATCCCGCGTGCCGCGGAGCGGCTGGGCCCGTGAGCCATGGCCGCTGAGCCTGCGCGTCCGGAGCCTGTGCTCCGCAACGGGAGAGGCCACAACAGTGAGAGGTCCGCGTACTGCAAAAAAAAAAAAAAAAAAAAAGTTGTTGCCAAGTGTGTCTGCGTGCAGGTAGTTCATTTTCCCTGAAGTGTGGCAAGGTCTTGCAGTCTGCAGGTACAGATCTTCCTCCAGCTTAGGAAGACCCTTTTCTCGAAGATCTTTCATTGCGTGTCTTGGCTGGGAACAGCGAGTACCTGGGCGCTGGCGCTCCCTCTATGTTCTCCGTATGCATCGATCGTCTCTCTCGCCGTTCTCTCCTCCACCTCTGCCCGATGAGCTCCTGGCGGCGTGCACGTGGGTGACAGTGTTAACCCCAAGAGCGCTTGACTCCTTCCCTGTTCTACCCCCAACCCTCCGGGCCACACAAGGCCTGGGAGGACGAAGCCCCTGACTGCCACGAGGCAGCCCCTCTACCCGGAGGGGTCCCCCGGGGGATGGGCTTCGGCCATTTCCCGGGCCAGGGCCTCTGTCTTTCTAGCAGCAGTGCTGGCAGGTACCTGCCATACACGACTTCTCAGTGACAGACTTGAGGCAGAGTCGGGGGAGGAGCGGCAGCTCTGCAGGATCCCACAGACCACTGCTGCACAGGCCTAGCCTGGGCGCTCAGAGGAAATGCAGAATTTCAGGCCCCATTCAGGACCCACTGCACCACAAGGAGCGTTTCTCACAACATCCCCAGGCGATTGGTGTGCCCATTAACCTTTGAGAAGCTCTGCTCCAGAGCACAGGCCACTTTAACCCTTTAGTTCATAATCCTTTTTTTTTTTTTTTTTGGTCTACTCACAAAGTCATTCTTTACAGCAAAAACCTTCCCAGACTTTATCACCAGACCAGATCATGTCATGTTCTCTTTATTGCTTACTTCATCTTCATGTGCATTTTCCCTTAATGTAATGTTGTTATCATAAAGTGGGGGCTCCATTGCCGGGGACTAGGAGTCTTATATGCACAGTCCACACTTCACTGAAACTTTAACTTTACTAGGTCAGATTCCTGCTGTGTCCTTGGCTCGCCTCACCTTTTGGAGAATTACGAAACTTTCCACATTTCTGCCAAATGCTTCTTCCTGTTTTGTTCTCAATTTGGGCTGTTTGTTTCTATTTGCTTGATGTCTGTATGCAAAAACAATCAAAAAACATTTGTGGTTCATGTAAACACAGAGCACAATTCAAATTTGTTCCATATGAGATTCTCTGAAGAAGAATTCTTATGTCCGTAGTTGGTGAGAATATTTTTGCTTTAAACTTAAGGTTGAATGATCATGTCTTTTAGCATATTTATTTAATATATTTTGGGGGGAAAAGTCATTATGTCATTAAAAAGGAGTCTTTGTTCAAAATGTGGAAGGTTTTTCAAGAGCTGCTTTAACAAATGTTTCTAGCTGAAAGGTCATTCTGTAAGATAGTTATGTTCTTGGCAAAAATTTAAAAGCATGAGCACATCAAGAGTTGGAGAAGGAATGGGGAACTGGGAATTCTCTTCTGCTAGAGGGAATGTATATTAGTACAGTCATTTTGGAAAGTAATATTGGAAATGTACCATATCCAGCAATTTTACTTCTTTATACTCCAAGAGAAAGTCTTATAAATGTGGGCAAAGAGGCATTTACCAGGATGTACTAGTATTTCTTAAAGTACTGTTGGTGTGTGGGCTTGGTTAAATTGCAGATTCCTCAGCCCTATACTGTACCTCCTAAAAATCAGAATTTCTAGGAATTGAGGCCCAGGAATTTGCATCTTTAGCAAGGTGTTGTTCCCTTCCAAATTTGAAAAACATTGCTGTTTTCCTAATGTTGTTCTAATTTTATTTATTTTATTGCTTAATTATGCTGTTTTGAAAATAAGTGGTGTTATATGGTCCACAGAAAAGTGAGAAAGGAAGCAACTAATATCTGTAATGCTCGCCTTACTCCAAAGATTCTTTGAAATTTGAAGATAATTTTTTCTTTGTATGTTTATTTGTGTTTGTTTTTTAAACTTGCTATGGAAAATTTCAAATATATACACAGAGAATAATGCATCAAGCTCTCATGTGTCCATCCTACAGCATCAACAACTGTCTGCTCAAGGGCAATCTTCTTTCATTTATATCCCCCACCCACTTAACCCTCAACCTCTTTCCCGCCCCCAGCCTCCCAGATTAGCTTGAAGGCCATCTCTCATAGGTATCATTTTATCTGTAAACATTTTGATAATGTATCTCTAAAAGATAAGGGCTCAAAGACATAATCACACCATCTTTACACTTAAACCAGATTAACAGTAATTTGTTTATATCAGCGTTTATCCAGTTAGTGTTGATAGCAATTCAGTCAGTGTTCACATCTCTCCGATTGTCTCATTTTTTTATACTTATTTGTTTGACTCAAGTTTAAAATAAAGTTCATATATTTCAATTGATTGATATTTTTTTATGTCTTTTCTCATCTGTTGGTTTTCCCTCCAATGTTTTTTTCCTTATAATTTATTTGTTGAAGAAAAAAGATCCCGTAGTGTTTCCCACCATCTAGATTTTGTTTATTACATTCCCTGTTGTTTCATTGATAAGTTTCTCTGTCCTTACATTTCCTGTAAATTGGCAAAGAGCTAGGGGGTTGATCAGGTTCAGGTTTGATTTTTTTTGGCCAGTGCATTGTGTACTTCAATTATGAGGCATATGTCTGGTTGTCACTCTGGTTAGCAGCTATTGATGATTGTTGCTTAGATCCGTTGATTTATTAGTGGTTGCAAAATGGTGATATTCTAATTCTATCAAGCCTTCTTCATGTGTTAGTAGGAATACTTCTATTAAAAAAAATATTCCTTTCATCAGCTATTTGTTTAACCTGAGGTACAGTTCATATAGGATAAGTACTACTTGATCTTTCCCTTTACTAGTTTTCAAAATAATGGTTGGTTCTCTAGTATTCTCCAAAGGTGATTTTTTAGATATCAAGATATAATGCGGGGGCTTCCCTGGTGGCGCAGTGGTTGAGAGTCCGCCTGACGATGCAGGGGACACAGGTTCGTTCCCCAGTCCGGGAGGATCCCACATGCCGCGGAGCGGCCGGGCCCGTGAGCCATGGCCGCTGAGCCTGTGCATCCGGAGGCTGTGCTCCGCAACTGGAAAGGCCACGACAGTGAGAGGCCCACGTACCGCAAAACAAAAACAAAAACAAAACAAAAAGATATAATGCGGGGAGGTGGGGAGGTGGGGAGGTGGGGAGGTGGGGAGGTGGGGAGGTGGGGAGGTGGGGAGGTGGGGGGGTGGGGGGGGTGGGGAGGTGGGGGGGCAAAAAAAAAAGATATAATGCACATGCTATAAAATTCACCCTTTTAAAGTATATGTTTCACTAGTTTCTTGTATACTCACAAAGGCGTGCAACCATCACCACTAGATGATCATTTTTATTTACTTATTAAAAAATTTTTATTATAGTTTTAAAATATTTATTTATTTAGGCTGCTCCAGGTCTTAGTTGAGGCACACGGGATCTTTGTTGCCGCATGAAGGATCTTTAGTTGCAGCCTGTATGTGGGATCTAGTTCCCCAACCAGGGATCAAACCTGGGCCCACTGCACTGGGAGTGCGGAGTCTTATCCACTGCACCACCAGGGAAGTCCCTAGTTGATCATTTTTAAAAGCCTCATTATAAACTCAGGAGCATACTTAATGTGTTTTGATCCATAGCAATTATTCTTTTAACATTCAAATTTTTTTCATCTTTAGCCAACTGGAGCCTCTTTAAACTGGCTCCTGAGACCTTTTGACACTTTTTCTTTTCTTTCTTTCTGTTATGAGGAGATATTCCTGGTTCATCTTGTACTTTTCTGCTCCAGCCCAGGAGTCACAGGAACCCTGATTCCTTTAGTGGAAAATTGTATTTAGAGGTCCCAATCTGGGTGCCTGGGGTGCTCATTATTACTGGTTATTCTAGACCTCATATATTGATTTTCACCTCTTTAGTGGAGCTAATTTGTTTGCTGTGTCCTGTGATTTATAATCCATGAAGTAGAATTTAGCTATTGGTGATTTTCAGGAATTAAACAATGTCTTATTCAACTGATGATTCGTGTGAAAAGTACTGTTCAAAAACCACCTAATTGTCAGTCATTGTTTATTTTAAAATTATTTCCCTTGGGGAGTGTGTGTGGTTTAAAGACTCAGAGTAAAAATTCTTACTTGGCATTAATTATAGTCAGCTGAATTCCAACATGATACAACTTGCTCATGTTAAGATAAGTATCAAGTACCAGATAAATGGTAAATTTTATAGGGAATGCTTAGTTCAATAAAACTATGGTCTCTCTAGGAGAAAGTCAATATTTTTTTAACCTTTGGGATATAATGTAATGAATTACCACAACTTTATTCAAGAAGGTCTATATTTCTCATAAGCTAATAATTTATTGTTTCTTATTTGGATTTCCATCGGTCAGTGCTGAGGAATGAAAAGCAACAGCTTCTTTTGTTCTTTTTTTAACAGCTTCTTTTCTGAATAATCTTTTTCTGGAAAAATGATTGAAAGGCCTTGTATTATTCCTGGCTCAAGGACCTATAAACATGTCAGCGATTTTTAGTTAAGTTATTAAAACACTGTCAAAACCTTGAGTAGTTGCTTTTAACTATCTAATATACATTAACAGCTCTGAAGGAACAAATAAATTTTAGCACATAACCAAAATCCCTTTGACTGCTTTGAAACCATATATTTTGTATTCATAGTATATGCCTTTGAAATATTCGGCTCTCAATCTCCTTAAATAAAATTTCACTTTATTGTGTGTTTATTTAGGTGAGAAAATGAAAGCACTTAAGAAAGTTTGTATTCAGCCATACACAGCCTCTGAGTTCCCCAAGGGCAAGCACCACATCTTTTTACTTCCTGTGCCCAGAATTCTCTAGGTCCTCACTACTAAAACAAGGAAGAAATGTATCAATGCAAGAGAGGCTGCAGTAGGTCCTTTAAGTGCAAGGTGTCAGGTGCTTAATCACTTAGTGCTTGATTACCAAATGCTTTCAGTGATTTTAGGTGTCTTCAAGGTCCTACTGTGAATATTTTCACAACCTATAGTGTTTTATTACATCGAACAATTCCTGATCTCTGCTGTTCACACTTCCTTTGAGCCTTCACTTTTATCACACGAAAATTTTATATTAAATATAATTCCAGTAAAATGATTTTTATCATAGTTTTTTACAGCCTTCCATAAATGGATTTGAGGTACAAATTATTTTCCCCTTCTTAAAAATGCAAAATAAGGTATAGCTGACCTCATCTGTACAGTCATCTATAGAATAATCTTTGTTGGACTCCAGTAATGGTTTATTTAATATAATTTATAGAACTAGGCCATCCTTTCCTTTTTTCCCATCAAAGTTAAGTCTCTTTATGGATGAAAAGTAATGGCAAAAGGCTCTTTAAAAGTATCGAGGGCTTCCCTGGTGGCGCAGTGGTTGAGAATCCGCCTGCCGATGCAGGGGACATGGGTTCGTGCCCCGGTCCGGGAAGATCCCACATGCCGCGGAGCGGCTGGGCCCGTGAGCCATGGCCGCTGAGCCTGCGCGTCCAGAGCCTATGCTTCGCAACGGGAGAGGCCACAACAGTGAGAGGCCCGCATATCACACACACACAAAAAAAGTATCGATACCTAAACTACTTCTGGTTTTGTAAATTGAGCAAACATCTTTTTTGTTTATGTTCCTTGACACTTTTTCCTTAAGTGCTAGTGGACTTAGAAGTATTTGATGGTAATTATGGAAGAACTAAAAAGAATGCTGACATTAGGTTGTGTTCATGTTGCTTAGTTACATGGTTGAAACCCCGTTTTTGACATGCCATAGCATTGAAAGGAGGCCCTTGGAAAGTACTTAAACGCTGGTTATCAATATTTTGAAATACATTAGTGTAGGTATACAAGCCATTTCTTTTTTTTTACTTGAAAAAAATATTAGTTTTATTTACCTTTCTGTGAATAATCTATATCACACGCAGCCCAGTGGAATTTTGAAGACCTGTCATTTATCATTTAATTGCTTGCAAAAAAAAATAAGGTTAAAGCCTTGAGAGGAAATTTACCATCAAGTACATTCTCAGAGATTACTTCTTTTTTAGTACATTAAAAAATTCTTTTTATTTATTTTTGGCTGCGTTGGGTCTCCGTTGCTGCACACGGGCTTCCTCTAGTTGCGTCGAGCGGGGGCTACTCTTCGTTGCGGTGCACGGGCTTCTCATTGCAGTGGCTTCTCTTGTTGCAGCGCACGGGCTCTAGGCGCACGGGCTTCAATAGCTGTGGCTCGCGGGCTTTAGGGCATAGGCTCAGTAGCGGTGGCGCACGGGCTTAGTTGCTCCGAGGCATGTGGGATCTTCCCGGACGAGGGCTCAAACCCGTGTCGCCTGCAATGTCAGGCGGATTCTTAACCACTGGTCCACCAGGGAAGTCCCTGAGATTATTTCTTACTGTACCTTTGCTTTTCCTTTTTGAAAGCAATTTTATAATTGTAAGAGGTCTGAGGGAAAGGACAACTTGCATTCTGGGAGTTTTAAAAAGTTATGACAGGAAACTAAAATACAAGGCCTCTGTACTTGAAGAGATTTCATACCAATATGCTATTTGCCTTATAACTTTTGTTTTATTTACTGTTTAGAAGTATACTTATCGGACTTCCCTGGAGGTACAGCGGTTAAGACTCCGAGCTTCCACTGCAGGAGGTGTGGGTTTGATCCCCGATCGGGGATCTAAGATCCCGCATGCCGCGCAGTGCGGCCAAAGAATTAAAAAGAAAAAGTATTTTAATCTCACATTTAGTGAACTGAACGAAGAAACAAAGCATATCAGATTCGGATTAATGTAAAGGCTACATCATTTAGCGTTTAACTAGTAAGTTTTAAACATAATTTGGGTTCCAAGTTCAGTATGGAAAGAGCATAAAAATTTCAGTAACGAAAATGCAAAATACACATTTTTGGAGTTGATAAATGTTTTACTTACTCAAATACATATTTTTCTTTCTCTCCTAAGTCTTTTTAAACTTTGAAAGACTTCAGTAGTTTGTAAAAAACACCCAAATCCCAATTCTGCTCCTCCCTCTGTATTTATTAAAGAATGTGAAAAATTCATTATTTATGAAACAATCACACAAGACATATTTCATAGACTCCCCAACTTTGAAACACGGATATAGAGAAAATATACATTAAAAATTCGTGTTCATTGCAATGTGCGAAACCAGTTTCAAAACGTAACTCTTATTTTTTCCGCCGTAAACTAATAAAATCAATTAGGTTCTCTGATTGAACGCTTATTAGAAAAAAAATTAAACGGTTTGGTAGGTGCTCTAGGATAACCCTTCTCCCCCTCCTTTTGCCCACGCACCCATTTAGACTGGCAAGCCTATTTTCATTTTATTTCAAAGACTTTTTTTTTTTTAAAGCGAAGGCAGGGGACGGCGGGGGTTGCTAAATTTATCTTCTCCAGCCACGGGGATGAAGAAAACACATTTACTGCGGGCGGGGGTCTGAGGGCCTGCAAACAACTCGAGCAAGCGCCTCGGCCAGGACCGGCGCGGAGAGGCGGTAGGTCTCCAGGGAGGGCCCGGGGGGTGGCCGCGGCCCACGGGAGATGGTGGGGGGCGGCCGGGCCGGGTGCGGGCCGCCTGCCTCTCCGCGGGGTCGCCGGACCACGGCCCCGCGCGGGCTTTACGGCCGAGGCGGCGGCAGCGGCGCGTGTGTAGCGGCGGCGGCGGGCGGGAGCGCGGAGGAGGTGGAAAGAAGGGGGGCGCTGTCACGGAGACTCCGGCCGCCGGAGACCCCGCCGCAGCGAGGCCACTGGGCTCCCCGGTCGCACGGCGTGAGCGCGCCGACCGGGGCACCAGGGAGACACACCGGGCGAAGGAGGGGGCCTATGTACCCTTCCGCATTTTCCTGGGTCTCTCTCCCGGGCGGTGACGTGACGTGCTGACGGCGGGCCCGTGCCGGGGAGCTGGGCCGCTTTTTGTCAGCTCCGAGCTCGGCCCCTCCTCCCTCCCTCCGCCCGCCCCACCAGCCGGAGCCCGGCCCAGTGCTCCAGAGAAAGGCCGGCCTGCAGCACCCGCCACCGTCGCCGACCGCCCGCACGCCCGTCCGGTGAGTTCCGGACGCCGCCGCGGCCGCGGGGCCTAGCGCGCGCGCAGGGGCCTGCTCCCGGCCTGGTCGGCGGCCCGCGTGGCGCCCTTCCGCGCTAGGCCGGGCGGTGTGGCGCGCGGCGCCGAGCAGGCCCCAAGGAGGCCGCAGTTAGGCCCGGGGAGGAGCCCGGCTGCCCCGAGCGGCGGCGAAGCCGCGCTCCGCAAACGGGCGGGGGTTGGGGGAGGGTCGGCCGGTGGCCCGGGACGCGGCCGAGGGGCCCCGGGTCGGTGCCGCGGCCGGCCCGGGGCACTGCGCGGGGGCGAGGCCTGGCAATGAGGCGAAGGCTGCAGGCGTGAGGTGAAGGCCGCAGGCCGGCCGGGCCGATTTTCGCTATGTAAATATCGGTGAGGGGGGGGAGGGACGGGGGACAAGATGGCGGCGGCTCGGCGCCTGCTGCAGGGGACGATTGAGGGGGTTGCTGGGAGGGGGAGCCGCCATCTTGAAGGCGGCGTCTGAAGAGAAAATTCCGCTACAGCCCGTAAGGGGGGGTCGGAGAGCGGGCGGCGGCGGTGGCGGCGGCTCCGGTGACGGGTCCCGGAGGCCCGGCACGGCAGCGTGTGCGCGCGGAGGGGGCGTGCTCGCTCCCTACAGCGGCCATTGCCCTCGCCGCCATGATGTGCGCTCGGGCTCTAGGCGCTCAGCGGCAGCGCCACCTTCCTGCCCTGCCTACCGCAGCCCCCGTGACTAGCTGCTGCTTCCGCTGTATTTTAGCCGAGCTGCCGCAGGCGGCCTTCGTCGGCGCCCAGGCGCTGGGGCTATCTAGTTCCTCAGCGTCCCCGGCCCCGCGCCTTTCCCTCGCGCTTGTTACAGGTCACTTGAGGGTCCGCCCAGGCATGTGGACTCACCACGGCAAGTGGGACCCCAAGACATTTTCTTTTTACCCCAGCGAAGTCACACGTGAATTAGAGTGCCTTAGATGCGGTTGTTTTCCAACAGTCACTGCTTTTTCGAGTAAAGAAAGAAATAAAGGAATAAATTTTTTAAAAAAATTGATAGGAAAGAAGTTCTCACTCTTTCATGTAGTAAGGGGAAAAGTGCAAATTGCACAGCACGGCAACGGAGAAATAAAAATTTTATGGAGTCGTTTGAATTTCGTTAATTTGGAAACAGCTTTCTAGAAAAGGTGCATTTAAGCTATTAGCGATCTGTTGGTAGTATTTACTTTTTTTCAGGAGTAAGAAAAGGGCAGAAGGTTTTATTTTCTTCTTGAAGGACAACGTAATGTGATGCAGTATTTATTGTTCCTGTACCTGGTATGGTATTTAGTTTCTCTGTTTGATTTGAAAATTTCTAAGGTGGAATTCCACTCCTTAAGGTAGTTTTGATTGCATACTACACTACTGTGACCTCGGTGCTAGGTGCTACGAAAGATTCAAAAGGTTCTTGTAATGCAGACGGTGGCTCCAAGAAGTTCGTTGTTCAGAGGCAGATGAGATGAGGTGAAATGCACTGAAGTGCTGCCGGGAAGGTACAGCCAATTATTGGGGTTTCAGAGGAAAACGAGGTTAGGTGACATTTCGTGAAGGTTACTGAAGGATGGGTAGGACTTTGTTAGACTGAGATGGGGTGGGGAAAGGGCATTTCAAGGGTGAAGCTTCTTCAGAAAACAGCAAGTATGTGTAATTTGGCTGGAGTAGACGGTGTAGGTAGGGGAGTGGTGGCTAAATAAGGTAGATGGAGCTTGCTTTCCAGGTGGAGGGGCTTATACTCGGTGGGGGAGGCCACGGAGCCCTCAAGCAGTAAGAGTGATGACGCACCTGAGCCTGGCTTTATAGCCCCTTAGCCCTTCCATTGGCCTAGGAAGTTTCAAAGTTGAGAGAGTAACAACCAGTGTTTCACTGCAGGAATGTTCAGAAGTTCAGGCAATTTTGCTGCTTTTTCAACAATCCATCTCTGGTAGGCAGCTGCTCCCTTTTTTCTGTCCTTATTTCTCTCTCCAAGTAACTTTTTGCTCAAGAGTTATTATAATCTCTGTAGTAAACAAATGGGGAGGGGTTTCTAGCTGTTCATTTACCGTGGTTGAAAATTACAGGACCAGTGCTGTGGGTTACTTTATGAAAATGAGGAATGAACCTGTAAGTATCCTCATGGTAATTTTTAAACAAGTCAGTTTTGAAAAGTAGAAGAGCGATGATTAAAAAGGCAGCAGCCTTCAGGTGGTCTTTTTGGAATCCCTGTTCTTCCATCTGGTAAGAGGAACCACCTTTTTGATTAAGAGGGTAATAACTAAGGCTGTTTGCTAAGCTAAGCCTTGTCATGTTTTGATTAATATTTGAACTATTCTCGATGCACATTTTGGGAATGTGTTTCCTAGAATTTTATGATACGTAAATTTATAGGTAGCATAAGTATTCACCAGAAAGTTGTTTCAGTTTTTCCATTTTTCCTAAACTGCAACAGGTCAGAGCAGTGATTGCTCCATGAGGGGAAGGGAAGGAACCGAATATTCTCATGTTTATCTTTTTTTTTTTTTTTTTTTTTTTTTTTTTTTTTTTTTGCGGTACGCGGGCCTCTCACCGCTGTGGCCTCTCCCGTTGCGGAGCACAGGCTCCGGACGCGCAGGCTCGGCGGCCACGGCTCACGGGCCCAGCTGCGCCGCGGCTCGTGGGATCCTCCCGGACCGGGGCACGAACCTGTGTCCCCTGCATCGGCAGGCGGACTCTCAACCACTGCGATACTAGGGAAGCCCCTCATGTTTATCTTAAAGGGCTATGGTTTAGAAAAGTTTGAGACACGCACGTGCGTTCTAGGAGGCTGACTAGAAGCAAGTTGCTAAAGCAGTCTGTGGTCGTTGAGATGGTAAAGGTAAACGTAAACTTGAAAGAATCAGTTGCTTTATATCTTGACAGCTGGGAAAGACATAGAATTCTAAAAGGGAATCGTATTGCTGCACACGTTCCAGTACAGCAAGAGTGGATGATTAAGATTAAGCGTTGGACTTCAGTCGTGTAGTTAAGAAGAGAGGAGTGTATGGTTTGGAAGGATTTCTGTCGGAAACAGTTAAAGTGCTTTTTGCCTGAAAGGGTGGTCTGGAAAACTGGTGGAACAACAGCTATCTTGGATAAATGAGGTGTTGTTTTTTAATTTGTGTATGTTTCAGATAGATGCAAGTTTCCTTTTTTAAAAGCATGCTCACAGTGCATTGAGGAAAAACTTTTTTCCACATTGCTTTTTGTAAATGCTTCCTCTCTCAACCTACCTGGACTTGTATCGCCACTTATGACCTTGTTTGTACTATTTGTGTTTATGCACACTGGCAATTCCAGGCTTTTTCTTTTTTACTCTTAAACTCCTCAACCTGACCTTGAAACCCCTCAGCCTCAGCAGAGATTACCTAATGTTTTACTTACACCAGAAAGATAGACAGCCATCTGATCTAAGCAATTGAATTTCCTTCCTTCCACTTCATATTCTTCCTTTGTCTCTCCCTAGGCTGTCCTGTTCTTCACTTGTGGGAAGAATTGGCTGCTTCAGGCCCAGATGCTCTGCCTGTGGGATCCACTGGTCCCAAAGGATGGAGCTCTGTCAGTGTGATTCTGCCACTTGCATCATTGCCCTCTAACTCTGCTGATGCCTTTTCCTCTCCTTACAAACATTCCTAGGTTTGCTCATCTTACAAAAACCTCAGCTGTCTTATCTCTCCTTTCACCAGCATTTTCATTTCTTTTCATTCCACTATTCCTAGATCTGCTGTTTCCCAAATTGGGAAACTTCTACAGCATGTCAGCAGGTGTGTTATATAAAAGTGTTCTCTGTTTCAGAAACTCTATACTTTCTCTGCCTTCTGTTATGGGATTTTCCTCAAGGTCAGTTGTCTACCCTGTTCTCTTGAATCTTCTTGCGTGGTTTTGGTGCCCTTTACCATGCCCATCCTCTCTAGTTTCTCTAGCATTGCCTACTGACCACCTCCTTTCAGGTGTCTTACTGTCTTAACATGGCTGAAACCAAATTTATCTGGAACATAGTAGATGCCTAGTACTATTTATTGGGGAAAAAACTTTTTTTTTAAAACGCAGAGCGCCTAAAACAGCTCCTGCTTCTAGCTTTCTTTCTGTTTATGGCACCATCATTTTTCCAGGCTCATTCTTCTGTCTCATATAGCAGTGTAGGTATGTTTTAATTTAGCGTTTAACCTTTTATATTTTAGCTGTGTATTTGTATTTTTGTTATCTTTTCTAAACTCTGGATGTAGAGACGGGTTCTCATTTATCCTTGTCCCAGAGCATTACCTGGTACATGGTAATGATAGTTACCTAAAAGCAATTCTCTCAATATTGGGGTGCAGAGAATTTTGTGTAGTTGAATCGTTTTCAACTATTCAAGCATCTGTCTAGTCACTGTATCCTTTGAGCAAGGGGTGTGCGTAATAAGGCATATGCCACATAAGCTGAGTAGCCCCCGCCCCCAGCGCTTAAGCTTGGGGTTAATATGGCCATTGTATACTTAGTCCTGTCAAATTAGTTTTCCAAAGGACTTTTTATAAGATCCAGGAATCTTGTAACTATTTTACTCAAAGGGAGGTAACATTTTAAGGAAGCTACGTGGCCTTGAAGAATACAGCCATTAAGATTGAAAAAAATATTTAAAATGATGAAATATTTCAGAATTACTGAAAAGCAGGTATCGCCCAGATTTAACAGATCTTAATATTTTATTACATATTTGCTTCGTAACTTTTTGTGTGTTTAAAGAAAGAAAACCTCAGAGATTGAAGAGTGCCTCCCTATCCCATTCCTGTCTTGTCTTTGCCAGAAATAACTACTGTCCCAATATGTATGTACCACAAACAATGTCAAGTACTGCTTTATTTGTTTTAACTTTACTTAAGTGGTATCATACTGTGTTTATCATTTTATATATATAGTTTTTCACTTAGCAGTGTTTTTGAGATTTATTTATGTTGTACGTAGATCTAGTTTGGTTCTCAAGAGTGTGTTCCAGGAATTCCCAGGGATCTCTGAGATTCTTCCAGCCTCATTCTTTTGTACACTGCACAAGTACTGTACAGAGCCTCCACGAAACGTGATGTCATGATAGATGGAACACAGACGCAGTTATGGGAATCCAGCTGTCCTCTATTAAGCCTGTCCTTGAAGAGATTTGCAGAAATGTAAAACAGTGCTACTCCTTTCACAGTTTTTTGTTTTGAAAAATAGTTATTTTTAAATGTTCATGTTTATATACAGTGGGTTTATTTTTTATTAATACTTTTAAGGTGTCTCAGATTTAATTTCTAATATAAACATCTCTAGATAGAACCCACATAAACAAAAAACTCTTTGAGGTCCTCAATTTTTGAGTGTAAAGAGGCCCTGAGTCCAAGAAGTTTGAAAACTACTGATCTGGTTTATTCATTTTACTTGTATTTTAATGTATAAATATACTGTGGTTTATTTATCTGTTCTTAGGGAGGGGCCATTAGGTTGTTAGCAGTTTTCTGCATTTTCAAACGATGTTGTAGTGAGCATCCTTATATGGGGTTCTTCTCTCTTGGGATTATAGAAGTAGAGTCGCTACATTCAAGAGTCTGCATTTGTCAACTTTACTGGGAATTGCCAAATGTCAAATTGTGTTCCATTCGACACGCCCATCAGCTGTGTATGAGCCTGTTTCTCCAGACCATTGCCAAAAGATTAGACTGCAGTTTTTTCCAATCTTTTAGGTATAAATGGTATCTCATTGCTGTTTTCACTTTGCATTTCTTAGATAACTCATGTTGTTGAGCCTTTTTTCCCACGTATTATTAGCCATTTGAGTTTTCTATGACTTTCTTGTGCCTATCCTTGGTCCATTTTTTTATTGGATTGTTGCCTTTTTCTCATTGGTTTATGGTTATTCTTTTTATATTCTGAATACTAATGGCTTGTAGTTTTATACACTGAAAATACCATTTCCTAGTCTGTGGCTTATTCTTTAGCTTTGTTTATGGAATATTTTTTTGTGTAGGACTTGTTAATGTGAAAGTAGTCAGTTTCCTCAGTTCTTTTTCATTTATGGTTTATGTTTTCTTGTATCTGCAAGAAATTCTTCCCCTGCCCCAAGGTCATAATGATACTGTGCTTTTTCATATTTAGGTCATTAATTCATCTGGAATTTTTTTCTCTATTGTATGATATAGGGATCTGATTTTATCTTTTTAATATGAATTTGCCAAATAGTTCAGCCTTTCTCCTCACTACTTTGTAATGCAACTTGTGAAGTTTATCGTATTCTCATATATATACATCTGTTTCTACTTTCTTCTGATTTCATGGGTCTGTTTGACTATATACCTATACCACTCTGATTTAACAATGATAGCTTTATAGTTAAATCTTAATATGTGTTCTTTTTCTTCGGGGTTTTAAAGCTATTTTCCTTCCTTTGTTTATTTTTGGGTCAGTTTGTTGGTTTCTATGAAAAACTGTTGGATTTTTATTGTATTTGCATCAGATTTATAGAATAATATGTAGATACATATAGATGTATATTAAATAGTGGAGCTGGGGTCTGAATCTGGGCATATTTTACTGCTTTTCATAAAGCTCTTGCACGGGCTTCCCTGGTGTGCAGTGGTTGAGAGTCCGCCTGCCGATACAGGGGACACGGGTTCGTGCCCCGGTCCGGGAAGATCCCACATGCCGCGGAGCGGCTGGGCCCGTGAGCCACGGCCGCTGAGCCTGCGCGTCCGGAGCCTGTGCTCCGCAACGGGAGAGGCCACAACAGTGAGAGGCCCGTGTATCGCAAAAAATAAAAATAAAAATAAATAAAGCTCTTGTACAACTTTTGTTAGATTTTTTGCTAGAAAAAAATTTGTATAATTTTTGTTATTGTGATAGGATTTTCTTTTAGGTACTGTTTCTGTACTGATCATGTAACCTTGCTGAACTTTCGTATTAACATACTTCATAGATTCTGAAGTACATCCCTCCCCCATTTTAATATGTCAGAGATTCATATAGATCTTCATTTGATGGTGTCCTATAATCACTGTTGTCCAGGTTGCAGTCATGATGTAGTTATTGTTTTTACATGCACATACTTGGTCAAGACTCTTCATTTTGTCATCACTTAAATGAGTATGTGCATTGTTGTGTTTTAATTTCACACCCAACAATGCAACTGAAGCAAAAGGAATTGTGAGGTGGGTGTCTTACTGGAAAGAAAATCACATAGATAATTATGGAGCATTTTAAGAAATGCTGCATCACCAGCACTCCTGTTGGTAGAGGACAATATTGTTAGGAAAGATTGAATAGCTTTGAGTAGAAAAGCATTCCATAGTAGGACCCTGAATGTGAAGTTTTAGGAGTACTCTACCAATTTCTTTTTTTTTTTTTTTTTTTTTTTTTGCATTTCATCATTTATTTAATGTTTAAGCTCTCACACTAGATTTTTACGAGCTGGTGAACACTGACAAATTATTTCTTCCACAGAACTATAACCACATGTTTACGGACAGTATAAATATATGGTTGAGCTAATGTTAATACACATCACCATTTTATCAATTACATAATAAAACAAATTGTCAAATATCCAAATATTAAGTTACACAGCTCAAAAGGCATATAAAATATTAAATGCTCAATTCATTAGCAGAAACCCTTTTTTCAAGAGAGGTTGGGATTCACACTTCAAACAAAAATAAAATGGTAAACAACTTCAGATAAGTTTGAAAAAAATTACAAGAATTTCAGAAATTTTATGATTAAGAATTGTTTTAGCTACAATAACAAAGTATTTCCACCTTAAAAAAATATTTACTAAATTAAAGCACATATTTTACATGTTCTGCACAAGGCAAAGGCAACATTTTACTAAAAATATTTAGTAGCCCCCTCCCATTCTTTTTCAGGCCCTCCCTGTAGGTTGTACCCCAAAGTGCAAACGTTAAAATTAACTGTAAGGCTTTTTTGTCTGGAGACATCAAAGACATGTGCTTCTTTTACAATGTAGATTTTCAAAATGGAGGTTTTCTATAACAGCACAAAATGGGATTTATAGAAAGATATTAAATAATCACTGTAAGACTTGGTTAATTTAAAAAAAAACCAAAATGAGCAAATCTGATGTATACCGGTATGAATGTGGAAGACGTAAACATATTGTGAGCAAATAACATTATAGGCCCTACTTGCTATGTTTGAAATGATGGAAGAAATAAACCACATAAGGTCCAGAGTTTTCTTAGTTCCTGGGATTTTAGTTCTATGTGATACTAAAAATATACAAGTATTGTGCTGGGTATTTCGGCACCTAGTCTTTCTAAATTTCTTACATATTGATAAGATTCTGGCATGGAAACAGATTTAAAGACTTGACTCAATACTGCATGATTTCAGGAAAGGTCAATTGGTACGAACGATAATAAGCACATTTTAAATGCTGAACAGCAAGAATCCTTTGCTACGTGTCCAAGGAGGTTGGTCATAACCCAGACATAGAAGCTGCAATTCTGCCAGGCTTGTGGCCTGGTAAAACTGCTTTTTGACACTTCTATGGAAGCTTCATCAGAGTTCACGAAGCCAACGTGCTGGCTAACATGTACAACAAATTCCGTCCTGTCTAGGTTCCACTTCCAAGCAATGGCATCAGGCACCCCGGTTTTATTGAAACCAACAGTTGTTCCTATGACCATTGGAGTTTTTGAAGCGCAGCCACATTTTAGGACGATACTTCTCGAAATACAAAAGTTGCTTGCTGTTGGAAGTTCCATGCTGCTTTTGTCTTATCAAGTGTACTGCATCTTCATATTTCATTCCACCTTCAATTAATGCTAGGGCGACAAGCCCTGGACCTCTCCCAAGGCCTGCAACACAATGAACGGCAATACAACAACCAGGGTCTTCATGGAAGTTAATTTTCATGAGACTTAACCAATCATCAACAATCTGGTTAGATGGTGGTGTGCCATCATCAAAAGGCCAGTCGAGAACATGGATGCCTTCTTTCTCCACAAGAGTAGTGTCAAAAGTTGCTTCACATATTCTTGCTATTGTGGTAACTCCATACTTCTTAAGTTCCTCTATAAATTTGTTTAAGGTCGCATTGGTTGGATTAAGAAATCTCATGTTCTTATAAGTGACTTCCACAAGAGCTGGGTGGTTTATTCGAGCCATGTTAATTTAGTTTAAAAACACTCAATAGGTTTATGAAAGAATTAAAAAACTTGAATACAGAAATGATGCAAAGAAACTGAGTCTACTTCGGTATACTCCACTTGAAATTCTCAGTGCTTTTGAGTATGAAGTTGAGAGTAATGGGAAATGAAATGAACCTCCTAACAAGAAGCAGCAATTCTTCAATCAGTGATGCTGAGGCAATAGAAAGAAAGCGCACTGAGCTTTACCCCATCCAGGTCAGAACTCTTGTAAAAAATGCTCTGTGGATTTCAGTTCAACACATCTGTGTCCAGGTTAACCACTCTTATGGGGGCTTCTTGGTAGAGTAGTAATGAATTTCTACAGTTCATTTGTCTGCACGGAAGTTTTGCTGTGCCTGGCAGTAACCTCCACTGCCCTTCAGAAACTCCATAAATGTATGACTAAGAACACCACAGAACTGAGGAATATGTCTACTCATTGAAGATTGTGGCCTCATCATACAGCCGGTCCTGAGGTGGCGGTGGTGGCAGGGCCAGGGCGACGGCGGGGTCACCCGACTCCCAATTTCTTTTGCTTCCATTTTTTCTTCTATATATCCACAGGATAGGATGAAAATATGTCTAAATAAGTCTAAAAGAATTGTCTTGATAAATCTAAAATGAAATTTCTAGATAATAAAGTATAGCATCAGTTTAACTGGCAGGATATTTTTCTTAGATGTAGGTAAAACAAGGATACATCTTAAAATTGGCGATATTTTTAGATTCAATGGAATGTGGGAGTAATAACATTATTACAGTTTATAATTCTAGTATTTTCTAAATAGGTGTGTGTGAGTAAAGATGTTTTATTTCTTCTTTTCCATTCCTTTTTGCCGCCTCTTTCTTTTTTGTTTGTTTTCTTTTTCTTCTAGTTCATTGACTAATGCCTCTAGCACAGAGTTGCATGAAAGCATTGATAACAGGCATCATTGTCCACGTGCTTTAATGGAGTGCTTCTAACATTTTATCATGAAGTATGATGTTTTTGTGCTTTTTGTTTTGGAGGGAGGAGATATTTATTAGTTTATGTTCTCTTTTACTTAGCATTTTAGAGTTTTGGTTGATTTTTTTAATGTTTTTGCAGCATCTCTTCGTGTGATGAATTGTATTCATAGATTTTGTATTTTAAAGTGTCTTTAGAGTCCCTGGATATTTGCATCCTTTTTTATTGCCATGTACTTTTTTCTTAAGATGTGTTTTGGAATAATTCTTCTACTTTGAAACAAGTTGTATTTCATAGAGATGATCTGTTTCTGGAAACTTATAAGTCATCTGTGAAACTGTCTTTGCCTGGTGTCTTTTTTTGTGAGTTGTTTTTTGATTAATAGTTTGTTTCATGGTGATAAGTGTTTTTGGCTTTTCTTAAGTTGTTATTTATACGAAATGAACAGTATTCCAGAAAAATATAAAATTTCAGATATATTGGTATAAAATATAGACTTCTCTAATGACTTTAAAATGTCTAATTTCATTAATTCCTTTTTTTTCTGATGAGTACTGCCAATAACTTGCCTATATTAAGGCTTTTCAAATAGTTCTTTTTACTGACCATTTGTTTCTGCTCCATATGGTTAATATTTCTTTCTTTCTATTTTATTTGCGTTTATTCTGACATTAAAAAGATTTAAGTTGGAAGTTTAGCTCATTAGTTTTAACATGTTTATTGGAATATAATTGCTTTACAATGGTGTGTTAGTTTCTGCTGTATAACATAGTGAATCAGCTGTATGTACACATATATCCCTATCCCTCTCTTTTGCGTCTCCCTACCGCCCTCCCTATCCCACCCCTCTAGGTGGTCACAGAGCACCAAGCTGATCTCTCTGTGCTATGTGGCTGCTTCCCACTAGCTGTTTTATATTTGGTAGTGTATATATGTCCATGCCACTCTCTCACTTAGTCCCAGCTTACCCTCCCCCCCCCCCCCCCCCCGTGTCCTCAAGTCCATTCTCTACGTCTGCGTCTTTATTCCTGTCCTGCCCCTAGGTTCTTCAGAACCAATTTTTTTCTTTTTAGATTCCATATATATGTGTTAGCATGCGGTATTTGTTTTTCTCTTTCTGACTTCACTCTGTATGACAGACTCTAGGTCCATCCACCTCACTACAAATAACTCAATTTCATTTCTTCTTATGGCTGGGTGATATTTCATTGTATATATGTGCCACATCTCTTTATCCATTCATCTGTCAATGGACCCTTAGGTTGCTTCTGTGTCCTGGCTATTGTAAATAGTTTAGCTCATTAGTTTTTAATCTCTACTCTTACATGCTTTTAAAACTATAAAATTTCCTCTGAACTGTAACTGGTACTGTGAATTTTATGTGAGTTGATTTTTTATTATTTAGTTCTAAATATATTGTGGTTTTTATAATTTTCCTATGGCCCATTGAATTATTGAGACTTTTCAAATTTAAGGAAATTTTTTAGAGGGAGTGTTATTACCTCAGACATTTATTTCTAATTTTACTACATTATAGTTGGGGGACATTGATTAATAATTTGTGTTTCTCTATACTAACAACAAACAACTTGAAAATAAAATTTAAAAGCCAGTACAGTTGACTGATTGTTTTATATTTTGTCTTAAAAGCTAGTAGTACAATTTGTAGTAAGATCAGAGAACATCCAATACCTTGAAATAAACCCAACAAAGCTTACTAACACCTTTAGTGAAAGCATTATTGAGAGAAATGAAAGAAGAACTCATAAATGGGGAGAGATATGATGTTCATGGATAAGAAGTATCAATGTTATAAACATGTCAGTTTTCAACGAAGTCCCAATCAAAACCCCAACAGGCTTTTTTTAATTTAATAGACCAGTTCTCAGATTTATATGGAAATGCAAAGGGCCTGGAATAGCAAAGGCAGTCTTGAAAAAAAAAGTTGGAAGGCTTACACTACCATATATTAAAGCTTATTTTAAAGATTCAGTGATTAAAATAGTGGGTGCAAGGCCAGATTGATCAATGCAACAGAATAGTGTCCTAGAGTAGACCTACATATATAAGGTCAATTGATTTACAACAAAAGTGTGTTGGGATTTTGATTGAATGTAGAGGTTAATTAAGAGAGAATACTACTGATCCAATATATTCAAGAGCAAGATTGATTTCTCTGTATATTTGTATTAAAAATAATCCCACTTAGAGTTTTCAGTTACTCTTATTAATGGTATTTTACATTTTTAAGTGTTACATAAGAAAGCTTTTGTCTTTAAAATAAAAAGCTTTTGTCATCAAGTATATTAATCTTATACCAGCACATTTTATGGGTTCATTCTAATATTAAGATTTTAGTTGATTCTCTTGAATTTCCTGGATAAGTCGTACATAAATAAATATAATTTCTTTCAAATGATAATTATATCTTGCATTTAATTATCTTATTGCATTGCCTATCAGTTCCCATACAATCTTAAATAATAATAGTGGGCATCCTTGTCTTAAGTTTGGCTTTAAAAGAAATACTTTGTGTTTCACCTCAGTTTTATTACATGTCTTTTTGTTATGAAGTGGTACTGATCTCATTCTCCTATCTAAACATACATGTTGTAACATGAACTAGTTTAAGGTTTGCCTGGTCTCTCCCGTTGTGCAGCACAGGCTCAGCGGCCATGGCTCACGGACCCAGCTGCTCCGCGCCACGTGGGATCCTCCCGGACCAGGGCACGAACCCGTGTCCCCTGCATTGCCAGGCGGACTCTCAACCACTGCGCCACCAGGGAAGCCCCTGCCTGTGTATTTTTTAAACTAGCTTTACTGAGAGGAAGTTGTTACAAAATTCACCCTTCAAAAGTGTACAATTCAGTGGTGGGTTTTTTTTGGTAGATTCAGAGTTGTGCTATCATCACCAGTAATTTTAGAACATTTTTATCACCCCAGAAGGAAACCCTGTACCCAGTTAGCAATCACCTCCCACCCCCAGCCCCTGACAGTCTACTTTCTGTCTGTATGGATTTGTCTCTTCTTCATGTTTCATATTAATGGAATCCTGTTATATGTGGCTTTTTGCATCTGGCTTCTTAGCATAAGGTTTTCAAGGGTCATCTACGTGATAGCATGTACTAAGGTTTCATTCCTATTTATTGTATTTTTTCTAACTGTTAAAAAAAGTCTTTCTCTTCCAGTTTGACTAGTTTAAGTAAAAAAATAGATGTTGAATCTCAACTTTTCAGATTTTCCTTTTTTGACCTGTTAATTGGGCCATTATTTGGTTCCATCCTTGAATTCTAGAATAACCATGCTTTGTCAAGGTGGCTGTGTGTGTATGCGCATGCACATGTGCGTGCACATGTGTGTCTATATATATTATATGATGGATCACATTTGCAAAAACTTGACTTGGGATTCATAATTAACCGTGTTTTTGTAGTTTGGTTACATTATTATTATTATTATTTTACTTTTATTTTTTGCAGTACGTGGGCCTCTCACTGTTGTGGCCTCTCCCGTTACGGAGCACAGGCCCCGGATGCTCAGGCCCAGAGGCCATGGCTCACGAGCCCAGCTGCTCCGCGGAATGTGGGATCTTCCCGGACCGGGGCATGAACCCCTGTCCCCTGCATTGGCAGGCGGACTCTCAAACCACTGCGGCATCAGGGAAGCCCCTGGTTACATTCTTTTTTGTTAGGCTTTTTTTAAAAACGGTAAATTAGTTTTTTTATTTTAAGTTTTGAATTTTATTTTATTTTGTTTTTATACAGCATGTTCTCATTAGTTATCTGTTTTATACATATTAGTGTATATATGTCAAACCTAATCTCCCAATTCATCCCACCACTACCACCACCCCCCTGCCACTTTCCCCACTTAGTGTCCATACGTTCTCTACATCTGTGTCTCTATTTCTGCCCTGCAAACCGGTTCATCTGTACCATTTTTCTAGGTTCCACATATATGCATTAATATACGATATTTGTTTTTCTCTTTCTGACTTACTTCACTCTGTATGACAGTCTCTAGATCCATCCACGTTTCTACAAGTGACCCAATTTCATTTCTTTTTATCGCTGGGTAATTTTCCATTGTATATATGTACCACATCTTTATCCATTCATCTGTCAATGGGCATTTAGCTTGCTTCCATGACCTGGCTACTGTAAATAGTGCTGCATTGAACATTGGGGTGCATGTGTCTTTTTCAATTATGGTTTTCTCTGGGTATATGCCCAGTAGTGGCATTGCTGGGTCATATGGTAATTCTATTTTTAATCTTTTAAGGAACCTCCATACCGTTCTCCATAGTGGCTATATCAATTTACATTCCCACCAACAGTGCAAGAGGGTTCCCTTTTCTCCACACCCTCTCCAGCATTTGTTGTTTGTAGATTTTCTGATGATGCCCATTCTACTTGGTATGAGGTGATACCTCATTGTAATTTTGATTTGCATTTCTCTAATAATTAATGCTGTTGAGCATCTTTTCATGTGCTTCTTGGCCATCTGTATGTCTTCTTTGGAGAAATGTCCACTTAGGTCTTCTGCTCATTTTTGGATTGGGTGGTTTGTTTTTTTTAATATTGAGCTGCATGAGCTGTTTATATATTTTGGAGATTAATCCTTTGTCTGTTGATTCATTTGCAAATATTTTCTCACATTCTGAGGGTTGTCTTTTTGTCTTGTTTGTAGTTTCCTTTGCTTTGCAGAAGCTTTTAAGTTTCGTTAGGTCCCATTTGTTTATTTTTGTTATTTCCATTACTCTAGGAGGTGGATCAGAAAAGATCTTGCTGTGATTTATGTCAAAGAGTGTTCTTCCTGTGTTTTCCTTTAAGAGTTTTACAGTGTCCGTTCTTACATTTAGGTCTCTAATCCATTTGGAGTTTTTGTGTGTGGTGTTCGGGAGTGTTCTAATTTCATTCTTTTACACGTAGCTGTCCAGTTTTCCCAGCGCCACTTATTGAACAGATTGTCTTCTCTCCATTGTATATCCTTGCCTCCTTTGTCATAGATTAGTTGACCATAGGTGCGTGGGTTTATCTCTGGGCTTTCTATCCTGTTCCATTGAACTATATTTCTGTTTTTGTGCCAGTACAATATTGTCTTGATTACTCCAGCTTTGTAGTATAGTCTGAAGTCAGGGAGTCTGATTCTTCCAGCTCCATTTTTTTCCCTCAAGACTGCTTTGGCTATTTGGGGTCTTTGGTGTCTCCATACACATTTTAAGCTTTTTTGTTCTAGTTCTGTGAAAAATGCCATTGGTAATTTGATAGGGATTGCTTTGAATCTGTAGATTGATTTGGGTAATGTAGTCATTTTCACAAGATTGATTTTTCCATTCCAACAACATGTTATATCTCTCCATCTGTTTGTATCATCTTTAATTTCATTCATGAGTGTCTTATAGTTTTCTGCATACAGGTCTTTTGTCTACCTAGGTAGGGTTATTCCTAGGTAGTTTATTCTTTTTGTTGCAATGGTGAATGGAATTGTTTCCTTAATTTCTCTTTCTGGTCTTTTGTTGTTAGTGTGTAGGATTGCAAGAATTCTGTGCATTAATTTTGAATCCTGCAACTTTACCAAATTCATTGATTAGCTCTAGTAGTTTTCTGGTGGCATCTTTAGGATTCTCTATGTATAGTATCATGTCATCTGCAAACACTGACAGTTTTACTTTTTCTTTCCCAATTTATATTCCTTTTATTTCTTTTTCTTCTGTGATTGCCATGGCTAGGACTTCCAAAAATATGTTGAATAATAGTGGTGAGAGTGGACATCCTTGTCCTGTTCCTGATCTTAGAGGAAATGCTTTCAGTTTTCCACCATTGAGAATGATGTTTGCTGTGAGTTTGTCGTATATGGCCTTTATTATGTTGGGGTAGGTTCCCTTATGCCCACTTTCTGGAGAGTTTTTATCATAAATGGGTGTTGAATTTTGTCAAAAGCTTTTTCTGCATCTATTGAGATGATCATTTTTATTCTTCAGCTTGTTAATATGGTGTATCACGTTGATTGTTTTGCGTATATTGAAAAACTTTGCATCCCTGGGCTAAATCCCACTTGATCGTGGTTTATGATCCTTTTAATGTGTTGTTGGATCCTGTTTGCTAGTATTTTGTTGAGGATTGTTGCATCTATATTCATCAGTGATACTGGTCTGTAATTTTCTTTTTTTGTAGTATCTTTGTCTGGTTTTGGTAACAGGGTGATGGTGGCCTCACAGAATGAGTTTGGGAGTGTTCCTTCCTCTGCAATTTTTTGGAAGAGTTTGAGAAGGATGGGTGTTAGCTCTTCTCTAAATGTTTGATAGAATTCACCTGTGAAGCCATCTGGTCCTGGACTTTTGTTTGTTGGAAGATTTTTAATAACAGTTTCCTTTTCATTACTTGTGATTGTTCTGTTCATATTTTCTATTTCTTCCTGGTTCAGTCTTGGAAGGTTATTCCTTTCTAAGAATTTGTCCATTTCTTCCAGGTTGTCCATTTTATTGGCATAGAGTTCCTTGTAGTAGTCTCTTAGGATGCTTTGTATTTCTGTGGTGTCTGTTGTAACTTCTCCTTTTTATTTCTAATTTTATTGATTTGAGTCCTCTCCCTCTTTTTCTTGATGAGTCTGGCTAATGGCTTATCAATTTTGTTTATCTTCTCAAAGAACAAGCTTTTAGTTTTGTTGATCTTTGCTATTGTTTTCATTGTTTCCATTTCACTTATTTCTGTTTTGATCTTTATGGTTTCTTTCCTTTTACTAACTGGGTTTTGTTTTTTCTTCTTTCTCTAGTTCCTTTAGGTGTAAGGTTAGATTGTTTATTTGAGATTTTTCTAGTTTCTTGAGGTAGGCTTTTATTGCTATAAACTTCCCTCTTAGAACTGCTTTTGCTGCCTCTCATAGGTTTTGGATCATTGTGTTTTTGAAAAATGGTAAATCAGTTATGTAAAAAGAATTGAGATGGTTTTCCTCCTGTGTTCAGCGAGCTTTGGGAAAAGCCTAGAGCTTTTTGAAAGGGTAACAGACATCTTTCTCCTCCCCTCGCCCCATTTTATGGTGATTGGGTTCTCTAGCTCTTATTGAGTTAATGCTTGTAAATTAAAATTTCTCTTCAGTGTGCTAGCATAGAATTATAGACTGTTTTCTTAAAAGTTTTTTACTTTTCCTGTATCTATGTGTATTTTTCTTTATTTCAAATTATTTATGTTTGTGCTTCCCCCCAGTTTCCTCCTCTCTTTTAGATTATTATCTAGTAGTAGTTTTCTATCTCCCCAAATCCCTGAGAAAAGCAGGCATGGATTTTGGTGGGGGGTGGGGAGTGCAGTGTAAATTAGCTGATTCCCTAGCTTTGCTCCAGAGAATGATCATGGAATTAATGCTGCTGATACTGTACCTGGAGCTGATACTCAGTGGAGCATGCCCATTGTTGGTCATGTAAGAGACAGGTAGGGAGGGAAGGGGGGATTAGATGAAGGTAGTCAAAATGTACAAACTTCCTGTTATAAGATAAATAAATACTAGAGATGTAATGTGCAGTATGATGAAGGTAATTAACGCTGCTTTGTGTTATATATGAAAGTTGTTAAGAGAGTAAATCTTGAGAGTTCTCATTACAAGGAGAAGAATATTTTTTTCTGTTTCTTTTTTTTTTTTATATTAGGAAGAAGACCACACTTTTTTTTTTTTTTTTTAAGATGTTGGGGGTAGGAGTTTATTAATTTTATTTATTTATTTTTGCTGTGTTGGGTTTTCGTTTCTGTGCGAGGGCTTTCTCTACTTGTGGCAAGTGGAGACCTCTCTTCATCGCCGTGTGCAGGCCTCTCACTATTGCGGCCTCTCTTGTTGCGGAGCACAGGCTCCAGACGCACAGGCTCAGTAGTTGTGGCTCATGGGCCTAGTTGCTTCGTGGCATGTGGGATCTTCCCAGACCCCTGCATTAGCAGGCAGATTCTCAACCACTGCGCCACCAGGGAATCCCTTTTCTGTTTCTTTAATGTTGTATCTATATGAGATGATGGATATTCACTAAACCTATTATGGTCATCATTTCATGGTGTATGTAAGTCAAATCATTATGTTATACATCTTACACTTATAGAATATGGAATGTCAGTTACATCTCAGTAAAACTGGAAAAAAAAAAGATGAGCAAACAGAAAGAAGAAAAGAAGCATGTCTGCAGGTGTATTGCAAACCAGCCCTTTCATTGTCCAGCCTGTTCTTTTTTGTTTGTTTTATGATTAAAGGATTTATTAAGTTATAGGTATAAAACATACTGCTAATTGTATTAGCAGAGGATCAATGTAAAAATGCTCCATAAGTTTGCAAATGTCAATTAAATTTTGTTACAGTTGTTGAAAGGCCTGATATTATATTCTTGCCAGTATTTAAAATGTACAGAGAACATTGTTAGTGTCAGCATTGAGTTTACAGAGCCTAACAGACCCAAAGTGATGTATTTAGGAAGAGCAATAATAGGAAGCATGTGTGTTCATGTAGGTGAGGGAAAGAGTGGGGTATTAGGTTACTCTTTTGGTGCATATATATGGAATCTAAAAAAAAAAAAAAAAGATTCTGACGAACCTAGGGGCCGGACAGGAATAAAGATGCAGACGTAGAGAATGGACTTGAGGACACGGGGAGGGGGAAGGGTAAGCTGGGACGAAGTGAGAGAGTAGCATTGACATATATACATTACCAAATGTAAAATAGCTAGCTAGCTGGAAGCAGCTACATCGCGCATGGAGATCAGCTCAGTGCTGTGTGACCAGTTAGAGGGGTTGGATAAGGAGGGTGGGAGGGGGCTTCCCTGGTGGCGCAGTGGTTGAGAGTCCGCCTGCCGATGGCTCTGCAAGGGGAGAAGCCACAGCAGTGAGAGGCCCGCGTACCGCTAAAAAAAAAAGGAGGGTGGAAGGGAGATGCAAGAGGGAGGGGATATGGGGATATATGTATACATATAGCTGATTCACTTTTATACAGCAGAAACTAACACAACATTGTAAAGCAATTATCCTCCCACAAAGATGTTAAAAAAAAGAAGTTACTGTGTTGGTCAACGGGCAAAACAGTAATTTTAAGAAGTTTCAGAGTTTAAAAAGATTTAAAATAGTTTAAAAAACTGTAAAACTGCAGTACGTTTTTTTACAACTGGTTATTAGAAAACTAAGGAAAGCCATCATTAGCTTGAATAAAGTAACATGAAAGTGAGACTGCTTTAGTTTAGGGGAAAAAAAACCCCAAAATTCCAATGCATTATCAGAAAGATTTTCCAATACAAGGAGGCATGTTGCTCATTAAGGAGGAGTTCGATAAGAAAAGCACTTTCTTTTGGCTGCACTGTGCAACATGCAGGATCTTGGTTTCCTGGCCAGAGATCGAACCTGTGCCCCGCTGCAGTGGAAGTGCAGAGTCTTAAACACTGGACCGCCAGGGAAGTCCCCTGAAAAGCACTTAACTAAATTCACAACTGTGGGAATGACCAGTTCAGAGATGAAGTGAATGCCTGATTTGGGGAAGGATGGCAGGTGCAAGAAAAAGATTTTTAAAAGTTTCTGATAATACCAACAATTCTTCATCATGTACTGCATTTGACAGAAGTTAATCTTTTTAAAAAAAAAAAATTATTTATTTATTTATTTAGGGCTGCGTTGGGTCTTCGTTGCTGTGCGTGGGCTTTCTCTAGTTGTGGCGAGTGGGGCTTCTCATTGCGGTGGCTTCTCTTGTTGTGGAGCACGGACTCTAGGTGTGCGGGCTTCAGTAGTTGTGGCATGTGGGCTCAGTGGTTGTGGCTCACGGGCTCCAAAGCGCAGGCTCAGTAGTTGTGGTGTACGGGCTTAGTTGCTCCACAGCATGTGGGATCTTCCCAGACCAGGGCTCAAACCCGTGTCGCCTGCATTGCCAAGTGGATTCCTAACCACTGCACCACCAGGGAAGCCCAGAAATTAACCTTTTAAAGATTTCCCCTGACGGTTTTATTTAGTTTAACTCTTCTGTGTATTGTGTAGTTTAAATTAATCTCCATATTATGTCAAAACAGTCTCCATCCTTTGATCACATCAGGTGTTTCACAAAGTCCACTCCAGTATACCTCAACTAAAGGTGGTTATTAGGGGAATACATGTGACTAGGATTTCTGTTCAGAGTGTCAGCAAAAGCTGATAAACTAAACTGTTTTTTTAAAACTTCAAAATCAAAAAGAGTGATCCAAAGAGATTTGTTAGACGTTATGATATACAGTAGAGTTTTATGTAATGAACATGGATAAATTATTGAGTATATTAAATAGCAGTATTTCATGATGGAGGCCGTACTACTTTACATAACAAAAACGAGGTAGAAAGCGTATGTATTTCCTGGGACTTCCCTGGTGGTGCAGTGGTTAAGAATCCGCCTGCCAATGCAGGGGACACGGGGTCGAGCCCTGGTCCGGGAAGATCCCACATGCTGCTGAGCAACTAAGCCTGTGGGCCACAACTACTCAGCCTGCGCTCTAGAGCCCACAAGCTACAACTACTGAGCCTGCATTCCACAAGTACTGAAGCCAGCGTGCCTAGAGCCCATGCTCTGCAACAAGAGAAGCCACTGCAATGAGAAGACCACGCACTGCAACAAAGAGTAGACCCCACTCGCTGCAACTAGAGAAAGCCCGCGTGCAGCAACGAAGACCCAGTGCAACCAAAAATTAAAAAAAAAAAGTATATATAAAGAAAAAATGGGTATGTACTTCCAAACATCAAGCTACAGTCTTAAAGACAAAGGCATTTAAAAAGTGTAGTGCTTAGTGTTTGTAGCACATCAATGCAACTAACTTCAGAGGGTGTTTTGGCAACTCTTTAAAAATTTTCTTTATATTTTTTATTTTTAAAGCACTTTGTTGAGGTATGATTGACATATAAAAGCTTTACACATTTAATGTATACATTTAATGAGTTTGGGGATAAGTATACACCTGAGAAATCGTCACCACCAGCAAAGCCATAAACATTCATCACCTCACAGAGTTTACTCCCACCCTGTTGTCATCGTTGTCTTCTTCCTATTCTTCCTCTTCCCCTCCTTCTCCCTCTCCTTCTCCATCTTAGTAAGAACACTTAACATAAGATGTACTCTTTTAGCAAATTTTAAGTGTACAGTACAGTATTGTTAGCTATAGACACTGTGCCATATAGAGGATATCCAGAACTCTGTATCCTTTAAACATTATCTTTCCAACTTCTCTTCCTTTTTAACCCCTGGGAGCCACCATTCTACTCTCTGCTTCTCTGAGTTTGACTGTTTTAGAGTCCACATATAAGTGAGGTCATGCAGAATGGTTTCTTTTTTTCCTGTATCTGGCTAATTTCACTTAGCATTATGTCCTCTTCCATCCATCTTGTCACAAACGATGGAATTTTAAGGCTGAATAATATCCCACTGTATGTATATATCACATTTTCTTTATCCATTCATCTGTCAATGGACATTTAGGTATTTTGGCAGCTCTTAATCTGAACATGAATAGGGACTTTGGAAAAATAAGACTTTAAGAAGGCTTGTCATTTTAGGTCCAAATTTTTTATTTCCTATTTAAAAGCTCTTTAAAATTTTTTTTTTAAATTTTAAATATAGTTAATTTGCAATGTTTTGTTAGTTTTAGGACCAAATTGTAATAGATTTTGAAAGTTCGAACTCTTAGACTTTAAACAAAACCTTGAAATTACTGATTGGCTCAAATGGTTTTATGGAAAAAACTAATCTGTAACAAAAACTTGGCATTGAATTTTTTTTGAGCAAAGTGTACAAAAGTTCCAAGTAGGACAGGGCAAGGAAGGACGGGGCTCTGACATTTACAACAGGAAGCATTTTCTCTTCCTCTTCTTGGCACAGAGGGTGGGCAAGGTTTTTTGAAAATAAGATATTGTATTAGGGAGTAGAATTTGAATTAAAGCTATTAGCTTAATATTATTAATTATATATATCTCTTTCCTTATTTTTTGAATGTTTGATCTGTCAGGTGTTGATAAGAGTTGTAACTTTTCACTACTATTGATTTTTTTTCAGTTTCTTTCAGAGTTTTTTTGCTTTTACATATTTCCATGCTGTTTTGACACATACAAATTCATAATGACTTCAAATTCAAGATAGACTACAGAAGACACACATTTATTGTTACTTCCTTTTGAAATCACATTGAGGAAGAAGTATAAAAATACAGAGAAAAAAGAAAATCTGAGAGGTATGCCACTCGTAGACCAGAATATGATGAATTTCTGGTTGAATAAAGCAATTGGGAATCAATTAATGGCAAAGCCCTAGCGAGCTTAGTGAACCTGTGGCCCTATTTGGAAAGTTGGAAGGACCATCCCCAAATTGTCATTCTGTGTTTTCCCCAGTTTCAAAAGTGGGGACATCCTAGGAGAAAGAGCAAGCCATGGGCACAGCCAGATTATTAAAGTTATGGAAAGCCAAGCCTTTTACTTAACAGTGTAGATGTCTCTAGTGGTTTTCCTCCTGAGCTAATGCCAAAAATTTGGCTCTCTGAATTGCAAATTCATCCATAGGAAATTCCAAAGTGGGTACTATGGGGAGAAAGTTAAGGGTAGTGCTTTAGGTAGCTTGTAGTATCCTGAGGGATATTGGACCTCCAGTACCTACAAGATGGGCTACTCTATCCACCATAAAGGAAAGCCTGGCTAGTTACATGGTTCCTTTCTCTCCCTTGACGTCATTCTAGACAGGACTCCTTTGGTCAGAACTTAGGTTCATTGCTAGGCAAATAGGGATTCTCACTTGGGCTGAGGAAATACAGCCCAGCTATCAGAATGTAACTCTAGACCCTCATCTGCAAATATGAATGGACAACCTGTAAGAACCATGCTTTTGAGGAAAACCATTAGTCTGAGAGAGAGGCACCAATTTCAACAAACTGAATAATGAAACAGCAGAGGAGACAGGTTAATATAGGGTACAGAATAAACTTTAAAACCAGAGATATTTGAGAAGATACAGTATCCACTGAAAAAAGATTGCTGTGAAAAAGAAACTAAGTTTATTTTGGAATTAAAACATGATCTTTTAAGTAAAAATTCAGTAGATGGAGTGAAGTTCAAATTAGCTTAGAAGGAAGAGTTTAGGGATTCTGAGAATGTAATAGAAAGACAAAGATAGAAAATACAGGAGAAGAAGTTAAAGCAATATGGAGGCTAGATTTAGGAGTTCTTACATCCTATAATAGAAATTCTAGTAAGAATGAACAGAGAAAATGGAAGCAAGTGTTGAAACAGAAGAAAATTTATTGAGTTCAAGAAGGGCTCAAATCTTTTGATTGGAAGATTCCCCCTGGGTTCTGGATGTAAGACCACCAGAGCTTGTTAGAGTGGTAGAAGTGAAAATAAAGGGGACATGATGAATTTGAGTGGATGACCATGAGACATTTAAAGGCTGACTTGGTAAGAGAAGTGAAATAGCATTCCAGATTTGAAAATTAGATATCTGAAGAAATGATAGCTGCATTTCCCACATTGAGCAATGTGGGAAAAAATTGGGAAAGAAAGTCGTAGCTTAAGAGGGAAGATATTAATTAGGCTTTAAGTGTAAATTTTCACCAGTTCCACTTTCCTTCTAAGAAAAATTCTGTTATAGGTGGAATGCTTTTGTTTCTGTTTCCTGTAGCTTGAGCAATTCCATCTATTCTGTACAGTACAGTTTGGTTTTCTGAGCATGGCTTAGGGAGAGGAACTAGAGTCAAGTCATAAAATTAAAAGGCATGGAGTTTTGGGAAGACCAAAAGCAGACAAATGATTCTTGTATGCTTATGACAAAAAGCAAAGTGAAAATGTAAGCCCCTTCCCCGAGAGGGAGATCGTGAAAGTGTCTAGGCATCAAAAGATACATTATCAGCTCCGTGCTTTGTGACCACCTAGAGGGGTGGGAGGGAGGGAGATGCAAGAGGGAAGAGATATGGGAACATATGTATATGTATAACTGATTCATTTTGTGATAAAGCAGAAACTAACACCATTGTAAAGCAATTATACTCCAATAAAGATGTTAAAAAAATAAATTATATTCATTATCCCAGATTTAAGACAGATAAAATGCCACTGCTATACCTATTAACTTGGCATGGTATTTTTATTGCTTTATTTTGAAGAATTGAAGAAAATTATTGTGAATTTCCTGAGTTTCTCTCAAACCAATATTTCCCTTAAAATGGTACGTTTTTCTGTTGTGAATTCTTCCATAGCATTTTTAGGATCATGACTCCTGCATCTGGGAAGGGAATATATATATATTTTTTTGAGGTACGCAGGCCTCTCACTGTTGTGGCCTCTCCCGTTGCGGAGCGCAGGCTCCGGACACGCAGGCTCAGCGGCCATGGCTCACGGGCCCAGCCGCTCCACGGCACGTGGGATCCTCCCAGACCGGGGCACGAACCCGTGTCCCCTGCATCGGCAGGCGGACACTCTCAACCACTGCGCCACCAGGGAAGCCCAGAAGGGAATATTTTACGGAGCTTAAGGTGAGAGTGACGTCCCGGAAGTATTTTGAGGGCATTTGATAATCAGACTGAACATTAGTATGTGTTCGCCCAAAGCGTTAGGTTCTTGGTTCTCAGAACCGTTCTGCTTGTCTTCAGATTCAACTGTTCTCTGGGCTTGGTTCTTGCAGCAAAGGTAGGGGCACTTTGCATTACATCATCAGCTTGGGCTCCCCACCCTTACTTTATCACAGTCCTGAGAACTTTCCTGAGTAGGTTCTATCCTAAGAACATTGGTTTCATTCTGGTTGTGAGGGAGATTTACTTCTAACCCCACAGGGGTTACAAAGTTGAAGTATAGTTATCTCTGCTTAGAAGTTCAAAACATGTTTTCTTCCTGATTTGAGTTTTTATAATGACAAAATAGAAGGAAAAATAACCACTCAAAACTGTTTGTTGAACAACTGTTGCTTACCTGAGTCAAAATAAGGTGAGTGGACACCCTCCATTTGGGCCAGAATATCTGTTAGGGAATGGGTATGATGTGGAATGTTGGGAAATAAGTGTATTATGGTAGCTTGGGTTAATATTTTAGAGCACCCTGAATTTGGGGGAACTGGTGAAGCTTTCTGAGCAGGGGAGTGCCATGATCGAACCAGTACTTCTGAGGATTAGTCTGCCCACAGATTGCAGGAATGCCCTGGCATTTGGCACCAGCCCTTACTTGTAGGTTCCTGGTCATTTGTTGTGGGAGTGGCAGAAAGCGAAATGCCAGATGAGAGGCTATTTTTGTTCCCTGGGGATCAGGAAGTATGAAGCTGAGAGTGAATGGTGACAGTGGGAGTAAAAAGGGACAGATTCCTGAGAAGTTGTGGAGAAGGAAGGGACAGTCTGACAACCTGACAGAATATAAGCAGGGAAGAAGGAAAAGGCCTTAGTGGTCATGTCAGGAGAAAGCAAGGTTTTCTCCTGATGAAAATGTTCACCATGGGACTTCTCTGGTTGTATAGTGATTAAGAATCCGCCTGCCAATGCAGGGGACATGGGTTCGATCCCTGGTCCGGGAAGATCCCATATGCCGTGGAGCAACTAAGCGCATGCGCTACAACTATTGAGCCTGCACTCTACAGCCCTCGAGCCACAGCTGCTGAGCCCAGGCGCTGCAACTACTGAAGCCCCTGTGCTTTAGGGCCCGCGTGCGGCAACTACTGAGCCCACGTGCTGCAACTATTGAAGACTGCGTGCCTAGAACCCGTGCTCCACAACAAGAGAAGCCACTGCAATGAGAAGCCCTCGCACCGCAACGAAGAGTAGCCCCTGCTCACGGCAACTAGAGAAAGCCCGCGCACGGCAACGAAGACCCAACGCAGCCCTCCCCACCAAAAAAAAAATGTTAAGCAGACAATCTGGTGGAAGTGTTAGGTACTACCCTGAGTTATGTGGATTTGGGGAATCATGTTTGTGTAAATGCTAGTTGAAACCCTGGAATAAAGAAAAAGAAGAGAAGAGCGCTGAGTGTCCCACCCTGGGCAGGGTTGCAGTAGTGGGAGAGGAGCAGCAGAGTAAACAGCAGTTGGGAAGATGGGAAGAGGACTAGGATGTCACTTAAACTGAGGTAGGAGAGAATTTCAAACTCGAGGGGATTATCCATCAAACTCTCGTCGAAAAGCTGAGTAAAGGAGTTACTGTGCAGGTGGAGAATTCTTAGAGTTGATGGGTTTGGGTTTATGTAGGGAAGTTGGGGAAAGGAGCCTTAAGTACCTTAAGGAACCCCATTTATTGCCTTCTAAATTGGCTTGATTTCATGTATAATATGCCATTCTGCTTAGAAAATTAGCTTATTTTTATCATTTTGTAATTACATTTTTAAAGGGGAAAAGAATTATGGCTAGAGGTGATTTTGATGGGGAGAGAGCAGTGACAGCTTATTCAGAGCATGTACGTTTTCCAGTTTTTATAGTTGAACTTTTTTTTGGTTTTTTTGGTCCTTTTGTTTGAAGCGCTTTGAGTAAATAATGTGAAACATGCTCTTTCCTGAAAATGAATAGAATATGTCTCAGAGTTGACAGGCTGAAAATCTGTTTATTATATTAACATTAATTAAATGAGTTTCTCATGGATATTTGATTAAGGAGTATATATGTATATAAATGCAAGTTTGGCATCTGAAAATAAGACATAAATAATCATAATTTACAGCAAACAAGTAGAGTCAGGGAAAAAGGAAAAAAGATAAAGTGCTATAGAAATTCAGAGGCGGGAGAGATTATTTTCAGCTTTTTCTTTTTGTGTGTGTAGGGAAGGGGTCTTGGGGGAAGATCCAAGCAGAGGTGATAGGAGAAAGGTGTTCCGGGTAGAAGAAACCCTGAGCCAAATATAGAGTTTGGATCTCATGTGGACATGGAGCATTTTTTGTTTGGTTGAAGTGTGTTCGTATGGTGGTCGCGCGAGGTGCTTGAAGGAGAGTTAGGGAAGATAATGAGAGAAAGATAGTTTGCAGCTGGAACTTAGAAGCTGGCAGGAGTTTCAACTTTGTTTGAAGGCAGCAGGAAGCCATTAAACATTTTTTGAACAGAGGCCTGATATCACCTGGCTGATGCTTTAGAAAAATGATTCTTGTTTTTGTTATTTGAAATTTTAGTAAGCAGCATGCGGCACTTATATCATCAGCTAAAAATGATAAAAGTAAAAGAAAGATGCATCTAATAGAACCATTTAGGTTGGATTAGAAAGTGAGAACGTAGTGATAAGGAAACCAGTGAGGGAGGAGGTTTATGTAATACTTGCGACATGAGTAAGCCCTAATCCCTGATGTGTGCTCTTTTGAAGCAATGATTAGTACTAAGTAGTATATTATTTTATTGGTTTTTTTTTTGTTGTAAGTTTTTGGCTTAAGTAGAAAAGGAAGCATTAAGGTCATTGGGGTGGCTTGCAAAAACTCAAGGCACACTGTAGTTGGACCTCAGAAAGGTCTAGAACCGGGAGCTAAAAAGCTATTATTGGTCGGCCTCCCTTCTCTGCTCCTTCTCCTCTATTTCTCAGGGCATTCACTGGATTCTTTTTATTATTTATTTGTAAACTTTATCTCACTAGTCTACGCTGAAGTTGGAAAATGGCCTTCTTCACCTATGTTCCAGTCACCAGGAGAGGAGAGGGGAGAGACAGAGACAGAGAGAGAAAAATAGACTGAGTGACCTTTGCTCATAGTTTCGATTCTCTTCTCGGGGATAGGACTTTGATTTTATTGTGCCCAGAGATGAACTTATTTTTACCGTTTTATAGTTAGTGCCAATCACCTATGGCCAGGAGAGTATAAATACACTGCAGGAATTTACTTCTCTAGATTGGGGGGTTAGTTTTTTGTGTTTTTTTTTTTTTGTGTGTGGCTTATTTATTTATTTTTTAAAAATTTTCTTTATTTTAAAAATTTTGGCTGCACCAGTACTTCGTTACTGCACACGGGCTTTCTCTAGTTGTGGCGAGTGGGAGCTACTCTTCGTTGTGGTGCATGGACTTCTCATTGCGGTGGCTTCTCTTGTTGTGGAGCACGGGCTCTAGAGCGCAGGCTCAGTAGTTGTGGCACACGAGCTTAGTTGCTCCGCGGCATGTGGGATCTTCCCGGACCAGGACTTGAACCTGTGTCCCCTGCATTGGCAGGCAGATTCTTAACCACTGCACCACCAGGGAGACCCGATTGGGGGATTAGTTAAGAGGTCATTTTAAGTTAGGCAGAAATCCCAAAGGGTGTTTACTCTAATTATGCGCTTTGAATCTTTAACCGTTGTTTAACGTATTGGTTGAAAGATAGCAGACTACATTAAATTCAGAGAAGTAATATGAAAATTGTGCAGGAATTTCCTCCCAATAAGCTACAGAGTATAAATTGAACCTTAATAAAGCTGGTTACCCTTGTGGGAGTGAGGAGTATACAGAGTGAGAGGAGACCAGAGTGCTGTGGTGCTGGAAATGTTCTCTAGCTTGATCTGGGTAGAGTAGTGATTACACAGATTTATGCATGTGTCAGAATGCATCAAGACGTTTGCAGTATGTGTGTATGTACGTATGTATGTATGATGTATGTAAGCAGTATCTCAAAAAGTCGAGGCAAAGCTGACTTACTTGTTTTATCCACCTTTCCTTGTCATATAGATGCCCATGTATCATTATGTTTTTGGCCATTTAATTTTAACTTTTCCCTTTTATTTCAGGTAGACACGTTTTTGATAGATGTTCATCTGTCACATAATTTTTGGTCTTTCAGAAATGTAAACACTATGGTGACATTTTTTAATACATATATTTTAAAAAGTAATTCTTGGTTTACTTTTTCACCTAATTTAGGAGCTGTGACTGATGAGAATTAAAGGCCATGGATGAAGATGGACTTGAATTACAACCACAAGAGCCAAACTCATATTTTGATGCAACAGGTATAACTACTTGGGTTGTTCCACTTCCCACCTACCAGTTTTGGAGTTGGTTGTCAAGTGGAAAAATTGCTAGACACTGTCAATGATATTTACACTTAAGTATCTTGTTATCCTATCAAGCTTACAGATGTTAAAGTGAGTATATTATTATTCCCCTCCTTAAAAATTTGGCTCCCTCATAACCAACACTCATATTCTTGTCAGTAACAGCAACATTATCAAAACCTTAGTGTTTACTTCAGTCCTGTTAAAGTTCTCCCTTTGAAAATATTCCTTGCTTACATCTCTTCTTCTACTTTCTTCCACATAGACCATTACCTGGCAGGTAAAGTATAAAACTAAGGCCCTCCATGTTCTGACCCCATCCTACTTTTAGAATCCTCTCTCTTACAAGTTAGCCAAAGGAGTATTACCTCACTCCCCAAACTGTACAAGGAGAATTAAATTTATGAAGTTCTAAAAATGGGAAAAAAATATTCACAATTTTGGGTTACTCATGGTTCCAGTTATATAACATAGTGAAGTGATTATGCTAGGTTTTGTAATATAAAATTGTTTTGTATCACACTAAGTAGCTACCCTTATAAATAAAATGTTAATGAGTTTTCCATTGGACTTGAAATGACTGTATTGTATACTAAAGAAATAGCAATTAACTTTATCAGGAAATTAAATATTAGCGATTTTTAATTTTTAACTTTTCTTTAATCTCTAAATCTAATGGGGGTTTGTGTATTTTTCTTAACCATTTGGGATAGTCTTTTGACTCATATTTGGTAATTTCAGCTTGATAATGATAAATGCAAAGTTATGATTCTTCTTTAGAACATGAAGTATAATTAATGTGCTTGAAAGAGAGACTAAGCTCTTTGGAGAAAAACGCACACCATTTACTAGCTTAATGTTGCCACAAGCAAGCCTGGATCATGGGCTAAGGGGTAGATTGAAGGGCTGTTGCATTTTAGCCCTGATTGTTAACACTTATGGTGTTTGTTTATCTTTGAGCAAGTCACTTAATCTGCCAGGGCCTCCATTTTCATATGTCCTAATAATAATGAAACCTTTCATTACAGTTTTTCAGAACACTTCCCATATATTCCCATTTGATCATCACAGCAGTCCTGTGAGGTATGCATGGCAGATACTACTGTCCTCATTTCACTGATGAGGAAACCGAAACTCAGAGGTTAAATGACTTGCCCAAGGTCACAAAACTAATAAGTGTCCAAATCCTGCTCTCTGATTTAGATTTTTTTAACCAGTACTCTTGCCACTAAATGCTTTCATCTTCATGTCTGCAAAATGGAGATTACAGTGATCTATTGCTTGATGTTAATATTGAGAATATTGAAAACAGAATAAAGCATTTTGTAGAAGTTCTATGGGAATTAAAGCAAGCACTCTTTATTATTTCTAGGTGTAAATAAAATGGATATTAACTGGCTTTAAGATTTCTTACATTTTTAAAGGTTCTTTGGCCCTTGTTGATTATTTGTGTTTGTTTAAAAAAAAAAAAAAGCTATGTGTCTCTCTGAGGGCCTGGCCATTGACACAGAGTCATTGAGTTAGGCAGCTGCTTGGACTCGGCCTGGTCTGAGTCACATCCAGAAGCACTAATCGACTGAATAGCTTTTTAGGTAAGACTTTTATAAAATATTGTTTGCTTTTCTCTGGATTAGGAACCAAGGTACCAGATTTGTTTTATTTTATCTTAACATTATGTTTTTGGCAAAGATATCCGATTTTGATTCTCATTTGTGGCATTTATTCAGAGTAGTATTTACTGAGCACCATAACCTGTGCAAACTGTGTGATCTTGGTGAAGTCATTTAATCTCACCGGGCTTCAATTGATTCAACCCTCTACCTTCATTAGTTAACTGCAGAGTGGACTAGAGTAGGGTTTCTTATGTTCTGAGGAACTGCCAGGGGGATTGGCATATGGGGGGGGTGGGAGGAAGCTGAATGGAGGCAGACTACCCTGGTGAGGTTGGGGCACTAACCTCACCTTCCATTGCTCCAGAGCAACTGCACTTTTATTCATCTTATCTGTCCACAGAGGCTCCTTAACCAGTTGTCTTTCCTCTTTAACTGTGGCCTTCTAGCCCTCTTTTTATTTATGGCCCGATTCTTTTTATATTCTAGATTCGGAGGATAGTTTCTGAATTTTCATAATTGTAATTGGAGGATATTGGTGGGATATTGTTCTAGAACAAAGGAGGAGAAAGGGGAAATAAAGGGAAGTAAAAGAAAACATGGGAGAGATGGACAGGAGAAAAAATATGAGTTGAAAGAGAGATGGAGCAAGAAGGAAAAGAAGTGAAAAACATACAATGAAGGAAAATGGTATATTTGCCACCTGAAGTTGCTTTACTTATTAATTTTTATAATCATCCCTTAAGTACCTATGCATATGGGTTTAGTTTTAGTCAACCTAGAATATTACTTTCATGGATATATTTGTGTGTGTGTGTGACTGCCTCAGTTACTTTGTTTTTCTTTTATTTCCTTACTTGTTAATTGATTTGGGATGAGTATAAAAGTGCTTGTATTAAGAATTTCTATTTCTGATATGATTCAAAAATAGATTCCCTCTTTATTTCTTTAATCTATCTTAATGTTTGAGACAACTGAGGAGCTAGTTTGTTTTCCTGGTAGAAATTAAGTAACATTTACATTAATTGAGGTAGTCATGCATGTCTGCCTGAAATTTTGTGATTTTAATTTTTGTTTTTTTAAGGAGCTGATGCTACACACATGGATGGTGATCAAATTGTTGTGGAAGTACAAGAAACTGTTTTTGTTTCAGATGTTGTGGATTCAGACATAACTGTGCATAACTTTGTTCCTGATGACCCAGACTCAGTTGTAATCCAAGATGTTATCGAGGACGTTGTTATAGAAGATGTTCAGTGTCCAGATATCATGGAAGAAGCAGATGTATCTGAAACGGTCATCATTCCTGAGCAAGTGCTGGACTCAGATGTAACCGAAGAAGTTTCTTTAGCACATTGCACAGTCCCAGATGATGTTTTAGCTTCTGATATTACTTCAGCCTCAATGTCTATGCCAGAACACGTCTTGACGAGTGAATCCATACATGTGTCTGATGTTGGACATGTTGAACACGTTGTTCATGATAGTGTAGTAGAGGCAGAGATCGTCACTGATCCTCTGACAGCTGATGTAGTGTCAGAAGAAGTCTTGGTAGCAGATTGTGCCTCTGAAGCAGTCATAGATGCCAATGGGATTCCTGTGGACCAGCAAGATGATGACAAAAGCAACTGTGAGGACTACCTTATGATTTCCTGTAAGTCCTGGGGTACAGTGATTGTCAAAGGTGTTTTTGAAGGCTGTCTTTCCTAACTTATATCAGGGGTGAAATTTTCTTGACTTCTATAAAATTAAATCTCATAAACCTTCCTTCATTGTTGTTTCAGTTTGGAGCCTGTAAGATAACTCAAAATTAAGAAAAGTGGAATGGTACAGAGTAGAATCATTTCTCTGTAAGGACACAGTAGAAAGATGAGATTTCTTCAGTCTAGAGATCAGAGATTGAAAGGACTAGAACTGAACTTGGTGAAATCATGAAGGATGTGATTAGGCTGTTACCAGCCTTCATTAGAATTAGGAACTCTCTTGAAACTTAAAAGGAGTTCAACTTAGAGAAAAATGTATACCCAAAATACTTATATATTCTTCTATATGGATGTACAGTACTACTTATATAATACTATGTACTTATATAATATGTAAAATGCTCTTTATATAACAGATAGCACGGGAAAGAGCTCTGGCATAGTATTTAAACAAATATTCCAAAACATGATTTCAAGTGTGATGGACTCATACTAGGTTATTGAAGAAAAGTAAGGTGTTTTAGAACACACCTCTAACATCTGGGAGAACAGCTATGTCTTCTTACAATTTATTTCTTGGTACCACTTTCAGAGATCCTGAGGATCCTAATCCTCAGTTGGATAGACCACAGTTCTGACCCAGTATGGAAATTCTAATTATGCCTATAGGAACTAAACTTCAAACAAATAAAGACTCACAGACTATTTGCTTATATAAATGCACGAGACCATTTGCTTTGCTTAAATACCTGTTATAAAACAGGAATTTAATATAAAATATTGGAGTTCACCAGCATTTTAGGAAATACCTTTTAAAAGTTCTTAAGATTTTGGAAATCAGAGTTCTTTGTGTAAAGAGGAGGAAAATGCCTTCATTCAACACGTGTTTACTGTGCCCCTACTATGTGTCAGACATTTTTGTAGATAGTGCAAATATGGATATGTGCTAAATAAAAATTACACAAAACATTGTCCTTGGAGAGCTTACAGTCTACAGTGGGAGAGAAAGATAGGTTACACTGTGATGCGGAGGTGTGACTAAATTGCTGTGGAGACAGAATGGAGTTGCTGACCTTTGAACTCAAGGATGAGTTCCTAGTTTTGCAGGATGAAGAAGGACATGGACAGGAGAGAGCCATTCTAGGCAAATAGTATATAGTATGTCAAAAAGGTCTTGGCTTCTGCTGGGAATAATGGGAACTTTAAGATGTACTCAAATCTTTGTGCACTTTCTGTTTATTTACTTAAAATAAATTTCTAGAAATAATATTGCTGGATCAGAGGGTATACATATTTACAAGTCTGGTTATATTTGCCTTGATATTTTGCCTAATATAATTCCACCCACCAAGTTTATGAGAATGTCCCTTTCCCTGCACTCTGACCAACATAGGGTATTGTTTTCTCTTTTAATTTTTGCCACTCTGACAAGGAAAAATGTAATATCCTGTTTCAAGTTTGAATTTATTTTAGGAAGGTAATCCTGGTAGGAATAAGGAATAAGAATAGGTGAGAAGAGATTAGTGCTAGAGAGAAGTTGGAATGGTTCCTACATGAGGTAAAGAAGATCCTAAGTACCATCATAGTAATGGGAGTAGAGCAGGGGAGCTGGATTTAAGAGAGATTAGGAAGTAAAATGAATGCGATTTGGTGATAGATAGAATAGGGGTAAGGATTTGAGGGAGAAAGAATTCAAGGAGGACACTAAGGTTTCTGCCGTGGGAGACTGGGTGCCTGGTTATGCCATTACCTGGGAGGAGGAATAGATTTGGTGGAAAGAAAATGTTTCGGGACCTGTTAAAAGTTTAGGTTTCTTGCCGGGGACAATCTGGTGGATGTTTTCTGTAGGCAGTTGAAAATATGAATTTGGTCCTTTTGAGAGAGTTTGTGACTAGAGGAAGAAATTTGGGACAACGGAATATAGGTAGTACCCTATGTGGAAATGGGGTGATGGTCCCCAGAGAGTGCTTGTCAAATAAGAGTGTCAAGTACGGATCCTTTGGGCATTTAAGAAGTACGCAGGGCTTCCCTGGTGGTGCAGTGGTTGAGAGTCCGCCTGCCGATGCAGGGGATACGGGTTCGTGCCCCGGTCCGGGAAGATCCCACATGCCGCAGAGCGGCTGGGCCCGTGAGCCATGGCTACTGAGCCTGTGCGTCCGGAGCTTGTGCTCTGCAACGGGAGAGGCCACAACAGTGAGAGGCCTGCGTACTGCCAAAAAAAAAAAAAAAAAAAAGTAGGCAAGTAGGCAGAGAAGAGCCCATGAAAATCAGGAGGTTTTAGGAAGAGGAGGAGGAGAAAAATCTTTAGAATGTTTTTAACACTGTCAAAGATAAGCAGAATTTCTAAGAGTGTTAGTTACTGAGGAGGGAGTAGGCTTTTTCGTTAGGCAGTTAGGAGGTCATTGGTATCTTTTTTTTTTTTTAATTATCCTTTTTGTTTTATTTTTTTTAATTTTTAAATTTTTTATTATAACTATTGTGTGTAATATAGACTCAAGGATGTATTGTACAACATGGGGAATATAGTCAATATTTTGTAATAACTATAAATGGAAAGTAACCTTAAAAATCATAAAAAGTTATTGGTATCTTAATTAGAATAGTTTCAATAAATCATGGGCCAGTGGAAAAGAGATAGAGGAGATAAGCTATAATGGATTGAGAAGTTGGTGGAAGTGGTGGAATAGGTGAAGCAGTTTGTATAAATTGCCGTTTTGGTCAGTGAAGGGACAGAAGAAGCAAGAGTACAGCTTTTGATGGTTGGATGGATGGTGGAAGTGTGTTGAGCATATATATAGGTTTACAGGTGCAGGACACAAACAGTTGAACAGAGACTGAAGATATAGGAAGGACTAACAGTTGGAGCAGGTTCCAGAGAAGAGGAACGGAGTGGGGTCCAGGGCAGTGGTGGAAGGCTGGTCAGTGAGTCCTAGAGAGAAAGAGTCCCCTTCTCTGAGACAGGAAGGCAGTTAAGGATCTGGAAAATTGGAGAGCCTGGGCCTGGGACAGTAAGTTTAAAAAGGAGTGTTTGAATGTTGGGAGCTATTTTCTCTGTGTAGCAAATTCACCTGCTAATATAGAAGGACTTGCAGAAGTTGGGTGAGAGTTGAAGGGTAGTGGCAGAGGGTTGAAAAGCCTTTGTCATATGGGGATGGGCCAGGGCAGGAAGCTAAGAACTTATAGTTTGCTGAACGAACTGCAGGGGCCAGCTGAGATTGGGAGACTTAAGTTTGTATGTAAGATGCACTATTTAAATGAAAATGCTATTTTTAAATATAACTGCTGGATTTTCTATCCCACGACTAGGCAACCCAGGGGCAAGCCTGGAGAAGGGAGGGAATTGGGTTCATTGTGCTTTATGAGGGGAGGAGGATCTGGTGAAATACTTGAGAAAGCAGTCTCTGTTCTTGATTTCTCTTTCCCTTTTCTGTCCTTTCTGTCTTAAACATGTTAGCTAAGGAGTAAAGTTCATGGCATTAGTTCGACCTTCACCTGCACACTGTCTCTTACCTTTATTACTCTTTTAGGAAGTCAACCCTCCAAGAAGGTCATCCAAAAAACCAGACGTTTCGTTAGTAATGGTTGACATAGCGTAGTAGATTCTTGTATTAGAGCTCAGACTTATAAAACTTTTATTAAAAATTTTATTTATAGTCATCTTTTTTTTTAGGCCCTGGGTTTGTGCTAATTGATACAGATTTTAATGTTCCTGAAAAAGTAAATACAGATAGACACAAACTGCTACTGTACTGAATTTTAGTATATTTTATATATGTACATAACATACATATTTTTATAATACAATGATAATTTCTTCCTTTACTTTTTATTTCCTCCTTTCCTCCCTCCCTTTCTTCTTTCTTTTAAAAATAGAATATCACATCCAAGCTCAAAGAATACAAAGAACACATATACAAGTTCTTATCCCCCTATTTCACTATAGTGAAATGGTTGGATTGGTTTTAAATTGGGTTTAGGGATGGTGACTTTTGGTAGTTATCTTTTGTCTTCTCTATTATACAGACACTTCTTCACTCTTCCCCCCACTCCATACCATCATCCCCTTTCCCTTCAAAGTAATGATCATGTTTAAACTGTTGGCTTTGGAATCAAACCAGATGAATGCCTTGGAATTAACTAGCTTTTCTCTTTTCTGCTTCCCAGTAAAGATATTTCTTTTATGCTACATTTTAACTTAAAACCTATATTGATTTCAAAAGTTCAGGATTGAGAAGGGCTTTGTAGTAAGCATATAGAGGAACTGTGGCCTGATTTTATCTGTGATAGAGAATGCTGAGAAGCCATTATTAGCAGTCAACTTTAATGCTCTTCATAATATGATGAGAGATGGTAGTATCTCTGAATTCCTGTGAAATTTATTCATCGCTTTATAGGTCAAAGACGAACATGAACAGATGTGCAAATATTCTTTTTAAAAATTTCAGTAAGTCATTGAATCTGAGAGTCTACTAAACAGCTTTTATAAAGTTTTTAGAGTCCGTCTTGACAGATCTCTTCCCTCTGAAAGTCTCATTTAAAAAGATGATAAAGTAGCAAGTAGTAGTGTCATGGGTAGTGTACATTGGCACAGACATTCTTTGTCACAGTATAGCTGCCTTTGAGTTCAGGATAATGTCTTCATCTAGTCTTTGCTCTCTAGATGTTGTGATTGCTTCTAAATTGATTGTATGGGCTTCCCTGGTGGCGCAGTGGTTGAGAGTCTGCCTGCTGACGCAGGGGACACGGGTTCATGCCCCGGTCCGGGAAGATCCCACATGCCGCGGAGCGGCTGGGCCCGTGAGCCATGGCCGCTGAGCCTGTGCGTCCGGAGCCTGTGCTCCGCAACGGGAGAGGCCACAACAGTGAGAGGCCTGCGTACTGCAAAAAAAATAAAAAAATAAAATAAATTAAAAAAAAAATAAAATAATAAAATAAATTTAAAAAAAATAATAAAAATATTTAAAAATAAAATAAATAAATAAATTGATTGTATGTTTCTTGAGGACAGGAACTGTCTATTGCATCTTAGCTACTTATGTATATTCCCCATCAAATCCTTTGGCATATTAGATGTGAAATATTTGTTGAATAAATGAATGCTATAGCTGAAAGTCCGTGGATATCACGCCTCATCCAAGGTATTAATGACACATTTCTTCCCTACCAGTAGCTGTGGCTGTTACTTGGTTCTGGTCAGGCTAGATATGGTAGCACTGCTTTATGGTACTTAGGCGTTTTCTGGCTCTCTGAAAGGTGGAGTGTTTGAATCATCCACTTGTTACTCAAATTGTTTCTTAGTTCTCCATGAATCTGAGACAGCTGCCAGGCATCCCTAAGTTCTTTGCAGTGGTCTTCACGCTCCTACAGTTTCACTCTGCAGCTGCATAGTCAAGATGCTATTTTGTGAAACATCAGTTTGTACAATAGGGAAAGTTGGAGGAGATCTGGTGACGATGAGTCAGGCACTGCCTTGCAACAGCTGCAGGAAACAAAATATTCTTTGGGTGCCTCTGATATTAATATGATCAACGAAATGTCACTCTAGGTCTTGTTGACATCTCTCATGTCTTTTAATTAGGACAGTTAGGTAGGAGATGAATGGGAGTTAGGTGTTCCTTTCTAATCCTAGATTCAATTTAAGTTTTGAAATAAACTTTTTTTTTGGTAATAGCTTTTCATACACATACCATACTGTTCACCCGTTTAAAGTGTGCAATTCAGTGGTTTTTGGTATATTAATAAACTTGTGCAACCATCCTCATGATCAATTTTAGAAATGTTTTCATCTCCGCAAGGAGAAACCCCATATTCTTTAGCTATCACTCATCCCTCTCCATCCTCTCCACCTCTAAGCAAGCCCTAATCTACTTTCTGTATTTGCCCACTCTGGACATTTCATATCAATGGTATCCTGTAATATGTGGTCCTTTGTGTCTGGCTTCTTTCACCTAGCATAATGTTTCCAACATTCGTCTATGTTGTAGCATGCATCAGTACTTCATTCCTTTTTATTACTGAATAATATTCCATTGTATGGGTATACATTTTAGTCTGTTCATCAGTTAATAAACTTTTGGGTTGTTTCCACTTCTTGGCTGTTAGGACTTCAATATCAAGTTTGTGTACAAGTTTTTGTTGGATATATGTTTTCATCTCTTCTGAGTATTTATGTGGGAGTGGAATTGCTGGGTCATATGGTAATTCTATGTTTAACCTTTTGAGGAACTGCCAGACTGTTTTCTAAAGCAGCTGCACCATTTTACATTCCTGCTAGCAGTGAATGAGGATTCCATTTTCTCCACATCCTCTCCAGTACTTGTTAATACTGTCTTTTTGGTGATAGCCATCCTAGTGGATATGAAGTGTGGTATCCTCTTGTGGTTTTGATATACATTTCCCTGATGGTTAATGATGTTGAGCGTCTTTTCACGTGCTTATTGGCCGTTTGTATATATTCTTTGGCGAAATGTCTGTTCAGATCTTTTGCCCTTTTTAAAAAGTAAATTTATTTATTTATTTGGCTTTGTTGGGTCTTCATTGCTGTGCGCGGGCTTTCTGTAGTTGCAGTGAGCGAGGGCTACTCTTTGTTGCGGTGTGCGGGCTTCTCCTTGCAGTGGCTTCTCTTGTTGCAGAGCACGGGCTCCAGGCACGCAGGCTTAGTAGTTGTGGCGCACGGGCTTAGTTGCTCCGCGGCATGTGGGATCTTCCCCGACCAGCGCTCGAACCCGTGTCCCGTGCATTGGCAGGCGGATTCTTAACCACTGCGCCACCAGGGACGCCCATTTTGCCCATTTTTAAATTGAGTTATTTGTCTTTTTTTACTGAGTTGAAAGAATTTTTGATATATTCTAGATGCAAATCCCTTATATATGATTTGCAAATATTTTCTCCCGTTCTGTTGGCTGTCTTTGCAAATATTTTCTCCCGTTCTGTTGGTTGTCTTTACTTTTTTGATAGCGTCCTTTGATGTACAAAAGTTTTAAGTTTTGATGAAATCCAGTTTATCTAAACAGGCATACCTTGGAGATATTGTGTGTTTGATTCCAGACCACTATGGTAAAGCAAATATTGCACTAAAGCGAGTCACATGAATGTTTTTGGTTTCTCAGTTATGTTAACACTATACTGTAGTTTGTTACATGTGCTTTAGGTCTTAAAAAATGTACATATCTTAATTAAAAATATTTTAGGGCTTCCCTGGTGGCGCAGTGGTTGAGAGTCCGCCTGCCGATGCAGGAGACACGGGTTCGTGCCCTGGTCCGGGAGGATCCCACATGCCGCGGAGCAACTAAGCCCGTGAGCCATGGCCGCTGAGCCTGCGCGTCCGGAGCCTGTGCTCCGCAACGGGAGAGGCCACAACAGTGAGAGGCCCGCATACCGCAAAAAAAAAAAAAAAAAAAAAAAAAAAAAAATTTTATTGCTTAAAAAATGCTAACCATCATCTGAGCCTTCAGTAGTTGTAGTAGTGACATTAAAGATTACTGATCACAGTTCACTATAACAAATACAATAATCATGAAAAAATATTAAATATTGTGAGAATTACCAAAATATCACACAGAGACACGAAAAGAAGCAAAATATATGTAAGCAAATGCGATTGGAAAAATGGCACCGATAGACTTGCTTGACCCAGGGTTGCCATAAACCTTCAATTTGTAAAAAACACAGTATCTGTGAAGTGCAATAAAATAGGGCATGCCTGTAAATTTTTTTGTTGCTTCTGTGTTTGGTATCATATGTAATAAATTGTTGGCTAACCCAAGGTCATAAGGATTTACACTGTTTTCTCCTCTAAGAATTATGTAGTTTTAGCCCTTATGTTTAGGCCTTTGATCTATTTTGAGTTTATTTTTGTACATAGTGTGAGGTAAGGAGCTAACTTTATTCTTTGGCATGTGGGTATTCAGTTGTCCTAAGCACTTTTTGTTGAAAAGTTTATTCTTTCCCCATTGAATGTTCTTGGCACCCTTGTTGAAAATAATTGACGGTAAATGTGAGGGGTTAATTGCTATACTCTTAATTCTATTCCATTGACCTATATGTCTATCCTTATACTGTTTTCATGTTATCAGAAATGGGTAGTGAATTTGCAAAATTTACTACCCTTAATATTAAAGTCTGAATTTTAAAAGGCCAGGCAAAAATCCATAAGTGAGTTTTTAAAGGTTTAGCAAAATTAATAAGTTATGTCAACATAGTGTGTTCTTGTGGAAAACCAGGATACTTGGGTATGTGTGCTTACTGTTGATAGTAACATCAAAGAAAACAACTAATATGCCTCTGGAGTATGGGACGTCTCCTGCCAAAGCCCGATCACTTGGCAGAGAGTCTCTGTTCTAATGTAAACCTTTATGGTGCTTCATTTCTAATACACATTTTAATAAAATATGTGTTTTCAGTTATTTTAAACAGTTTTAAAGAAGACAAACATTAACAAAAATTATAGCAAATAATTTAGTCTTGGAACCTTTAAACTAGTTGGGTCAAGTGAAAGTTTATCAACATTTTTAACATGTTTATTGTAAACTTGGAAATTTTACTTGGTGCAGACCATAACTTTAATAAGCCTTTTTGATGACAGTGAGTGTGGAGTAATAACCTAGCTGTGTTCTCTCCATTTAGTTGTTTTTATATTCTAAGGTCAAAGACCTTTTCACTAAGATAAGATTGTATACAAAACACCATGTTCTGCAGTATGCAACTGCTTTTATGAAAGCTGAATGTTAATATATCATTAGATTGGTTAGTTCTTAACTAATGCTTATTGAACTATCTTGGTATAGTAGCATATATATATATATATATATATATATATATATAAAATTTAAGTCCATTTGAATTAATATTTCAAGAAAGAGTTCAGGTACTAATGTGTGCAAAATGCTCTCAGACTCATCAGACCCATCTTCTAACGGCCTTTGAGTCAATGGGCATTTCCATCAGAAGATATAATTAAGTTTGTTTGGTGAGGTTTGTTTTTAATAAAGTTCTTTTTGGGGAAAAATGTTTAGGATTGTGTTTATGGTTTGATTGTTATCAAGTCAATATGGACAGTTTAAAAAAATTTTTTAAACTTAAGCTTTTTTATCCCAAGAATTAATTTAGTTGGAGATTTGTAACAAGTTGGTAACAATAAAAATAGGTAATAGTAAACCTTCAATAAATAATATCTTTGTGCCAGAACTTACTATCTAATTTGTTAATTATAGCAAGCTTATAACATTAGTGTTACCACTGTTTTACAGATTGGGGAACTGAGGCTCTGTTTAAGTAACTTGTCCAAAGTTACACATCCAGCTAGCATTAGGGTGAACATTTGAAATCAAATGTGTTTTATTCCAAAGTATCTAGTCCCCACTCTCATATGCCCTTCTTCATGTGTGTGTGTGTTTGTGTGTGTGTGTGTGTATAAAGTTAATACTACAGAGCAGTAGAGTTTGGGATAAATAGTGCTTATTGGTGGACAGAAGAGGCAAGTAGAGTTCCAGTGATTTACTAAAATTTGCAGTATTACTGAATACCCAATTTCAAGGACATTAGGAAATAATTTAGAGGGGGCTTAAACATTTTCTTATTTAACCCGTCATAGCAGAATCTACCCAGACAGCCTCCAAACCCTTTTCCATTGTTTTTCTACCTCAGAAATGTTATTTTTTTCAAATTTATGTTTACATGAAAAAAGGAATTGTATATAAACTATTATTTTTATACTCTTGCCCATGTTTACCTTTTCTTATATCTTTATTCACAAACATTTATTGATAAGCTACGATAAGCTAGGAACTGTGCTAGCTGTTAGAGATAAACAGTGAAAGTCTCTGACTTTAAAAGTTCACAGTCCTGGAGAGAAGACAAACAGAAACAGATAATTACAGTTTAGTGTGAAAAGATATATAACTGGATGTACAAAGCATTTTGGAAGCACTAAGGGAAAAGATGTTGGGAAATTTGGGGTACACTTGGGTGAGCTAAATGCTATGAAAGTGTTATAAGCCAAAGTTCTGTGGGAGCTTGGTTGAAGACATAACTGAATTTATTTCATCTCTACTCCTGTGCATTTCCTTCCCTCTTATATTGTTTTGAAGCAAATTCTGCACGTCATCTCATTCATAAGTATTTCAGTATATAGTTCTGAAAGATAACGATTTAAAAAAAATAAACAGTAATATCATTATCACATCTTTAAAAAATAATGTGGGGTGAACTTAATTTGAAGGGGGAATGAAATGTTCAGTGGGTAGCCGAGGAGGGAGGAATGGCAGAGAGGAGAGCATGTTTATTTGGAGGGAGCTGGGAAAGATCTGTGAGTGTTCAGAGACTTCTTCTTTGGGGTGCAAATAATGTCTCTGATGATGTGAATGGAGAAAATGATGAGAAGTGAGTGGCAAAATAGGGAAAGGTACAGTCATAAAGGCTCTTGAATATACTAAGAGGCCTGCTCTGCCTTTTTGATATGGGGAGTTTAGAGGGTTGTAAGCAGATTAATAGTAACGTGCTTAGATTTACAGTTCAGAAAAGTAACCTTAACGGCACTGTCGAGAGCAGATGAGGTAAGAGTAAAATCAGAAACCAAAAAGATACACTATGGGAGGAGGTTGTAGTAGTCCAGCTGAGGAACAAATGATGATGGTTTGAAATAAGGTTCTATCAGTAGAGTTTGACGGAAGCTGCTTCATGACATACTTAGAAAGTAGGATTTGGATTAAATTTAGGGTTGAGGAAGAGGGAGGGTTTGAAGCTTCCTCTTAGGCTTCTGGCTTGTGCAGCTGGGCAGACAGTAAAACCATCACTAGGGGCGGAGCACATTAGACAAGCTGAGGGTCTATATACATGGTTGCTGCCTGCCGCTGTCCACTGTACAGCCGCCATGCCAGCAGCACCCTGTGGATGCAGTGTGTGGTGGCCCTGGCCCTCTAGTTTAGGTGTTTTGACCAGTTGATCTGATGTTAGCTCCTAATTAAGCACAACTTTTGTCATAGTGTAGACATCCAATAAAAAGTTGTTCGGGGAATGAATGATAAATAAATCCAAATCTCTGTATGTTTAATACATAAACTCTGAGGATTAGTACAATCTAATGACTTGTTTATTGATTCTAGGGGCTGTTAGTACAGGAGACATGGTAAAATATTTGTTTATTCCTTTGTTCTGTGGGCTGATTGTTGCGTGTGTATGTATCTTACCATTTTTTTAAATATATGCGCTCTATCAGTTTTTGTCCTTAAACCATTTGATAAACCACAATAAAATTTTAGAATTAAAAAAATACATATCCACATGGGAATATTTCGGAAATGTGAGAAAAGTCTTATTTATTGAACTAAGACTATTTTAGAGAAGATGTCTAGCTTGTTCTGGTAAAATTCAAAAAGGTTTGTGTTAGGGCTTCCCTGCTGGCGCAGTGGTTGAGAGTCCGCCTGCTGATGCAGGGGACACGGGTTCGTGCCCCGGTCTGGGAAGATCCCACATGCCGCACAGCAGCTGGGCCCGTGAGCCATGGCCACTGAGCCTGCGCCTGTGCTCCGCTACAGGAGGGGCCACAACAGTGAGAGACCCGCATACCGCAAAAAAAAAAAAAAAAGGTTTGTGTTAACCCATCTAAAATTATTGTCTTTACTGTAGGCATTCTGAAATTTATTTAGAAATCAACACTAAAATTAGTGAATTAAGCTCTCAGTTTAACGTCCAGTCAGGATGTCAGATTTACACTAAGAATAAAGTGCTCAAATAAGGTAAAGATGTTGTAGTCCTTCCCTCTACCCACGACAAAAAAGATTGTGTTAGAAAGTCTACATCTTGTAAGTCTTAGAAGCAGATGGAGCTTCAGATTGGCCTTGTGTTTCATATTTACTGTTTATCTGCTTGAGACTTAGATAAAAATTATCTGATAGCTTGCCCTTGGAACAGATCTCTGATTACTTGGTGGGATAATGGAGTTGGTCAGTGGAGAGAGAGGAGGAGAGAGGGAGAGAGAGAACATGGCTGTCCTTTCATAGGGATCCTAGAGAAGCAACATGGTGTATGGAAATAGCACCTGTAGCTTAGAGTCAGCCAGCCTTCAACTTGGCTGCCATTCCTGCTGCTCAGCAAGTTACTGACTTCACTTTGGCCTTAGTTTTCCTTATTTGTGAAAAGGCAGTAATACTACCTGACCTACAGAGTGGTTGTGAGAATTAGAGGTCATGCGCACCAGGCATCCAGCACACAAAGCATGCCTATCAGTAACTACTGGCCATTGGTGTTATCCACACAGAGTATCCTCTGTGGGTGGCATCCATTGGGGTAGCAAGACTAACTCTGGACTGGCTTCATTCAAGACCTTCCTGTTGTCCCATCAGGGGATTTGGGGGTAAAGGCAGGCAGAGGGTGGGATTGTAAGTCATTACTTTCCCCCCTGAATTTGTTAAGAAGTCAATTCTTGCTTAACTAGTTCTTAATTAACTAGGGGTCTTAGACCAATTCAGTGCATTTTGGCAAATATTTTTCATTAATTATATCTCTGACACAATGCTGGAGATCACTGTAACTTAGGATAGGCACTTGAATGTCTCTGATGCATTAATTCCCTGTCTACAGAATGAGACTAATGTCATTAAGCCTTTGAACCCCTCTAAGAAAGTTTCAAGAATTAAAGGAGATCAGATTATAACCAATACTTTCAAATCTTTTATAGGCTATATAATAAAATTAAGATGAAAATTTAACCTCAGAAGGAGGGTTCTTGAGGAGGAAGGTAAGAGAGGGAGGTCTAAAAGTGAACTTTTGCACTTCCCTGGTGGCGCAGTGGTTGTGAGTCTGCCTGCCGATGCAGGGGACACGGGTTCGTGCCCTGGTCCAGGAAGATCCCACGTGCCGCGGAGCAGATAGGCCCGTGAGCCATGGTCGCTGAGCCTGTGCTCTGCAACGGGAGAGGCCACAACAGTGAGAGGCCCGCGTACCACACACACATACACACACACACACAAAAATAATAAAAGTGAACTTTTAAGTGTGTTTACTAGAGCACTTGCTGCCTTGGCAGAATGCTTCTTGCATGTTAGTCTTTTAGGTGCTCCGGTTTCACATCTGTAAAATGGAGATAAAACACTTAAGTCCTGGGGTTGTTGTCATTGATATCATGATAAAATATAGCAAAACTACCCACCACAGTGTCTGGGACATAACAGATGATCGTGAGCTTACGTATCCTTTTAGGAGGAACTACCCATCCATGGTGTCTTCACTATCCAATACCACTCGCCCACACCGGAACCCTAAAGGATGTCGAATACCAAGTTTTTATTCTATAGTTTTTCTTTTGATTGGATTTTGGTTTAGAGGTTAAAAAAAAATTTAAGTGATTAGGTAGTAAGATGACTGTTGGACTCATCAGAGTAAGTTAGAATAGGCTCTTGGTTCAGAGAACCAAATTCTCTCTTCAGCAGCAATACTGAGGTATGGTTTTATGAATAAGGCTTGGTTTCCCATCTAGACATCAATCCTAACATTTATAACCTGGCACTCTTGTTAAACCTTTAGAAAAGATATGTGTATTCAGGCTGTCCCTTGAAGTAACTTATTTAGGAAGTAAAACCATCTTTATTTTTTTTTTTTCAAATTAAGAAAATAATCTGTTTCAAGATCTATCAGGTAGCTTCTGGTTCTGAAAGGCTGGGGTTTACTGACTGATCCGTGTCCTCCTTGTGGGTACTGGTCATATAAAGACTTCAAGCTTAATTAGACTTTGTCGTTGAGACTGATTATGCCCTTATAGCATGGGTTTTCTTTCTTGTTTGTGCCTTCTAAGAAATACACTGTCAAGTTTGACTTCTTTGTCCAGTTTTTTTTCTTTGAGTTCTTCTTTTTCCAGTGACTCCCCTCTTGAAGCTTTCTGTCTTTCTGATCCATTCTGGATTAGTTGCTTTTTAGGCTTACTATAATGCAGACATTTTTCTAAAATTTTCCTGTTCTCATTTCCTGAGACTAATCCACTGTTTTCTGGATCCCTATGCGACATTCTTCCTTGATTTACTCCCTTATTTTACTGGGCCACATATTGAAATAACTTCCTAAGGAGTCTAGATTTGTATACTAAAAGTATTCTTTCTTTTCTACCCTTTAAGTTGATTGATAACTTGGTTAGGTACGGAAGTCTAGGTTGAAGTGAATTTTCCCTGAGAATTTGTGATGACATGTTTCATTGTCATCCAGCATTTGGTTTGGAAGCCTGATGCCATTTTGATTCTCATTGCTTTGTAGATGTTTCATTTTCTTCTGGAAGTTTTAAAGATCATCTCTTTATCCCTGTTGGTCTGAAATATCATAGGGTTTTGTTTCGTTAGGTGTGGGTCTTTTTTCTTTTCTTTTTAAAATATTTATTTATTTGGCTGCGCTGGGTCTTAGTTGCATCACACGGGATCTTTGTTGCTGCATGTGGGGTCTAGTTCCCATACCAGGGATCGAACCCAGGCCCCCTGCATTGGGAGCACGGAGTCTTACCCACTGGACCACCAGGGAAGTCCTGTGGGTCTTTTTTCATGTGTTGTGTTATCATGCATAGTGACCCCTTTGAAGATTCATGTTCTTCAGCTCTCTGAAATATTATTTTATTTAATATCAATATATTGCAAGATGAATTAAATATATAGTTTCTAAGCTGCACCAACCACATTTCAAGTGCTCAGTAGTCAACATGTGGCTAGTGCAGATATATGGAACATTTCCATCATCGCAGAAAGTTCTCTTGGTTAGCACAGACCTGAAGGCTCAGTGAAATTGCAAACATGATCTCTTAAAACTCAGAGAAGAGATACAAAGGTTCAAAAAATGTATTACAAGATAATAGAGGCAGAAAACAAACTGACAGAATTCAGAAAGAAATTGAAAAGTAAAAATATGATCAAGATAAAAGCTACCACAGTCGGATAGCTGGTCCCCCACCGGCGGGCCGTCGCCCGCGTCCCCCGGGGCACAGCACGGCTCGCCCCTCTGCACGTCAGGACCGGGGTCCGGTGCGGAGAGCCCTTCGTCCTGGGACACGGGGTGCGGCTGGAAAGGCGGCCGCCCCCTCGCCCGTCACGCACCGCACATTCGTGGGGAACCTGGTGCTAAACCATTCGTAGACGACCTTCTTCTGGGTCGGGGTTTCGTACGTAGCAGAGCAGCTCCCTTGCTGTGGTCTATTGAAAGTCAGCCCTCAACACAAGGGTTTGTGAAGAAGTCAAAAAAATACAAGAAAAAATAATAAAAGAAAAAAAAAAAGCTACCACAGAAACAACTATAGTCATAAATATGCCTCAGTATATAACCAGCGGCAGAGGGACGCCTGGCTTTAGAAAATCACAAAAATGAAATGGTTAAAAAAAAGATATAAATGATTATGGAGAAGATGGACAGATATGGGAGACCGATAAAGGAGACAAATGCGCATAAGTGAAATTCCAGAAGAAGGGAATAACTGATGAATTAGAAAAATATTTATAATGGAAGAAATTTTTCTGAAATAAAAATTGCACTCTTCAAGGAACTTTCCTGAAATAAAGATTGAATATTTCTTTCAAGATGATGACAGAATGATAAAACCACTAAGTCATAATCACAGGGATGTTTAGTGAACTTTGGGGATAAAGTATTATAGGGACATCCACACAGAAATACTCAGTGCTAGAAGACAGTGGAACAATCTCTACAAAGTTCTGAGAAAATGTAACCTAAGAATACGGTACGCCTGTATTTTGCTATAGTTTTGCTATTGCTAATGAGATTGTTGATAAGCCAAATTTTTCTTCAGCTTTCAAGTTTAAAATACCACATGAGATGTAAAGGTGATTATTATATAAGGCTTGAGGAAACTGTGATGCCAATTTTTTTTTTTAAATAGAAGAAACTGGGAAGAAGATTTACTAACTAATGATGCAATATCTGTTTAGTGAGACTCTTGGTGATTTTTTTTTAATACTGAATTTTATACAGTGAACATATATTTCTTCAAAAATCAAAAGATGAAAATAGAGGTCTGAGTTCTAAAGACAGGTACCTCTTCGCTCTCTCTCCCACCCCTCACTTATTTACTAATTGGGCAAATCATGTATCATCTCAGAGCTTTCCTTCTTTATCTGGAAAAGGTAAGAATCAAATGAAATAAAAGTACATAAAAATGTTAGCTAAGGAAATTGAAAAGTACATAGAAATGCTAAGGAAATTGCAAAATGCTATGCAAATGATAGTTATTATTAGAAGTGGTCTTAATTTCCAGAAATTATGCTCTTCTATTTTGGAGAGGCCTTATTCTGAAGCTTTAGTTCTCCATTACAGCATTAAAAGAGGCACTTATGCAGAAATCATACGTATGATGACTCAGTTTTATCAAAGCCTTCTTTGTCTGTTTTTAGAAATTCATTTTTAATGGTAACTTTAAAATCACAGTGAAATTTTTAGTACTTAACAGGACCACCAAAATGTGTGTTTTTTAATCACTTCTGTAATATTTCATATTCAGAATAATTTCATAGGTTGAGTTAGTGGGACACATTCTCAAGGTGAAAATCTGAAGGTGAATTCTACTTCTGTCTAATAATAGAATAACTGCTAGGCTTTGGTAAGTCTGTATATTTCAGATATGTTTCCCACACATGTTTGAAAGCAAAGAGAAATGTCTTACTCTAAGTTACAGGTAAATGCATGACATTTTGCAAGCTCCAAAATGATTGGATTTTGGTCATCAGAGGTTTTATCTTATGAGTACCAACAAACTCAACATATGCAAAAACAGCTAGCCTCACTTTGTTCTTTTTTTTTTTTTTTTTTTTTTGCGGTATGCGGGCCTCTCACTGTTGTGGCCTCCCCCCTTGCGGAGCACAGGCTCCGGACGCGCAGGCTCAGCAGCCATGGCTCATGGGCCTAGCCGCTCCGCGGCATGTGGGATCTTCCCGGACCGGGGCACGAACCCGTGTCCCCTGCATCGGTAGGCAGACTCTCAACCACTGCGCCACCAGGGAAGCCCCCTGACTTTGTTCTTTGTAAACACAAGGACATTTGATTTTCCAGTACATGTTAAAATCAGTTTTGACAGACCTTGCCAAAAGAGGTCAAGCTTCATCAACAATATCGAACTGTTCAGAGGTGAGTTCTCTGAAGACGTACAGATTTTTTCAGGACTCTCCTGCTAGTTTGGTGAGCTCTTCAGCCTTCTAATGGCACCTCAGTTTGAAGTTCCAAAGCCACCTTTAAGAAAATAACAGTGGCCCTGTCAGCTGGGTATGTCATAGAAATATTTAGCTTTGAAAAAGGGTTAAGTACACATCAGGCCAGAAATAAGGACATAATGTTTCTTTCCCTCTACACATCGTTTTTATAAAGCATAGTCAAGATACTTGAATTAGGTAGATACTTGAATTTATTCAGTTCAGGGAACCTCTCTTTGTTCTTAAAAACTACAGAGAATTTAACCAGCTGGTCTCTTTGAACCTTCATATCACTAAGCTTGTCCTGGATCAGCTCATTTTCTCTAGCTTCTCAAGCTCTTAACCCATCTGCCATTCTCTTACTGGTGACCAAGGTCCTTGCCTCCTGTTTCATATCCACAGTTGAAGCCACCAGCCATGAATTCTTCCAACTTCCTGCATTACAGTCTTCCTTTCCCTTCTCTAAACACAACATAAGCTTCATTCTCATCCATATTTACCTTCTCAGGTCTCAGAAGGATAGCGTATTTCTCCTCCTATTTAAGGAAAATGCCTTCATCTTTATGCCTCGTTTCATCTTCTCCCTGTTCTTCTGAGATCTTGATCCCAAAATGTCACCAGGTTCTCTGGCTTCAGCCTCTCACTTTTTATTGTATTTTCTCTCACAGACTGAGCATGCTCGAGTATTTTTAATCAATTAAACAGAAAAGTCCTTGATCCTGTGATGCATTCCAGTTTCTACCCTTTGTTCTCCATTTTTAAATTGGACTTTTTGAAGAAATTCACACCTTCCATTGAATCCTCAACCCACTCTAACCTGACCCTATATAGCCTTCACTACACTGCTCTTCAGCAGGAACTCCAGTGACTTCCAGGTTACTGTTGCCAGTGCAGACCTTCCCTTTTGACTTGTGTGCATGCTGCATTATTGCCATGGGCCTTACTAGGATTCTTGGAACTTCTAACTCCCTAGCTTCCTTTATGACCTTCCACCAACCTGTCCAGCTTTCCCTTCTCAGGTTCCTTTGTGAACTCTTCTTCTTGTCCCTCCCTTAAACCATGACATTCCCTAGGATAGCCTCAGCCCACTCTTTCCTCACACTGCAGGTTCTCACCGTGTGATCTCAAGGCTTAGTTAACATGGAACCGATGGCTCCCAAATCTGTGGGCCAGCCTTCAGCTTTCAGATTTGAGTATCTAGCAACTGACTTCACATCTCAGTCATTCCTTGAATCATTGATTCATCAGTATTCTGAGTGTCTACTATCACCAGACTCTGTCTTAAAAGACTGAATAATGAAAATACAGATTCTGCTCTATCAATGGGAAAGACGGGGGCAACACACCCCTAGTGACAACACAGTGAATCGTATACTCTGCGAGAAACAAGCAAAAGGTTCTGTGATCACAGAGGGTTAGGGACAGGCAATGGCTCCTAGAGCTTTTAGGGATGTTACCCTTGGACCTTAAGTTAATTAATTAAACATGCAGAAGAGAGATACTTTCTCTAATTTCCTTCCATTTCTTCCCCCAGTCATTCAGTCACCTGTATCAGAAACCCCATGGTTATCCTTGGCTCCTTTTGTCAATGTTCAGTTTTCAGTTGGGCACCAGGTTCTACGGTTTCAGTCCTAAGATACGACTCAAGTGTAGCCCTCTTCCCCATCCACACTACCTCTGTGCTAATTTTTGAGGCCTTGTCATCTGTCACCTGCATTATTGCAGTAGACTCAAAAGTGATATCTCTGCTTTATGTTTTGATCCCTTTGAATCCACCTTTCTCAAGGCCAGCATGGTGTAGCAGAAATGGTGATCTGACCTTGTCACTGCTCTGCCTAAGAGTCTCCCACCACCCACAGCAGAAGTTCTCAAACTGCTGATCAGAATCCCTGGGGCAGGGTTCCTCTAAATCTGTCTATCAGGCCCCACCCCTGCTAATTCTGATTCTGTAGAACTGTTTGCCGAGGGCCTGTGTTTTTAAGTTCCCTGAGAGATTGTGACATCTGACCAGACTGAAAAACCTCCTGCCTACCAGGGTCAAACATGAGCCCCTCTGCCTGGTTGTACAAAGCCTTCCGTGACCCGGCTCTAGCTTAGCAGTCAGCCACATTTCTCACTATGTGCTGCGTGTCTACTTGTTTAGGTAAAATCATCCAATTTTATGTGAATCAAGTTAGAGACCTTATTTGTAAAAAGGGCTTTTGAAAATGGTAACTTTTATTTAAATATATGCTATTATTATTTGTCATGTATTTCCTGCCTTTTTAGTGGATGATGCTGGCAAAATAGAACACGATGGTTCCTCGGGAATGACCATGGATGCAGAGTCGGAAATCGATCCTTGTAAAGTGGATGGCACTTGCCCTGAAGTCATCAAGGTGTACATTTTTAAAGCTGACCCTGGAGAGGATGACTTAGGTAAGAGGAAACCTTCAGCATAGTATACCTCCTGATTAAACACTTCAACCTAATTATTTTTTGGTGGTTTAGACTGAGAATATTGGTAATCTTTTCTGAAGATAACATTTTAAGCAAGTGTTCCAATATAGCAGTAGAAAAGTATGTAAAATGTAGTAAGTAAAACAGGTGGAAATGAAGTCTTCACATAAATTCTTGGAGCCTTCATTTTCTCTGATAGGTGGCACTGTAGACATTGTGGAGAGTGAGCCTGAGAATGATCATGGAGTTGAACTACTTGATCAAAATAGCAGTATTCGTGTGCCAAGGGAAAAGATGGTTTACATGACTGTCAACGACTCTCAGCAAGAAGATGAAGATTTAAGTAAGTAGGTGGCCTTTTTGTGGGAGAGAATTTTATGTTCCCGTGGCTCTTTTATTTTTTTCTTTTTTAAAAAAATATGGCCAGTATCTGAAGGAAACAAGTAGGATTATTGTAGAGATTATTATTCTGCTGTATTTCAAGGGAAACATCAATGACTTATTATGTGTGTTTAGAATGTTGCTTTAAAAACAAATTAAGGAACTATATTCAGTATCCTATAATAAACCATAGTGGAAAAGAATGTGGAAAAATAAGATTATTTAAAAAGCACATTATGGTAAAAGCCAAGAAATGTATGATTCATTCAATAAATATTTATTGAGTGCTTACTACATGAAAGCTATGTTCTAGGTATATAACATGTGAACCTTCTTTCTACTTGTCTATTAACTGAATTCAAGTGAAAATATCTTTTCCTGTGATCTCTGTAAACCTGGTCACACAAGTTTCTATAATTTTCTACTCAGATGTTGCAGAAATTGCAGACGAAGTTTATATGGAAGTGATTGTAGGAGAGGAGGATGCTGCTGCTGCAGCGGCAGCCGCTGCTGCACATGAACAGCAAATCGATGACAGTGAAATCAAAACTTTCATGCCAATAGCATGGGCAGCAGCTTACGGTAAGTCGCGTTGTGGCTCTTGGGATTGAATTGGTTCTTGAACATGAATTCATGATTGAAAACGGTTTCTGTGGTCTTAGGTTTCAGAAATCTGAAATACCAGTACCCTGTAAGGGTTATTTGATTTGCATGAGAGTAGAGGAAGATTATAAAGTCTACTTTTTGTCTTTATTTTTAACAGGAATTTCCTTCATGTGTATATTACGTAGAAGGAAGTACTGCAAGAAGTACACAGGCTTTCAAGCTGAAACTTTTCATCTTGATTATATGTGGCCCATGACTTTACAATTTTGGGAAACAACAAGGGAGTCCATGGCCATGGGGCAAAATGTGTTTTTTAGATTTGGAAGCTAGGCATTTCCTATGGTCTTGCTATAATAAATGTGGTCATAAAACCCATTACCTAGAATGGGGAATTTCTGTCATTCATGAGTATCATGGCTAACTTTCGTTGTTATAGTTAATAAAGAGTCCCTAATTCTTTATAATTTATAATACTGTATAATTTTGTTTTTTAATGCACATTGTTAGGTAATAATTCTGATGGAATTGAAAACCGGAATGGCACTGCAAGTGCCCTCTTGCACATAGATGAGTCTGCTGGGCTTGGCAGACTGGCTAAACAAAAACCAAAGAAAAGGAGAAGACCTGATTCCAGGCAGTACCAAACAGGTGAGGGCACATGAGTTCCACAGCGCAGCGTGCTTTGCGAGCTCTCAGATGAAACTCTAGTATGTATCCCCAAAGGTGTTGTGATGACATTTTAGCTGCTAGACCACATAGAGCTTTTGTGTATTGAAATTGAAAATATAATTTTAAGAATTCAGTGATATTCATGAATGATTTCCTTGGATTAAAAAAAGAATAAAAGGGGGAGTGGATAAAACATGGATGAAAAAATTCAAAACTCGGGTGATTTTTATGTGGATATGAAAAGAAATCCCTCAAATATGTTGGAAGCATTAACTTTTTTAAGAAGCCAAATATATTTAAAGAATCTGATTATGTCAGCATAAAGCAGGAATACTTTACAGAGCAGCAAGGCAAGTATTTCAGTTCTTGTGACATATTCTTGTCTATTCTTGTATGCTGATTTGCATATTAAAATTCTGTAGAAATATTTAAGCTTTACTGTAAATTGACATAAGTTATGTTGTTAGAATAACCAAAGCAGAAACTGTGATTATGAAACTTTGCTTTTATCAATAATTTCCCACCAATTTCTCAACTGATACAACTGCAGTCACTAGTTGTTAGAAGTTACATTTTTTTTTTTTTTTTTTTTTTTAACTGGAGGGAGTGAGGTTGGTACAGTCATACTGAATGGAGTTCCCAGACCAGGTTCTCTTTTTGATGAGGCTGCTGTATCTCTTATGTTGAAAAATTGTAAAAGGAATGATGCTAAGTAGCAGATAGCCTAACATAGGAGTACTTGCCCAATAATGTTCAGAACACATGCTTTAAATTCTTGAAGAAACCAAAACAGAACTTGGTTTGATCACTCATGCTCCTTTCTTTTCCTTTCTTAGCAATAATTATTGGCCCTGATGGACATCCCTTGACTGTCTATCCTTGCATGATTTGTGGGAAAAAGTTTAAGTCGAGAGGTTTTTTGAAAAGGCACATGAAAAACCATCCTGAACACCTTACCAAGAAGAAATACCGCTGTACTGACTGTGATTACACTACCAACAAGAAGATAAGTTTACACAACCACCTGGAGAGCCACAAGCTGACCAGCAAGGCAGAGAAGGCCATCGAATGCGACGAATGTGGGAAGCATTTCTCTCACGCTGGGGCTTTGTTTACTCACAAAATGGTGCATAAGGAAAAAGGAGCCAACAAAATGCACAAGTGTAAGTTCTGTGAATATGAGACAGCTGAACAAGGGTTGTTGAATCGCCACCTTTTGGCGGTCCACAGCAAGAACTTTCCTCATATATGCGTGGAGTGCGGTAAAGGTTTTCGTCACCCATCAGAGCTCAAAAAGCACATGCGAATCCATACTGGGGAAAAGCCGTACCAATGCCAGTACTGCGAATATAGGTCTGCAGACTCTTCTAACTTGAAAACGCATGTAAAAACTAAGCATAGTAAAGAGATGCCGTTCAAGTGTGACATTTGTCTTCTGACTTTCTCAGATACCAAAGAGGTGCAGCAACATGCTCTTATCCACCAAGAAAGCAAAACTCACCAGTGTTTGCATTGCGACCACAAGAGTTCGAACTCAAGCGATTTGAAACGACACATAATTTCTGTTCACACGAAGGACTACCCCCATAAGTGTGATATGTGTGATAAAGGCTTTCACAGGCCTTCAGAACTCAAGAAACATGTGGCTGCCCACAAGGGTAAAAAAATGCACCAGTGCAGACATTGTGACTTTAAGATTGCAGATCCGTTCGTTCTAAGTCGCCATATTCTCTCAGTTCACACAAAAGATCTTCCATTTAGGTGTAAGAGATGTAGAAAGGGATTTAGGCAACAGAATGAGCTTAAAAAGCATATGAAGACACACAGTGGTAGGAAAGTATATCAGTGTGAGTACTGTGAGTATAGCACTACAGATGCCTCAGGCTTTAAACGGCACGTTATCTCCATTCATACAAAAGACTATCCCCACCGTTGTGAGTACTGCAAGAAAGGGTTCCGAAGACCTTCAGAAAAGAACCAGCACATAATGCGACATCATAAAGAAGTTGGCCTGCCCTAACAATACTTCTACAAACTTTTGTAGAGATGTGGGCCTTGAAGCAGGAAATTCATTTTAAAGCCACAGTCTCATTCACATACAATACTGTATATTGATTTATGCTGTGTACAAATAGAATTATTGCTTCTAGTTGACTTTTTTTTTTTTTTTACCATTTGTTCAATAGTGTGTTCTGAATTCTATTCAGTTTGTTTAATAAATGGGGAAAAGCAGTAACAAGCAAGTTGCAGCAACAAGCTTTTAATAAAGAAATCCCTGATTCTATACTGAGTTTTTCTATCTTAGAAGTTTTATATTTATTTAAATATTTACCTTGCTTACCTTGATGGTACTCTTCTAAGACCATTTAACTTAAAGTTAAGGTAATTTTAGATTGGTAACTCTGAAAGTACTCATGTTGACTTATTTTTTTTTCCCATAAATTTCTCACAATAAAATTGTCAGAGACATCTACTAATAATGGGAGATTTTATGGTCAGGTCTAATTATCCTAACATGGGAGTCATTTACTCATCTTGTTTTAATATTTTCAGACCACATGACAATGAAAGTTTCCATTTGAGTGTTTGTGTCCCTGGCATTGCTGAGTAAAGAGCAGTGGCTGGGTTTGTGTTTACCTTTCGTTTTGTTCAGCAGACAAAATATACTTTTGGGGGTGCTTTCTTTGGAGTATTTACATCTTTTGTCAGCATAGCAAACTTTTAGAAAACTTTATTGAAAAATCTTGCTTGATCCTGTTGTATTTTGTCTTTGCTGCTTTGTGTTGGAATGGTTGTGTGCTACAGATGAGACTTACTGAGGACTGCATTTGGAATCTCCTAGAGGTAATTCGTGGCTCGTAGGATCTTTTGCAACTTTATATATGTAAATGTACCCTGAATTATGTATATGCACATATATATAACATGTATCTGTGTGTATTGCTTATTTTACATATTTATACACACAACCCCAAGTAGTAGTTGTTGAAAATCTATAATGAAAAGTATTAAATTTACAATAACATGAAAGATGCAGGGATGCATGAGAGCATTTTGTAAATCTTGCTCTTTGGAGAGACTACTCAGGTGAAGAATTAGAAGGAAAATAAGGACACTAGTATTTTTAAAGAGTAAAGGTATTTTCTTTTAAATATCTTTGGTAACTGAAAAACAGAAGTTAAGATGTTTCTAGATAGAATGTTTTCATATAACTTCAGCTCCATGCCTTTATATTTTTCAGAAAAGCTAATGAGAATCCAGACATAACTCCCTCAGTTCTCTCTGAGAAGCCCATGAAGGGATTCTGTGTCCCCAAGTGAGGGGACTAAGGAAGCAGTGGCTCCATGTACCACAGAATGGGTGCTCATTACGAGTTACATTGGGCAAGTTCAGCCTGCTCTGTTACTTCTCGTTACAGCTGGCAACCTTTCAAAAACTTAACACTCAAGCTGGCTTTGATTAGAAGAGAAAGGTGTGTTTTAAGTGCATGAGGAAAATCTGAGGCCTTATTTGGAACATCACCAAGTCTTTCACAGTTTCGTTTTTCTTTGAAAGTTAACACTTTTTAACAGAGTTCTGAATCAGAGTAACAAATTCATAAAGTGAACTTGGTTAGTTAGAATTTGTTTATGTTAAGATGAATCTTGGAGAACTGAAAACAGGTTTTGGGATCCCTTAAATTGGCTGTCGGCACATGAGTATCTGGTACATCATGGGAGATTTTGGAGTTTTCTCCCCACTTATTAGCTGCCTTGCCAGTTCATTATGGTGTTCCATCCCCTTTGTGCTATTAGGTTTTTAGCTTTCATCTTTCTCTTTGCCGTTGATATTTGTATGCAAGAGTTATATTTATAGTGTTAGAAATCTAATATTTGGTGTTTGGCAAGCCTCTGAAGTGCTAGGTTGATTTAGTCCAGTTCTATCTAAATCAAGTGCTTTAGGCTGGTATAACTCCATCCTGAATGCCAGTCAAAGCCAAGGCATAGGAATGCCTGTGCCCTCTTGGCCCCCGTAATGTGCTTTTTTTTTTTGAAAGTAACTTAACCATCGTGTGATTCATTGCCCTGCAGTACTATTGAAAGCTCTGTCTGTTTTTTTGTGAGAACCTTTAAAATCTCCCTTAATTTTTATTTTTCCCAGAAATAGTGTAAAAGAAAACACTTAAACAAAAGTGGAAATTTATTGATTTTAAAACATCCATAAAAATTAATACAGAAAATATAAATAATTGGTCATGTATATTTTTTTAAATAAACTGAAAGATAAAGAACACAACAATTTACACACTTTATATTTCTCTTACATGGTCTGGAATCATACACAGTTCTTTTCTTTTTAAAGCACAATATTGAAACCTTTAAAAGGTATTTAAGGGTTTGGTCAAGTGAATATGGTAAAATGTATTTGTCTGTATAAAGAGAAAAAAATTGTAGTCACTGTTATGTACTGACATTAGTTACAACCTAGTTTTAATTCTTAAAACAATTTTGATTAGCAAAGCTAAAAAAAAATGGTTGTTTCAGTTAAATGTTTTAAAGAGGTACAGATTTTTACAAGGACATAATATAAGTTATTGTTCTGTAGAAATATCCTTAAATATTGTATGTCCCTCCCTCTGTACACTTTGTAAAAAAGGTAAAATACATAAAAAGAAAATCATATAGGGATGTGTGACATTATTGTAATTGTGTACTTGAGAATAACGTGCAAAAATAAAAATCAGAATATTTTCCTGTTAATGTTTAGTCTATTTGATACCAGTACTAAGTTAATGCTTTTTCTTAAGAAAAAAAAATGTACAGTTTTTGTAAACCTAATAAACATCAAAAGCAGTGGATTATTTTCATTTCCCCATTTCTTAATTCCTTATATGCAGCAGTGGAATGCAAAATGCTTGATTGCTTTGAATTTTGTGACTTGGATTTAAATACTATTTCAGTTCTGCGAATTTACAAGTAACATTTCAGAGAAGTTAAGAGGTGATTGGTGAGTCCTTTGATGAGCATGTCCTTGAAATTCATTTTTTCTTTTATCTTCATAAAGGATTTGTTTTATTAGCATCTCTAATTCCCCTGAGATAAATTTTCCCATGCATAAAGTGGTTTTTGAGAGCACTTATTTCAGCATCAGTCCACAGCCCAGCCCCACAGCAGAAGCCCTGCCCTAGAGTTACCCCTTTGTGCCCAGTTTGGAGGGCTTTAGTAGACGCTAACATACCAGAGAATGATCATTGTTATAATAAAAATCCGAAGTTAGGTAAAAGTTATCAGGACTCAGAAGAAAATAAGGAAATAGATTTGAGTCATCTTTGGTTTTTAAAGATGAGATCCTGCAGTTATTTAACTGTTGGAACAAGTGTTTCCCTAATAGTTGAAACACTAAATAATCAAAATTTGAGGTAAACGATCGAGAAAACATGGTGAATGTCACTGTCCAGAGCCATAAAAAAGGCAAAACCACACCATGCTGAAAAACTTAATTGTAGTAGAACACCAGACAGATAACATCTTGCTGGTCTGTGATGCCAACCAGTCAGATAGTGTACTGCTCAGTACTCTGGGAATCTCAGTAGTGACAATTTCCTTTGTTTCTCACAAATTCTAGGATTCATGGAAGGAAAAGCTTGACCAGTTGAAATCTTGAAAGGGTGATAGTTCAGGGCAGTGGTTTTTTCAAAGCCTGGCAGTAGCGGCAGCATTATAATCACCTAGACTTTGTTAAAGATGCAAATTCTCAGCTCCACCTCAGACTCACTGAATCAGAAACTGGGTGTGGGACCCAGTGATCTGTGTCTTTACACCTCCTCCAAGTGACTCTGATGCATGCTCAAGTTTGGGAAGCACTGTTTTAGAGCACTTGAGGAAAGATTACTGGTGCATTCATTTTGTGTAGTAGACAAGACACACATACACACACACACACACACACACACACACACACACACCCAAACCCCAGAAGGAAGCAGTGATGGTGAAATGGGACTCAGTTTATACCTTCACTTTCATATCACTTTACTCCTTTCGAAATGTGAGCCTGTCAGCCAATAAATATATCTTTTAGTACACATGTAAATAGCCTGTATGTACTTCATAAATCTTGTATGACCTCCCCAAAGTTACATTCCCCAAAGGTAAATAGAATTAAGAGGAAGATTCACCAAGTAAAAAGGAAGGGCTGAAAAGTGTGTGTTGAATTGGCCCAACATTACTTAAGTAATTCATATCTGGAAAACTATTTTGCCACATTCTGCAGCTGTTTAGATAAGGTCAAAATTAAGTTTGCCCTTTTGGATTTTGTTTTATCTTTTGTGTATGTATTGTTTGCCTTTTTCATAAAACAATTCTTGGATTTGTTATATATTGTTCCTGTTATTTTTGACATCTTTGCTATTGTAAATAAATTCCTATTTTGTTTTAAGTTACCCTAGTGGAGTGTTGGCTATAGACAAGGCACACACACACACACACATACATGGACATGAGACTTAAATCACACAGTTAATAAATCCCCAGTACAGTATAAGCTGGAAGTGATATGACCCCCTCAGTAGTTCAGCACTTCTAGGACCAATGAAAGTATCACTGTTGCACATAGATATAGCATCTGCACCTGCTCAGACTTTAAAATCATTTTAATGGCCCCTGAGATGGAAATTCTTAGTCAACCAAGTTTGAAGTCAAAGTAAAAAATCAAGAATTATTTTCCTTTAGTTGGATTTTCCTATTCTCTTGGTCTCATGTTACTTGTGTTGCTGATATTGGTGAACACAAGGGATTTGGCGTTGTAGTGAGTGACGTGCTGGTGTTGTAAAGCCACTAGGATAGTTGGCTACAGAAAACCTGCATAGGACTTTTAGATGGCGTTTATTCATTCATGATGTGAATTACCACAGAAATATCTAAACACATTGATGAAAACGGAATAGTTAACTAGACCTATATTATTTTACTTTTCAAGAGAGGCCAATTTCTGCTTTCCTTCATGCTTGTGTTTGGCATTAAATGCAGAGCCCATTTCCTTTTGCCTGAACTTTGAACTAAGGGGAGGTATTCCAAAGCCATCTGATGGGGTTTGGAAGGTTCTAATCACATCCGTCCTCCTCTTTGGTTTCTAACCACATTGAAAATAGACATAAGAAATCACCCACTGGGTGTGTGACTTCATATAGTAATGCTGGATTGAGAGACCCAGAGGCCGAATTTCCCTAGGAGGGAAATGGATTTCCAGTCTAGGCCCTGACTGATGCCAGCCAGTCACGAAGGTGTGGGGCCCACCTTACCCTCTGTGAGCTATAGAGAGACTGCTTGTTCTCCTACCAGAAAAATGGAGCAAACGGGATCGAAGGGCTGCAGCGTCCTCCCCAGCCCTCCCGGGGGAGGCAGAGGAGAGGTTCCTTATGCCATTCTCATAAAAAAAATAAGGGTTAGTCCAATTCTGGGTTACCCTCTGGCACTGGCCCACTAGCAGAGATCTTTACCTTTGGCCTTGCATATTCGTGTCCGTTTCCCCCCTTTTGAGGTGGTGGTTGTGACAGACTTTCAAAGGTGTAGTTCCTGTTTCTCCCAGAGTAGTATGCTTCAGGTTTTCTTCAGAAAAAGTAACTTCTAAAGGGCAAATTTATTTAACTATACAAAGATGGATATCTTGCAGGTTATTTTTATTGCATATTTTCATAACAAAATTTGGAAAAATGAGCCGCGATGCCACTTTGCTGTATTACAGGGCTTGTTCATCTTTGTTCTCTTCCAGTCTTAGTCCATACACATAAATCTTCTATGTGTCTTGTAACCACAGCATTGATTCTATTCTATGTTCAGCAATTTTCAAACATCAAATATTTCTGAAACTATTGTTTGACTTTAAAATTTCTTTAATTCACATTCTTTTTGGAGAGAATATGGAAAGTTCAGAATGATACAGAGAAGAAAGTAAAATGCCTTCCCCTATTATCCCATTACCCAGAACATTATTATCCTTTAAAAAATATCTTTACTGAGTTTTATTAGATTTTTCAATCGTAAAATACATGGTATTGTAATGATCTCATCCCTACACTTCCTTCAAGCTGACTTCCTTGAGGTAATCATAGTTAACAGACTGTATGCCTTCCCTTCATGCTCATACAAAACTGTACAAAGATAGATACGTAAAGAGAGCAAGAGGACATTTGGAGGAATGTACATTTTTTTGACCAAAATGAGATTATGCATCTTTGCAAGTCACTTAATATATCCTATCCATCCCTTTGGGAAAGTAGACCAAGCTCTATCTCATTCTCTTTAATAGCTGAAAAACTTGCCAGAGACTGTACCCATCATAATATAGTCAACCTAGTTACTGTTCGAGCATAGAGAAATCTATTGATCTTTATATACTTTTCATGGACCCAGATACTTTACCACGTTATCTTCCCAATTCTGATTCGCTTTAGTAGTCTTGAATTTCTGTGTGTGCAGTCATATTGCAAAAAGATGTCAGTTATTTCCATTTTCTATTTTAGGTTAGCTAGAACTTCTGAAACAATGCTGAATAGTATAATAGCAGGCATTTCTGTTACTCCTGCTTTTTTTTCCTTTTTAAAATTTTTTAGTTAAGATAATTGATATATTACATTGTATTAGTTTTAACTCCTGCTTTTAATGGCAATATTTCAGCACTTAACCACTTAGTATAATGTTGGTTTTGGAAAAGTAGTGTTTACCAAGGTTAGTTTCCTTCCACTATTATTTTACTTAGAGATTTTACTAGGAATGACTAATTAATGTTATCAAATGTCTTTTAGCGACCTATTGATATAATTACTTGATTTTGTTGATGTAATGAAGTATACTGAAGTACATGGATGGGTTTTCTAAAGTTAAACCATATTTGCATTTCCAGGATAAAATCATGCTACTTAGGTAATTTTTATTGTTCTTTAAATAAGTAAATAAATATTAATTAATTAATTAATTAATTAATTTGTCTGCGCCAGGTCTTGGTTGCGGCACGTGGGATCTAGTTCTCTGACCAGGGATCAAACCTGGGCCCCCTGCATTGGGAGCACGGAGTCTTATCCACTGGACCACCAGGGAAGTCCCAGTTCTTTAAATATATTGTTGCTTAAGTAGGCTAGTATTTTGTTTAGAATTTTTGTATCTATGTTCATAATTCTGGTGTTTTCTTGTTTTGTACTATTGTCATCAGGTTTGACTATCAATGTAAAGCTAAGTCCATAAGATAAACTTGGAAACTTTTCCATAATCTGGAATGGTTTAAAAACCAGAGGCATTATCTGACTTTTGAGGATTAGATAGAACTCAGTTGTGAAAGCCTTCGGGTCTGATGCCTCTTTGTAAATGGTAAGTTTTTACTTTAACGACCTCTTCTACACTAATTGGTCCACCAGCTTTCCTTCTTAAATAAATTTTTGTATCTATGTTTCCCTTGGAAATCATCCATTTCTTCTAGATCAATACTTCTCAAACATTAATGTGCATTCATATCACCTAGGGGAGGTTGTGAAAATGCGAATTCTTCATTCCGTGGGCTTGATGTGGGGTCCAAGATTCTGCATTTCTTGCAAGCTCCCTGGAGACGGTGATGCTGGTTCATGGACCGTATGGTCCAAGCCCTCTAAGAATTCAGGGGTTCTCAATTTTGATCGAACATCAGAATCACGTGAGGCAGCCTTTGACCTGCCCAGTGCCCAGGCCACACCCCAGACCAACTAAATTAGAATCTCTGGGAGGGACTTAGGCATCAGTAATTTTCCAGGTTGCTCAAGTGATGACAATGTGTGGCCAAGGTTGAGAACCACTTTTCTAGATTTTCTAGTTATTGCCATAAAGATGCACAAAATATTCTTATAATTATTTTATTCTCTTGCATTTCTGTTGATACCTCCTTTCTCATCCTGAATGTTGTATATTTTTTCCCTCATTTTTCTTTAAACAGGCTTCCATAGGTTTGGCTGTTTCATGATATCAAAGAAACAGCTCTTAATTTTATTTATTCTTTATATTTTTTGATTTTCTATTTAATCAATTTCCTCTTGCATCGTTATTAATTTTTTCCTATTGTTTATTTTGTTATCTAGTTAAAATGTCTTATGTTTCATACTTCATCGATTGTCATTTCTTTTCAAATGAACTCCTTGAAAGCTGTGCATTTCCTCTGGTGGACAATCTTAGCTATGTCCATTACATATGAATTTTTCTTTTTCATAGCTTTCTAGATAGTTCTACATATCATTTTTTATTTCTTCTTTACAATAGTGTTTAACTTCTGAGTAGTAAAAGTTTTTTTATTAATCTCTTTAGTGTTGATCTCTAGTTTTATTGGTTTGGGTTCATAGTGTGGCCTGTATATTGTCTACATTTTTTGGAATTTTATAGTTTTCTTTTTGGACAAGGGATAATAAGATTTTTTTTGGGGGGGGGAATAGAATACAGGCATATTAGTATAATGTATATTTTTCCATTACTGATATAAATTTATAGATAAAATTGAGCTTATAGATTATATTTTCAAGTCTATATTCTTGCTACTTTTTTTTTTTTTTTTTGAGGTACGTGGGCCTCTCACTGTTGTGGCCTCTCCCCTTGCGGAGCACAGGCACCGGACGCACAGGCTCAGCGGCCATGGCTCACGGGCCCAGCCGCTCGGCAGCATGTGGGATCTTCCCGGACCGGGGCACGAACCCGCGTCCCCTGCATCGGCAGGCGGACTCTCAACCACTGCGCCACCAGGGAAGCCCTCTTGCTACTTTTTGACTACCTGATTTTTATTTTTTTTGAATTTTATTTTATTCATTTTTATACAGCAGGTTCTTATTAGTTATCTATTTTATACATATTAGTGTATACATGTCAATCCCAATCTCCCAATTCATCCCACCACCACCCCTGCCGCTTTCCCTCCTTGGTGTATATGCGTTTATTCTCTACATTTGTATCTCTGTTTCTGCCTTGCAAACCAGTTCATCTGTACCATTTTTCTAGATTCCACATATATGCATTGATATACGATATTTGTTTTTCTCTTTCTGACTTACTTCACTCTGTATGACAGTCTCGAGGTCCATCCACGTCTCTACAAATGACCCAGTTTCATTCCTTTTTATGGCTGAGTAATATTCCATTGTATATATGTACCACATCTTTATCCATTCATCTGTCGATGGGCATTTAGGTTGATTCCGTGACCTGGCTATTGTAAATAGTGCTGCAATGAACATTGGAGTGCATGTGTCTTTGTGAATTATGGTTTTCTCTGGGTATATGCCCAGTAGTGGGATTGCTGGGTCATGTGATAATTCTATTTTTAGTTTTTTAAGGAACCTCCATACTGTTCTCCATAGTGGCTGTATCAATTTACATTCCCACCAGCAGTGCAAGAGGGTTCCCTTTTCTCCACACCCTCTCCAGCATTTGTTGTTTGTAGATTTTCTGATGATCCCCATTCTAACCAGTGTGAGGTGATACCTCATTGTAGTTTTGATTTGCGTTTCTCTAATAATTAGTGATATTGAGCACCTTTTCATGTGCCTCTTGGCCATCTGTATGTCTTCTTTGGACTTTTCTTTCAGTGACCTACCTGCTTTTTATATCCTTTTTAAATTTTTGAAAAAAATATTAAAATCTCCCATCATATTGGTGTTTTATTCAGTTTCCTTGTATTTCAAGTTTTGCATTATGTATTTGGCATCTGTAGATTTTTGTTACATAGATATATGACATTTCTTCATGACTGTACAGAGCATTGATGTTTGTCCTCTTTAACGTTTGATCTTGAATTCTGTTTTGTCTGATACATGTGTTTCCTATTTCAAAAATCCTTTCTTTTCGCTATTATTACAAATCCTCAGTCATGCTATCATAATCTATTTATATGTAAGCGTACATTGCAGGATTCATTTCTACTGTTGTTTCTTATTCATCTTTCCCCATTTGACATCTCTGTGCTGAATAAATTGTCATTTGATTGACACATACCAAATGTTTGTTCCCTCATGTCTGGTATGTGGGTGTATTATATTATTTCTGAGGCCTTGACTACCCCCAAAATATCTACTTTTGCCTTCCCAACTAAGACAAATGCTATCTTAGTTGGGAGGTATAAACTTTTGGTCACAGTCCCTTAGTTGGGAGGTATAAACTTTTCACAGTTGGTAGATGTTGTTTCACTGGTTCTCTTTTGTGTATGTTGCCTCTTCCTTTGTTTCTTAAAGTTTATATGGTTTTTTAAAAATCTGTGGAATTCAGAAATTTCATTACTATATATATATATATATATATATATATATATATATATAGAGAGAGAGAGAGAGAGAGAGAGAGAGAGAGAGAGGAGAGAGAGAGAGAGAGAGAGAGAGTGTGTGTGTGTGTGTGTGTGTGTGTGTGTGTGTGTGTGTGGTGTTTTAATGTCTGGAAGTTATTTGTTGAGCCTTTTCTTGCTGATGGGTCAAGTCTTTCTTTAGCTGAAGGAAATTTTCATATATTATGTGTGTAATTATTACTTCTCTGACTGGCATTTTGCCTCTTTGAGTGTTCGTATCATTCACATATAAGATCTTCTGGATTTGTCTTATGGTCATAAAATGGTGCCTAGAAGAAAGAATCTCTTTAATTCCACATCCCACCATGTGATTATTATTGTACTGAAAAATTTAAATGTTTGAAACTTATGTCTCTTGAAGAAAGAAGCTAGAGAGTGATAATGTTTGTAAATGTGTAGCTTGTCTTCATGGACTAACAGTGCTTCTGAGTTATTTTTGTCTAGTAGAAGGAACTTCAGTCAGAAGTTGCCTGCCATAAAATAACAGCAGTCTGGGTACCCCTTTTGCCTGAACTTTAAATAAAGAAGCATGTGAATAGATCTTAATTAAATGCTTAGCACATAGTGCTGGATAAGAGTTCCCCATATCCTTTCTCAGTATGTTATAAATCTTGTTAAGCTAGCAAGAATGAGAGCACTTATTGTCACAGACATTGCCATTATTTCTGAATATTTTTTCTCACATTATTCAAATTTAACATGCAGTGCCAAGCTTTGTTTCAAAATGAACCCATTTACACTCTCACCAGTAAAATATGAAAATATTAAGTTTTGGTGATGGTGTGTATGAGAAGTCCCATTGCTACACTTTCTCACCAAAGCATATTTTCAGACTTTTAGGTCTTGCCAACTTTGTGTGTGTAAAAAAAATTACATTGAGACTTTAACATATCCCTAAATATGAATAATATTGAGCATGCTTTTCATGCTTATTGATCATTCATGTTACCTCTTCTGTGAAAGGCTGTATGGATTTTTTTTTGCCCATTTTTCTGGTGGATTGTTTGCCTTTTCCTTGTTGATCCATACACATTCTTTATATATTCTTGATATTAGTCCTTTGTCAGTTATGTGTCATTTAGCAGTCCCTGCAAATATCTTCTTTTGCTCTGTGGCTTGCCATTTTACTCTTTCTATTGTTTTGTTTAATGAACATAGGTCTTCATCTTAAAGAACTAAAATTGAAATATTTTCATTTTGTTTAGTGCTTCACGTGTCTTAGGAAAGCCTTCCCTTTCCTACAGTAATGAAGATACTCTCTGACGTTGCTTTGAAAAGCTTTAAAGTTTGACTCATCACAACTAAGTCTTTAATCCACAGAATCAGTTTCAGGATATGTATGAATTAGGCATCCAATTTAAGTTTTTTCAATTTCGAATTGATACAAGTTCAACTCTTTATTGAAAACCAATACTGTCTCCACTGATTTTCAGAGCCAGCTCTGTAATATGGAAAATATTCCTACATATGTGGGTCTGTTTCTAGGTTCTCTGTTTTGTTCCATTTGTCATTTGTCTTTTTCTGCAACTATACCACACTGTTTGAATTACTATAGTTTTAAGAAACATCTTTATTAAGATATAATTCACATACTATAAAATCCACCCATTTAAAATATTTAAAATTCCATGCTTTTAGTATAATCAAAGAGTTGTGTAACCATCACCATGTCTAAGTTTAGAATATTTCATCACCCCAAGAGGAGTCTTATACCCACTAGCAGTTATTCTCTGGTCCCCCTCTCCTCCCAGCCTCTGGCAACCACTGGTCTATTTTCATTGTCTATAGATTTGCTATTCTGGTCATTTCAAATAAATGGAATCATATGACATGTGCTCTTTTTGGCTGGCTTCTTTCATTTAGCATAATGTTTTCAAGGGTCATCCATATTGTGGCATGTATCAGTAATACATTCTTTTTTATGACAGAATGATATTCCATTGTATGGATATACAACATTCTGTTTATCCATTAATCAGTTAATGGACATTTGAGTTGTTCCGCTTTGGGGCTATTATTTTTTTAATTTTATTGAAGTATAGTTGATTTACAATGTGGTAATTTCTGCTGTACAGCAAAGTGATTCAGTTATGCATATATATACATTCTTTTTCATATTCTTTTCCATTATAGTTTATCACAGGATATTGAATATAGTTCCCTGTGCTATACAGTAGGACCTTGTTTATCCATTCTATATATAACAGTTTGCATCTGTTAATCCCAAACTTGCAGTCCATCCACCCCACCCTCCCTCCCCCTTGGCAACCACAAGTCTGTTCTCTATGTCTGTGAGTCTGTTTTGTTCATTTATGTTATAGTTTAGATTCTACATATAAGTGATATCATATGGTATTTGTCTTTCTCTTTCTGACTTACTACATTTTGGTTATTATGAATAATGTTGTTATAAGCATTTGTGTGCAAGTTTTTGCATGTACGTGTATTTTCATTTCTCTTGGGTATATATACTTAGGAGTGGAATTGCTGGGTCATATGATAATTCTATGTTTAACATTGTGAGCAACTGCCAGACTATTTTCCAAAGCAGCTGCATGAGTTCACATTCCCATCAGTAGCATATGAGGGTGCCAATTTCTCTATATTCTTGCCAACACTTGTTATTGACTGTCTTCTTGATTATAGTCATCCTAATGGATGTGAAATTTTATCTCATTGTGGTTTGTTGTTTTTTTTTTTTTGCGGTACGTGGGCCTCTCACTGCTGTGGCCTCTCCCGTTGCGGAGCACAGGCTCCAGACACGCAGGCTCAGCGGCCATGGCTCACGGGCCTAGCCGCTTCGTGGCATGTGGGATGCTCCCGGACCGGGGCACGAACCCATGTCCCCTGCATCGGCAGGCAGACTCTCAACCACTGTGCCACCAGGGAAGCCCAGATTTGTTGTTTTTTACTACTCCACTTTTCCCCTTCTGTTGGTCTGCCAATAAAAGAAATTTCTTTTACTGTTTTAATAATGGTTACCCTGGACATTACAATATGGCTTCTTAACTTATCAAAGTCAAATGATAATTGGTACTTTTATATTCTCTGAGAAAATGTACGGACTATAGATTAGTTTCCCCAACTTAAATGCTACTGTTGTCATATATTTTAATTCTCTACCTGTTTTAAACCCTAGATATAGAATACTAGGTTGGCAGTTATTTTCATTGTATTGTTTTCTGGATTCCATTGTTCCCACTGAGAAGTCATCTATTGACCTAACTATTGCTCCTTGGAAGGTAATCAGTTTTTTTCCCTTCTGTGTGCTTTCCCCACCCCTGTAATTCTGCTGTGCTATGTCTGGGTGTGAATTTCTTTTCATTTATACTGCTTAGGATTTGTTGGGCTTCTTGAAACCAGAGATTTATGACTTTTGTGATCTCTTCAACTGTTGCTTCTTCTCCATTCTGTCTCTCCTCTCTTTCTGGGAGTCTAATGAGATATATGTTAGGTCTCTATATTGTATCTGCTGTGTCTCATTCTTTTTAAAATATATTTTCCATCCTATAAGTCTCTCCATGCTTCATTCTGATAGTTTCTTTTGACCTACCAGTAATTCTGCCATTGGCTGCATGTAATCTGCTCTTAACCCTACTGTTCTTTTTCTTTTCATTTCTTTTCTCTGTCTTTTCTTTTCTTTTCTTTTTTTTTTTGGTCTTGTTTCTTTCACTCAGCATGATTGTTTTGAGTTTCATCCATATTGCAGCATATACCAATAGTTCATTCCTTTTAATTGTTGAGTGTTATTCCATTGTATGGATATACCACTATCCTTTTATACACTCACCTGTTGGTGGACATTTGGATTGTTTACAGTTTTAGGCTATTACCAATAAAACTGCCATGAACATTTATGTATTTGTGCAGACATATGTTTTCATTTCTTTTGGGTAAATGGAGTGATTGGTTTGTATGGTCTATGTTTAACATTTTAGACACAGCCAAACTTTTTCCCAATGTAGTTCGACCATTTTACAATTCCACTAGCAGTGTTGAGAGTTCTGGTTGTTCCACATCCTCACCAATGCTTGTTGTGGTCATTCTCTTAGAAATTGTAGCCATTTTAGTGGTTATGTATTGATATTAAATTCTTTCTCTTTTTTAAAATTTTATTTTACTTTATTTTAAAATAACACAGTACAATTGACTTTTTGGTGTAAAAGTCTAAGAGCTTTTAAGAAACTAACATATAATAAGAATGATTCTTTTTTGTTTTGGTGTACAGTTCCATGACTTTTAACAAATGTATATATTTGTGTAACCCCTGCCACAAACTGGATGCAGAAAGATTCCATCATCCTAAAAATCTCTCTTAGCCTGCCCCTTTGTGGTTTTTTTTTTTTTTTTTTCGGTACGTGGGCCTCTCACTGCCGTGGCCCCTCCCATCACAGAGCACAGGCTCCGGACACGCAGGCTTAGCGGCCATGGCTCACAGGCGCAGCTGCTCAGCGGCATGTGGGATCTTCCCGGACCGGGCACGAACCTGCGTCCCCCGCGTCGGCAGGTGGACTCTCAACCACTGCGCCACCAGGGAGGCCCAGCCTGCCCCTTTGTAATCCTACCCTCATCCCACCCCTAATCCCTGGCAGCCAATCATCTTCCGTATCATTATAGTTTTCCCTTTTCCAGAATTTCATATAAATGGAAGCATGCAATATATAACCTTTGAAAGTGGCTTCTTTCACTCAGTGTAGTGCCTTTGGAACTCATCCATGTAATAGTTTGTTCCTTCTTATTGCTCAGTAGTATTCCATTGTAAGGCTGTACCACAATTGTTTATTCATTCACCCATTAAAGACCCTTTGGGTTGCAATTATGATTTGAGTTGCTGTAGACATTGATGTTTTTGTGAACATAAGTTTCCATTTATGTAAGGTAATTACCTAGGAGTGAGATTCCTTGGTAATGTGGTAAGTGTATGTTTGTTTATAAGAAACTGTCAAAACATTTCCTGGAGTAGCTGTACCATTTTGTATTACCATCAGCAATGTATGAGACTTCCAGTTGTTCTGCATGCTTGTCAGCACTTGGTATTGTAACTTTTATTTTTTTTAGCCATTCTATTAGGTGTGTGGTGCTATCTCATTGAGGTTTTAATGTGTATTTCCCTAATGACTAGTAACTTCGGCCATCTTTTGATATGCTCATTTACCATCCGTATATCCTCTTTGTTTCAGTGTCTGTTAAAGCATTTTGCACATTAAAATTTTTTTAACTTTTCTAATTTTTAAAAATTGAAGTATGGTTGATTTACAATATTGTGTTAGTTTCTGGTGTACAGTAAAGTGATTCAGTTATACATATATATATATATATCTTCTTTTTCAGATTCTTTTCCATTATAGTTTATTACAAGATATTGAGTATGGTTCCCTGTGCTATACAGTAGGACCTTGTTGTTTAGCTATTTTATATATAGTATTTTGTATCTGCTAATCCCAAACTCCTTATTTATTCCTCTCCCCCTTTCCCCTTTGATAACCATAAGTTTGATTTCTATGTCTATGACCCTGTTTCTGTTTTGTAAATAAGTTCATTTGTATCATATTTTAGATTCCACATATAAGTGATATATGATATTTGTCTTTCTCTGACTTACTTCACTTAGTATGATAATCTCTAGGTTTATCTATGTTGCTGCAAATGGCATTCCTTTTTTATGGCTGAGTAATATTCCATTGTATATATGTACCACATCTTCTGTATCCATTCCACTGTCAATGGACATTTAAGTTACATCCACACCCTGGCTATTGTAAATAGTGCTGCTATGAACACAGGGATGCATGTATCTTTTTGAATTATAGTTTTCATCTTTTCCAGATATATGCCCAGGAGTGGGATTGCTGGATTATATGGTAGCTCTATTTTTAGTCACCATGCTGTACATTAGATCTCCAGAGCTTATTCATCCTGCATAACTGAAACTTTGTACGCTTGGACTAACATCTCTCTATTTCCCCTACCCTTATCTCTTGGTAACCACCATTCTACTTTCTGCTTTCATGAGTTTGACTTTTTTAGATTCTACATATAAGTGAGATCATGCAGTATTTATTTTTGTGTGTCTGGCTTATTTCACTTAGCATAATGTCCTCCAGGTTCATCCATGTTGTTGCAAATGGCAGGATTTCCTTCTTTTTGAAGTCTGAATAATGTTCCATTATATATACACATATCACATTTTCTTTATCCATTCATCCATTACGGACACTTAAATTGTTTCCATATCTTGGCTATTGTGAATAATGCTGCAATGAACATGGGAGTTCAGATATCCCTTCGAGATACTTATTTTGTTTCCTCTAGATATATACACAGAAGTGGGATTGCTGGGTCGTATGATAGTTCTATCTTTAATTTTTTGAGAAACCTCTATACTGTTTTCCATAATGGCTGCACCAGTTTACATTCCCACCACGAATGTACAAAGGTTCCCTTTTCTCTACATCCTTGCCAACACTTGTTATATTTTGTCTTTTTGGTGATAGCCATCCTAACGTGTGGGGTGATATTTCATTGTGGTTTTGGTTTGCATTTCCCTGATGATTTGTGATGTTGAGCACCTTTTCATGAACCCATTGTTCATTTGTATGTCTTCTTTGGAAAAATGTCTATTCAGATTTTTGTCCATTTTAAAATTGGGTTATTGGTTATTTTGCTATTGAGTTGTATGGGTTCCTTATGTATACTGGATATTAACCCTTATCAGGTATATGGTTTGGAAATATTTTCTCCTCTTCCATAGGTAGCAACATTTTGTTGATGGTATTCTTTACTGTACAGAAGCTTTTTAGTTTGATGTAGTCTCACTTGTTTATTTTTGTTCTTTCTGCCTGTGCTTGTGGTATTGTATCCAAAAAATCATTGCCAAGACCAATGACAAATGGATTTTCCCCTATGTTTTCTTCTCAGAGTTTTATGATTTCAGGCCTTACATTTAAATCTTTAATATATTTCAAGTTATTTTTTGTGTATGGTGTAAGATACAGGTCCAATTTCATTTTTTTGCATGTGGATATTCAGTTTTCCCAATACCATTTGTTGAAAAGACTATCCTTTCCGCATTGTGTGATGACTTCTTTCAGCTTTTGTAAGTCTGAAGAAGTCTTTATGTCCCTTCATTAAAACAAAGATATTTTATTTAAAATTTTTTTTTATTGGAGTATAATTTCTTTACAATGTTGTGTTAGTCTCTGCTCTACAAGGAAGTGAATCAGCTATAAGAATACATTATGTCCCCTCCCTCTTGGACCTCCCTCCCATCCCACACCCGTCCCGCCCATCTAGGTCATCACAGAGCACCGAGCTGAGCTCCTCGTGCTATACAGCAGGTTCCCCCTAGCTATCTATTTTACACATGGTAGTGTATTTACGTCACACCTAATCTCCCAATTCATCCCACCCTCCTCTTCCTGCCCCACCACCCCTGCCCCGTGTCCACACGTCCATTCTCTATGTCTGCGTCTCTATTCCTGCCCTGGAAATAGGTTCATCTGTACCATTTTTCTAGATTCCACATATATGCATTAATATACGATATTTGTTTTTCTGACTTACTTCACTCTGTATGACAGACTCTAGGTCCATCCACGTCTCTACAAATGACCCAATTTCGTTCCTTTTTATGGCTGAGTAATATTCCATTCCCTTCATTTTTTTTTTTTTTTTTTTTTTTTTTTTGCTATACGCGGGCCTCTCACTGTTGTGGCCTCTCCCGTTGCGGAGCACAGGCTCCAGACGCGCAGGCTCAGCGGCCACGGCTCACGGGCCCAGCCGCTCCGCGGCATGTGGGATCTTCCCGGACCAGGGCACGAACCCGTGTCCCCTGCATCGGCAGGCGGACTCTCAACCACTGCGCCACCAGGGAAGCCCATTCCCTTCATTTTTGAAAGACATTTTCACTTGGTATAGAATTCTAGGTTGACTTTTTTTCTTTTAATACTCTAAAGATGTTTCTTCACTGCTTGCATTGTTCCAAAGAGAAATATGATGTTCATCTGTTACGTAACATGTTTTTTTAAAAATTGTCTGGCTGCTTTTAAGATTTTCTCTTTATCACTGATTTTGAGCAATATGATTATGATGTGCCTTGGTATAATTTTCTTCATGTTTCTTGTGCTTGGGATTCACTGAGCTTCTTGGATCTGTGAGTATATAGTTTTAATTATATTTGGAAATGTTTTGGCTATTACTGATCTGCTATTAATCCTATCCAGTGTAATTTCATCTCGGACATTGTAATTTTCATCTCTTGAATCTCGATTTGAGTCTTTTTTTTTTTAAACATGTCTTCCATGTCTTAACTTCTGAGGGCATAAAATACTGTTATAACCCTTTTTAGTGTTCTTCTCTATGAATTCTAACACCTGTGTCATTTGGGGGTTGGTTTCTTTGATTGATTTTCGCCCCCTCCTCCTTTTGGGGTGTATTTTCCTGCTTCTTTGCATGCCTAGTAATTTTTTTAATTGGACACCAGGCATTGTGCATTTTACCTTGCTGAGCTTTATTCTGTGACACAGTTCCTTGGAAACAATTTGATCCTTTCAGGTCTCGTTTTTAAGATTTGTTAGACAGGATCAGAACAGTGTTTAGTCTAGGGTTAATTATCCCCTCAACTGACCTCAGATTCCTCAGAGTACGCTGCCAAATTCCCTGTGAATTCTGAGGTTGTCCAGTCCGGTTAGTGGGAACAGGCAGTATTCTTGGCCCTGTGTTAACTCTGAGTACTGTTCCCTCTAATCTCTTCATTTGATTCTTTCCCTGGCCCTGGGCAGTTTCCTGATGTGCCTGTGCTGATTAGCACTCTGCTGAATACTCAAGTGAGGCCCTGTGCAGAGAGCTGGAGTTCTCTCTCTTTTTGCAGTTCTCTCCTCTCTGGAATTCATTCCTGAAGATTCTAGCCATTTTGATCTCCCCAGATTTTCAGCTCTATCTCTTCAACTCGGGGAGGTCACTGGGCTATCTCTGAGTTCCCCTTCCCTGCTCTGTGACGTGGGCGCCAAAGGCAGTAATGTGGGGTGCTCCTAGGGCTCACCTTGTTTGTTTTCCAGCTCTCCCCATCACTGTCATTTGTTGCCTAATGTCCAGTGTCTTGTAACCCAGTGTTTCATATATTTTTTCACCTTTTGGTTGTTTCAGATGGGAGGGTAAATTCAATCTTCTTACTCCGTCTTGGCCAGAATCCTCCTAATAATTTTTGATGGAACGTTTGACATATATATGAAAAATTACAGAGATAATTTGAGTCTCTGTAAGGTGTTATTTTCTTATAGAATTGTTTTACTTTAGCTTTAGCCTGGCAGCTGAAAAAGAGGCAGTTCTCCTTAATATAATCAGGGATTAAACTGATTTGAAGCGGAGAGTAAGTCTTTTTGAGTGTTTATTCATTTCTGATTCATCCTTATTCCTAAGATATGGCCCTTCAGAGACTCCAGCTAAAAACACAGAGTATTTATCAGGGTCCTTTTTCCTTGGTGGACCCTAAACTCTTAATTTCCCCGCCATCCCTTTGGGACTATTGGAAGCTCTGCCCAGCTCCTCAGACCATGAGTCATTGCTTCTGCTAAGCTTCTCAGCTTTTCAGCTGCTGTTTTTAAAATCAGTAAATGCCTTGCAGGGAAAAGCAGCCAGCAATGAATGCTGGTCTCATCTTTGTGTGTTTCTCATCTTTTATCTTGCTCTCAAGACCTCATTGCATTCACTCTGATACCTTCAAACAGATTTTTTAAAATATCTTACCTAGTTTTTCCGGTTGTACTTGGTTAGAGAGTTGCTATGCAACAAGTTAGTCCACTATTGCCAGAAATAGAAAACCTACCTATCACTTTTTTGTTGGTTACTTTACTTCATCAAGGTGTTTGAAATTTGCATGGTATTGTATAATTACAATTTCCACTTGTTTCGTGTTAGTTCTAAATTTACATACATATGATGTTCATCATATGTATCGTTTCACCATTGCAGTGCCAATTTTGAGCTCTTTATTTTGATTCAGCATTAGGCTGTTTGAATTCTATTCCCAAAAGTTTTTCTCTGGAAGCCTCCTTTCCCTGTTTCAACTGGCTTGGTTTCTTTCCAGGTCTGTTTGTACAGCTGCTATCCTCGAATTATTTCTACTTACTATTTTCCTGGTTATATGTACTCTTTCTTTAATATTATGTCTTTCTCTTTCTAGGCTTAAAAATTACACAGTCACATGTTCTAAATTCCTGAAAAGGGTTTGGGAAGGTAAACTTTGAGTCCTCGCATGTCTGAATATGTCTTCATTCTGTTCTCAATTTTCATAGTTGAAGCTGTATTATTTCCTTTCATATAGCGCTTAGAGGCAGTGATGAGAATTCTGAGAATAATATTATTCTAGTTGCTTTGAAGGCAATATATTTTTCCTCTTTGGGAATTTAAAGAATTTTTTTCTTTATTCTTGATGTTCTGAGATTTTACTGCAATAAGTCCAGATAAATATTAAAAAGTTTATTGTACTTAGCATTTGACTGGCTCTTTAAATATGAAAACTGTGTCTTATTTTCCACCTCTGGGGAATTTTCATCTCGTTTATTTTATTATAGTCTCCCCTCTATTGTCTTCAGCTATGCTAGAACTTTCATTTGATCAAAGCGGATACTTCTGGATCTGTCCTTGTTCTTTTAACTTTTCTTTAACATTTCAATCTCTTCTGTTCCCCATTTGCACTGTGCTCTAAGAAAATCACTCAGAAAAACTTGTTCTTCAGCCAGGGAGTTTTTTTCCAGTCTTTAACTGGTTTGTTTTTTAACAGCCAGTTTTTGTTTTATGAATGTGATAGCCTCTCATCTTTCTCCAGATATTAATCATTAATTTAAAGTTACTTTGTGTATGCTGCATCTACTGTTAATAATTTTAATTTAAGTCAGGGCCTTATGTGATCCATTTATTGCAAGGCATCCATCCAAAGAAATCTAGGTCAGCAGCCAACATTCATGATGAGTAATTTACAGGTTTACTTGGTCTTTTGAGAAAAACCAAAGAGGAAATGCATTTTTTTTTTTTTTTTTTTTTTTTTTTTTTGCGGTACGCGGGCCTCTCACTGCTGTGGCCTCTCCCCTTGGGGGCCACAGGCTCCGGACGCGCAGGCTCAGCGGCCACGGCTCACGGGCCCAGCCGCTCCACGGCATGTGGGATCTTCCCGGACCGGGGCACGAACCCGTGTCCCCTGCATCGGCAGGCGGACTCTCAACCACTGCGCCACCAGGGAAGCCCAGAAATGCATTTTTAATGCCTACCTAACATCTTTTTTTAAAAAAAACTTCTTTATTTTTTTGTTTTTGGCTGTGTTGGATCTTCGTTGCTGCGCGTGGGCTTTCTCTAGTTGCAGCGAGCGGGGGCTACTCTTCGTTGCGGTGCGTGGGCTTCTCATAGCGGTGGCTTCTCTTTTTGTGGAGCCTGGACTCTGGGCACACAGGCTTCAGTAGTTGTGGCACGTGGGCTCAGTAGTTGTGGCTCGCGGGCTCTAGAGCACAGGCTCAGTAGTTGTGGCGCATGGGCTTAGTTGCTCCGCGGCATGTGGGATCATCCTGGACCAGGGCTTGAACCCATGTCCCCTGCATTGGCAGGCGGATTCTTAACCACTGCACCAGCAGGAAAGTCCCTACCTAACATTTTAAATATGCCTTTTCCCCACCGCTGCTTCCCCAATACACTTTATAGACTGCTGGTAAGAGAGCCCTGAATATCACCTTCCAACCGTCTCAAATCCCCTCCAATATCTGGTCCATACAACTTCTTTTTTGTTCCCCCTCTTTGCTCTTCTCCTTCCAACTTGGAATCTCTATGTTCTCTACTTAAAAAAAAAAAAAAAATCTCCTTATGCATTACCTGTGGATTGTCCACAACAAATGAAAACCCAAGAGCTGCAACATGCAGAAGAATCTTTCTCCATTAGAAACTGAACATAGTGAGGTAAGATTGTGAAATACTCATACTCTAAGGGAATTCCCCAGCGGTCCAGTGGTTAGGACTCTGTGCTTTCACTGCCAAGGGCACGGGTTCAATGCCTGGTTGGGGAACTAAGGTCCCACAAGCCTTGCGGTGTGGCCAAAAAAGAAAAAAAGAAAAGAAAATTGTCGTTCCTGCGACAGTTTTCCCGAGGAAGTATTGCAAAGTCTCTGTGAAGAGAATCCTACTATTTAATAGTGGCACCCAGAGACTACTTCTCTTCCAGTTCAGTCTCCATCCTTCTCTGGGTGGTGGTAGTTTAATTAGTTTTTTGGCTTCCTGGAGACCATGCCAGGCTGAGCCTGATTGAGTACATCGTGATTCCTTCTTACAAACCTTACAGCCAGGGAGTGCCACAGTCCACAATGTAATGTGAAAACGAGGAGACACTCACCAAGTAGATTATGTTCACGTTTGCAGGCTGTTGTTGGACGGCCATCCTCCTTAGCAACTTGAAACAAACCCAAGCCATAGAGTGATGAATCTCCCCGTGTTTAGAGGTAGCACTCTCAATTTCATTTCCATTTGTCTCCATTTCCAAAATGCCATGGTATGGATGGTCCAAAACTCACTCCCATGCCTCTGCTGACTCATCTTTTCAACCTAAAGCAAATTAGTGGGTGTAGTCTCCCAATTGAACTCTTGGGAGGGAGCCCTACTCGTGTTTCAGACTCCACTTTATCCAAACCACTGGGATCTTGCTTATCTTGGGTACAATTTCTTTTGCTTTTAATCTTTATTGGGGTATAATTGATTTACAATATTGTGTTAGTTTTAGGTGTACAGCAAAGTGAATGAGTTACACATATACATATATACACTCTTTTTTAGATTCTTTTCCCACATAGGCCATTACAGAGTATTGAGTAGAGTTCCCTGTGCTATACAGTAGGTCCTTATTAGTGATCTATTTTATATATCAGTTTCTTTTTTTTTTTTTTTTGGCCACACTGTGCGGCTTGCGGGATCTTAGTTCCTCGACCAGGGATTGAACCCAGGCCCTCGGCAGTGAAAGCACGGAGGCCTGACCACTGGACCACCAGGGAATTCCCACAGTTTCATATTTTTGAATCACCTATCTCCCTTAGATCTACACTAGAATCTTTAGCCTGAGCTTTATTGTTTAATCTTGCTTTTGGTGAACATGCACGGTAACCTTTTTCTCTTCCTCAGATTAGCTTCACCAACAATGAGAATTCTGAAGTGTAATGAAATCTAAGATGGCTTAATAAATCTTGACTATAATTTAGGATTACAAGCCCTTAATTCGGGTCAGAGGTTCTCAAACCTAGTTGCATATCAGACTCACCTGGGATCGTTTCACGAGTTCCCCTGCACAGGACTCAGGCCAGGCCAATTGAACGGTGTCCCTCTGGGGGAGGGGCCGAGGCCTCAGGCATTTTAAGAAGCTCCCAGGTTGACTCCACGCGCTGCTGCGGTTGAGAACCTCTGCTCCTGGTGCTTCTGGCTGTCTTTCCCAGGAGACGCCTGCTGTAAGAGGTGTTCCAGTCTGAAGAAGTAAGTAGTGCCTTTCCCCCTTCTCACTAACGTGTGCTAATAGATTGGGCCTATGAATTGAGGCCGTTTTCCATTCTGCTCTTCTCTCTAGGGCTGTGAGGCAGCTCTCAAACACAAACAAGCAGGCAAACGAACGATTTGGCGACCTAGGGTCCGTGAACAACCCTAACGTGGGAGTCATTTCACTGATGCTCCGTTCTCGCAGCTTCTGCCCGTGTTCCATTTCATCAGCATCTCTAATCACAGATCAGTCTTTTGATCTGGTACCTTAAGAGGTACTTCTCACCAGCTGATCATGTTTCTGGTAGCACGTACTCCGTCCACATCAGTGATGTCAAAGCCTACGTCATGACCAGCCTCCGAGGCTGCTGAGCCCCAGAGGCTGATGGCGTGGGTGGCGCCTAGGAGGGCCCTCGGCGAACACACTGCAAACGTGCCAGTCACAAGACCCCTGCCCCCATCCAGGAACAACTTCCGTTTTTTTAAGAAACTGGACGTCTGTGGAGGTTACGTTTTAAATGACATGTCATTTACAACTTCAGACTTTCTCCATTTGGTAGACTTACATAATGCTGCATATGTTTGGGTTTTCGTTCCAGAATATACACTTCTAACAGCATATTCTCCCCCAGATTTGCCACTCTGACTTCAGACCTCACCCTGGCCCTCTTTTGGGCCATCTGGAGTGAATGTCAGGTCTATCATGGCCTTGGTCTGGGTGACTCCTCTTCTTTACCGTCCTTGATCTGATAGTCTAATGTTCATGGTGCAAATATTTTCTTGTTCAAGTTTAACACAAAAGTTGCAATCTGAAGTCTAGCTGGATATCACCCCTTAAAATTCAAAGATGACTGATAGCACCCCAAATGTAGTTCAGTCCCTGTATCCCCTGCTATGCTGGGGAAGGGACAGGACGGTCAATAACTACCTCATGCATAACCCTTCCCTCTCTTTGTCTTCTCCTTGGGAGAAAGTGAAGTTTTGTAAGTGATCGGAGAGGTGAAAGAGGTAGTATACCCACACCCTCAGCCAACCGAATATGTGAAATTGGTTCTTTACTTCATAATCCAAGCCATCGGGTGTGTAAAGGCGAACTTGGCTGGTTGTCCTCGTCCATTCAGCTCCTCTTGTGCACCTGTGTCCTACTGCTGGCAGAGAGTAACCTCCTTGAACCATTTCCAACATCTTCGCCCCCTCCCCATATTCCTTGATCTTTTTAGTACCTCTGTCATGGGTTGTCACTCAGTTCCTCTTTTGGATGGGGGCAGGAAAGAAAACTTTAGGTCCTGAAGGTGGAAGTGGACAGTGGAAGAGTTCCTCGTGCTGCTGTGATCTGTAGGAGAAATAGTTCCAAAGGGAATAAGATGTTTCCGTGGAGGATAACTTCCTGTTGGTGTATGTTTTGAACCGAATTATGCTGAAAGAGTTCATGGATCCTTCTCAGCTTTCAATTACTTTTTATTTGCTGTGCCATGCGGCATTTGGGATCTTAGTTCCCTGACCAGGGATCGAACCGTGCCCCCTGTATTGGAAGCGCAGAGTCTTAACCACTGGACCGCCAGGGAAGTCCTTTAATTACATTTTTAAAAAGCCTCCTCCTATTACCTCAGCCTGAGATGTTTCAGGCTTCTCAAGGTGGAATGGAAATGAAAACACACACACACACACACACACACACACACACACACACACACACACACAAACCCAAAAACCAAAAACCAAAAACCAAAAAACCCTATTCCTCCATTAATACCAGAGGCAACTCTGGTATTTCTTGTGTTGGTTGAGCTTGGTGCCTGTTTTTTGTGGCAATGAATTTCCTCAGATGTTCTGTGAGTTTTGCGTGCTCATGTTTTTGTTTGAGAGATCCTGTTTGTATGGCTGTGATGCTGGCTGTGATTATGGAGCTTGTTTCGAGTGTTATAGGGCCTCAGTAGAGTAGGGGATGTTTGGCTGTGTCTCTCTCTGTTGGGGATCGCTGGCTTCCCGGGGCAGTTTTAAGGAGAGACTGCATGTTGCTGCTGTCCGCTGCTCAGCACAAGCCCTTGGAGAACACACGATGAGAGAGAGAGAGAGAGACGGAGAGAGGAGAAAAACTCTCCATATGTGCACGTGTAGTTTTCGGATTAGCCACCCAGAAGATTGTTCAGCCTCATGGCAATGTCCCATCTGATCCACTAATAATTCACATACTATAGGCTGGAAAACACTGATAGATGACCCTTAATTTTTACAACAACCAGAGATTTTAATCTTCATGAAGAAAGATTTAAAAGTCAAGTGACACCTCATGATTGGTATGGCCATTTTCCTGGGAGTATAGTATCTTGTTAGGCACAAATGGCCACACGTTGTTGAATTTATCAGTTGTGATGCTCACTTGAGGTGCTCTTAGTTTAAAGTGACTGCTCTCTTAGTAATACTCAGATCCTGGCTTACGTGCAAAAACTTTACATGTCGTTATGATATAATTGGCCACCGTATGTGTCAAAATCTGCCACAAAATTTTAAAAAGAAAATCACAGAAATCACTTAGAGTTGTAGAATTGTACTATGTTTGTTGAAAATTAATAATCAATATTGCATATGTGATAATTCTCTATTAACAATATTCAATTGGCTTACATTTCTTTATTCTCAGGACAGGTTGTGTCAGAAGGTGCTTTTCTCAGGGGAATGGGTATCAGCTCACGGGGAAGTGTGCCATCTACTGGAGTTGCTAATATGCCCTCTAACACCACCGGGAATTCTTTTTCAGGACTCTTCGGGATACTAATATTTCCTCCATTCGTGGGCACTCCCTCCTTCCCCGCCAGCAGCCCCATTTTTACACAGCATAAACAGAGCACGGAGTTCCCATGCGGCCGTGTAGCAGCTTCTGAACTGAATCCCAATGACGCTTGTCTCTCTCTGAGTGTGCACTGCACTAGTCGCTTGCTTTCTAATGAATAGAATATGACAAAGGGGTTGGGACAGCCCTTCTCAAATTAAGTTACAAAAGAGTGTGACCTCTGTCTTGGTCACAAACTGTCTCCCTCTGGTGCCTCTTGCTTGTTATTCTGATGAAGACAGCTGCCATATGTGAGCTACCTTATGGAGAGGTCCACGTGGCAAGGAACCGAGGGCAGCCTCTGGCCAACAACCAGTGAGAAACTGAGGCCCTCAGTGGAACTGACACCCTTAGTCCAACAGCTTGTGAGAAACACAGTCCTGCCAACAATCATGTGAGTGAGCTCGGAAGCAGATCCTTCCTCCATGGAACCTTCGGACGAGGCTGCAGCCCCAGTCACCATCTTGATTGCAACACTGTGAGAGACCCTGGTTCCTGACCCCCAGAAACTGTGGCAAAACGAATGTTTTGAACCATTAAGTTTGAGGATGATTTGTTATGCAGCAGTAGATAACTAACTAATTCAAGGGCCGATACTGACTCAGGAATTGTGATGGATTTTCAAAAGCTTCGGAAAGTTCTTGTTAGAATTGGCTTAATAAGCCTCATAAAGACAGGCTCCTGGGCCTGGCTGGTTGGCCTGTTAGACCTTGTGCCTCCAGAGGAGTACTTCTCGAGCTTCTGGGGTCACTCGGTCTGTAGTCCTACAAAGAGGATGTCACAAAAGACAGGTCTTCATCATACACCAGGTGAGTGAGCATTTTAAGGTAAGTATACTTGCCAGTGTAACATGTGTTGTTTTTATCATTAATTTTCAGTTGTGAGAATAAAACATGAACACATTCTCCTGGTAAAAATAAGTATGTTACGGATAAACTCCTCTTTGACAGTAACCTGATCTAGGTCCCTCTCCTCCCCACCTCTCCACTCTTTATTGTGAGTTTGGAGTAAATCTTTCTAGAACTTAAAAAAATTATATAAACATGCACGTGCTTGTTTTTATAAAAAATAACACTCTCTTGCAGTATCATTCACTTCTTTCCCTCCTCCTTGCCTTTTCTCCCACTCAGCCATCTCACCCAGTTTTGAAATCCCTGTTGATATATGTGGATCTAGTTCATTCTTAGCTATGAAATGGAAAACACCACATTTTACTTATCTATCTCGTACTGATGACCTTAAGTTGTTTCCAGATTTTCACTGTTATACACAATGCTGCAGTGAACGTTTCCTGCCTGTCTATGCCAGAGTGTGTTTTTCTGGGCCAGACACCTATGAGGGGAAGGGCTGGGTTGTATAATATGCACATCTTTAGTCTTGGCGACATTGCCAAATTGCCCAACAAAATGGCTGTGTTAATTTACACTTCCTGTAGTAATGAATGTGCTTGTTGGCTCTAAGTCTTGCCAGAATGTCATATTTCCCAGTCTGGTGAGAGAAAAACAACTTCACGTTGTTTTAGTTTGCATTCCCCTAGTTATTAGTGAGGTTGAAAATCTTTTCATATATTTATTGGCAGGTTTTCTCCATTTGTATAGGGTTCCTATGAGAGCAGTTTTGTGTGTGTGTGTGTGTGTGTGTGTGTGTGTGTGTGTGTGTGTGTGTGTGTGTAGCAGGGGTTGGGGGAAGGGTGTGGATTTGAGCCTGGAGGCCAGCTACCCAGGGGAGTTTCATTCCCATTCTGAGAGCATCAGCTGCCCACTGCTGATAGCACTGCGAGAGCTTGTGAGAAATTGAGATCACGTGCAGCCTCTCCCTTTGGGGTGAGATGGAGCCACTGGTTTCAGCTAGGACGTTAATCTAGACAGCCCTGGGGGTTATCTGGTACTAAAACTGCTCGTCTCTTCCCAACACTGCTGTGTGAAGGCAGACACAAGGGGGTTATGATGTTGGCTTCATTAATTGCTTCTGATCAATGCAAAACAGATTGCTGCCACACTATGGGGACAAGGCAGAGGATGAATGGAACTCAGGAAGCTCCCCTCGGTAAAAGTTAAAGACTAGCGGCTGCCTAAACGGGCAAAACTGACAAGGGCAAAGATGCTCAGGAATTAAAGTTTGGGACGCCTCACACCTGCAAGGCAAGAGCAGTTAGGATTGTATGATGGAGGAGGATACCTCACAACTAGCGGCAAATATGTGTATTTATATATTTTAAAGAATGTCTCAAACCTTTGACTGACTTCTCTCTCAATATAAATGAAGAGGGATAAACTTGTGCTATTTAGACCGTAGGTTCCAGAATTGTGTTGGAATTAGAAGAGGAACAGATCTGATCCAAAGATCTTTATCTTGCAGCTGGATGCAGAAACTGAGGAGACCTTGGTTTCTCTCTGGGAAGTGTGAGTTCATTTTATGTTGTAAGGGGAAACCACCACGTTATTTTAAACAACAGAATTTTTGGAAGGGTGTATATGGGAAGATGGGTTATGTGAATAATTAGTGACCAAAGGGATGGGCTGTTTTGTGAGGAGGGGGGTACCACCCAACGTTCATTCAACCCTCCCAACAGCAATCAGGATTATTTCTGGGCAATTCCCTAGGTGTGTACAATCTTGGTGGAAAGATAAATTGAGGATCTGGCAGAACTCCTGCTACAGAGGCCCCTGAAGCCTCCGTCTGCCAGATTCTTCCTCTAATTTCTGCAATAGAGCCAAAGTGTCAGCGTGTTGCCCAAAGTATGTGAGGGTGACTCAGTCTTCTGGAACTTTTAATCCTTTAATCCTCAACAGAGGGAAGCAAATCAATTCATTCATTCCAGTGACTGTGCTGGGAAAGGTTGTCAAGCTACTCCAGTTCCAGAGACTCTCTGGAACTCCCTGCTTCTGTTTTGCTCCATTGCATGAATATACTTCAATTTATATACCCTTGCTCTATCAACATCTGGAGCTATCTCAAATATTGCCGCTGTGAGGATCCTTTTTTTTGCCCCCCCCCCATTAATTTTACTTCAGTAGCTTCAATTTTCTATCCCTAGCTAATGAATGGATAGATTTTTGTCACAATAGTGTTTTATTTATAATACATTTAAATACATATATTTTAATTTCTTTTTATTGCTCTTACTAGATACATATATTTCTAGGAAGAGACAAAATAAGCTTATAGCCCCAGAGAAAATATATCTATAGTTTAAGTAAAATAGAAAAAAATACCAAGCTGTAAAAAATGCAAAGTTGGGAAAATTTTCTAATAATCATACCCAACTCCCAAATTGTCTTTCATTGCCAAACACTGCACCTAACTAAAACATTTAAAATTTAGTAATAGCATGATTACTTGATTAGTTTTATTTTGTTTCTCTAATTAATAATCTTAATATTACGAAAAAGACAAGATTTGTATAAAGACAAAAATTGTAATGAAAATACACAAAGCAGGACTTCCCTGGTGGCACAGTGGTTAAGAATCCGCCTGCCAATGCAGGGGACACAGGTTGGAGCCCTGGTCCAGGAAGATCCCACATGCTACGGAGTAACGAAGCCCGTGCGCCACAACTACTGAGTCTGCGCCTTAGAGCCCACGAGCCACAACTACTGAAGCCTGTGTGCCTAGAGCCCCTGCTCCGCAGCAAGAGAAGCCACCGCAATGAGAAGCCCACGCACCGCAATGAAGAGTAGCCCCGCTCACCGCAACTAGAGAATGCCCGCACGCAGCAACAAAGACCCAATGCAGGCAAAAATAATAAATAAATAATTTTTTTTTAAAAAAGGAAGAAAATACACAAAGCGATGTTGGAGTTAGTTTTATAGCTTGTGATAGCATCATAGACAAAAAAAAAAAGAATCAATGTCCTTTGTTTTGTTTAGCGACTCAAAAATTGGGCCAAATGCATTGCCTTTGGAAATGTCTAAACTGTCTTTTCTATCTCTTTGCCTGTTAATTCAGGGTAAACTTAATCAGTATGTTTGTAATTTATTGTCACATAGGTCACTGAAAAGTTCTTTCCAAAATGTCAGTTCATAACAAATGAGATTTCTGAACCATTTAAAAATACTTTCAGGGGCTTCCCTGGCGGCGCAGTGGTGGAGAGTCCGCCTGATGATGCAGGCGACGCGGGTTCGTGCCCCGGTCCGGGAGGATCCCACGTGCCGCGGAGCGGCTGGGCCCATGCGCCGTGGCCGCTGAGCCTGCGCGTCCGGAGCCTGTGCTCCGCAACGGGAGAGGCCACAACAGTGAGAGGCCCGCGTACCGCAAAAAAAAAACACCCAAACCCATAAAAATACTTTCAGGATCTTGTATTTAGAGACCAAAAAAGTCATGTTTCTCTAGATGTCATTGGACTGAAATCCCAGTGAGGAGAGGTTTAACTTTAGAATTCTGAAAGTCAGAATAGATTTTCAACTTGAAAAAGCACGTCTTCTACCACTATTCTCCAGTGTTACCCAAGCTTCTCTTCCGTTCCATGGATCTGATATTTAAGAAATTGAACTTTGACTTCAATTTAAAGGCCATCCGAGTGCTTCTCTTTTTTAAAATTGAAGTACAGTTGATTTACAATATGGTGTTCGTTTCAAGTGTACAGAATAGTGATTCAGGTTTTTTTGCAGATTATATTCTAATGTAGGGTATTATAAGAAAACGCTGTGAAGATTCTTGTGCTTCATTTTTGGTATACATGTTCACACATTTCTCTTGGGTATACATCCAGGAGTAAAACTGCTGGGTGGTACTTGTAATAGAGATAAAACATGCATCTTTAATAAGTAAAAGTCTAATGTTAAATGGTAATTTTGCCTGCTCCCAGGACCGTGCAGGGACCGTAGAATGCCCCATTATACCCCCTCCTGGCCTATATGCCATTGTAGTTGTGTCTCTTAAGCCTTTCAAAACATTATTATTATTGTATTGTACAGTCAATACTTTTTTTGCCTTTTAATTTATTTTTATCTATTTATTGAAGTATACAGTATTTACAATGTTGTGTTAGTTTCTGGTGTATAGCAAAGTGATTCAGTTATACATATACATATTCTTTTTCATATTCTTTTCCATTATATTTTATTGTAAGATACTGAATATAGTTCCCTGTGTGATACAGTAGGACCTTATTGTTTATCTATTTTATACAAAGCAGTTTGTATTTGCTAATCCCAAACTCCTAATTTATCCCTCCCCCACTTTCCCCTTTGGTAACTATAAATTTGTTTTCTATGTCTGTGAGTCTGTTTCTGTTTTGTAAATAAGCTCATTTGTATCATATTTTAGACTCCACATATAAGTGATATCATATGATACTTGTCTTTCTTTTAGTATGATCATCTCTAGGTCCATCCATGTTGCTGCAAATGGCATTATTTCATTCTTTTTGATGGCTGGGTAATATTCCACTGTGTATACATGTACCACATCTTCTTTATCCATTCATCTGTTGATGGACATTTAGGCTGCTTCCATGTCTTGGCTATTGTAAATACATTTCATATTTATTCTTGAAGGATACTTTCACTGAGTATAGCTTGTTAGGTTGGCTGTTATTCTCTTTCAGCTCACAGAAATTAACTTCCTATTTTCTTTAGGCCTCTGCTATTTTTGTTGAAAAGTCCACTGTCAGTCTGTTTCTCCTTTGTAGGAAATATATCTTTCTGCAGTTTCACCGGCAATGTTGACCTTGGTCACCTGGTTGACTAGTGCTTGCTAGGTTTCTCCACTGTAAAGTTACTTTCCCCCTTTTGATACAGTACTCTTTAGAAGCGAGACTAAGCATACCCCACACTTAAGGGGTGAGGAGTTAAGCATCACCTCCTTGAGGGGGAGTGTCTACATAAATTATTTGTAATTCTTCAGTAGAGGAGATTTGTCTATTCTCCCCCATCAACTTTTTATTTCAGTTGTTTATATCAGTATGGACTCATGGATATTTATTTTATAAATATAACTTTACGTTGTAGTTCAGTATTACATGATTTGTTTTCTTTCTCTTGCCCAAATGATTCCAGCTTTGACAATTGGTAGCTCATTCAGGTTTTCTCCTGTATTCCACTGGCATACTCCCATCACTTTTTATTTTTTTGAGCACTTCCTTACTTGCTGGCACTTCAAGATGCTCCAGGCTCATCTTGTATTTTTTATGCACCCGTTTTTTGTTTTTTTTTTGCAGATATTGTCAATAATGTATTTTATTTCTTTAAATAATGTAAGCATTTTTTTTCAATTAATCTCTGAAGTTTTGGTAAGTCTGATTCTGCAGTCTGTTGTTTCAACTGGTTCCCACTCATGGTGACTTGTTCTCTTATATGTTTGATTAGTTTTACTTTATATTGATTACTGTACTTGAAATTTTATTTTGAAGATTCACTGAAGCCTAGAATGAAGCTGCTTTTCTCCCAAAAAAAGTTCTCCATTTGCTTTTTCTTC